>NC_064645.1:237561763-238296696 GCF_023864345.2 Schistocerca serialis cubense | reverse complement strand
ATTCCAATTGAGTAGTGTTGGGCCTAACAGTATATTCATGTAAACAAAGTGAGACTGCGTTGTAAAAGGGATTAATTCAGGGGAGAATTTGTATAGCTTTCACCCCAATGTATGCTTTGCCAAGAAAACGTCATTTATTTTCTGATTTGTTTTTGTCTTTTTTTTGTGTAAGATTTATCAGTTCGTTGTAGTTATAAAAGACTAATAAAACTTATCATTACTTTGTAAACTTAAATACGCCACTCTTCTCATTCAGATCCCCTCAACTATTCAATGTTTCTATTTTATTGTGGTGGTACATGGGTACACCAGCAATTTAATATTCAATCTTACTGAATTAATTTCATTATTAATTTTAGTTCTGAAAGTGTTCGCAGTCACATACAACAAAAGAACAACGAGTAAATTAATTAATTTCATGTACAACAGTTAAGAGTGTGGCTCACGATTTGAAGGATAGTGTGGCTCACGATTTGAAGGATAGTGTGGCTCACGATTTGAAGGTTAGTGTGGCTCACGATTTGAAGATTAGTGTGACTCACGATTTGAAGGTTATTAAGAAGATAATACTTTCCTTTACATAAAGATAATAACATTTGGCATCACTCAGACATATAATTATGCTTAGAGCTAGTGACGGCTTGCAGAACTACCATCTCTGGCGGCAACAGTGTCTAGAAATCCTGTTGAACTTTGTGTGGATGAGAGATACAGATACGCCGTGAAATTTGTACGAGAGTCTTAGTGGTAGTGGTCGGCAACCCGTTGTTTTCAGTTGTTGAAGATGAAGATGTAGAGAACATGCTCCCAGGGCAGTAGTCAAAATGTGTTTTGTATGGAGGTAGATCAAGACTGTAAGAGTATCCTGCGGTCTCCTTGAGTTGCCTAGTTTAAAGAAATCCCGGAGACCTCGAAGAAAGGGCACAACCGCCAGCCTTAACACATCAAATGTGCTGGGATCGTTTGACGATGACGAATGCACTGTGCCGACATTCCTTCTCCTCAGAGGCGATGAACACGGATACATCTGTTGTGAAGCTGCTAGCAAGCCAGAGCCTGTGTGTAGAGAGGACGTGTGTCCAGCCTTGTCGATGAGTGAATTGCTTTCGGCGCTACTGTCTCTCTGCTGACGCATTGAGGGAAGCTGCGACAATGGTCACTGAGCTGACAGTCTGTGGTGCTCCAAACTCGCTTCACTGTGTGGGTGGGTAATTGTCTTGCTGCGAAAGACGCTATTTCCTGGATCGAGGTACGTGACATGGGTCTGAGATTCTGCACGGTTGAGTGAAAAATGTCTGTCCTCTAAATTGCTAGTCGCTTGGTGCTGTTGATAGCCTGAATGACGATGAGTATCCATGTGTTCCACATTCGCTTGACAGTCGTGAGCTCAGGACCAACGTCAGCAGCCACATCGCGGCACGATAAATCAGTCTCGATAGGCCACGATCCTGTGGCTGTCGAATTCTGACAGTTACTGTAGAATGGCTTCTTCTTACACGAGACATTACACAATCTTCTTAAAAACTTAAGATTCAAATGCGGTCCCTGAATGGGAAGGCTGCCGCGTGAGAAACTCTTTTCGCGGGACGCTATTGCAAAAAATTCGATCCGTAGATGGATTGATGGGGATAAAGGAACAAAACTATGTCATCGGACTCTGTCCATTGTGTGTGCCAACTGCGCGCAGCGTACGCACTTACTGCTCTCGATGAACCCAATGTGTACGAGACTCGAGAAAACCTAAAGATGGAAGCGCGCAGACGTGCAAGAGAGGTAAAAGGGTGAAGATGGGAGAGTTACTCCGCCCAGAAAGCAGCTGGCGGTCCCTAGCACTCCTCACGCGAAGGGAGATCACACCCTCTTCATTCGACAGGTACTTCCACACTCTCCATTGTCACAAAACTAGCAATATGAACAACATGATAGTGTCTCAGGAAAGAGAATAACGTCAGCAGAATTCAAAAGATGGGAATGGCAGGAGCCAGGCTAGACCACTGAGCAAGGGCAGCAAAGTGCCCCTCAGGTTGGAGCAGGCGACTGGACATCCCTTCAGTCCCTTAACCAGCCAACGAGGCCAATGTATCCTACGTCACTGAGACGAGTAGAAGTGAGAGGGGCGTAAAACGCAAAACCAGTTCAGCCACATTAGCGTCATCCGCTAGCACTAGAAGCAGCATGTCAACTAGTTTGTTTCGCCTGATATGGTTCGGAAGGACATGGGCCACAATTAGACGGGCATCACACTGACAGTGGGTTGGATCCTCAGGTCGGAGAATGTGGCCATTGGTCAGACAAGTGTAGTCAATGCGAAGCTTACAGAATCACGAAGGGAAGTCTGTTATACGGCCGTGGTGCTCCTCATGGTTCGCAGTTTATTCGTAGGACCCAGTGCACACCAATCCATGTTCCAAGCCTCCAACAACTGACGGGATACAGTCGATCAAGGAAATGGAAATTTAGAGAAGTTGCCAAGATGGCCACTTCACCTACACTGACGCGTTTAACACCGTGACAGAACTTTCCTATTAAAGTAGGATTATGAGGTCAAGCTATGACACTTTACTCAGTTTTATTAGGAAGGCGTAAGTGACATCCCCTTTCAATTATGAATACACGAAGTGACCACTTCCCTTACATCAGAATAACTAAAATCCACAAAAATATTCCAGTTTGGACGAGCAGCACAGCACAGCAGATGGCTTCACGAGGTGAATGTGCTCTCCAGGGAGAATAAATTGATAGCAGTCAGTTGTTCAGTGACTTTAGCCGTATTTGAACATTGAAGTGCATCAGTGGTAACACATGAAAATTTGTGTCGGACTGTGATTCGTACCCGGATCTCCCGCTTAACGTGAGCAGTCGCCTTAACCACCTCGGCCAGCAGAGCTCGCTTCTCATCCGATCCAAATTTCCAGTCTGTTACACGCTACTAACGTAGCGTCCTCTTGTACACACACTCGCCATTTCGGGTTCCTGCAGTAATAATGTGTATAGGCATTTCCCACGTGACAGTGGCACCTCATAGCTCTCGGCACCCCTATAGCCACTTTACCAGTCATGGCCACATTGCCAGCTCTTCCCAACACACATCTGCTGTGAAAGACTTTAAAAGAAACTCTTCTAGGGCAGCCACAAGTTAAACTGCTAGCACTTCCACTCTGGCCGTTCCTCAGCTTTGGGCAGTTGTTCGAAACTGCCGGCAGGATGTGTAGTGGTGGCGATGTGTGTTGGCAGGTTCTGCCCGTCGGTGTTCCTGTACCTGGCGGGCACTGTGCCCTCCATCTGGCTGCTTGAGCTACACAGGATGGCCCGAAGGCAACAGGCACCGGCACTCAACATCAGCGCCATCACCGTCGGGGACCTGGACAAACTGTTTGGGGTAAGGCAACTTCTTCAAGGTAACTTTTGTACCAACAATAGGCGTTGAAGTGTCTGTGGGTTGTGGGGGCGCAAGTATGGTTTAGTAATCACCACAACTTATTGTCAAACAAGACTGAAATCTGGCACGAATTCCTTTATACGCCAGAAGTGTCTCTAATATTGAGAAACATTAAGTCGGGTGATGCTGAGGGAATTAGATTAGGAAATGAGACACTTAAGGTAGTAAAGGAGTTTGGCTATTTGGGGAGCAAAATAATTGATGATGGTCGAAGTAGAGAGGATATAAAATTTAGACTGGAAATGGCAAGGAAAGCGATACTGAAAAAGAAATTTATCATCGAGTATAGACTTAAGTGTCAGGAAGTCGTTTCTGAAAGTATTTGTATGGAGTGTAGCTATGTATGGAAGTGAAACATGGACGATAAATAGTTTGGACAAGAAGAGAATAGAAGCTTTCGAAATGTGGTGCTACAGAAGAATGCTGAAGATTAGATGGGTAGATCACATAACTAATGAATAGGTATTGAATAGAATTGGGGAGGAGTTTGTGGCACAACTTGACAAGAAGGAATCGGTTGGTAGGACATGGTCTGACGCATCAAGGTATCACCAATTTAGTATTGGAGGGCAGTGGGGAGCGTAAAAATCTTAGAGGGAGACCGAGAGATGAATACACTAAGCAGATTCAGAAGGATGTAGTTTGCAGTAGGTTCTCGGAGATGAAGAAGCTTACACAGGATAGAGTAGCATGGAGAGCTGCATCAAAGCAGTCTCAGGACTGAAGACCATAACAACAACATTAAGAAACAATAAATTAAAAATAAAATACGCTCAAAGAGCACACTGACAAAATTTCAGGCAAAGACATCTTCAAAAAAAGAAAAGCAAATGAAAGCAACATTTGTGATAACGTCAGTAGAAAATCAGAACTACACTACAAATTGTGCTGTATCGGTTGCGCTCATTCGCATGCCCCTGCGATGCTGAAGGCCGGTCTCTGCTGGCCTAGAGAGAAGAGAAGCACCCACATGGAAATTAATGAAATAAAAAATAATGTTAGACAACAGAAACGTCTTGCAGGATGAACATTGAGGTGGCCCAATCAAACATGACAATATGGGTACCACACCACGCACATACACACATTACTGGGAGGAGGGATCATCTAGTCTATAACGGAAACAGTTGGTCACTATACGGATCACGTTTATTCTTGTAAAGTAGAACACACAAATTACCCAACAGAACTTCAAATACTTGGACAATGGGATCTAATAGTGAACTGTAACAATGGTGCAGGTGGGTGGGCGCTATAAATGTGAAGTTACACGGATAACGCACGAATACGACCAGTCACTGTAAACATGGTAACTAAATTACAGGAAGAACACCGAAAAAGAAGGGTCGAATACCAGTGAGATCGACAGAGCGCATATAAAAAACAAACTAGCTTGCTCCGAAGTATTAAAACCGTATAAATGGCTAGCGAATGGCGTGAAGTAATACCGTATCTACAGGGAATTGGCGATTGCAAACGACGGCGCATCTTACCACACTCGTAGTGCAATACGGAAGGCGGTGGCAGTAGCGGCTGGAGGCCCTGAGCTCAGCTCCATCCCTGTCCAGAGTACTTCAGTGGAAAGACCTTTCTGTGCGACCACGAGTCCCGCCTCATCAGTCGTCCAGCGACGAGTCTTTCCTCTGTATCTTCCAGCGGCATGAGTTTCCTCTCACCGCCTAGCGTGAAGTTTTTACAGTACAAAAGCCTAACATAAAGTGCTCTGAAACTTGGCTGCTTGTTAGCCAGAGCAGTAACTCACCGACCAATAAAGGGAGGAAGTGAGAGTTCCGTCCAATAAATAAGAGTAGTAAAACAATATTTTACTCCTTCAGATTTTTACTATTTTTAACTAAACGTGCTCTGAAGTGAAGTGGGAAGGAGGGCAGAAAATCTCTCCCACTAGATGGCACAATTTTAAAAAGGACCTACAACAAGCCTGACATTTACGCAAGGCAGAGGAATTAAGAGTTCCTCGAAAACATTACGGTAAGAACCAACCAGAACCCTTGATTGTTTAAACCGAACGTTATTTTGAGGCGGTGTGGCGAAAATTCACACGGTCGTCTAGGAATTGAAACCTGGCTAGAGATATACCTTGCTGAAAGGCTTCTGTGAAGAATTACATGTATTTTTCAACAGAAGGCAAGAGTCGCAAATCCTGCATGGAGTGACGGAACCGAATGCTTGTTAGTCTACTTGTCACTGCCACCTCGCCTCGGCTTCGAAACATTTTTATCGTAGCGAACTCTTAAAAGGATCCTTATCTATCGCTTGTTAGCCCAGAGGCTTCCCCTGAGCAGTCCCTCCACCATACTAAAAGAGAAGTCAGTGGAAAACAACAAAAGTAGCAGCCCCTGGAGGCACTAAATCCAGATTGCAATTCCGATACACACCGTCAGTAATATAAATGTATGATCAAGGAAAATGAACATAAAATATTCTAAAATATTTTTTGAAAGATATAACTGCTATTTGACTGTACAACATGTTTTATTCTACAGTCTAGATTTCGGCCTTAGCCATATTCAAGTGTCCATAAATTCCTGTTTAGGGAAAGTTTGCTCCTGAACAGCAAGTACATAATTTTATTTGCTATTGTTAATTTGTTTTTCATCTCCCACCGCTGCATGTTGGATAACACGTGGTCTGCGTTTTCCTCATCTTACGTCTGGAAGCTGTAGATAGTCAAGATACCATCGGCGTAAGTTGCATTCGATTCCCTTCATAACTCTCAGGTAGTAGTTCTAACAGCGAATCCGCTATCAGGTCCCAAAACATTGACACACGTATCGAGGTTTGTGTGTAGCCCTTAGTGATCTCTTCTATTGTCCTGTGGTGCCCAGCAAGCTATTGCAATTTGGAACCCTTACACCAATCCGTGAAACTTAAGCCTTTTTCGGATTCTGAGACTTAGGCGATTTAAAATCAGGATCACCGTAGATGATATGCACCTGCGATGTCCATCGTAATTGCAGCACAACGTTAATTGTTTGTCCTGTGTACAAGTAGGAGAGCCTGATTAATGGACTTACCTTTGCAGAAGCCAGACAGACATGTGTCGAGAACCTAGAGCTCATTGAGCTCCTGAACTTCCGCTAATGTATTTGTTAAACATGGTCTATTGCTGTTCGGCTCTACGGAAACTAGGCCTTGGTTTGTAATAAATGCATGTGTAGATTTCCATGTTTCTGGCACACTGCCCTGCCTTAATACGTCATCCAGTAGATGTGTTAAGAATGGCGCTGAGATTAAAGCTACTTTTTCTATCACTTCTTAACAGACACTAACTGAGCCCGGTGCTTCGTCGCGTTTTAGCGTGGCTATCGCTACCGCTACTACATCTTGAGCAAACTGGAGTGCACATTCTTGTTAATGCAGTTCGACTTGCCGCGCGGGATTAGCCGAGCGGTCTGAGGCGCTGCAGTCATGGCCTGTGCGGCTGGTCCCGGCGGAGGTTCGAGACCTCCCTTTGGCATGGGTGTGTTCGTGTTTCTCCTTAGGATAATTTAGGTTAAGTAGTGTATAAGCTTAGGGACTTGATGACCATAGTTGTTAAGTCCCATAAGATTTCACACACACATTTTTACAGTTCGAATTCAACTGCAAACGGAGCATTAAATGATGGTCATTGGCGAAACACTGTTCAGGAATTATTCGACGGAGTTCCTTGCTGTTATTTTGTTCCATCGGTCTTGGGAAGAACGGACAGGTCGACGAGGGCATTAAATTTGTCAAAAAGAACCTTTTGCAGCTAATCCGAGAAGTGTTCCAGTTCTTATTCAGAAAGCGCTCCCAATATACTTTTGGTAGTGTCGCAGATCTTGTTTCACAACATTCGTTTACTGTTTAGATTTATCTCTCTTTTGTTCCTTCTTAGTGAGCGCAGGTAGTTCCTGCTTGCGTTACGGATTTCCGTGAGCAACTGTCAGCTCCAAATTTCAAGGTGTCTTAGGGATGGCTACATATGACGTCTTTGGATGTGATTTTCCTGCGCCAGCTGAGAGAGCTCTGTAAGAGCTTGCGCTCCGGGGTCTATGTTCTCAGGTAAATAGTCTAGGTTGAAAGAAGCTATTTCGGCATTAAGTGCCTTCCATTTTGCTGTTTTTAAATCCCATGCTTCCAGTTACATATCGACTTCACTATTTCTAGAGATTTCAGCTACAATTCTGATGGACGGTAGTAGTCATAGATTACTTAACCTCACAAGATATAAAATTATTAGTAGCTGCTCAATTTTCCAGGGAGATGTCTATATTTGTCTCTGCATTGGCACTGTACGATCTCTGCACCGGTACTCTTCGAAAACTTGCTAGGCTACATGCATCAACTCTTACAGCATTACATCCGGTTCAGCTGTCGTCCTGCTAGTATGACAAAGCGCGCGCTTTGCGTTCGCGTTGACGCCCATTCCAACGGTGATAGGCAGCATGACTGTACACTGCTGTAGCTCTTAATCTCACAACGTACAAATCAATCATGTGCGAATACCGCATAGGTAGGAAATAATCCAGGTGCATTGAGGAGTGCACATTTCTACTGTCACAGCACGCTAATCGCTTAATTGCGTGAATTCAATGACAAGATAACTACGATGACACTGATGATTGCTGTCTTGGCATTCTGGTGCCCAACAATTGTGGTAAGGTGTTTAGAGAAGGGCAGAAGTTTAGAGTTCGTCGTGTACGGTTCCTGGAATAGTACAGCATCGACACTCCGTTCCTCTACGATCTTTCGCGGCTCACTCATTACCGATACTCAGTGCGTAACGTTGATCTGCAGAAATACAAGCTAATTCTGCTAGGCGTATCTTGTATGGACACAGAAGCTAGGGGAATGTACACCTCTTCACGATATAAGACTGTATTTTTGTGTGTGAAGACGTGCCTGAGTAAATTGCACAGGTCTTTAATATCTGTTGGTATACTAGCTTAGCGCTGGATGCTTCGCTCTCGTTTGCGAAGTAATTGCATCAAAAATAATTTTATGGACATATATCAGGCCTACTAAAAGATTTATTTACTATTATTGAGCCGTTTCTTCGTCTATGCAATTCTGACAGTCAATTTGATATGGTGACTGTTAACAGCAATTTTTGATTTAGTTCACAAATTGCAACACCCTTCCCTACTTTTCATGTTAATTAAGGCTTCTAAAAGAAAAGCTTTTTCGAAATGTACTTCAGACCAAAATGCGATTCTGGTAGCTGAATCCAAGGTTTTCGTTATCATGGCTAATGCGTTCTTGTGGTGATACTTCCATAGAAGCTTCCATCCCATAATACATATTTCTTTATGTCTAACCGACAAATGAAATATTAATTTTCATGGATTTAGCCTTTTTTTAGTATAACGAAATACCTTCTTAAAAGTTTTCAACCCTATTTCGTCCACTTGGAGTAGTTTTTCCAAAAACAGTAAACCACGTATCTTTTTATTTCTAACAGAGATGCCAGTTACAAATTTTCATAGATTTAACTTTGAAAAGGCTTTCATAATGAGTAATTTCAAAAATTAATTTCATGAGTAATTTCATTTCCCCTATTTCACGCCCTTATGGGTTGAATTTCCAAAGACAGCGAAATGTGTATTTTTTTACTTCTAACTGAGAAGCTAAATACAAATTTTCATAGTTTTAGCTTGAAAAATGCCTGCATAATATTTCCATAGAAAGTTTCATCCTCTATTTCACCCGCATAGGGGTTTAATTTCCATAAACAGTGAACTCGTATTCTTTTTGTATCTAACAGAGGTGCGAAGTGCAAATTTTCATAGAATTAATTTTGAAAAGACTTTCATAACGAATAATTTCATAAAAGGTCTTATTCCCTATTTCGAACTTCGGGGGTTGAATGTCGACAAACAGCGGAACACGTCTTTTTTTATCTATAATCGAGAAGCCAAAATTAAATTTTAATAGACTTAGCTTTAGGAATGTTTTCATAATGAAACCTTTTCATAAAAAAATTCACCCCTTAGTCGACACCCTTAGGAAATGAATTTCCAGGAAACACTAAAACAGATTTTTTTTATTTGCAACCAGGACGTCAAATACCAGTTTTCATAGATGTAGCTATAAAATGTATTTTTCATCCAGGATTTATTTTTTTAAACTTTTATTCACTGTTTTACCCTCATAGGAGTTACATTTCCTAAAAATGGTGAAACACATGTTTATTTCTGACCTAGAAACCAAGTACCAATTTTGGAAGATCTAACTTCAAAATGTTCTTAATACCAACATTTACAAAAAAAACCTTTCGTCCCCCATTTCACCTCTTTGGGAGTGATATTTCAAAACATTCGTTCTTAAAAGGCGCCTACAGTAAAAATTCAACATCGTCTGAAGTTTCTACCCGTAGTGGTTTGAGCTAATCAGTGAAGAGTCAGTGAATGAGTCGGTCAGTGAGTCAGTCGGGACATTGCCTTTTATATGTAGAGATTGTTGCATCAACTGCCTCTGGCGCTGTAAAAGTAATTCTCCTTTTAGGTGTGCTAGACTTGTTAAAACTTATGGCTGCTTGGAGAATTATAGAATCCTCTAACCTACTCAGCTGATACTGTGTTCCGTATTTCCGTACACGTGGTTCGGGTTCTTTGATGGTGGACAAACAGTTCTGTTAAAATTTTGCATTCGCAAGATGGGGAGTGCTTTATATCTCTAGTGCGCTAAGGGTTCACCAGTCGCGGACGTGATCACCATTTGTTTGTAGGCTCTGTTGGTACAGGAGCTGGAGGCATCTGGTACTTATAATCCGATAACCAGATTACTAGTTGCTGAGTCTGCAACCGAACAGCTGGAAATGTGACATCAGTCCATTTGTTGACGCACGCTGTCGTCAGAAAAAATGGTCCATGCAGCCGGTGTTGTTTCTGATGTTTCAGTTGAATCAGATGGTACTGTGTCGCTGATTTCTACGTCAAGGACACAATTTATCACGATGGGCGTGTACTAATCATTGAGGTGCCACCATGTGTGAAGTTAACTTTGCCACGTTACAGTAACGAATTTGATATTTTGGGCCTTGAGATGGAAGGTTCTGCGTCATGTTTATTAAAAAGTCACTCTGAAATATGACAACTGTCGTAGTATTTTAACCCTCATAAGTTACTCAAGCTTTTTCGTTTAACGCAAACAGAAGCTCATCCTGAAAAAAATTGCCCATTTGAAAGCTTTCTTCTTCAGTTGCTGAACTGTCTATTGTTTGTAGAATTCGTTGTTTCTGCAGCCTGTTAGAGCAGTCATTGTTTAGAGCAGATGTCATCAGTGACAGACATTATTTTGAGTATGCAGAGGATGCAGGGTACCAATTGCTCCTGCCACGCAAGGTGACTTGCGTGTCTTGCGTCTGTGCATGGTTTCAAATCAACAGCACGTGAAAATTATTTGTGCCAAATTAAAAAAATTGCGGATTATTGAATACTTTCACAATCATTCCCAACTGTTTCTTTTTCTCGGAGGAATTCGTAAAGGGTACATACTTGTTTCCGTCATGTGAACATAGTTTTCCCTTTGTAAGGCATGGAATGCACTACGGTTTCTCACCCCGCTACATTTGGTGGCAAGAGCGATTTTACTACCATCGGTCATGACCCAGTTTAATAGGCATTTTGTATTTGGTCACATTGGCCAGTAACTAAAATCTTTTATCTTACCAATCTCAAAAAATATTTACAGCTTCGTTCTCCATACCCTAGACAAATATTGAAACATACATATACATATGTATTAAATTATAAACCTTAAACGCTTCACATAGCCACATAAAATGCATCAAATTATCTCTTAGATCTTAAGCGCTCCATATAGCCCAAGTGCAAGAAGCGCAGTGGAGCGGTTATAAAAGAAAGATCTGGTGACCATAAAATTAAACCTTGAATCAGGATAGAGCTCTCATATACTTGGGCACCATCTGTATATACTCTTGGCGCTACCAGCGCATAAAACATTTAAAACGAACCGCTGGGGGCTCTTTCCGTAACTCAAGAAACGTCTCATTTGATTTCACCACTTTAAAATATAAATAATGAACAAGAAAGAAACAAAGCTAATTTTAATTAAAATAGAGCAGCAGTAGGAAAAATTTTGCCATCGTAAACGAAACCCTGACTTGTACTAGGTAGTGTTACACTTACATAGTTCAACAAGAAACATAGTAGAAGAGAACTCTAACGTGATGCAATACTCGACACGAACATGACCAAAAAGATACCACCTACAAGGACAACGCCATAATGGACAGGACAGCTTAAAACGACGTCGCTCGTACACCAACTAACCACACTGCCTCCTAAGTAATGCCAATCAAAACTGAACAATTACTGCCCGGAACGTCGCTTGAACACTGTTAGCCACACTCTAGGTACGGGTCAGCCTGCTGTACCAGTACGGAGCAGTACATGGCGGCGAGCAAATGACAGAGGGCCCGTACTCGTTGCCAGAGGCTCGACACTGCCGATGCGGCTCAGTTATCGCACCTCGGTGAGGTCGTATTTATGCTGGCTAATCTCCAACACACTCCAATCTTTCTCGTTCACAGGCAAATTGTGACTGAGGCCCCGCACTAATTCACACTGCTCCACTTTCACCTTGGCCACAGGCAACACTCGCCAAGGTCCTCCAAGACCCTCTAATATCGATAGCTGCGAGGTTCCTAGAACGGCTGACTTTCACTGATCGTTTTCTCCACAATGGAATCAAACCTGTTTTTTCTACTGTGTAGGATTTGGAGAGTTGCGGCCGGGAGTTTTTTTCCGTTACATCGTTGTTACTATGCAGGCTCCAAATAAAAATTCACCTACCTCATAACGGCGTCTGCTCGACTTCCCTTCACTCGGCAATGTAAATACAAGATGACGCAAAAGCAGCGTTGATAAAAAAAAGATCTAATATCTACAATTACTGAGGCCGCGTAACTATAGTTATGAAAGAAAGTTCTGTAGAAATCCTGTCATTCAATTTTATCGGCAGTAAGAAAATGGATTGGCTTCTGGAAAATAATGTCCGAAATTTCCACGCAAAAATGTTTATTTTGTCCTTGATAGCCAAAAAAGGTACTATTCAGTCCACATTTAACTATTGGCTATTTTCTTCCAGTTCACAACTCATACATACATTTCACACGCACAGCAGCCAGAAAACTGTCCAAACCCGACCCGAATTAAACAACGTTTTCACAGATATTAATTTCGCCAATAATTTGAGTTATTACATTCGGTCCTTGTTGTGGATTTCTGAAAAAGAAACTGCTCGCCAAAAATGCTTAGAGGTTGAATATTGAAACATGCCATGTGGATACTATGAAGGCCAATATTTCACTCGCGAATATCTGTCCAACTCATTTAATCAAAATCTCTGAAATTTCGCCAAGCAGTCCTCAACAGCAACTGCTATAGACGTAGCTCACCAATACCTCAAGCACTAAGGAATTCTTCATCTTACACAATATTTTGACTGGCACTAGTAGCATGACCGTCAGCATTGAAAGCTAGTGAGTGACCGACGTCCTCCTTCCAGCCTCACTCCCAGTATAACTATCAGGTAACGAGTGGGAACCGTCTCAATTCCGATTGACTGACAATACTGGCTGCCAATCAGAATGCTCGCTCATGATAATACTCGCGCCAAAACTGGCCTGCACCAATCCTTATACACAGACGCATTTGCGTCGATCTGAGATGCAAATATCAAAGTAATGTTTAATAAACGAAAACGAAAAGACAATAATTCTGGAAATATTCTTTAGATACAGATTTTACTCCAGCTGACTTTCTGGCTGCTCTGTTAAAATAGCAATCACACCTAGACATACGTCATCATCAAAGTGAGTAAATCCCCTAGCATCATTTTCCCACGACAGGCTTGTGTAATTCTTGCAGTTCACTTAAGACAGTGTATAATGCAACATTGAAATTAAACGAATGTCCCACATACACTCTCTCATTTACTCACATAACCATATTAGACACAAATAATAACTTTGTCTGATTTTTGTATTATGAAAACGAAAAATACAATTTTAATATGAAAATCTCAGTTAATTAATTGTGCACACTGAGAGTTAGGTTTATATTTACCATTTATACCAAAAGATAAACTATCATATTTCCTAACTAAATTTAGTTCCCTAAGTGTCGGTTTTTTACTTTTTTAGTAATGTTTTTCTCTGACACTATGATAGTTACAATGTTGAAATTTTTACGCAATCTTCTCCTGACTAACAAAAGATAGTGTATCGATTTTGAAAATGATTGAATAATATTTAATATACTTTATTTAGGTTCTTACAGGTTGTGAATGTACGCGTCCAGTGAGAGACCTAGAATAGCTTTTCCACGGCAGGCAGTGACAGACGCTCGTGTGTCTCCCGGTTAGGCCGACAGATGTCAGCCCCCGAGTTACATGCAGCAAGCTATCCTAAAACAAACGTTCGCTCGGAACAACTTATGACGCTACAGTGTATCGTAGGTCACCTAGACCACCGCATTTAAGGCGGGTAGGACGTCAAACGGGCCGACTTGCAGCCGGAAAGGCACCCCACGACATTTTAATTTCCACTGCCAATACTTTTACAAATAAATTCATAAATCTTTGTCAGCATGACCAGGAAGGATTCAGAATTTACACTCACAGCAGTGGAAGTTCGAAAACATGACAAAATAATTTTTTTTTTACATGTGAAATTTCATCATTTTTTCACTTACTAATGGCAGCATTTGTTGTTATAGGTACACTTTTCTTCATTAAGTAAGATAGATTCTTCGATGAATTTTGCACAGCATACAAACCATACTCAAAGATGTATGAAACTCCAGAATTTTACAACTCTATTAAAAACTGTGGTAAAAATTGAGGTAATTAACTAGAAAATTTGTGTTTTTTTCATTAAGTTTGAAATATAACAGCTCATTCGTTTTTTCATGAATTAAATAATTTCTAGAGTTTCATACACCTTTGAGTATGGTTTGTATGCTGTACAAAATTCATCGAAGAATCTCTCTAACTTATGAAGATAAGTGTACCTATAGCAACAAATGCAGCCATTAGTAAGTGAAAGAGTGATGAAATCTTACACCTAAAAAAAATTATTTTGTTATGTTTTCGATCTTCCACTGCAATGAGTGTGAATCCTGAATCCTTCATGGCGATGCTGACAAAGTTTTATGAATTTGTTTGTAAAAGTATAGACAGTGGAAATCAAAATGTCCTGTGATGCCTCCCCTGCTCCATGTCGGCCCGTTCCACGTCCTACCTCCCTTAAAACATTTTTAACTAAAATCTAGCCACACAAAAAGCTTTTGTAGTGACTTTTGGTCGAAAAGTTTCGCCCCACGTCGAAGGTTTGTGTTTGCCTATGCGGTGTGGCGCGACAGGTGAAGCTGACACTTCCCGAGGTGGACGCGGACCTGTGGGTGACGCTGATCGAGCAGTGCCTGATGCTGGCGCTCATCCTGGGACGCTGGATGCTGCCCAAGGGTGACCTGACGAGGGACCAGCTCTCCCAGCTGCTGCTCGTCTACATCGGCACCGCCGCCGACATCATAGAGTTCTTCGACTCCTTCAAGGTACCCAAAACCCTGTCTACCACTTCACAAACCAAAATTAGATGCGCAGTGGACGGCAATGTATTAATCCAGCTACCTTCAGCGACCCGAGTCGAATAATTAATGGACGATACAGAACCCGCCCATGCCAAAACCACCCCTGATGTAGCGGGCAATTGTGTAATTTCCGGTTTCATTGACACTAAGCACAACGGATAATAAATTAGTCACCCTCTGGCGACGTCACCTTAACACCGCCTAACATTGTATCCAACCTTGATAATGACGTCAATTCGACGAGGAAGAGATTCCACAAGTTTCTTCAGGTATGCAACAGCCAGTTGATGAGATCCTGTAGACGATGTACGATAGTGTGAGTGTTGTTTAAACTCAGAACTTAGGCATGCAGCCTTGTGAACAAGGCTATCGTCATCTTGAAAGACAGTGTCTACAGCATAGTCATCATGAACAAATAGCAATGCTAGATCACCGAGAATGTCTAAATAATCAATCTGTTTCATGTTCACGATAGGTGGATCCAAGTTATGGTATGAAAAACACATCCAAAAACATCACAGAATCGCCTCCGGCCTGAACTACGCCGGCCACACTCTGCGTGTTAAAAGCCTAACTGGGCCATTGTCCACACATCGAGTCATTTGGAAAGAAGCACAGTCAGTGGCCGTGCGGTTAAAGGCGCTGCAGTCTGGAACCGCAAGACCGCTACGGTCGCAGGTTCGAATCCTGTCTCAGGCATGGATGTTTGTGATGTCCTTAGGTTAGTTAGGTTTAACTAGTTCTAAGTTCTAGGGGACTAATGACCTCAGCAGTTGAGTCCCATAGTGCCCAGAGCCAAAGAAGCACAGTCGCCACCTGTCAGACAACGCAACAAGCCTTGGGTCGGGTAGTGTACCATTTCCGTAGCTTTTGCGCCAGTTAATTCGCGTAACTTCAGGTGCTGTTGTGAGCAACGGCCTTTTGCGAGGTTTCCCACTCCCAGTGTCCATTGCACGCAGTTTCATTCGCAATGTTTCTTGTGGAAATGTATACGACGAATATTTTGTACATATGTGGGTCGACAGCCTCCAAGAATTGCGTGAAAAAATAGGCTGTACAATTATCCTTCATTCATTGTACAGTTGGCCAGTTTTGACGTTAACTCATTTTGAAGGACTTACAAAAGAATATACAACACGGACTCGTATTACATTATATATATACACGTATATGCTGTTTCGAGCCACTTACTATATTTAACGTAAGACCAGAACTTCCTAGGATTTTCTGTCAAGTCGGTACATAGAATTTTACTTTCGAATTCACTGAACGCTTCACGCATAGCCCCCCTCACGCTAACTTTGACATCGTTTAGCTTCTGTTTGTCTGAGAGGTTTTGCCTGCGTCTAAACTTGCAGTGAAGCTCTCTTTGCTTTCGCAGTAGTTTCCTAACTTTGTTGTTGAACCACGGTGGGTTTTTCCCGTCCCTCACAGTTTTACTCGGCACGTACCTGTCTAAAACGCATTTTACGATTGCCTTGAACTTTTTCCATAAACACTCAACATTATCAGTGTCGGAGCAGAAATTTTCATTTTGATCTGTTAGGTAGTCTGAAATCGGCCTTCTATTACTCTTGCTAAATAGATAAACCTTCATCCTTTTTTTTATATTCCTGTTTACTTCCATATTAAGATATGCTGCAACGGCCTTATGATCACTGATTCCCTGTTCTGCGCTTACAGAGTCGAAAAGTTCTGGTCTGTTTGTTATCAGTAGGTCCAAGATGTTATCTCCACGAGTCGGTTCTCTGTTTAATTGCTCGAAGTAATTTTCGGATAGTGCACTCAGTATAATGTCACTCGATGCTCTGTCCGTACCACCCGTCCTAAACATCTGAGTGTCCCAGTCTATATCTGGTAAATTGAAATCTCCACCTAAGACTATAACATGCTGAGAAAATTTATGTGAAATGTATTCCAAATTTTCTCTCAGTTGTTCTGCCACTAATGCTGCTGAGTCGGGAGGTCGGTAAAAGGAGCCAATTATTAACCTAGCTCGGTTGTTGAGTGTAACCTCCACCCATGATAATTCACAGGAACTATCCACTTCTACTTCACTACAGGATAAACTACTACTAACAGCGACAAACACGCCACCACCGGTTGGTTGCATGCAATCTATCCTTTCTAAACACCGTCTGTGCCTTTGTAAAAATTTCGGCAGAATTTCTCTGGCTTCAGCCAGCTTTCTGTACATATAACGATTTCAGCCTCGATGCTTTCTATCAGCGCTTGAAGTTCCAGTACTTTACCAATGCAGCTTCGACAGTTTACAATTACAATACCGATTGCTGCTTGGTCCCCGCATGTCCTGACTTTGCTCCGCACACTTTGAGGCTGTTGCCCTTTCTGTGCTTGCCCGAGGCCATCTAACCTAAAAAACCGCCCAGTCCACGCCTCACAAACCCTGCTACCCGTGTAGCCGCTTGCTGCGTGTAGTGGACTCCTGACCTATCCAGCGGAACCCGAAACCCCACCACCCTATGGCGCAAGTCGAGGAATCTGCAGCCCACATGGTCGCAGAACCGTCTCAGCCTTTGATTCAGACCCTCCACTCGGCTCGGTACCAAAGGTCCGCAGTCAGTCCTGTCGACGATGCTGCAGATGGTGAGCTCTGCTTTCATCCCGCTAGCGAGACTGGCAGCCTTCACCAAATCAGATAGCCGCCGGAAGCCAGAGAGGATTTCCTCAGATCCATAGCGACACACATCATTGGTGCCGACATGAGCGACCACCTGCAGATGGGTGCCCCCTGTACCCTTCATGGCATCCGGAAGGACCCTTTCCACATCTGGAATCATTCTCCCCGGTATGCACACGGAGTGCACATTGGTTTTCTTCCCCTCTCTTGTTGCCATATCCCTAAGGGGCCCCATTACGCGCCTGACGTTGGAGCTCCCAACTACCAGTAAGCCCACCTTCTGCGACCGCCCGGATCTTGCAGACTGAGGGGCAACCTCTGGAACAGGAAGGCAAACAATAATAGCTGTGAACAGTTCCGAAAGCTACTGCTCACATGTCTGTACCCATCAAAATGACGGGAGCTGATTCTTCTACGACGTCGTCATTAATACTTCTCAGAAACGTCATAAATACTTAATTCGTTGCAGACGTGTACCTGATAAATATTTATTAAAAAGTCACAAAAAGATAATTGTAGAATAAACAAATTACAAAAATCTGCTGAAGCCAAGCACCAGTAAAAATGATTGCGATGCTTCTCGTGTTTATGTGCAGCCGCGTAGTTCGGTTAGGGTGCTGAAGAGCCCTTTACAGTGTATCTTAAATGCCGTCACCTTGTTTGGAGGACGAGGCTATCAGCCGCGACCCCGTGCTGGTGCTGCTGACGCTGGCCATCTGGTCGTGGAGCCTGCTGCAGTTCACCGTGGTGCTCACCGCCACCAAGTCGCGCAAGTCCCGGCTCGCCACCACCGTCACCGCCGCCCCACCGTCTCCGGATCTCAGGCAAGCACTTACACTGTGAGAGGAAACCCTCAGAGTAGTCGCTAGTCTGCGTAAATGATACTCTTGTCTTTGTCGTAAATTGTAGATATCGGTAATTTGCGGTTAGGAGAACTTAATGAATGTTCAATAAGGAAGTAATTTTGCAGAAATAGCAGAAATGTTCAAGGAACTTAAAGCATACAATATGTAAGCGACTTAGATTGGTAACTTCCTTGGAGATACAATGG
Source organism: Schistocerca serialis cubense (assembly GCF_023864345.2). Classification (NCBI taxonomy): domain Eukaryota; kingdom Metazoa; phylum Arthropoda; class Insecta; order Orthoptera; family Acrididae; genus Schistocerca; species Schistocerca serialis. Next base: position 238,277,965 of record NC_064645.1, on the reverse strand, counting down.
CAAAAATTTTGCTCCAAAAATGAAGTATTGTAGTCATAATTTCAGCAAAGATGTCATCAGAAGTAATCCGCTTATTATTTCTTTTCTCCTTGAATATAAAAATAAAGGCAGACATTGTAGATTTAAAACATGTTTATAAAATTCAGTAATACACCCCAGATCCTCCATCCATATACGTGAACAGGGCATTTACCAGGCATACACGTTAAGAGCGCTCTATCACTTTTAATAAATGTTATTTAGTTTTTGAGCCCTCAGCCTTCTGACTGGTTTGATCCGGCCCGCCATGGACACCTTTCCTGCGCTAACCTCTTCATCTTAGCGTAGCACTTGCATCCTATGACCTCAGTTATTTTTGGATTTATTCATATATCTGTTTGGTTGTGTCAGTCAGTTGCAACGGACACATGGGCCAAGATCAATGAAGGTACTAGTTCCACACTGTGTACTTTGGTGTACAGAAGCTGTTCGTGCTATTCGGCACGTTATTGTGTGAATCATTACGGTTAATCTCGAGATGTGTGGTTCGAGAATGGGTTTGTCAGCCCTAAACTGGTAACTACTACAGTTGTATTTTATATCAATGCAACTGAGACGGCTGAAATAAAAATTTATTCAATTTCTTCAGTACTGAACACTTGCGGACCTACGACACCGTAGCAGCATGCCTCGAGTAAGCAAGGATTGTTTTATTTGTTTTGATTCATGCTACCATCCCTGAAAGTTGCCTACCCTACAGTCTTAGCAACAACAGTACTGGCCTGTGTAGTCCATCGTGAGAAGTATCAGAATGCTTTTCGCATATCACATTAGACTCGGTTGTTTCTGGATGAGGGTCCCTTACCTCAAATCGAAACGTATACCCTTTTCCATGGTCCATGAAAATTTGTATTATCATCACGGAATCACCCTGTCTATTAGAATAGGCGAAGGCAAATAAAAGAAATAGACGCGGGAAATGAGACGCGGTGCAACAACTTTTTCTACCATAGCCCACGCCTCCATCAACCACCTTAAAGTCAACAAATGACAGTTTGCGTTTGCCTTTGATCTTTCCATGTCGTCAAGGCTTTAGCCATTGTTACGTCATTAACTGATGTTCGGCTATAGCAAATTGTTCAAAACCGCTGTGCTTTCGATAACGATCAATACACTGGTACACTGAAACGGCGTGCTTTCAGAGCAGGCCTATAATACTGAAAGCACCAAATACAAAAAACTTTAAGCACCAGTAGGCATTTTCCCGTCATTTTATTATAACAAATTGTACCATAAACTACGGGCGTGGCACAGATGCTCAGTTGTTAGGTGCTTTAAAACAGTATTTTTTCATAAAAAGTAAGTTACAATATAAAAACCATCAAATATGGTCTTCAGTTGTAAACGATATAATCCAATACGGCGTCTCCCAAGTCCTAATTGCGACGCAAAAGCGATCTTGCATTAATTGCCCAATTTGCTCTCCGTTAGACAAATATCTGAGTAGTGTGATTGTGCCTTTCGCGCTTTAAAATGCTCTGTAACGCGAAATTACACGTTATAAAGTCACAAAACTAGAACTGTTCCTCGTCAAGGTTTACTTTCGCGTCTTGTGTGAGGACAGTGTAAGGGTTGTTTCTGGGGAACAGAGCGAAGCAGTGTACTCGTAACACACTGGACTCACATAAGTGAGGTCTGCGGTTCAGTTATCCATCTGACGATCTGGGTTCAACTTCACTAGTTGCTACAAGGTCGCAGACTAAAACAGTGATCTAGAAAGTGTAGAATGAATTTATTTCATTCTCGCCAATGATCAAAAAATTTTTGGTCCTTAGACTATTGAACATGTGCGACTACGCTTTCCTCATTTTGTTGACGAGGTCACTATGGCTTTATTATATTAGGACATGATATAAAACAGATCTGAAAATGGTCGTTGCTGACCGTTGCCAGAGGTGTGCAAGTCGTAGGCTACTCTTAGCAGTGCCAGTTGTGTTGACAATTCGAGCGGCGCGATCTATTCCCCAACGAATTTGTAGCAGTTCTGAAGCGAATGCTGTGAAGCGTTTCCTTCAGCTTAGAAATTGAGTTGAACTCGAGAAGGCTTAAATCAGGGGAGTGCAGTAGGCGGTATAGTACTTGGCAGCCACATCAGTCAAACAAATCGGTAACAGCTTTCTCTGTACGTGTTTGAGCATTGTCCTGCAAAATGATGGTCAGGCCCTGCAGAAAGTGTCATCACTTCTGTCTCTAAGCTGGTCGTAGGTTGTGTTCCAAAAATGAACAGCATAGAGATAGGACCTGACCATCATTTTGCAGGACAATGCTCAAGCACGTAGAGTGCAAGCTGTTACTGATTTGTTCGTCTGATGGGTCTGCTAAGTCCTATGCCACCTACTGCACTCCACTGACTTAAGCCCTCGTAAGTTCAACACGATTTCTAAACTGAAGGAAACACTTCACGGCATTCGCTTCAGAACTGCTACAAATTCGTTGGTCCATAGACCGCGCCGCTCAGTCGACACAACTGGCTCTGCTACGAGTATAATACGACTTCCACGTCGCTGGCAACGGGTTATACACAATGCTGGTGACTACATTGGAGGTCAGTAAAACTTTTCAACACGTACTGTTTTGTACGAGCTGTAAATAAATAGTTGCCACTATTAAAGTTCCAACCCTCGTAGGTTCAACTTTCCCGTGGTTTCCCAAGGAGTTTTAGCCAAGTGAGAGATCAAAAGAACGCAGCCGATTTCCTTTCCCAGCGCAATCTAGTGATTCCGTCGGTGAAGGGACGTCAAACTCTAAAAAAATTTTTAAATGTATTATTTTTTCCGACTGCTCGCCAGGGGTGGCTGCTGCTCGGTGGACGTGTGGGGCATCGCGCTCAACATGCTGCTGCAGGACGCTCCCTTCCTCGTCTTCCGGCTGCTGCTCATCCTGCACTACCGCATCATCTCCTACATGAACGTCTTCTTCACCTGCAAGAACACGCTCGTTATCCTCCTGCAGCTCTACCGCCTTTACGTTGTACGCGCCGAAGCGGCCGCCGCTGCCAAGGCAAGTATCCCTCCACAAGGCGGAAAGCTCATGGCTTCCCATCCGGGTAACATTATTTACTTACTAGCTATGTACCTTGTGCTGGCTTCCACCTCCGCTCACTCAAATATATGAAATACATCTTTACCAAAATGAAGTGTGTAAGTGTCCCAAATCTGTTTTGGGAGCAGCGCAACAGATGTGGACCGATATAAGATTAGAAAATGTAAATTGCATATCGCGATGTGATAACCAGTCTGTGCTGTATGATTGATTAAAATAAGAATCTGGTCGTACTATAAGCTAGAAAATCTGAAAAATAGAACTCGTAACCCAATAAATATTGAGATAAACGTGTGATCTGGTGGATTAATAAACATACAACACGTTGCTTCCTCAAAATCGGTTCCCCATGTTAGATACCATTCGTAACTACAGACCACCATTGGTACTTTCTAATGGGCAGAGCAAGAAAGGCAAAAGCGAACAGCCAGGCTTCTCCTAGCTGCTGTCTAAAAAATTTGAAGGCCGAGCATTATTTTGTCACACAAGCATATACACTCGAAATCTCTTACTGTTAACCAACAGACAGGATTTTTACACACACACACACACACACACACACACACACACAGAATTTTTAGAAAGGGTCATTACAGTACCCAGCGTTATGAGGATGTGTATTTATTCCAATCTTCTGTTAGCCCATCTTTTCCTCCACCTTCTACCGGTAAATCTCCTCTTCCTTTCTTTGTCCATCCCCTCTTGTCTGCCCATTCCCTCTTCGCTGTCCATTTCTTCCTCTTGCCTCTCTCTGCCTAGCTCTTCCTCGTCCCCCTCTCCCCCCACCTTTCTTTCCTGTGTCATCTCCTTCTCTCCCCTCCCTCTCTGTCCATCTACTCCTGCCCCCCCCCCTGTCTAGTCCATCCCCTCCCCACCCCTTCTCCTCGTTATCAAACTCACCCCAATAAAAGCTGGTGGTTCTTACTGCCTAACTAACATGTGTACCAAATTTCGTTGAAATCGTTCCGAGGTTGAGAACGAGCTTTTTACCTGTGTCTTTGTCCATATAAGCACATATATATTGCAAGTGTATGCTCTTTGAGAAAATCTATACAACCGGCATTTGAGGCTGACTGCAGAGCGATTCTACCACCGCCAACGTACATTTCGAGTGAGGACCATGAAGATAAGAGAAAGTTCGTACGGAAGCATATACATTGTCGTTATTCCCTTGCTCTATTTGCGAATGGAACTGAAAAGGAAATGACCAGTAATAGCACAGGATTCCCTCCACCATACACTATATGGTGGTTTGTGAAATACGTATATAGAGGCAGATACAGATATATTGAACGTATTTCACACGTATCTGTCCACATATTTCACATGCATCTCTCACAAATTTCGCCCTCCAGTTTCATTTTAACGCAGCTCAATGTCTGACGTTGTATCTTTTGAACAATGGGTTGTACAATCTAATTTTATAGGTACGTCTCATGGTACATGTGGCTACAGTGGCGAAAAGTGTTATGAATAATGTTAGTAGCAATGAAATAAAAAATTTATACGTCTTGCATGATGCGGCCGTTTTTCTCGCATCTCATTGTTTAAAACGTCGTACCTTCTGAACTATGAGTCGTGTAATGATACAATGTTGCTGGTGCATTCAGAGGTATGTGTGAATACTCTCTGCAAAACTGGTGCGAGTGCAGATTGTAGTAAAGAAGTAATAAATCAACACTGGAATACAGATAGTTATAAAGAAGTAATAAATTAAAACGACGTGCTTCACGCAGCAGTTTTACTGCATGTACAGCGAAAATGCAGTAAACGATGAACTTTCTTTACTTTCATGTTTTTGTGGGGGTTGTCAGCGAGAAAAATTTTCGTAATGGTTTGCAATTATGTGGAAAGCTTGCTGGATGACTAAAGTATAACTATTCACGAGTCATGGGCTACACGGCTTTTTCACAAGCACCAGGGACGTAGATAAATTTTTCTTCCGAGTGGGTTTCAGTTCTGTTAAAGTAAAAGATGTTCGTCCAGGTCAGAATACCAAGATATTAGCAGCTGAACTCTCATAACTTGTTTCGACGTTTAGAACTGGAACACAAGTTGTATCTACTGAAAATTCGGATACAGATGAATGGAGATGAAGGCAGTGCGGTAGAGAAATAGCAATGCTTATTGATGTTGATGTAATAGCTCCGCAAATCTCTAGCACTTAACGCCTACAGAATGCTTGTTATGGGACAGTCCATTTCAAATGCTTTCTTTCGCAGCATAGCTACCCATATATTGTGTAATGTTTCAAATTGGTAAGCATCGCTTAAGTTACATCTGTCAACAAAGAAACGTCACTTTTTACAGCAGGAGTTGGAAATGGAGAAGCATTAACACAATCGCACTTATCTTCTGAAGTGACTACATCATACTGACAACAAAAAGTGAAACCAGAACTATTTTCCAGTGGTTTTAACATCTTCACCACTTTCTTTAGGGCATGCATCACGTGATCCCAAGTTACCTACTGTACCATGAAAAAATGATTTAATTTCTGCTTGTGAAGTTTGTTTTTCAGTTGTCTGCTCCATGATAGTTCCTAAAAAGAGTCAATGAAACTGTGAAATATTCGGTAGTGAAATGTGGTGGCACTATTGGGTTAAAATAATCATAAATTCTGCGTGTTAAGGTGAAAATGAAGTAAGTCTAAGAAAGGAGAGTATCTAGAACATTAATTTTCTAATGCGTAATCTGAAGGTGAGAAATTATATGGAATGAAATGTTTAAAAATTCCACAGACTGACTTTGGTAATCCTCCAGAACATGGGTTTCCAGACTTTTTGCCACTGCGTACCACACGGCATTTTTATAAATTTGGGTGTAGCACTGTAGTTGTTCAGTTAACAGTGAACCCTGGGGTGGGGGGAAGGGTGGTGCAACAGACAGAACGACGACTGCCGCTGGGTGAGGAACGATATGGGAGTAATAATTTTCACCACCTCGCTAAGTGCTGACAACATTCGAGCGGTTTTTGCGTTGCGCCGATCAACTGCTGTGTGTGGTGGAAATGTGACACACACACACACACACAAGTAACAAGGTTTGGTGGAAGCACTTTTTTACAGACCAGTTCATGTTCACATGTGGTACTCTTATTTGTGGAAAATAACACAAATTATATCAAGCTGGTTGTGATACAAATATCCAATGAATAAGAGAGGATTAACATTAAAAATTTATATATCACTTTAATATCACAAATAATGTAGACAGCTGTGCGAGACACTAATAAACTGAATATCGAGTATAATAAATTAGGGTAAAAATACAAAACAATATCACATCAGACTTCGACGCTAAATTATACTTCAGAATCAGTAATTAGTTTACAAATTTAGATTCTAATGAAAGATGATTTACATGTTTACAAGTTTTAGTTTGAAGTATGTCGCCGTTCATTTTTAATCAGAGCTTGAAATTCTGATTCGATCGAGCTCAGCTTCACTCTCAAGTTTTCTTCAGCACTAACGCCGTTTCTGTATTTATTTTTAATGTTCGACAAGTCAGAAAACCCATTTTCACACATGTTGATGCAAAAAGTAGGATTGGTTGTTTCAAAAGTGAAGGGTACCGTATTGTATTTTTGTTCCCATTCTGATAGGAAGAAGAGGTTTCTTTTCGAAAGCATCTTACATTGCTCTGTCGCTAGGTATTTCGATGGAAGTTTCTTTCGTGATTACTTCTTCTGGTAAGTTTCCTGAAAATGGATTACTTATCAAATCATATTTTATCGAATCTTCGGGAAAGTCTTTTTTGTAACTTTCTTGAAGGGCCTCTAAATACGGAATAATGTCTCGAAATAAATATTCCATGGGAGCTAGTTCATTGTCTTTCATAAGTGATGTAAAGGAAGTAATAAGAAAAAGTTATCGTTCAGCAATTGTGAACTAAAAAGTCAACTTTCTGTTCACAGCTGACAGCAACAGAGACTCACCAGTTGTGTAAGTTTTTCCTTAGTTTCAAATTCTAAAACAAGCCAGTAGGAAGTTTTTATTAACTTGTTAGCATCAATGTTTATGAAATTTGGCATGCATTTGGAGTACTTTTCTTTTTACAAAACCGAACTTCATTTTCTGAAAAAAAATGTTGTTAGGTCTGCAAACTAACACAGAGTGCTTAGAAATGTGATCACGTGTTAGTAAAAAAGGGCTTCTTGCTTTAATTTGAAGGCTTCTCTAAGCATACAACCAATGGGGGAATTGAGTTCTCACTGATTTCTGTACTGGCCTTCACTGTGACACCATATTGTGAGTAGCTTTCATCATATTTGCGGTTAGGCGTTGTTTTAGGTTTTTTAAACTGCTTCCTTGGAGGTAGAAAGAGCTTTACAAATCGCTTCGTGGTTAACTTAAACATAGTGACGCACAAGCCACGCAATCTAGTTGAGCTTTCTTCATATCAGGATATCTTTCAGCATAACACCCAACAAAGCGACAATAACAATAAACCGTTCACTGCATAATGACTCCTGCAGCACCACAAATTGGTACACGACAGAAGTTGGCAGCAGTTGCAAAGCCGCACGAAAACTTCGGTATAACCACCGACAAAATTCGATCGAAATATAACCAGCTTCAAAACAAGATGAATCATTCCCGACCACGGCAGCGAAGACTAACGTAGGGAGGTTTTGAATCTGATTGCATGGCTAGGGCCCCCCGTCGGGCAGGCCGTTCGCCAAGTGCCGGTCTTTCGATTTGACGCCACTTCGGCGACCTGCCGTCGATGATGATGATGATGATGATGATGATGATGATGATGATGATGATGATGATGGCAGCACAAAACCCAGTCCCTGGGAGGAGAAAATTCCCCGACCTAGCCGGGAATCGAACCCGGGCTCAGAGGATTGACAATCCGTCACGCTGACCATTCAGCTACCGGGGGCGGACACGTAGAGAGGTGTGGGGAGGGCACAATCCGACCTTTCTGTGTTCAGCGTACATTCCAATACAAACATTCTGAGCTAAATCCATTACTTCAACATAATGCAGATGCTACTTTTCTCAGATTCCTATCCCACTAACGAATCAAGTAACGTAAGTGAATAATTTTATTTATATAGTTTTCTTGCAAGAAGACCACCTGAAATGCCCTTGCGTACCGACAGTGTTGCGCGTACCACCGTCTGGGAACTCCTACTGCAGAAGATAAGACCCTTAAAAAGCACGTCACTACAATATTTTATTCATTACAAGATAACTATTAACGTTGAAGGTATCACTGTGGTGGTCAGTAGATATTTTTCATTGTCTGATTAGCTCCGTCGGGTAAATCGAAGAGTGTGACTGGAGTGTGGCGAATTGTTTCTATGACTTTCACCTATATTTTTAAGTTTTTTGGCTTTAAATGAAAAAGTATGATTGACGTGCCAGTGTACACATGTAACCCGCTGTTTTTTTTAAATTAAAATCAAAAACTTCCCTAAAGAATGGAAAGTAGTAGACATGTAACATACCATTCTCATTTCCTTCACACTCGTATAATGGCGATCCAAGCAGCATACGCAAATGTTTTCGTCAAGTAACATTGCAACTTCTTACTTTGTACCCTAAGGGAAATTGCATTCGCATAATGCGTGATCATGCCACAAAGTTCGTCGAACTTTTCTTAAGGTAATGTCCCCTAGTACAGCAAAGAATTCATCGACAGAATTCGGAAGTTTTCGTGTCACTGCCAGCGTGCTTGCTGATCCACACGAGCTGAAACTAACCGTAAGTGACACTGCACTGCCTGATCTTGAGCTTTTTCATCAATTTGATTTTGTTTCATATTCGTAGCTACAAATAAGTTCCAGGTGTGAATATGAACATAGGCCTATATAGCTTTCACGAAACCTTGTTACTCCCTAGCATCACATCATTTACAGCTAGCGCTAGATCGCAATGCGGAGCTGTGTCAACACTGTGGGAGATTTCCCCCATAATATTCCACTGAACAAGCTGTACTACTATTGGCTTATGGCCGAAAAACAGGGCTGCCGTGCTAAGTTTACGCGATTTCGCCGTATTCAACGGTTTTCAGTTTCCTTCACCATATTATCAATTATGCAGTTTTCTATATGAACAAAATTTGCAAACACTTTCGAAATTGCCTATTTTAAGACATAATTTGCAGATGTGGCGTATCAAGGAAATATCGGCATCCCTTTAGAAATATTACCAAAATGAAATATGAATCAAAAACAAAACTAAGTATTTAGGTATACCAAAAGGGTGGCTTCTCTATGACTTCCCCCTTCCCCCATACAGCAGACCTTGTGGGCATGATAATTATTACATCCCTGTGAATGAGTAGTGAGTTTTTTTCTGTTCGTTAACCAACATAATTCTAGACTCATCATTAGAACACCATCAAGTTACATTTCCATTCTTAATGTTGTTCCGAAATGGATCTTCCTGAGCATATTCCTTACCATTAACGCATTTAAAAGGCCGCTAGAAACAGACTATTTATGGTTTATTTACGTGGTTACCCCCTAAACTTAGTATTGTGTGGATGATACAAAAGCTGAGTTATTGTCATTTAGGGTTTTCATGATGAAATTAGCTCGATTATTAACAACATTTCACTATCTCAAAATAAAAATAAAAAGGAAAAACTTACCATGAAATATCACTACAAGTGAACTGGCCAAACACAGTCAGTCACATTAAGTACTGCAACTCCCTTCTTGCTATAAGTGGGACGAAATGCTTTGAAAGTTCCACAGACTATACTCATACTTCTTGTTTAACCTTCAAGTAAACAAACAGCCTATCGGGGATTGGTCAGTGACTCAAGTACACAGCCATCGTGTATTGTTATACCATTGGAAAAAGTTCCAACTTCCGCATTAGGTATATACAAGAGCGTTCACAGAAATTTTTTCGCGGATGGGGAGGGGGGAGAGGGGCGCAAGACTATAGAATGTCTAGTTTTATATAAATGAGATTGTCAGTTTCGAAACATGGCAGCCATAAGAGCTAAATTCAATAGGTGGTACAAGAACTTTATATCACAGAGAACTGACGGTTATCCACTCAATAGATGAGTAAAACCTATGTATCCCAGTTGCCAGGGGTGGTGGTGGGAGGGGTAGGCAAGTGGCCTCTATTTCCCTACCGCACTCCTTGCAGTCACCAATGGGTATATTGTTGTTAAATCACTACAAATTAAACCGTGAAACGCTCTAAGGTATTAAAAGCACTCAAGTTTCTGGTAATCACTATCATGTTTAAACCACTTTTATTTTACGGTTTAGTGATCTCAGACGCCATAGGTACATTCCGTAGATGTCGAGCGAAGTCGATACAAGTTGTCGGCGCTAAATTAAGCTTCGATCTCAGAGGAGAATGAGGTGCAGAGAAAGCGGCTTGCTTTGAGGAGGGACGTACGATGTGGGATGTTACCTGTCTGCCATACAATGATGCCATTTCAGGCATGCATGGCCGGAGATAATCAGAGGCTGTAGTATAAATTACACACGGAAATATCAAGGTTATGTAAAAGCGTATCATAGAATTGTTCATGTTCAAACACACTCATTATGTTACTTATTTTTCAGGTTACACACATGAATTCGCCACGCCACTAAAGTGCTACCACTGTTTGATGACTAAAGTTGGCAGCAATCAAAAGACAGTCGCCACGAAGTGTACTGAGAAGTAGGCAGCCGAACCTCAACTCAGCAGTTCAGCGTAATAGATATTGTGGCACTTCTCACTGCTGACAAACTTTGAAATCTAATATTCACTGCAAGTAGTGGTCAATAGGCTATATTTAATCTCATACCTATTTTGGTCACTGATGGGATCGAGTACACAATTAAAGCCCCACCTCCCGCCCCCCCCCCCCCCCCCAGCGTAAGTTAAGGCCTGAAGATGGTGGATTGAGTCACCTAAACCGGTTGCTACATAATAAACATCGAAAGGACGAATGCAGGTGGTTCATTTTATTGCGTGAATGAACATCAAAGTCCCACAAACCTGCAATAAGAAGGATGGACATACTCAGTAGAACTGTCAGCAGGAAATCCCGGAAATGTACGCTACTCTGTTAATGCGTCACTCCTGTTGCACAATGGTCTTAGCGTAAGAAGACACCCTCCCGGAGGTCACCACCACATCAGAGGCAACTTCAGTTCCGGACGGGAGGGTTTGCCTCAATCGCACTGACGGCTATGCTGGCGGTAGCATAACTATTGGCAGGGTCACCCAAGCCAGACAGGTCTCTACGGAGAGGCCTGACGGCGAGTGTCCCACAACTTAAGAAAGTGTCGGCTGTGTTTTTCTCAGGGAGCCCCACCAGGAGTGATAGGTATGGGCACAGTGACCCCAGGTTTCCTAAGTTGGAGATTGGCCATCGCCGTGCGGCAATGGAAAGTTGTGTGTTTCGGAGAACATGGGCCTTGGCTTCATCGGCTGGACCCTGAGGGAGGTACAATCCCCCATAAAAACCCTCAACATCAAGGAATGCTATGTGGTGATGAGATGAATGGCTGTTCAGGTAGAATAGTATCTAGTGGACAACCTCTGGGGACCTGTCGCCCCTCAGTTGCATAAGGCTTGCTCGGGATGCTGGGCTCTGCCTGGGTCGATATTTGTTTTCCTAGTGGCTTGTGGGATCCCTGTGAAGCAACTTAAATTATAATCTCCTCCTGATGGGACACGTGTACCTCTGGTCGTACCTGCGCCCACCCTGGTTGGCCAGTCCTCCCCAGAACTAGGCATTTGTTTGCCATAACACTCACATTGTTATCAAGAGAGCGGAGAGAACGTTTGAAAAGGTACATTCACAAAGCAATGGGTTGTATTGCTGGGTCCTCAAAGTGTTAAACGTCTTTGTAATGGCTCACTTCTTGTTGATACTGCCATGACAAACCAAGCATCTAAGCTTCTGGAATGCAAAGCATTGGGTGACTACCCTGTGATGGCTTGGTTAAGTAGCACTCTCAACATCTGTAAATGCTGAGTTAAGTAGCACTCTGAACATCTGCAAATGCGTTGTTACCTAATTCAATATAATTTTATGGGCCCTGCAGAGTTGCTTGAATGAAAAATAAGGAGATTACAGAAGTGCAGAACTATATGAGGAAAGTCAACTCTGCATTTGAAAATTTTACAACATTTATTCTGACGTTTAACACTCTGGAATTACTTGAAATTTTTCTTCCAGGTTATATCAGTCTCAAGGCTCGAGTGTTTGTTCCCACCCAAATGCGATGATTCAAAAAGTCAAACTTGTCATATGGATACAGCGGGAGGGCTGTGTGTGGAAATTTTGGAGACTCAGCTCACGAAGCAGGCGATTCTTGGAGACTTCCTTCAAAATGCGCAAATTTCTCTGGGGATCAGGAGGAAAGAAAAATTCAGAGGCTGAAAGTTACGCATGCATACCCTATGGCGAAGCTAAAAAAGCTGTTAAAGCTATGCAACCTCCAGTGGTCGCTGCTGCTTTTGCTTCGACCCCTAAGAAGCTAGTGGCAAAGTGTGATCTCTCCACACCAACCCAGAACACTGATTCGAGTTAAAGTACATGCACTTGTCAGTGCACTGGTGGGGGGAAGAGGTATACTTGAAACCGAAATTTTTCACAAGTCGTTGGTGGCGGACTTGGAGCGTCACCACATACCACTGCACAAGACGAGAAGCCCACTAATCTGTCCTCTCAGCCAATGTGAGCAAGTCCTCCCATAAATAAGGAAAAAGTAACACAAAATTCGTACCAAATCGAAGAAAGTCGCAGCTAAGCCTTCGGATCGGTGACACCTCTCGCTTGTTAAACCACTGCTGCATGCTCCCAGTCAAAAGGTTACCCTTGCTGCTTTTGCGATGGGCACATGACCATCTGGACTCTAGTCATTGAGTACATTGAGTACTGCGAGTAAACTTTTTAAAAAAGTTCAACGATGCTAAACTATGCACATTAGGCTATTTCACGAAAATGAGTAAAGACAAAAAATGAAACAAATATAGATGTTTGTTGGGTTAGAGCTTGTTTAAGAACAGCAATCCCTAACAGTTTTAGAAAGACATTCTCTGGCTCACTTCGTGTACTCATCAGAGATGAATTTTAGTGCTCTAAAATTCATCCCTGATTACATCATTCTGTTGCATCCTGCTTGCCATAGTAGGAATATGGAAGATTCATGAAGAATGTCGTCGTAGGCATACTGCACATCGGGTGTTTCCAACAACCAACTTATCCTTTCGGAGTCGTATTTCACTTGTTCGAAGTGAAATAAAAATTACGTGAAGTATGAATTCATTAAATGTTCTGTATTACTCCTTTCCTTGACAAGATAAAAGAAACGACGTCGTGAAAAAGACTGTAAGGACTGCTTGCGGTGTACAGATGTAAGTTTAGATCGCATCATGATGGCGAAGCTACGCTTTGCTTTAGTCGCTTCGATGTTCTCATCTTTTATCAGAGCTCCAGTATAAACGTGCCCTTATTTGTTGAACCACCTACGTAGATGCGTGCTCAGCACTCGGCCCTTTCATCTTCACCGTGTGTCCTCAGGCAGCCCGTCGGGCGCGCTTGAGGGCTGCGCTAGCCAGGAAGGTCCTGCGAGAGAATGGAGAGTCGGCCTCCAGCGACGAGTCGACCGCCTCCAGCACCACCAACAGCAGCAGCAGCGGGGGTGGCAGTGACGTGGAGGCGGGGGGCGTGGCCCCGTCTGTCTGTGCCGGGCGCCGCAGCAGCCAAGTCGCAGTCGTAGACGCCGCAAGTGGCTCGGCTACCGTTTGCACCGGTCGGCGCACCAGGGCCCCCTCCAGGTAAGGCCGCCATAGAAACTTGTTGGCCTCCACATGGGGATGAGCAGGGTATACCAGAAGAAAAGGTAATATTTTCAGGAGGCGGCTATTTCAGCCTATTGTACAATGAAGAGCCAAAGAAACTGGTGGCCCCACGAGAAAGCAGAAGTGCAACAACACGACGTGGCTTGGACTCGACCAATGTCTGAAGTAGTGCTCGAGGGAACGGACACCATGAATTCTGCAGAACTGTCTATAAATCCGTAAGAATTCGAGGGGGTGGAGATCTCTTCTGCAAGTTGCAAGCCATCCCAGATAAGCTCAATAATGTTCATGTCTGGGGAGTTTGATGGCCAGCGGAAGTATTTAAACTCAGAAGAGTGTTCCTGGAGCCACTCTGTAGCAATTCTGGACGTGTGGGGTGTCGCATTGTCTTGCTGGAATTGCATACGCAATGGTCATGAATGGATGCAGGTGATCAGACGGGATGCTTATGTGCGAGTCGTATCTACACTCGTCAGGGGTCCCATATCACTCCAATTGCACACGCCCCACACCATTACAGAGCCCCACCAACTTGAACAGTCCCCCGCTGACATGCAGGGTCCACGGATTCATGAGGTTGTCTCCACTCCAGTACACATCCATTCGCTCGATACAATTTCAAACGAGACTCGTCAGATCAGGCCACATGTTTCCAGTCATCAACAGTCCGATGTCCGACCCGGGTGAGGCGTAAAGCTTTGTGTCGTGTAGTCATCAAGTCGATGATGTTTCGTTGAATGGTTCGCACGCTGACCTTGTTGATGGCCCAGAATTGAAATCTGCAGCAGTTTGCTGAAGGGTTGCACTTCTGTCACGCTGAAAGATTCTCTTCAGTCGTCATTGGTCCCGTTCCTGAAAGATTCTCTTCAGTCATCATTGGTCCCGTTCCTGAAAGATTCTCTTCAGTCGTCATTGGTCCCGTTCCTGAAAGATCTTTTTCCGGGCGCAGCGATGTCGGAGATTTGATGTTTTACTGGATTCCTGATATTCACAGCACACTCATGAAATGGTCGTATGGGAAAAACCCAAATTAATCTCTACCTCGGAGAGTCTGAATTCCATCGCTCGTGCGCCGGCAATAACACCACGTTCAGACTCACTTAAATCTTATATGGATATATCCATACAAGTAATAGTTCTGGCAATACCGGCCACGACCTTCTTCTGTGCCGATGCACACATATTCGCCGAACCTTACGGGACTTGCTAAGAATGTCTTCCACGAGTAGTGAGTGTGTTGCAAATATAGTGTGTGTACATACAAGGTGAGAAAGTGGGCCTCGCGGGAGGCGTGCGCGAGATAGTCCCTGCAGTCGCGCTATCCTCTGTGCCCTCGGTGGCTCAGATGGATAGAGCGTCTGCTGTGTAAGCAGGAGATCCCGGGTTCGAGTCACGGTCGGGGCATATATTTTCACCTGTCGTCATTGATATGTATCAACGCCCATAAGCAGTTGAAGGTATCTGTACAATTCTAATTTCGTTCACTTAAATCTTGGAAACCTACCATTGTAGAAGCAATAGCCGATCTAACAATTGCACCAGACACATGTTGTCTTACATATACGTTTTCGACTGCAGCGCCGTATTTTGCCTGCTTACATATCTCTGTATTTGAATACGCATACCTATACCAGTTTCTTTGGCGTTTCAGTGTAAAATGGAAGACTGCGCAGTTCTAATATTATGGTATACTGATGTTTTTACTTTTGGACCACCTCATTACAACTCAATGTAACACAGTTATTGTGCCATGTATGTTTCGTCTTTATTATTTTTTTTTCAAGCCATCTTCACTGATCTGGATCATAGTGTACAGGATGGCGCGTATAGGCAGGCGGTGGGCGTTATGGAATAATTGGGCAAGTTTTAGAGAAAGGCCATTTATTGGCTAAAGCATGTTGAAAGGGGGTACATAGGCCTAGGGAGGTGAGGGTGAGCCAGAGCTTACAATTTGGCGAACATTGTTCGCGAAGCTACCGAAGGTTGCTGTCTGCCAAAACTAAGTCCACAGTGCCGCAGCACGGGGAGAAGCAGGAGATGTTTAATGCTGCTACAGGGCGCGCATCCGACTCGCGGGTGAGCAAGAACACAAGAGAGCGGGCCCGGCGACGGGCGGCCGGGTATATTCGACGCACCACGCGGCTTCCTCCGCCCTGATTGGTCAGGACCGGGCAAACCGTGCGGGCGGTATGGAATTTTCCAGAGCGTTGCCTGCTAAGCGACGCCTGGGGGCGGCGTTACCTCCTAAGCACATGACAGAGGCGCGTGATCAAGGTGCCCTTCCTCAGTGCTGACTTCCTGTTACTAGACCGTGGGACGAAAGAACTTACAGGCAGCTAACACTGCCGGCCGTGACTTGGCCGCAATGGAAAAATGAAGTAACCGTTTGGAGCTCATATAATAAAGTAAAATCCCCTATTGTCTGGCTCATCCTTCACAATAGTTATTACAAAACAAATTCAGTAGCTGGTAATCACATGCGAGCATTGGTAATAACATTCAACAGTTGGTAACACTAGTTAAAACGTAATATCGAAACAAGTTCCTAGTGCCGTGACACCTGAAAGCAAAAATTTTCAAGAGGCAATTGCTCAGAAGAAGAACAGCGCTAAGAAAGGGACAAAAGCCATGTGGAACACCATCCACTAAACTTGTAAGCAGAACTTATTACTACATCTTAGAAATGCTAATTGCCAGAATTATTTATAACCTACATACAACATTCTAACGAAAACTAAGTAGCAAAAAAAAAATGTACATATTCCAGGACACTGGAGATGCCTTTCAAAAATTAAAAGCGAAAAGCGTATGGCATAAAAACTGTTTGATTTAGTTGTAATTAAACTGCCGCAAGGTAAAAATTATCCATGTACCGTAATATTATACGCAACTGAGGACGACAGGACTAAAAAAATTGAAGATGCTCAATCGTAATCTTTATTTGACGCAGTTTCCCCATTCGCATCACTTGCCAGCTATCCTCTACACTTCAGCATAGCTGCTGCGTTCCACATCATCAACGATCTGCCTTGTACAGGGAGATACTTCTAGGTGGGGATAAATTGCAGGACATGTTCCCTGAGAGGGAAAGCAGCAAAGGAGACCATATGGACTTCCGGCAGAAAACGCATTCCAAGGAAGGTACAGTCACTTGAATATGGAGATGATAAATCTTTGACAGTGACCTCGATATCAGCACAAGGCAGATGGCCCAGCAGCAACGGTTAAGCCAGACGACCGTGAGAAAAACTCCCCATGACAACAGCCACTATCCCTATCATGTAAGACTGCAGGCCAATTACCTGCAGACTTCGCGTCAAAGGTTTTGTCTGGTTCGGCCCACAGGACTACCACGGTGCTGGGATTTCTGTCGTCCACCCTATTCATAGGTGAGGCACCAGTTCAGCTTCATTGTGTGGGTGGGGATTATTGACGACTGCTTCGTGAGACTCAGCATCGTTCCACAACGCCTCACAGGCGAGACATACCTACACTACCTATGGGTGGCCCTGCCTTTCCTCCTGGAAGTAGTGCGTTTGGTGATAGGAAGAATGATCTATCAGCTCACTGTCCTCTTGAGTGTGGAACTATAATACTAGTACAGTACCGATGTGTTATCATGTGTGCTTTCAATCATTGATATCTAAACTGTTAAAGAACTTATTTGGTTCTTACCCTCTCAGGACCTTACCCTCTCAGGACCTTACCCTCTCAGGACCTTACCCTCTCAGGACCTTACCCTCTCAGGACCTTACCCTCTCAGGACCTTACCCTCTCAGGACCTTACCCTCTCAGGACCTTACCCTCTCAGGACCTTACCCTCTCAGGACCTTACCCTCTCAGGACCTTACCCTCTCAGGACCTTACCCTCTCAGGACCTTACCCTCTCAGGACCTTACCCTCTCAGGACCTTACCCTCTCAGGACCTTACCCTCTCAGGACCTTACCCTCTCAGGACCTTACCCTCTCAGGACCTTACCCTCTCAGGACCTTACCCTCTCAGGACCTTACCCTCTCAGGACCTTACCCTCTCAGGACCTTACCCTCTCAGGACCTTACCCTCTCAGGACCTTACCCTCTCAGGACCTTACCCTCTCAGGACCTTACCCTCTCAGGACCTTACCCTCTCAGGACCTTACCCTCTCAGGACCTTACCCTCTCAGGACCTTACCCTCTCAGGACCTTACCCTCTCAGGACCTTACCCTCTCAGGACCTTACCCTCTCAGGACCTTACCCTCTCAGGACCTTACCCTCTCAGGACCTTACCCTCTCAGGACCTTACCCTCTCAGGACCTTACCCTCTCAGGACCTTACCCTCTCAGGACCTTACCCTCTCAGGACCTTACCCTCTCAGGACCTTACCCTCTCAGGACCTTACCCTCTCAGGACCTTACCCTCTCAGGACCTTACCCTCTCAGGACCTTACCCTCTCAGGACCTTACCCTCTCAGGACCTTACCCTCTCAGGACCTTACCCTCTCAGGACCTTACCCTCTCAGGACCTTACCCTCTCAGGACCTTACCCTCTCAGGACCTTACCCTCTCAGGACCTTACCCTCTCAGGACCTTACCGCCTCAGGACCTTACCGCCTCAGGACCTAACCGCCTCAGGACCTAACCGCCTCAGGACCTAACCGCCTCAGGACCTAACCGCCTCAGGACCTTACCGCCTCAGGACCTTACCGCCTCAGGACCTTACCGCCTCAGGACCTTACCGCCTCAGGACCTTACCGCCTCAGGACCTTACCGCCTCAGGACCTTACCGCCTCAGGACCTTACCGCCTCAGGACCTTACCGCCTCAGGAACTTACCGCCTCAGGAACTTACCGCCTCAGGAACTTACCGCCTCAGGAACTTACCGCCTCAGGAACTTACCGCCTCAGGAACTTACCGCCTCAGGAACTTACCGCCTCAGGAACTTACCGCCTCAGGAACTTACCGCCTCAGGAACTTACCGCCTCAGGAACTTACCGCCTCAGGAACTTACCGCCTCAGGAACTTACCGCCTCAGGAACTTACCGCCTCAGGAACTTACCGCCTCAGGAACTTACCGCCTCAGGAACTTACCGCCTCAGGAACTTACCGCCTCAGGAACTTACCGCCTCAGGAACTTACCGCCTCAGGAACTTACCGCCTCAGGAACTTACCGCCTCAGGAACTTACCGCCTCAGGAACTTACCGCCTCAGGAACTTACCGCCTCAGGAACTTACCGCCTCAGGAACTTACCGCCTCAGGAACTTACCGCCTCAGGAACTTACCGCCTCAGGAACTTACCGCCTCAGGAACTTACCCCCTCAGGAACTTACCCCCTCAGGAACTTACCCCCTCAGGAACTTACCCCCTCAGGAACTTACCCCCTCAGGAACTTACCCCCTCAGGAACTTACCCCCTCAGGAACTTACCCCCTCAGGAACTTACCCCCTCAGGAACTTACCCCCTCAGGAACTTACCCCCTCAGGAACTTACCCCCTCAGGAACTTACCCCCTCAGGAACTTACCCCCTCAGGAACTTACCCCCTCAGGAACTTACCCCCTCAGGAACTTACCCCCTCAGGAACTTACCCCCTCAGGAACTTACCCCCTCAGGAACTTACCCCCTCAGGAACTTACCCCCTCAGGAACTTACCCCCTCAGGAACTTACCCCCTCAGGAACTTACCCCCTCAGGAACTTACCCCCTCAGGAACTTACCCCCTCAGGAACTTACCCCCTCAGGAACTTACCCCCTCAGGAACTTACCCCCTCAGGAACTTACCCCCTCAGGAACTTACCCCCTCAGGAACTTACCCCCTCAGGAACTTACCCCCTCAGGAACTTACCCCCTCAGGAACTTACCCCCTCAGGAACTTACCCCCTCAGGAACTTACCCCCTCAGGAACTTACCCCCTCAGGAACTTACCCCCTCAGGAACTTACCCCCTCAGGAACTTACCCCCTCAGGAACTTACCCCCTCAGGAACTTACCCCCTCAGGAACTTACCCCCTCAGGAACTTACCCCCTCAGGAACTTACCCCCTCAGGAACTTACCCCCTCAGGAACTTACCCCCTCAGGAACTTACCCCCTCAGGAACTTACCCCCTCAGGAACTTACCCCCTCAGGAACTTACCCCCTCAGGAACTTACCCCCTCAGGAACTTACCCCCTCAGGAACTTACCCCCTCAGGAACTTACCCCCTCAGGAACTTACCCCCTCAGGAACTTACCCCCTCAGGAACTTACCCCCTCAGGAACTTACCCCCTCAGGAACTTACCCCCTCAGGAACTTACCCCCTCAGGAACTTACCCCCTCAGGAACTTACCCCCTCAGGAACTTACCCCCTCAGGAACTTACCCCCTCAGGAACTTACCCCCTCAGGAACTTACCCCCTCAGGAACTTACCCCCTCAGGAACTTACCCTCTCAGGAACCTTTTCCTGCTATTTGATCCTGTTTACCAAAAACCTCCTGACCAGTCATAATTGGGGCTGTCTCTGCGATTCTTTCTTTCCACCATACCTTCAATTATTGTTTGCAGCAACAAATCACGTCGTTATCTGTTCGTTATTAGCCACTAGCTTTTTGCCTGAAGCTTCTCCTGCATACGCATGTGTCGAGTAGATGTGTTCCTTGACAATTTTTAATTTCTTGTCAGTAGTTTTCCTTGCGCTCCCACAGTGCAACTTTCCAGACAGTGATGTGTGTACCAAGTTTGGTTGAACTCGACCAAGTGATTTAGGAAAGAGTTGAGGAATTTACATATTTACACTGTCCAGTACCATTAATGCGGCCGTTTGACAAAAGCCTAAATAACCACCACCTGCAACGCGAAACGTACAGGAACAGTCAGTGAGATTCTGGAGGGTACCGACGGGGATATGGAGCGATGACGACTCCAGTGCCGTGGCCATCTGAGGTAGGTTTTTCGGTTGAGGATCCATTTCTTGAACAGTCCAGTCGAGGTCGGGGCTTGGTGGCTCTTCGAACCACGAATCTACACTGCGCGCTTTGTGGGACATGGCACTGTCTTGCTGATAGATGTTATTGTGCTGAGGAAACATGCATATTTGTGTTGATCAGTTGTGCCTTCCAGAATGTCGAGATCACCAAGGGAATACCACGAAAACATTCCCGAGACTATAAAATCACCTCCGAGGCGTGGACCCTTCCGATGATCGTTGCTTGATGTTTGTTTGATGTTTGTTTTCAGGCTTTCGATGGATCATAAAACGTGATTCATTTGGAAATGCCACTTATCGTCACTCAGTGGACTTCCAGTTGCGGTATTTGCTTGCAAATTCCAGTCTTCGGCACCGAAGACCAGCAGCCATATCGGTGGATGAACCATGCGCCTGCTGCAGAGGCTCATACACAGCTAAGTTCGGGAAGTCAGTTGCTCAAGAGTTGCACGCCTATTCTCTTGTACACATCGCCGCATACGTCGTTACCCCTTTCATCCATGGCCCGTGGTGCACCACAGTTCGCAGTCGATAGCTTATTGGCTCGCATTCGGGAGGACTGTGGCTCAAATCCGCGTCCGGCCGTTCAAATTTAGGTTTTCCGTAATTTGACTAAATCGCACCAAGCCAATGTCGAGATAGTTCGTTTGTAAGGGTGCGGTCGATTTGCTTCCCCATCTTGACACAATACGAAATTGTGGTCCACCCTTAATGACCTTGATGTTGACGGACGTCAAACTCAATAATCCTTCTCGCACCAAGGAACCGATTTTGTATAGCGCCATTTTGACTTGCGCAGTATACTTCAACCACGGCGGCACGCAGTTCACAGACTTAGCCGTTTAGGGAAATGTTTCCGTCCTTGGCCTGAAAGACATTGATTATGTACTTTCGGGCCTCAGATAAATCTCCTTTTCCGCATATCGGTGACGAGTGCACTATTTTGTGCGTCCCCCCTCCCCCCAACCACTCGTTTTATATACCCTCCACTGCTACTGGTGCCAGGCAGCTGCTGCCTGTGAGCGATTATTGGACGTTGAACATAGGCGTTGGGCACAATGTGACTGGACCGTGTACATTCTAAGATACATAAACAGAATAATTTTATGCATATCTGGGTCAGTGCACTGTACGATTTCCGAAAACCGTCCTTACGGCAATCTTGAGAGATTCTGAAGCGTGGATTACCCAGCCTGCAAGTGGGCAAATAAAAGTTCTCATTATTCTTTATGGTCCAGATCGGACACTCTACCAAAAATTTTGTCAGTCATCAGTCGTATTGCGATTAGAAGTAAATTATTATCGTATAACTTTATCAGTCTCATTTCTCAAATCCCAGAACAACATAAGCATAATTTTTTAAAACGTGAACTTGTCTTTCATAGACTGGTTCTCAAAATCAATATAAATGACAACACAAAAACTTGTTAAGTAAAAAATCGTGGAAATCGTAATAACCCTGTTAATTTACAATTCTCAGTTGACCAGCGTAATGGTAGCAATTTAATCGCACAAAAGCAACAAATGTACAAAAATTTAATTTTTTTGTTTTACAATGTTTCCAGACGACGTTTCTAGTGGGGAATCTTATGGATCTGAAACTCCACATTCCTTTCGTTGAGAACGTGTACCTGAATCCTCAATAAAATTTTATTTTCAGTGGCTTTTTTTGTTATTTTCCTTCAGCTACAACAAGTAGTTACGTGCGTTTGGCAGAGCGGAGCGGGGCATCTAATAAGAAACTATCTGAATTTGCAATCATCTTGGCAGGCTCTGGAAAAGTGTATTCAGAGAGAAAGCTTTATGCCCTCCTAGCAATGCAGTTGGTCCACACTATGGCGGCAAGTCCCCTTTAACGACAGAGGGCAGTCTGTGAATCTCATTAAGTAAAGCACGCGTCCATAGTGTCTCGAGCGACTTTCGAGCAAGCCTGGCTGTGGGCTGCCGTGCTGCCGTGCTGCCGTTGTGTGTCTGCACAGTGAATGCTGCGCCCGTCTTGCCACCTCCTAAAGATAAATATGAGCATGACTGTTTTCCTTTTTTGCGCTGACTTAAAATGGCCAGTCACTGCGGTGCCGTTGAACGTCGATTCCGTCTGTTCCAAAAATTCGGTTTATCGAATGAGATAGTGTTGTACCACAGACATCATGGTGCACAAAGGCCCAACAGTCGAAGTAGCCTTGTTTTAGTCCCGTGCTAACCTCGTGATGGTAAAATGCTGCTCTTGTACACAAAAATTGGGAAGTACGATGTTTCGTAAATTGTTTCATTTCTCGTGGGTGAAATTGGCAATAGCTTGGTGTCGTCCCCTGCACGTTGAATGTTTGGAAGGTTGGAAGCTGGGTAAGAGGAAGGAATGTTTTGAGTTCATAGCCGAATGGTGGAGCTGAGAGAGAATCAGAGCTAGTTGTCGGAAGAGATGGTAGATGACGGCAATCTGAGTCTACTTAAAATGAAGTGTCTGCAGTCCATTCCGGATATTCTGATTTTCGTTCTTACTTTTTCCTTCTGAAATTCAACAATAGTGGCTGTGAAAACAAAAACTCATTCTAGGCACGTACTTTGACTTAACTAATGCACTTTGCAGTAATACATAAAGTCTCTGTACTCTTCATTCAGTTCCGTTAAAAACTGTTGCAACTGACAATCTAATAATGCGTGCGACTTTTGAAAATTTACTATCGCACCAGTAGTTCAAACACGTTTGCCATGTCTGCGTATTCAACACAAAGCGCTTCTTAACTGAGTCCCGTACACATCATTTGTTGATCTCTTTCATCGTCAACCAAATCTTCAAACTCTTTCTGCATGGCGTAGTAATGCCGTTTCGTGATAAATTCGCGATACCTGTCGTTAAGCGACTACGAAATAGATACTGCGAGTTGTCATTAGTCTTCTCTGTGATTCCCATTTATTTTTAACGGGTTGCGATGATAGATGGCCAGACCGCCTATTTTTGTACAAACAGCCACTGTATCAATGAATCTCGTTTAGACCTTGAACAATTAGCGAAGGATAAACAGCGGTTACACCACAATTCAGCCGAACTGAAGAAAGTCGTGTCGACCAAAAATCAACTGGGCCAAAAGCTGAGATCGCATTGCTAACTAAAATACCGAGAAGGACAGATCAAGAGCGCCAAGTGCTGAGTACTTCGGAAACAGCCGGAGCAGCACGTTGTGTACGTATGATTTGCGCGCTGTGGCCGTCCCTGTTCTACAACGACTAGCACACTTGAAATTATAAATAGTAACGTCATAAATACAGTTATGTGCCTACTGTGCATTAAATATAAAATGAACTGTATTTTATCTGTGTTCCATCCGTTCCGAAATCAGTGGAACGAAGGTGGTTGTCATCTGTTGTCAAAAGGTGAAGTAATGAAGTTATGCAGGAACAAAGAATAAAGAGAGTGAGTTCGGGCTCACGCCCTACCTTACACACTGTGCTATCGAGCTGTCTCAAGGACTTCGGTCGTTTCAGTGGATGATAAGTAAATACATACATAGACATGTTGAACGAAGTACCAATAGGGTGAACGGCTTTACTGTGGGACAGCTGACACGATCGACCACATCACTATTCAGTCCCTTCTCTTGGTCCAATTCCCGACCCCATGCGTTCTGCTTGGCGGTCTTCGGTAAGCTTTGTACCCCCCACAAACTGTGAAGTTCTCGCAAAGGTAAGTATTAAGTTATATCGTTCATAAAATAGCAGAAGCTGTAACCCAATAACACATTTATCTATATCGTTGCATATTTATTGTGTGCAGTCTACTACTTTTCCTTAAGGGTAAGTATTTGAATGCCATTTATTTTTCGTATAGGTATGGAGTCTGTCCGTTCGCAAAAAGCTACGTGTTCGTACGTATCTGAGCAGGTCTCACATCCACCCCAAATCTCCATACGCCACACACTCAGAGTAGTGTCCTCTGTAGATTATCGTTGTATGCGGGTTAATGTGAGTTCGAATCCCGCTCTGGCACAAATTTTCAGCTGTCGCCGTTGGTTTATTTTGACGCCCCAATGCAACAAAAATTGGAAATTTCTCTCGTCATCCATTCATTTGGGCATGTGCGCCCTCTGCACACCATACACTTGCTCAGTTTCAACATTTTTATTCCACATTACGCTATCTTCTTCGTCTGTAATGTCACTAATTTCTCCTTCTGATCGACGATAAAAGTAATTTTAACATCAACCTTCCACTGTCGCGTGACAACATAGACTTCTTTCATTGGAGAAAGGCCATACTAAATTACGTGACGCAGTTGCAGATTTGCCGAGTAACTACTGTGAATAATTACTGTGCATGTGTTGCAGGCGTTGTCGGCGTCACGATACGGGCTACTCTACGGCCTCCAGCTCAGTAAGGGAATCCTCGGCTTCAGCACCAGCTTCAGGCAGTAGGCGTGCCACCTCTGTACGTAGTACTGCTCGTTCTAAACCTCTATTTTTTTAGCCTTAGACCAGAAATTTTGTTAGTTAATCGACTAGGAGAGTAACCAGCATTGCACTGGTATTTATCTATTCCAGACCTCTATTACTCCTTCTCCTCCTTCCCCTACTGTCGCCGGCCGCTGTGGCCTAGCGGTTCTAGGCGCTTCAGTCCGGAACTGCGCTGCTGCTACGGTCGCAGGTTCGAATCCTGCCTCGGGTATGGATGTGTGTGTCATGTCCTTAGGTTAGTTAGGTTTAAGTAGTTTTAAGTGTAGGAGATTGATCTCAGATGTTAAGTCCCATAGTGCCTAGAGCCATTCGAACCCTACTCTGTCCATACCCCCACCTAACCCCCCCCCCCCTCCCCATCTCGCTGTCGCGTTCTCGCTTCCCGAGCACGGGGTCCCGGGTTTGATTCCCGGCGGGGTCAGGGATTTCCGTCTGCCTCGAGATCACTGGGTGTTTGTGTTGTCCTCATCATTTCATCATCATTCACGAAAGTGGCGAGATTGGCCTGAGCAAACGTTGGGAATTTGTACTGGCGCTGATAACCGTGCAGTTGAGCGCCCCATAAACCAATCATAATAATAATAATCATCATCATCATCATCATCATTCTCTCTCTCTCTCTCTCTCTCTCTCTCTCTCTCTCTCTCTCTCTCTCTCTCTCTCTCTCTCTCTCTCCCCCTCCCCCTCCCTCCCTCCCTCCCCCTCCCCCCTTCTCTCTGCCTATTTCCTCTTCCTCTCTCCCTGTTAATCTCCTCCATTCCTCCCTCCCCAACTATCTGTCTACCTCCATGTCCACCTCTAGCCTATTTGTGCCCATCTCCTGCTTCACTGTCGATCTTTGCCCATCTTCTCCTCCCCCTTTCTCTCTTCACGCTATTGCGCTCACCCGATTAGGACGCTGCTGGTTCTTACTTCCATAGTATTTCTTTCTAACTAATAAGTGTACCAAATTTGACTGAAATCGTTCTAGTAGTTTAGGATAAACTTTTTACCCGTGGCTTTGCCCACGTACGTACATGTCAAACGTATTCCACATATATTTAACATATTGCATACATACCTGTATGCACATTTCGTCTGTATCTCTATCAGATTTCTCCCTGTAGTTTCATTTTCACGCAGCTGAATGTTTATGACGTCTTACCTCCTGATTTCTGTCCTGTACAGTCATATAATTTCGCAACTGCATCCAGTGATAGATGTGGCTGCTGTCCGCGAAATGTACTGTGAATGAAATTGGTAGTAAAGAAATAATAAAGTAATACGTCATGCATGATCCGACAGTTTTTCACTCATATCTGTATTTGAAGTCATCTCTCTTGAAGTAAGAGTCGTACGATGATATGATTATTCTACTTTCAGTGATGTATGTGAATGCTGTCTACGAAATTTGACTGCGAATTCAGTTATTAGTAAGGAAGTGTTATATTAAAACGTCATGTTTTATGCATAAGTTTTACTGCATGAATTGCGAAAATGTAGCTAGCGATAAACTTTTTTTCCTTTCATCATTTTGTGGGGGTCATCGGGGAGAATAAGTTTCGTAAGGGTTTCAAATTATGCTTGAAGTTTGTTGCAATTCTGTAACTCATCTGACTCTCAAATGGCGCGCGGGATTAGCCGAGCGGTCTCAGGCGCTGCAGTCATAGAATGTGCGGCTGGTCCCGGCGGAGGTTCGAGTCCTCCCTCGGGCATGGATGTGTGTGTTTGTCCTTAGGATAATTTAGGTTAAGTAGTGTGTAAGCTTAGGGACTGATGACCTTAGCATCACACACATTTGAACATTTTTTGACTCTCAAATACTGGATGACTTAAATATGGGTATTCGCGAGCGTAGGCTACACTGCTTTTTCAGCCGCCCCCCCCCCCTTCCCACCTTCTCTCCTTTGATAGGTAAATGGTTCTAAACCGCACAGCTATGATTTCCAGACCGTATGTTACATGTGTACTAAGTTTGGTTTGGAACACACAGATAAATACATCCATTTTTGGTAATATGAACGGATTATTCGAATCGTGTGCTCCTCCAGTGTATTTCTTTATCTGTAATGTATGATGCGAGTTACGATCACAGCACCATCAGAACAAAACTGTAACTGAAATATTGGGCTAACTGCTGGCTGTACTGGAAAGTTAGTACAAATATTTTAGAGTCACTATTGGTACAAGTATCTTCCCTAGTCGACAGAGTAAGAATTTCCAATAAGCTAAGTGTACAGGCTAAGACTATGGTCTAGCGTAAATGGCATGAGGATGGTGGAAAACTTTTGGCACCTCAGGGTGAAAATTGTGGTAAGAAAAAATGCAATGTGGAGTCACTGCGAATTGTAATAAACAGTATAGAGAAAGGATCAGTATTAAAGTTAGTTACTGAGGCAGAAGCCCTAAAATAAAGCTGAAGTACCGATTAGGTGGGAAGCAGAGTGCTGGAAGGGAGGCAATTCTCAGAAGCTCTCTAGGCGTAGAGGAATCCTGGGGGGTCGCCGTGGTGCCGTCCAAACTGCAGTAAGTACGACTGGAGACCTATGGAATAAGTGGAGGATCAATTCACGGAATTTTGATTTCAAATCGGAGTAAGTGACCCAGACGCATCGGTGGAATAACAGTTGAATTTGAGAGAGAGAGAGAGAGAGAGAGAGAGAGAGAGAGAGAGAGAGAGAGAGAGAGAGAGAGAGCTGTCACCGTCTTCATTTAATCGGATTTAAAGTGTCATTGGCGGAAGCGAGTTGAGCATTTTGACAAGGAATGAGTTACTTTCCGTCGGAAGTTTTATGTTCGAACATATTGCTAAGAACAAGATGGAGAGGTCCTTCGTCGAAGGGGTGGGGTTGATTCTCTTGCCTAACGTCATGCAGAATCTTGTGTGTCTTACGTGTTTAGAGACCGGAGGATCAGTACCGTCAACTGTTAGGTAGGTATGGCAAGCCCCGTTTACAATTTAATCCAAATCGGGGAGTTCTGAACAATATCAGGTAAGAAGAAAGCACAAGTCAGTGGCGCAGAAGCAGTGTGACACTAAAGCCTTGCCTTGGATAAAAGTGTGGGCAGTCTGCTCTAAGATAAAAACAAAGACGCACTACGAAGGATCTATCCGAATGGGACAGAAATCGGTAGATGATTGCAGATTCAGAAAAACTGGATGATTTATTAAAAAAAGAGAGCTTCAGAAGTTGACAGTCAGTAACGCTTTGGTTCACCTCTGGCCCTTATGCAAGCGTTTATTCGGTTTGGCACTGACTGATGGAATTGTTGGATACACTCATGAGGGATATTGTGCTAAATTCTGCCCGACTAGTGTTTTAGATTTCCGAAACTCCTTGTCCCGTAATGTTCCAAACGTTCTAAATTTGGGAGAGATACGGGGACCTTGGCAGACCTAGGGCTACGCTGCACAACCAAGATACCTCGGTGAGGATGGGGCCGTGAGAGGTGGGAGGCCGGCAAACATAACACTGTCAGGTGAAACACAAGTGTAATTTCTTTTCTTAGTGCGAATTAAAAACTAACTTCTTCGTTCATTTCTTCGACAATACTCAGGTTGTACATCCATAGCGTGTGAGACAAGGCTCCCGAACGAAGTAAGAAATTCTGCCAACAAATGGTACATGGTGTTGAACGTTAAATGCAACTTCTACCTGTTGCTTCTAGTTGTGACTGAAATCGCAGCCAGATGTTAAGTTGTTGCTGCGAAAACTTCAACTTCTCGATCACTGTGCTGTGAAACAGCTGCGTGATTTTTTGCCCGCCCCTGCATGGTATTGAGGTGCAAGTGCTGTATGATCAGCGAGTTGACCACAATTAGTCGAAACATTTTAACGCGATTTAGTGTTAGCGGAGGTGTCGTTTGAGAGTGACTGCGCCTAATGGTCACCGTGATGGGACAGACAGACACACAGACAGACAGACAGACAGACAGAGAGAGAGAGAGAGAGAGAGAGAGAGAGAGAGACATTGGGAACAATTGTTTGACTCAAACAGAACTTTGGAAGGCTTGTGATCCAATGTGTGGAGTGAATGTGCAACATTCTTCGACAGTTTCTAAAATCATTATGGAAGTGAAGTGACAAGCTAACAACTATTCAAACTAGTTTGTAGAATCTATGAGTCTGGAGACATACTATCAGATCATCAAAAAGCATATCATATGCACAATACCGAAGATACCAAGGGCAGAAAAGTGAAGAAATATCGTACAATCACTTTAACAGTTCATTCATCCAAGTTGGTGACGAGACTAACAGGAGAAGAAAAAGAAAACTGAAGATGCCGGCCGGAGTGGCCGAGCTGTTCTAGACGCTACTGTCTAGAACCGCGCGACCGCTACGGTCGCAGGTTCGAATCCTGCCTCAGGCATGGATGTGTGTGATGTCCTTAGGTTAGTTAGGTTTAAGTAGTTCTAAGTTCTAGGGGACTGATGACCTCAGCAGTTAAGTCCCGTAGTGCTCAGAGCCATTTGAACCAAAACTGAAGATCTGAAATGAAATGATCGTATGGCATTGATGGCTGGGAATCCTTACCCGGAGAAGTTCAGCCTCCGGTTTCAATTTTTTTTTTCAGCTGACCCCACAGTGGGCGACTTCTGTGTCGCTGATGATGAAATGATGATGATAGCGCAACACCCAGTCCACGAGCAGAGAGAATCTCCGACCCGTCCGAGAATCGAACCTAGGGCCAGCTGCAGGGCGCTCAGGCGCTCTGCCCATTTAGCTAAGACTTCAGAAAAATGAAGACACGTACATAGGATTTATCAAGATAGATATATCCTTCGATATCGTAGCAGTCTTAGATATTCGAAATTCTCAGGAAAATAGGTTTCAACTGAAGGAAAAACGGGTAATATGCAATATGTATAAAAACCAAGAGAGTAAAATAGAAATGGAAAACTAAATTCGTTGTTTTAGTATTACGAAGTGTGTCAGACAGGCGTGCAGTCTTTCGCACCTACTGTTCAATTTATCCGTCGAAGAAGCAATTACGTAAATCACGGAAATGTGCAGGAGAAGAATTAGGATGGAGGTGAAAGAATGTCAATGACATTTTCTGATAACATTGTTATCTACAGTGAATGTGAGGAAGATTACAGGACATAGTGCATGGAATGAACAGTGCACTGACCATAGAATGCGGATTGACAATAAATCGATGAAAGACGGAAATAATGACGGGTAGAAATATGAGAGATTAGCGATTAACTTAACGATGGAGACAACAGAGTAGACGAAGTAGACCAACAGTGCTGCATCGAAGCAGGGCAACATAAGTCTATGAATATCGTACTTCGGTCTTAATTTCAGAAAGAAATGCCTGAGAATTTACGTTTGGAGCACAGTACTGTGTGGAATTGAATCGGGCTGAGAGAACACTGGAAAAGAAGAGAATCGAAGTGTTTGAGACGCGGTTATATTGAAGGATGTTGTAAAATTAGGTGAACTGATATGGAAAGGAATGAGGTTCTTCGCGGAATCGGCAAGGAAAGGAACACTTGAAAGCATGCTGATTAGAAGAAAGGAGAGGATGATAGGACATGTGTTAAATCATCAGGGAATAATCTGCATAGTAGTGCGGGGAGTTGTAGAGCTTAAGAAATGCAGTAAGAACAGAGATTAGAATACATCCAACAAATAATTGAAGATGTTGGGTGCAGTAGATAGTCTGAGAGGAAGCTATCAACTTGCTCTTGAGAACAGATTTGTTCATACTTTTGAAACAGGATAAAGTAATGGCGGGGAGCTCAAACAAAATAGCGACTTCTTACAAAAAAAATTGTGGTTGCTAGTGAATAGTTCTTTGAATTTCTTAGGTTGCTTCCCATGACTTGCACTTGTGATTTAATTTAAATTAATTTATCCGCTTAGAAAGCCTACATACTGTCACATTCCCATTTTTGTCTCCTGAGCACAGACTAAAAGCGGCCGCATCCATGTACAAAGTCCGGCAACTAGCCGCTAGCCGGGCTTTGTGACCGAGCTGTTCTAGGCGCTTCAGTCTGGAACCGCGCTGCTGCTACGGTCGCAGGTTCGAATCCTGCCCCGGGCATGGATGTTTGTGATGTCCTTAGGTTAGTTAGGGTTAAGTAGTTCTAAGTCTAGGGAATTGATGACCTCAGATGTTAAGTCTCATAGCGCTTAGAACCAGTTTTTTTGAACTAGTCACTTGGACACTTAAAGCGTCAGTACCAGGGATTTTTCTCACAGGGCTAGTGAAGGTGGTCAGATCGGTTTCAGGAATAAAATGTGTTCGTTTCTAATGAAGAGGAGTTGCTTTACATACGGCAAAGTCAGGTCTACGCAAACAAATTGTGCTTTTATTTTGTTGCTACATGTTGTACAATAACGTAAGTTAATTCTCAGCTTGACCCCGAGAATAGTTTAGTACATACGTGTGAAGCAGTAGAATTTCGGTTAGGAAAACTGACTCGAATGAGACGCTGTCGTGAATACCCTTACTCTGGAAGGTGGATGGTAAGGGAAATGCGTACAAAGCTGAAGGTTTGAGGAACCTGCCTCTTAATTTCCACCTACTTCGAAAAAATTGCGTGAATTCAAGCTGTACTTCTTTGTACTATGCCCCGAGTGAAAAATGTAAAACGAAAACCACAGATGAAAACATAGAGGAAGTGCTTATTAAACTACTGGACTATCGGTGATTACGAATAGATTAAATAGATGATGTTGTAGGCACCTAAGAAGAATGACATTATACGCGAGAAAGTTTAAGATAGAAGGGCGCTGCATTTGTTGAATTCCGCCAAAAACAAGTGCAAAAAAACTATGTTTGTGAATCGTTTCTTTCCCTTTACGGTGAAACTATGATGTGAGTGGACTAATGTCACTAGGACCAACTTTCATGAAGACCTCGGATCTACAGAGACGAGGTACTAGGAGAACTGAAGCTTTGGAGACGGATTGAGAGTCGTACTTGGCTAGCTCAGTCGGTAGAGCACTAGCCCAAAGTGAATGTTGGCAATCTTAGTACTTGAAGGCGGAATGGTAGAGCACGATGTAAAATGTCAGCATTCTGTAAATAAGAGGATCATCATGCTGGCGATTGTAAAAGTAGTAGTATGCTAGAGCACAAAAACCACTGTATCGGAAATCGTCCATTTGTTTAAAAATCGGCCGTCAGGGTACTGGGCCAAAGCTTGTATGCATAAGCAAGCCGAATTTACTTTTGTTAAATTAGTAAGTATTCAAGTTAAACCAAGATTTTACGGAAATACTATTTTGTCTTTAAAATCGTAATGACGGCTTTACCTGAATGCCGTGATAAGCTGCAGTCCTCAGATTGCAGAAAAAACACAATCTAAATTTTTGAAGGACTTTTCTACATCTCTCGCGTCACATGCTAGGATCCAGGTTTACCATTAATAAACTGCCACTGGCACAATTCAAGTCAAACCTGCGACCAACCCGCATTAAATAGATTTTTGTCTTACTTATTTGGTAAATAGACGCCATCTACGTTTCTTTCTGAAAATAAAGGCCTAATCGGTTTCCACCTATGAGCCATGTGGCCCGATTTGCATTTACTTAACACCAACAGCAACGCTCGGGGTTTATTTCTTGCTAAAAGGTATAACTGAAAGCTTTGAAGGAAATAGCAGGTTGCAGTCTCAATAGAGAAAAAGGCCAAAAGTTTTTTAAACGATTTGTATTGTATTGTTGTTTAGACTGAAATACAATTTTCATTACCTTTCGTCAATTCCCAATGATTTTTCGTACAGCCTCTGAACAAAGTCCTTTTTCATGTCCATAAGCTTGCAGACGAATATATCTCTATTTCAGAAAAGTCCGGAATAGCAACTCGTAATATAAAAAGTCCGAGAATATTAATATTAAGTTTTGTCGAGTGCCAACAGCAAAGAATAAAAATGGTTTTTATAATTACATCCAGCCACTCAAAAGATAAAAGAAACTCGCTGACGCTGTTTGGGTTTTCTGACTCACTTGGACCTCTTCAACATGTTATGTTCTCTCTAGCGAGTACTCCATATTCCGAATAGATGGTCTCGCCTGTCGTGGACTCTCTCTCTCTCTCCCTCTCTCTCTCTCTCTCTCTCTCTCTCTCTCTCTCTCTCTCTCTCTCTCTCTCTCTCTCTCTCTCTCTCTCTCACACACACACACACACACACACACACACACACACACACACACACACACACACACACACACACACTCACAAACTCATTTGCAGCACTAAAACGAAATAAGAAAGCCATTCTACACTCCTGGAAATTGAAATAAGAACACCGTGAATTCATTGTCCCAGGAAGGGGAAACTTTATTGACACATTCCTGGGATCAGATACATCACATGATCACACTGACAGAACCACAGGCACATAGACACAGGCAACAGAGCATGCACAATGTCGGCACTAGTACAGTGTATATCCACCTTTCGCAGCAATGCAGGCTGCTATTCTCCCATCGAGACGATCGTAGAGATGCTGGATGTAGTCCTGTGGAACGGCTTGCCATGCCATTTCCACCTGGCGCCTCAGTTGGACCAGCGTTCGTGCTGGACGTGCAGACCGCGTGAGACGACGCTTCATCCAGTCCCAAACATGCTCAATGGGGGACAGATCCGGAGATCGTGCTGGCCAGGGTAGTTGACTTACACCTTCTAGAGCACGTTGGGTGGCACAGGATACATGCGGACGTGCATTGTCCTGTTGGAACAGCAAGTTCCCTTGCCGGTCTAGGAATGGTAGAACGATGGGTTCGATGACGGTTTGGATGTACCATGCACTATTCAGTGTCCCCTCGACGATCACCAGTGGTGTACGGCCAGTGTAGGAGATCGCTCCCCACACCATGATGCCGGGTGTTGGCCCTGTGTGCCTCGGTCGTATGCAGTCCTGATTGTGGCGCTCACCTGCACGGCGCCAAACACGCATACGACCATCATTGGCACCAAGGCAGAAGCGACTCTCATCGCTGAAGACGACACGTCTCCATTCGTCCCTCCATTCACGCCTGTCGCGACACCACTGGAGGCGGGCTGCACGATGTTGGGGCGTGAGCGGAAGACGGCCTAACGGTGTGCGGGACCGTAGCCCAGTTTCATGGAGACGGTTGCGAATGGTCCTCGCCGATACCCCAGGAGCAACAGTGTCCCTAATTTGCTGGGAAGTGGCGGTGCGGTCCCCTACGGCACTGCGTAGGATCCTACGGTCTTGGCGTGCATCCGTGCGTCGCTGCGGTCCGGTCCCAGGTCGACGGGCACGTGCACCTTCCGCCGACCACTGGCGACAACATCGATGTACTGTGGAGACCTTACGCCCCACGTGTTGAGCAATTCGGCGGTACGTCCACCCGGCCTCCCGCATGCCCACTATACGCCCTCGCTCAAAGTCCGTCAACTGCACATACGGTTCACTTCCACGCTGTCGCGGCATGCTACCAGTGTTAAAGACTGCGATGGAGCTCCGTATGCCACGGAAAACTGGCTGACACTGACGGCGGCGGTGCACAAATGCTGCGCAGCTAGCGCCATTCGACGGCCAACACCGCGGTTCCTGGTGTGTCCGCTGTGCCGTGCGTGTGATCATTGCTTGTACAGCCCTCTCGCAGTGTCCGGAGCAAGTATGGTGGGTCTGACACACCGGTGTCAATGTGTTCTTTTTTCCATTTCCAGGAGTGTATTTTAAACACTACCTCCTTTTTACTTACACACTTCAAAAACATTTTACTGAAATTATATTTCATTTGTGTGCTGTGGGAAATTATTTGCATTTCTTTGGAGATGAAAAGCACTCAGCTTACGAACAAAAATCGCATGAAAAAAATATACGCGACAAAGTGTTACCCTTAAAAGTATAGTAGTAGCATCATTAACTACGAATCACTTTCACAGAGTCTTTGGACAAGGGCCAAGTCATGGTACTGCAGTTTAACAATAATAGAAAAACGTAATTCATATCTATTTTCGTATTAGTCAATTTCTACAAGGATCATTGTAAGGCATTTGCCTGAAGTAATTTAAGGAAACCACCGAAAACCTAAATCAGAATGTACGGATGGAGAATAGCTAATCTGTTCAAAGCAGAGCAACCTCATTCTCTTTATCCCTAGTGTGCCATGCTGTTTTGCAAAGAAGTTATTTAGTGATGTAAACAGCTAATTCATTTCTCACTACCAATTCCATAATGTAACAAAAAATGGCTAAAACGGCTCTGAGCACTATGGGACTTCACATCTGTGGTCCTCAGTCCCCTAGAACTTAGAACTACTTACACCTAACTAACCTAAGGGCATCACACACATCCATGCCCGAGGCAGGATTCGAACCTGTGACCGTAGCAGCAGCGTGATTCCAGACTGAAGCGCCTAGAACCGCTCGGCCACTACGGCCGGCCGTAATGTTTCACCAACACACTGTCAATTCACATCATGAACTTGGTGACGATTATTTTGTTTCCATTTTGTTCACCGATTCATGCCAGTGACCTTCCTCTCCCCCCCCCCCCCTTCCCCCCTCCCTCCCAAAAAAGAAAAAGAAAAACACTTCTGTATATCTCCATAATGAATGACCGTTGTACTCAGAAAAGGATATGTTCGTGTAATCCATTACAGAGCTTTGCAGTTAACATTTTCCAGGAAAAATTAAAAAAAATTGTTTTAGAGGCAAAGTGTTGTGAAAAGTAACAGATATTTTATTATTACAAAAACTGCTTTTAAATTTTCTAATTGAAGTTTTCTAAAAATCAGTTTCACAATACTGTAATCGATAGTCATTTGAAAAAAATATACAAAAACATTCAATGTGGATTAGGAGGAAGTGAATAACCATTCATATTGGGTACCTAAATCAGAAAAAGAGGGAGTGAAAAAACTCTTATAGCTAATCTAATATTAGGCCATTGAAACATTACCGGCTCCCAACGTTCGAAAGGTATTCGCAATAAAAGAAAACTAGGAATTAGTGGTTGTAGGCTGTGTAACGGAGCGCTGCAAGTCGCATTTTTAGACCTAAAAACATATACGTTTCGTAAGAAACCCAACGATGAGGAAACTAACTTTCGCTAAAGTAATGGAATGATGGCTCACCATTGCTGCAAAATCTTCGAAAACGGCAAAGAGCCACGTGGGGTGAACGCGGCTATGCCTGCAGCAGGTTTGTGCCACTACATGAAGACGTGGACACGACCAAGTGTCGGGGAGAACTGGCGTGTTCGGCAATGTGCCAAGTGAGGGTAAATAGGGTAAATCAGAGGTAGTGTATAATATTCAAATAAAGGATTATGAACAGCTAACACTGTTTCCAGAAGTTTGTTGGATGATTGTAAAAAAAAAAAAATAAAGGAATCGTATCAACTAACGGGTGGATGCCTACACCGTAAAATCATATTTTATTATTAAGATCTAGTTGTTACTCTTTTACCAAAAGAGTTCCTTGTGTAAGCTAAGTAATTTTTCGCTGTATAGAAAGTATTGTTTAAAATGTACCTTCAATGCTTTTTAAACCCTAGCAATTCCAACAGCTTTTCCATAACGCGTAATACCAAGTGCGGGTGGGGGTTGGGGGGTTGAAAATACGAATGTGACAGTTAACAAAAGTGGCATTCACTATAAAGACTTAAATTTTTGGGTTAAATTTTGCTGAAAAACTGCTAACACTTAGTTTTTCATGGGAAATCATGAAAAACGATAAATATTTTTTCAAAATTTT
Source organism: Schistocerca serialis cubense (assembly GCF_023864345.2). Lineage (NCBI taxonomy): Eukaryota > Metazoa > Arthropoda > Insecta > Orthoptera > Acrididae > Schistocerca > Schistocerca serialis. The sequence continues at coordinate 238,241,041 of NC_064645.1, read as the reverse complement.
AAAATATCAACAGTGCTAGACTCTGATATTTTCAAAAGATGGGCACAAAGTACCCTCCGCCCTCCAAATCTTAGTTTTGCAAGGGTTAAGTATGTTCGTTTTCGCTCTCCCCTTATCTCCATAGGCAGTTTACTCAACAAAATTAGAACTTGGTAGAAAAATCTGTTTTGCGTTTCATGTTCGTTGTTTCTTGGTAAACGTAAGTTCAATGTAGTTTGTTTCATAGTCATAAGCACAGCTGATGAGAATAACTGATTGGTCAATATATTCACATGGTACAAAAATTACCAATATTTTGAACCGATAATAGCAAAGAACTCTGCTACTACTTTTGGTTGTTATTCTTGACACGAGAGTTCACTGAATCCCGATGTGTGTGGAGTATCGAAGTAGACCGTAGGGCCTTCACGTACGTTGTTGGTGTTTCATTAAGCAAAAATGCTTTAGTTCCCTCAATGGTCTCGAACACGGCTGCTGCTCTCTGGCGACGGGTAGAAGTTTTGTAGGAGTCTCACGTTTTCTGCTTCACAGGACACATCGACGTCGACGTGCCCAGTGAGAAACGGGCCAGAGAGGAACTACTGTGGCCATTGCTCTGAGAACACAAAGTGGGAAAAGCGCTATTACAACCCCTACAGTCGTTAATCCATGTGAAACTATTCTAAACAAGAGTCCATCCGTACACAACGGTACTTCCACTATAGAGGATGTAATGTTTCGCGAAAAAGTGTCTTGCCACACTTCCCGCTATTGCGTTTGCTGAAGAAAGAGAAACTCAGGAATTCTAAGTACTTCGCTAGCTCCCAAACTGTCTCGGTATTAAGCCAATTCAGGTACGGATGAGCCATCTTGACACTCGTTTTACTCGTGCGTATCATCTGACCCACTCTTCGAAAGACTTCAGAAGGCCAGATACCAGTGGAACACTATAAGCAGGTAAATACTGCGATGTAGACGAAGGCTATTTTATACGGGTAGTTCAAGACGTTTTGGCTCTCGTTGATATTTACGGTAGAGACATGGAACAAATGGTTGGAAATGAAAATTAGAGGTGGCGCAAGTGAACACGACGTAATTTTTTATTTACAACCAATCCAGTCACATTATTGTGTGCGCCGCGTATGTTCGACGTCAACGTGCGATGACCACTCACAGGCAGCAGATGGCAGAACTAGCAATGGAGCGTACGTAAAGAGCGAGCGCGCGCGCGCGCGCGCGCGCGTGTGTGTGTGTGTGTGTGTGGGGGGGGGGGGGGGGGGGGTGACAAGGGGAGAGTGGGAAAACCTGGAAACGGTGCGATATATCTGACGTCCAAAGTGGCATGATCATTGCCATGGAAGCATTTCCGAAATGGCTGTTAAAGTGGCGCCGTGGCTAAACTATACTGACGGTTCCAAGTCCGCCCACGGTGTTGGCTGTGCTTTTGTCGTCGGGGCTGATACGTTTCAATACTGGCTTCTCGACCAGTGCACGATTTTTACTGCAGAGCTTTTTTCCCCCTCTATCAGGCTGTTCACTACGTCCGTGGGCACCACCTCACTCGCTGTGTGATCTGCTCTGACTCCCTCAGTGCCCTTCAGTCTGGATGATCCAGATCCAGTCCACCCCATCGTTCGATGGATCCAGGACTACCTCCATTTGTTCCCGGATGGGGGAGCCCAAGTGATGTTCCTCTGGGTTCCAGGTCAAGTTGGTGTGCCCATGAAAACTACATCTACATCTACATTGATACTCCGCAAGCCACCCAACGGTGATGCTGCAGCCAAGGCCGCAGTCCATCTCAGTCGGCCCGCCTCTTACTCTGTTCCATCGCAAGATATTCGTACTTTTGTCTATCGACGTATCACGTCACTTTGGGACGACCATTGGTGCTCCCTTCATGGAAACAAACTCAGAGAAGTCAAACCTCTCCTAACAGTCTGGTCGACTTCCTCCCGGCCGTATCGCCGTGAGGAAGTAATGTTAGCTCGGTTGCGAATAGGGCTCTGCCGCTTTAGTCACCGTCACTCGAGTGGCGACCCTGCACCCAGCTGTCCTTTCTATAGCCAGCCATTAACGGTCAGACATTTCCTGATCCTCTGCCCCTATTTTAGCCACTTACGTCTCAGGGTCGGACTGTCACCCGCTTTGCCGGACATTTTAACTGTTGACCCTCGAGCTGTGGCTCGCGTTTTAAGTTTTTTTAAAAAGCTGTAATATGACAAAAGATATTTGATTTCTACCTGGTGACACCGGTGTCTTGTCTACGTCTTTTAGCTACTCTTCCCTACCGTCTTGACGTTTTAGATTTGTTTTTTCTTCGTTTCTGTATTGGACCTCGAAACAGTTTTTTACGCTCGCGGTCCCAGCATTCTCTGGTTCTATACTGGGCACTTATGACATTAGATGTTTTGCGCCCGAACCCCCCCCCCCCCCCCACCGTTAAAAAAATAAAATAAAATAAAACTAAACTATACTGTGTACGGCAAAACGGCGCTATCCAAAACTGGCGCCGAGGCAACTGTGGTGCAACGCTTGCCATAAATGACACGGATGAACGACAGCTGCGGAGATACGTACGAACGAATAGACATGCAATTGTTGGCCAACTGACCGCCCAGATGAACCAATGGTCTATAAACGGTGCCTTCTTAATGATCGTTCAATGAACGTTGGAGCATATGGGCCTTTGCAGCAGCACTTTGTTCATGCACTCATGCTGACTGCTATTCATCGGCGGCCAGGGTTGTACTTTGCACGGCAGTGCTGCAACTGGATGTCCACTGAGTGGCCACATGTCGTCTTTCCAGATGGCGGATGGCCTTTCCCGTCAACGGCGTGATACGTCTGAATGGAAACAAGCTGCAACAATCGTCGGCGGAGTCCAGGCAGGAAGAGGGAGTGCTATGGTCTGGGGAATGTTTTCATGGAATTCCCTAGATGATATCATTCTGGAATGAACTGTGGATCAGTACAGCTACAGCAGTTCGTTTTTGTCCCCGCGATGGCATCTACCAGCAGACAACGCAACGTATCACACAGCTCTCAGTGTAAGTGTGAAGGTTGAAGAGCACGAGGATCAGTTTACCGTACAATCCTGGCCACCAGACTTTCCCAATTTAAATCTGGCCCAGAAATATGGAACCACGTCAATCGGGCTCTTCGCGTCGTTGGTCCTCAACCGCGAAACCTAGCGCAGCTGGCCAAGGCAGTGGAATCAACATGGCTCCATGTCCCTATCCATACCTTCCAGAACCTCATTCGCTCTCATCCTGCGCATCTCGCAGTGGCCTACGCTGCGAAAGGTGTTAGTCAAGCTCTTGACAGGTGGCCACATTAATGTGACTGGACAGTGTAGTTCATGATTGGTTCTCGAAGAAGTAGCGTTACTCTTTACAGAAAGAATCATTGATGCATTTTATCTCTAGAGCAGCAGGGTGTAATGTCGAGGTAGCCGAACGAATGTGAAGTGGAAAAGCTTCGCAACATGCGCTACGTTTCTTGGAAGATACTTACCTCCTTGGATGGAGTATTGACAGTATCGATGATATTCGAAATAGAATTTTTTGCACAGTTGAATTTCAGATGGTGGTGGATCACGGGGAAAACACTGATCAAAAAGCATTTGTCAAATTTTCCGCGAAATGTGTGTTCTCAAGAATCTAATATGCAGACCACTGGAGGGTCAGCGATCACGTCTGTTATACACACCGTAGGCAAACTACTTTACATTATTAAGCTCTGCAAGATCCATGAACTATTTTATATTTACGTGACAAACCCTAATTCTAGGGCTATATTTTATTTTTGACACATGCATCTATGCCGACAATTGTAAAAACGGCGATGGTACATTAGTCCTTACTAATGTAAAATTGCTACCTTCTGAAGACGACAAAATTAATATTTGTCGAAACCTAGGTAAAGGATTTCTTTATCCATTACAACTGGTCTGCTGTTTATAATTTTATTACGTGGAACCGTTGCTGTTGTGCAGCTATGTTTAAAATATTGAAGTTCCTGCCTGACCTGCCGAGGTATCAAAAGCTGCATCCAGGTACATGGGCATCAAATTAAAAATTGTGAATGCAGGTACGGCTATTGCTTTTAATCAACAGTGCCTAAATAAAGACATTACCCCTGATTATGTGAAGGCGTACTTAAATTTGAAACAGTGTAACAAAGTGCTTTCTGTTAAAAAGAAATTCGTACGTTTAGTCATTTCTGATAGCACAGTAAATTTGTACAAGAAAAAATATGATCTTAATAATGAAGCTTACTGTATACACCGATTTTTAACAAAAGCCTTTAAAGATCTTTTTAATTTTCAAATTGACCACCTGTGGAATAGTATTAATGAATGGCTTTTTAATCGCAAAGAAGAAATCAGGGCCAGACGTGAAAGAAAGTTGTTGAAGTTTAGTAATAGGGCCACAAGTAAAAATGTTAATATAGCAGACAATAGTGTCAAACATCAGTTTTACGAAAGAATAAAACCAACATTAGTTTTACGCAGGCTGAAAATGGCTTGTTATGTGAAGGCCTTAAATATAATTTGCCTGCTCAACTCGATAAAGATCCAGTTATCTGTAATCTTATTATAGATCTTAAAATCGGTTTGGAATCCCTTAAATTACAGAGAACCGAGCAAGTCAAATGCGCCTACGAATGTAATAACATAATAGAAAAAGAAATTAAACTTTCTAATGTTCAGTCGGGCGAATATAGAATAGTAAAAAACATTAATCGTAAACTGAGAGAACACGACGCCTTAGTCACTAAGGGTGACAAAGGGAACACTGTTGTCATGGCTTATGAAAATGAATATATAGAAAAGACTGTAAAGTTGTTTGAAGAAAATGACATCGCTGAGGTTACCGTAGATCCAACCGCGGAATTGCAAAAAGAAATCCGGCGTACTTTATCTAGTTATGTCAGCTTGTTCAATAACTTCCTAAAGAAATGGCTTATAAATATGAACCCGAAACCACCCGTGCTCAGAAGTCAGTTTAAACTGCACAAACAAAATCACCCGATTCGCCCTGTAGTGAATGGAATAGGTAGTCCACATCACACACTCGCTAGGCGCCTCCATTTTAAAATTAAAGATGCTTTCATATTTGAAAATAATTTTTCAGTGAAAAACAGCAAGGAATTGATCAACAATATTCAAATTGTAAGATGTACATCTGACACTAGACTGGTTTCCTTTGACATCGTCAATCTTTATACAAATGTCCCTGTCGATGTAACCATAGCCCTTGTAAGAAAGAATCTACTAAAACATAAAAAGCTAAGTGAAATCCAGATAGCGGAACTGATTAGTTTGCTTAAAGTCGTTTTGAAATACAATTATTTCACGTTCGATGGGAAAACTGTACAACCAGTTGGTTTAATAATGGGCAGTCCCCTCGCTGGTATTTTGGCATATGTTTTCATCAACGCCCTGGAAATAACGTTCTTCAATTCAAGTTCAGAATTACGCCACAAAATCCGCTATTATGCACGTTATGTTGACGACATTATCATTGCTTTTGACGGTACTGATCATGAGTTAGAGCTTCTCTTCAATACTTTCAATGGTTTACATGAAAAAATTTCCTTCACAAAAGAACTTCAGAATGAAAAAGGTGAACTTAACTTTCTTGATGTAACAATTTCTATACAGAATAGTTCCTTCAATTTCAACATTTTCCGTAAGGAAACGTATTCAGATAATGCCATTCCTGCTGACTCAACTCATCCAAAAGCTCATAAACTGGCGTTTTTTCACTCTGCCATTCACCGTATGGTAACTACTACTTTATCACCTGCCGATCAACAACAAGAATTGAATGTCATCAAAGCGATTGCGGTTAATAATGGGTACAATCAGAATATGATTGATTACATGTTCAGTAAGAAAACTTCCCAAAACTGTTCGACTTCGGGCAACAACCTCCCCACTGACAGCAAAGAAGCTAAAAAATTTATTTCTATTCCTTTCTTGGGCAATATATCGGATAGGATAAAACGTCTTCTAATGAAAAAATACAACTGTAACGTCTCCTTCTCTACAGATAACAGTTTAAAGAGAAATCTTGTACATTCAGTTCAGATCACCGGCGATTGGTTTCCCAATTCAAGGATTTACAAACTAACCTGTAATAACTGTCCTTAATCTTATATTGGTCAAACAGGCAGAGCTGTGAAAACAAGATATAAAGAACACCTATTAGGTAAAAAAGGAGTGAATATACACAGTTCCACTTTTGCTGAACACCTCCTGGTAGCCAATCATACGCCAAAACATTTAGAAGACACTGTTATCCTACACAGAGAAGGCAAAGGGCGTAGATTATATCTATGGAAAGAGCTACAAATTTTCAAACATCTTGAGCTCAAGGACGGTAATATACTGAACGACCAGTTGAACCTTGCTTGTAGACAATTTTTCGAAGGCTTTAAACCTGTACTGTTTACGGTATAACATTAATGCTGGTAACCTTAGTGGTTTATTTCCTCAGGAAGCTATGATGCACCTTCAGACCTTTAAGCTCGCTACCCCTTATGTAATGGTGGTTTTGTCACGATGTATGTTTGCTACTACATCGGCCCTTATGTGATTTTGCCTGGCTCCAATATTTTGGTATTCCCTGCGAATTTGTGTTAACAGGATCGTGTACCAGTGTTCGTAATTCTTTCTTGACAAGACACGTTATTGTAAAGTTTAAAGTTCTGACACATATACCGTTTGTGGGCTTCACTAATATAGTAGTGTAATTTTTTATATTTTGGTTGTATAGGCCGCTGGGCGTAAGTTTCTCGGTGTAAGCGCCACCTGCTTTTTTGATGTACAACTACAAAATGGTTCAAATGGCTCTGAGCACTATGGGACTTAACTTCTAAGCTCATTAGTCCCCTAGAACTTAGAACTACTTAAACCTAACTAACCTAAGAACATCACACACATCCATGCCCGAGGCAGGATTCGAACCTGCGACCGTAGCGGTCGCGTGGTTCCAGACTGTAGCGCCTAGAACCGCTCGGCCACAGCGGCCGGCTGGAACTTAACAGCTGAGGTCATCAGTCCCCTAGAACTTAGAACTACTTAAACCCAGCTAACCTAAGGACATCACACACATCCATGCCCGAGGCAGGATCGGACCTGCGACCGTAGCGGTCACGCGGTTCCAGACTGAAGCGCCTAGAACCGGACAGCCAGACCGGCCGGCCTGATGTTCATTATTTGTACCAATCCTCCCATACTGTTATAACGGGAGTGTTAATTTCCTTCCTTTTTTATTGTTACTTTACCTAAGGACGTTATTAATACTGGTAATTTACACGTTGCCTTTGTACGCCAATTGGCACATGTTTCTCGGCACGAACGCCACCTTCCTTATTTCCAGAGTGTCTACGCTCACCGATTACACTCGGTTGTGAGCTCTGCAAGATCCATGAACTATTTTATATTTACGTGACAATCCCTAATTCTAGGTCTATATTTTATTTTTGGCACATGGACCTATGCCGACAATTGTAAAAGCGGCGATGGTATATTAGTCCTCACTAATGTAAAATTGTAAGTACCAGTCGTCGTTATCATACTTCTGTAACGCAAGAGTCCTCTAATTTGTGTTAAAATTTATTCTTGGCTCAAGTTTCATACTTTTCTAATGTGAGCTATGATGTTCATTGTCCTTAGGCTACCTTCTGAAGAAGATAAATTTATATTTGTCGAAACCTAGGTAAAGAATTTCTTTATCCATTGCAAATGGTCGGCTGTTTGTAATTTTATTACGTGGAACCTTTGCTGTTGTGCAGCTATGTTTAAAATATCAAATCTAATTTTGTTTTCAGGTCCCTTGTAGTCCTGGAAACCTTTTTTTGGAATATTCATCACCAGTGCTGCCATATATTACATCCTTTCAGCACCGATTGTAGTTCTGGAAAGAAAAACATGTCACACAGAATGAGATGTAGTGAGTAGGAAGGATTAGGAGAGGAAGTCATCTCATTTTTGGCTAAATGACAGAGCAAAATGTATGCAGCTGTCACAAAAAAGTGAACATTGTTTTGACGTCTGTCAGTACTGTTTCATGCTCTGTCATTACTTAAGTTCTGCCCCAGTGCTGTACCCAAAGATCAAAGACTCATTTCCCATGATGCTGTTTTGCATGAAAGTTTCTTCATTTCATCAACTTGTTTAACGACGTTCTTCAAATGCCCGTTAAGTGTTCTGCTGCTCTTCGGAAGGCAACAAACTTTACTGTGACTGGTTCATGTTCTTTTTTTGTTTATTATTATTATTTCATGACGTTGTTGTTGTTGTTGTTGTTGTCTTCAGTCCTGAGACTGGTTTGATGCAGCTCTCCATGCTACTCCATCCTGTGCAAGCTTCTTCATCTCCCAGTACCTACTGCAGCCTACATCCTTCTGAATCTGCTTAGTGTATTCATCTCTTGGTCTCCCTCTACGATTTTTACCCTCCACTCTGTCCTCCAATACTAAATTTGTGATCCCTTGATGCCTCAGAACATGTACTACCAACCGATCCCTTCTTCTAGCCAAGTTGTGCCACAAACTCCTCGTCTTCTCAATCCTATTCAGTACCTCCTCATTAGTTATATGATCTACCCATCTAACCTTCAGCATTCTTCTGTACCAGTTGAAATTCCAATAGATTCTAATCTCTCTACAGCTCTATTCGACGTATGGATCAATTGCTTTTATTCATCAGAGACTACGAGAAAGACTACATTTAGGTTTTTTAGTGTGATGTTAAAGGAGGATCTGTTTCCGCAGCCGTAGCAGTAGTAGTTGTCTGTATGGTGGCGCTCGACTCGCAGATTGCCAGGTAGTATCCTGCATGGCAAACTAAATACCTTTCAGCCGTCTAGTTCTCAAAATTATTTTATTTGGCGATCAGTTTCATCCTTTTACTACGTCATCTTAAGGGCCCTGACCGACGTGTAGGAAGAGTCTACCTCGGTTCTGATCAAAACAAGGCCCAGCAATACTGGTATTAGTGGATTTCTGCTTGCTATAGCGATCGTCTGCCAAACAGTCGGCACATCTTCCTACACGTTGGTCAGGGCCCTGAAGATGGCGCAGTAAACTGGTAGCCAAATAAAATAAGTTAGAAAACTAGACGGCTGAAAGGTATTTGACATCCTGTATCGAACAGCCGAGTCCCGCAACCATCTCTAAAAAGATGGACATACAGAGTTAGTATTCTGGTGTTAGGAGAAATTTTCACCATCAATATTTGAATGGCACGGGGGAATGTTCCCGATCACCAGACTCTGTGCCACTGGCTCTGATTAAATTCCAGACGTCTCCGCAGTGTATCATGAAGTGAGGTATGTGACACCGTTGACTGTGATCCGATCTTCGGATTGGGCGTTAAGTCCAGAATTTCCTTTGCTTGCTGCTTGTGAAGAGTAGGCTATGTGCCAGCACCGGGTTTCATCCTCTCCCTCCCCTTATCATACAGCACAAATGAGATCAGACAACAGGCACGCCAGTTACATGTACTCAGGAAATACTCATACCGTGAAGAAGAAAAGGCTTTCCTAATCCACAAACTTACCCCTCGAGGTATCTCAGTCAACAGTGCCATACGATTATCTTTTTCTTTATAAGGAGACAGAATTCATACTACTAATAAACAGTTCAACCCATCATCGCTTTCGTAATCTGGAAGTAGTGAACACCCACCTCCGCTCTAAAAACGGAACCACAAAGGCCGCGTACTGAGAGATAAATATTAGGCAGAAATAAAACGTCGAGCGCTCGACTGACTATACGTGAGAAACACCGAAACTAAAATCAGCATACATGTAAGATAACGAAATTTTTACTAGCTGTTCCCGGCAACACTTCGGTGTGGTTCAGTCTGGCTAAATGGAAAGGGGAAAAAAAAATCCAGAAAGCATACGTTTCCAATATGTATGGAAATTTGATGACGTCCTAATCTCCTCCTCCTCCTCCTCCTCCTCCTCCTCCTCCTAAGTGTCTCCTTCCATCTCCTTTTTCATCTCCTCCTCCTCCCTCTCTCTCTCTCTCTCTCTCTCTCTCTCTCTCTCTCTCTGTGTCCATCACTTCCTTCCCTCTTTTTCTGTACATTTCCTCCTGCCAACTCTGTCCATTTCATCCCACCCTTCTCTCCATCTCTTCGTCCCCCTTCTGTCTGACTTCGATACTTTTCTATTGTTACAGCTAATTCATATACCCTAGTAGTATTCTAACTATTAGCCGATACAACTTTCCTGTTTGCTAACAATATTTCACTGTTGTGTTATATATATTCACATATATTAGAAGCATGTAGCCCAAACGTGTTCAAACGTTTATGATACGACTAAGAATATGAAGTAAATCGATCAAGTACAATTTGAGACTTTTGGTAAAGTTTTCCCCTTAATACATTACATATATATTTATGTAGTATAGAAATTAAAATACCAGGTGATCAAAAAGTCAGTGTAAATTTGAAAACTGAATAAATCACGGAATAATGTAGATAGAGAGGTACAAATTGACACACATACTTGGAATGACATGGAGTTTTATTAGAACCAAAAAAATACAAACGTTCAAAAAATGTCCGACAGGTGGCGCTTCATCTGATCAGAATAGCAATAATTAGCATAACAAAGTAAAACAAAGAAAAGATGATGATGTTTACAGGAAATGCTCAATATGTCCACCATCGTTCCTCAACAATAGCTGTAGTCGAGGAATAACGTTGTGAACAGCACTGTAAAGCATGTCCGGAGCTATGGTGAGGCACTGGCGTCGTATGTTGTCTTTCAGCATCCCTAGAGATGACGGTCGATCATGATACACTTGCGACTTCGGGTAACCCCAAAGCCAATAATCGCATGGACTGAGGTCAAGCATGACGAAAGTGGCGGCTGAGCACACGATCATCACTAAACGACGCGCGCAAGAGATCTTTCATGCGTCTAGCAATATGGGGTGGAGCGCCATTCTGCATAAACATCGTACGTCCAGCAGGTGTTTTTCAGCCAGGCTGGGGATGATGCGATTCCGTAACATATCGGCGCACCTCTCACCCGTCACGGTAGCAGTTTTGCTGCCCAGCGCCATCTGTCGGACATTTTGTGAACTTTTTTGTTCTAATAAAACCCCATGTCATTCCAAGCATCTGTGTCAATTTTTACCTCTCTATCTACATTATTCCGTGGTTTATTAAGTTTTCAAATTTATACTGACTTTTTGATCACCCTGTATATCGCCTATGTCCATCTGAGTGTTTATTAAAGTATTATGTGAAAATGTGAAGTTACTCGATCAAAGTTTGAGATTTTTGATAATAACCTTTCCCCTTTATATGTTACACATTCACCCGTATATCACGTTTATTAAAAAGAAGAGTAGGTCTAAATAAAAACACACGCTTAATGGAATACAAATTTGTGTCAAAATTATGAATCTATCGGAGAAGAACTTCGTAGGATTTAAGATGTTGAACACATGAACGTTTGCATTTTTACATAGATTTCTCTATAATTATTACATACAAATTTATATATTTGGCGCTCCAGTAGGTATATGAAAACACGTGCATATTAAACTGCGACGTTGTCTCAAAGTTAGAGGGGAATAGGTGAAGAACTTTCGGAGATACAAGATTCTGAATAAACGCGCAGTTACATTTTTGTTCATATATATATAATTAAGAAATTAAATCAATGAAACTGCACAAAAAATAGCGTTCTCAGGTAACTTCAGGCTGTAAAATGATCCACTGCATACGGCAAAAATTTCGTACTTTGTCGGCCAAATACTCTGTGGAAGACTAATTAAGGTGCCTTGTATAAAGAACACTTTCTCTGTACACAAGGCAGAAAGCTATTTTCTCCTTCCATTTATCAGCGAAATAAATGTAACTGTAATGTTTGCAACATACCACCATTTAATGCATGCTGGGAGCTATAAATCTAAGCCTGAGTAGACTGGGATCTGAATATGCAAGGATTAATTACGGTACTGGCAAATATGAAGTAGTCACTATGAAACTGGAAAAGAAGTCGCATAATGAATGAAGAAAGACAACGCAACAGGATTTTTCTTTTTCCGTAATTTGACTTTAGAGAAAGTAATTAAGAGAATGAAAGAGAGATTCGAAAATATTACAGAAGAACAGTAAGACGGAATAAAAATTAAGATTCATGAGTGGTATTTATCTTAAGCCAGGGAAATTAACTCGAATTTAAAATGAAATTAAGAGTGCTCAGTGGCAAGTGGGTTTCAGTAAGAAGGCAACCGAGTTTGCTTGAGAAGCAATAAACACCGGAGTCTTGAATCTTTAAAGAGTCGAACTCCCATGTAAAATACAGATTCATACGTCCGATTACTTTGCAAATGAGTTGATACGTTAAATGTTGCACATTAGGCAAGGGAATGTGAGCGAGAAAATGTTTAGAAAAGGTTTGAAGGAAAGTTTAAAATTCTTCGGAAATCGCTAAGTGCACTCATTATGAACCACTGGCTGAATAGCCCGAGTAATTTGAGCTCCATTTTAAGCAAAAATTAGGTTCTTATGCCTCTCGATGTTTAAGATGTCAATCAGCTGAACTATGTGTCGTACAGTGATAAAATTAGGCAGGTACATTCAGCGGTATTTATTACTATTGTCCGCAAAATATGCTGTGAATAAAATTGCTAGTAAGGCAGTAATAAATTAAAACGTCATGACTTACGCTGAAATTGTATTGCATGTACACCGGAAACGTAGTAAGCTACAAACTTGTTTCTTTCAACATTGTAAGAGGAATGACAGTGAGAGAACTTTTCATAAAGGGATGAATTTATGTTTAAAGTTTGTTGGAAATCGCTAAGTGCTCTCATTCTCAAATACTAGAAGACTACGGCCTGTGTAATTTTCACACCCTGAGTTAGGCTGTCGCGAGATATATAAACAGTTTTTAACTGTAATAGTTGTCTTGAAATTAGGATTTTAATCTCTTAATGAGTAGACTGACAGTATTTTAATTTTTTCATTCGGTCAGTAATTAAACGAAATATTCAAAGGAAATTTTAGTTGCCCTCCTCGTCGTCAGATGGGCGACCTCCAACAGAGTTTTTTAACGTTTATCAATATAGATTTCCAAGACGTTAGCTCTCAATATGGCCGCTTTTTGTGAACTAGAAGCGTTTTCGTCGTCAAGACGTAGGATTTAAGTAACATCACCAAATATACATCTACATGACTACTCTGCAATTCACATTTAAGTGCTTGGCAGAGGGTTCATCGAACCACAATCATACTATCTCTCTACCATTCCACTCCCGAACAGCGCGCGGAAAAAACGAACACCTAAACCTTTCTGATCGAGCTCTGATTTCTCTTATTTTGTTTTGATGATCATTCCTACCTATGTAGGTTGGGCTCAACAAAATATTTTCACATTCGGAAGAGAAAGTTGGTGACTGAAATTTCGTAAGTAGATCTCGCCGCGACGAAAAACGTCTTTGCTTTAATGACTTCCATCCCAACTCGCGTATCATATCTGCCACACTCTCTCCCCTATTACGTGATAATACAAAACGAGCTGCGCTTTTTTGCACCCTTTCGATGTCCTTCGTCAATCCCACCTGGTAAGGATCCCACACCGCGCAGCAATATTCTAACAGAGGACGAAAAAGTGTAGTGTAAGCTGTCTCTTTAGTTGACTTGTTGCATCTTCTAAGTGTCCTGCCAATGAAACGCAACCTTTGGCTCGCCTTCCCCACAATATTATCTATGTGGTCTTTCCAACTGAAGTTGTTCGTAATTTTAACACCCAGGTACTTAGTTGAATTGACAGCCTTAAGAACTGTACTATTTATCGAGTAATCGAATTCCAACGGATTTCTTTTGGAACTCATGTGGATCACCTCACACTTTTCGTTATTTAGCGTCAACTACCACCTACCACGTGCCACACCATACAGCAATCTTTTGTAAATCGCTTTGCAACTGATACTGGTCTTCGGATGACCTTACTAGACGGTAAATTACAGCATCATCTGCGAACAACCTAAGAGAAGTGCTCAGATTGTCACCCAGGTCATTTATATACATCAGGAACAGCAGAGGTCCCAGGACGCTTCCCTGGGGAACACCTGATATCACTTCAGTTTTACTCGATGATTTGCCGTCTATTACTACGAACTGCGACCTTCCTGACAGGAAATCACGAATACAGTCGCACAACTGAGACGATACCCCATAGGCTCGCAGCTTGATTAGGAGTCGCTTGTGAGGAAAGCGAAAGCCGCAATGACGTAGCTACTATAAAGACTACTGCAGATTCCTCACGCAAACTAGTTTTTATTGTTGAAAAGACTCACTTATATACTATAACAATGGGTGTGTGTATATGTATGTAAGTTCCATATTGAATTGCTGTAAGGGTAAAAACCATCTACGTGTCAAAGAAATTGCGGTAGGAGTGAAAACGCAGTTTTGTTCGCCAATAGCCACAATTAATTCATCCAGTTTTTGAATGAGAGCATTCAGTGACTTGCAACAAACTTTACTATAATTTCAAATCTTTAAGAAACATTTATCTCTGACATCCCGGACAAAAAGCAGAAAGGAAGAAAATTTATCCCTTACTACATTTTCGCTGTTAATGTAGTAAAATTGCTGCATGAAGAATGACGTTTCAGTTTATTATTTACTGGTAACTCTATTCACATTTCACAGACAATACACACATATATCACTGGCTGTACAGCACATAGTTCAACAGATACGTCGTCATAAACATTGAGCTGCGCCAAAATGAAAATGAAGGGCGAAATTTGGTAGAGATAGAGGTGAAACACGTGTCCAAATACTTCAGATAAGTTAAACGTAAGTGAAATGTATTTGACATGCGTGTATGCAGACAAAGCAACGGGTAAAAAGCTTATCCAAAAACACGGAAGTGATTTGAACCAAATTCGCTTCACGTATTAGTTACGATCTGGAAAAAAAAAAAATTTGCTGTGGGGGAAGCGTGATAACTTGGAGACAGAAAGGGAGGGGGTGGAGGAGGAGACGGACGGACAGCAAGAGGGAATGAGAAGGTGGACACAGATAGGGATGATTAGGAGATGGACAGAGATAGCGAGAGGGAGAAGATGATACAGACAGGGAGAGAAGAGGAGGAAATGGACATAGAAAGGGAAAAGGTTGGTATGGACATGGAGAGGGGAGGAGGGAATGGACTAATAGAAGACGGGGATAAATATACACACGGGCAATACTGCGTACTCAGCTAGTTAAGGTGTAAATCCACTCGAGTTAAAAATGACGGGTTAGGAGAAAGGAAGAAAGTGGTAAGAATCTCAGACACTAGAAAACATAAAGCAAAATGAAATGAGTTTTATTACACGCCATTTAGAAAAATCTGGCGTTATAGACGTTCTAATGTGAGACCATAAAAATAGGAAAGGATACTGAAGGAGATTATGACCTGTGACTAAAAACTTTATTTTTATTCTTTCGATTAATCGGCAACGTACTCTTGCTATATACTGCTTGTTTTTGGTGCCGTGCCTACGTCCTGCATAAATTCTTTTGCGTCTAGTCTAGTTTACGTCAGTCCCTACAATTTTACCACTCAGCCGATCCCACGTGCGCCAAATTAACTGGTACTAGACACTGCACAAGTGACTGACATAAAAAAACATCATTACCCCTGTATTATTTTACGAGCCCGCATCTTGTGGTCGTGCGGTAGCGTTCTCGCTTCCCACGCCCGGTTTCCCGGGTTCGATTCCCGGCGGGGTCAGGGATTTTCTCTGCCTCGTGATGGCTGGGTGTTGTGTGATGTCCTTAGGTTAGTTAGGTTTAAGTAGTTCTAACTTCTAGGGGACTGATGACCGTAGATGTTAAGTCCCATAGTGCTCAGAGCCATTTGACCCATTTTTTTGTTATTTTACGCAGCTGTCACGTATGAACGTCAGCTAATTACTGTTGCAGATTTAATATGTACTGCTGATTATTTCTCTGCTTGATCGTCGACAAACATTTATTTTGAGAGTACACATATATTACTTGCTCCAGCAATAATATCGCGTCTGGTGGCAGCAAAGTTTTAAATCGCTGCGCTCTTGTTATTACAATTCCACACCAGCGAACCTCTGACCTTATTTCTCTGTACGTTACACAGTCTAATTAAACTGTGGTACGTAACGAAATTAAAAAAAATCTGCACCCCTTTAGGTTTAATCTGAATATTACTCACCTGACTATTCTTTTCGTAAACTGATGACGTATATTTGATTACGCCTGAGAAACATCACGAGCTGCTTTACGAAGAATTGGTAAATGGCGTTGAATATTAAAACGTTTTACATTTAAAACCACGAACATGGATATTCAGCCTGCTCTTTTTTCTATCTTTTTCACTTCCTTTGATTCAACAAGATTGTAGCGGGCAAGCAAATTCCTTTCTTTATAACGCTGTAACCATATTGGCTCAAAATTACAATAACGAAAAACACTTTTTCTTTTACTTTCCGTTGAACTATTCGTAAGAGTCAAAAATAATATCAGCCCACGTATTTTAAAACTCAATAGGCATCCGAGGTTGCTAACTACTTACTGAAAAGTCAGTATCTTTAATGTTAAACAACTCATTTGTTATAGCCGTTTTATACAGTCGTGGTATAGCCTACCGTTATGAGCAACTTAAATACTTCATTCCGACGGATGCCCACAGCCTTTGCCTAGTATTTCCCGTACAAAATAACGAACTCTGAACAACTTTTACTGGAAGGCAGTACTTTTAATATACCAGTTAAAGTACACTTCCACTACAGGAGCGATCTTTCTACCCTAACCTCTTCCCACGAATACAATTACACACATTACAAAGCTCAGAAGCTACTCCCTATAATTCGGAATAGACGAAGTGTTGTATTTGTGACATACATTACCAGAAAATGCTATATAACTAACTCTCGCCGAGTTCAGAATTTTGTGGATTTAAGACAACACGCCACGACCATAGGCTTCGACCAACTCTTACTATCTCAACACAGGGTGTCTTAGGAGGAATGTTCATTATTCAGGGATGTGACAGGATTGATCATTCGGAACAAAAAAAATGTAGTTAACGTTGGCTGTAAAACGTATACCTCAAGAACTACCAGCACTCATTTAGTCGAAGAGAGATGTTTCTCAATAGTGAATATAAACAACTGTTCATAGCTCTTAAGATAAGCATCTTAGAGTCCATGTGTACTAGACAGTTTTGCTTCAAGTGATCGCTCATTTCATGACCCTGAATATTGAGCATTATTCCTGAAACAATCTGTATATCAAATTCAACAACACTCCGACCCCCTAACAACAATGCATTTAAATTCATTGCAGACTGGCCGGATAGCTATGTGTAATCTAGTAATTCTAAGATTTTCAAGCCAGGAGTCGCATCCATCAACAAACAATGTGCAATATTACTGGAATATAAGTTTATAACCTAAAAATTGTAACTGTGTTTCTTGTACATTTTTTGTCGATGTATGCGACTCTCGGCTTGAACTTCTTAGAAACAGTCGACCACGTCGTGCGCAACTTCAAACACGCAAAACTTCACTCGTGCACAATGTGCTGCCGGCAAGCTGTCTGAGGCTCGACCTGTCTGAACCAATCGGTACTTCTCGGCTCGGCTCGGCTCGGCTCTGCTCGGTTCTTCCCGGTCTAGTGAGACATTTCATTTATCCGTGTGATGTGACACTTTGTTTGCTGCTGCTTACTTTGGTCGTCACAACTTTGTTCCGTTCGGCAGACTCCTGGTGTAAAGGCTGTTTATACATCGTTCTTGGTATAAAGGAAGTTCGTAGGTCCAATGGCTGTTTGCACAAAGAGTGGCGGTTTAGCGATCTAACGTGACAATCTTTTAAAAATGAAAGGGAATCGCAGAAGGGACGGATGAGAACTCGCAGTATGCATTATGTAGTCACATAATCGAGGGTTTCTCAGGAATGTCATTGAACTGCATTACTACGCTAAACAGAATTTAATTATTTAGTTGACTATGAAACGGCTAAAATTTATAATGATCGACAGACAATTTTTACGGGATTCAGTGTTCTGTACATCAAGAAGCACTTTGTGTCAAATATGCAGGCATGGAACATGTGCTGAAATTGGTGATGCGAATAGCAAATTTTGTGCAATTGCAACAGTCCTTGATGGAATTAAACGAAGCGCTTGGAGACACTATATATTATTGGAAAGTAGGTTGGTTAAGTAAAAGGGCATACCTAAAGTGAATTTTCGACTTAAGACCCACTATTGTTGAATTTCAGAAGGAAAAAGGAAAGGAAGATCGAAAATCTGAGGATCTGGAATGGTATACAACACATGCATTTTAATTAGAGTTGACTGCAGACGTTCCCAGTAAGAAATTGCAAGGTGAGAAGCAACTTACTCCTGATTTCTTGGTGAAAGTGGATGTATTTTAAAAGAAAGTCGCGTTGTGGGAAGGACAAGAAACACCGTCCAATTCCCTAAGCTGACTGGCATAAGAGAAAATGGGAAGTACGAACAGTCCACTGTGGCGTTGAAAGAACTACAGGAATAGATTTCTAAAAGTTTGTGTACATTGTCAACCTTACATCTGTTTTTGAGGTGTTCTCCGCGAACTTTCGTCACTTCAGTTGAGAGCTTCCATGTGCATTTGCTGATGGTAATGGTCGTAGCACAATGTAATTCCCGTTTAAAAGCCACTTCTACGTTAATAACCTGCAGGACATCTACACTGTTTTCCTTGCCAAGAGTTTCCACCTTTCCATGGCGATGATTCAAACGTGATATCAATTTTCCGATCAAAATACACTCCTGGAAATTGAAATAAGAACACCGTGAATTCATTGTCCCAGGAAGGGGAAACTTTATTGACACATTCCTGGGGTCAGATACATCACATGATCACACTGACAGAACCACAGGCACATAGACACAGGCAACAGAGCATGCACAATGTCGGCACTAGTACAGTGTATATCCACCTTTCGCAGCAATGCAGGCTGCTATTCTCCCATGGAGACGATCGTAGAAATGCTGGATGTAGTCCTGTGGAACGGCTTGCCATGCCATTTCCACCTGGCGCCTCAGTTGGACCAGCGTTCGTGCTGGACGTGCAGACCGCGTGAGACGACGCTTCATCCAGTCCCAAACATGCTCAATGGGGGACAGATCCGGAGATCTTGCTGGCCAGGGTAGTTGACTTACACCTTCTAGAGCACGTTGGGTGGCACGGGATACATGCGGACGTGCATTGTCCTGTTGGAACAGCAAGTTCCCTTGCCGGTCTAGGAATGGTAGAACGATGGGTTCGATGACGGTTTGGATGTACCGTGCACTATTCAGTGTCCCCTCGACGATCACCAGTGGTGTACGGCCAGTGTAGGAGATCGCTCCCCACACCATGATGCCGGGTGTTGGCCCTGTGTGCCTCAGCCGTATGCAGTCCTGATTGTGGCGCTCACCTGCACGGCGCCAAACACGCATACGACCATCATTGGCACCAAGGCAGAAGCGACTCTCATCGCTGAAGACGACACGTCTCCATTCGTCCCTCCATTCACGCCTGTCGCGACACCACTGGAGGCGGGCTGCACGATGTTGGGGCGTGAGCGGAAGACGGCCTAACGGTGTGCGGGACCGTAGCCCAGCTTCATGGAGACGGTTGCGAATGGTCCTCGCCGATACCCCAGGAGCAACAGTGTCCCTAATTTGCTGGGAAGTGGCGGTGCGGTCCCCTACGGCACTGCGTAGGATCCTACGGTCGTGGCGTGCATCCGTGCGTCGCTGCGGTCCGGTCCCAGGTCGACGGGCACGTGCACCTTCCGCCGACCACTGGCGACAACATTGATGTACTGTGGAGACCTCACGCCCCACGTGTTGAGCAATTCGGCGGTACGTCCACCCGGCCTCCCGCATGCCCACTATACGCCCTCGCTCAAAGTCCGTCAACTTCACATACGGTTCACGTCCACGCTGTCGCGGCATGCTACCAGTGTTAAAGACTGCGATGGAGTTCCGTATGCCACGGCAAACTGGCTGACACTGACGGCGGCGGTGCACAAATGCTGCGCAGCTAGCGCCATTCGACGGCCAACAAGCCCATGTGGCACCCTTATTTTATAAACTGGGTGTGCTGTCGTTATTGTTGTGTGATTTATGCGTGGTAATATTGTTTCCAGAAGATCTTAAGATGACAGCTACACTAATTGAAGAAGTAAAAATATTTCAACACGCAATCTTGACTGAAAAAATTCTTATTTATCAGAAAATATCAGATCGCACCCGGCGACAAGTGCAACTAATACATTTAATAATATTAAAAAAATAGCTTTTATTGTGAGCTAAGTTCTTGAGAAATATGAAATAAAAAACTGCTTGTCACATGTGGTGTTTACACAGATTTCTCCTCCTCCCGCACAGACAGCGTGGCTAGGAGGAGAAAGTGAGCACTCTGGCGACTGCGATTGGCATGCCTGCATGAGCACCACATGAGAGCAGAGTTCTTGGCGGTCTCTGTCGTAGAACACAGGATTTTGTCCCCAGCAAAACGCTCTCTTATCAAATGGTACGTTACCCACTGTGACGAATTCCCCCTATAAATACCTACACGGCATGCTACTTTCAATCAGTTATCCAACTGCCGTCCAATCAGAAACGTCAGCCTGTCACTTTCATTTTTCTGGAGATTTTGAAGTTGTGGAAGGACACAATAACGTACTAAACTCAGTTTTGTTAACTTGCATCTTTCTCCTGTCAGCGTTACTCCCTAGTAACAATATATCAGTTAAGGGCGTAACTGTAAGGGTGCACGATCTTTCCCGAGACACGAGAAATGTATCAAATTTCTTGTTGGATCGTACACTTACAATGGGTAGCAGTCATGTTGGATTAAGACGGAATATACGAGGTGGAGTCACCTTACAACGTTAAAAAGTGATTTCTAGTCTTGTGACTGTGTGAATATTTTGGTAGTGAATTGTTTTCCTACAGCCTGTGTACACTAAACTGTTCGCAAAACGGTTGGAAACGATAGAGCATAAAAATGAATTAGCTAAATCGCTAAAATACAATAAATAAATAAACAAAAATCTGATTATTTACAGGTCGATTCAGGACAAAGCAAGAAGAGGGGGAAAAGCAAAACGAAGTCCAGGAGCACCATGACTGAGAGGTAAGGTCGCATCTGAGTGAACTTAAGTACAGTAGTTTGGTGTGAAATATGGGTCTACAGCTTTTGTGTGATCTTTAAACATGGTAATCTCCGCTTGTGGCTTTCAAAAAAGTTTATCTCAATTCAACTTCTAGTAATTCTTATTTTCATGCAGACATCACGAAAGAAGCAGGGTGTATATATTTGTAATAGCTTTGTCGTCGTCGTCGTCGTCGTCGTTGTCGTCGTGTTCTTGGCTGATCTATCCTGTGCAAGTCTCTCCATTCTGCATAGTTACTGCAGCCTAAATCGATTTGAAACTGCTTACTACCGTTAGGTCTTTGTCTTCTACAATTATTATTGCCCATATCTCTATCTAAATGACTATTCCTTGTTGACTTAGTGTGTATCCGATGTGCTGTTCCCTTCTTCTAGTCTTACCGACTTAATTCAGCACCTCCTCGTCGGTTATTCTATCTACCTCCCTAAGTGATATGTTTCCTACTTCAGACTTGACAGGCACAATGCTTTCCACAGTGGAAGCTAGCAACGTAGTGGACACAGACAGTGCCTGGCTGCCATTGGTGCTTTGCTGGCAGGATCAGTCCAGCAAGCTCATTGTCAGGAGCGACGTAAGCCGCTATTAACCTGTTGAATGCTGTGCAATAGTTACCTCGTCATGTTCTGCCGCCTCCCAGGAGCTAGGTATCCTTTATGCGCTGTTGACGTGTTTAAGCGTCCTACTCCGCCGACTCTCTCACTGGTTTGGACGAGTTACTTCCCTATATCGGCAACTAAAAACGTTTAGAGTATTTATCGTGTATGACTCTTTGAGTGGTATCGTTTGCAAAAATCCTCATACGAAATATGACGAGTGTTACGACCACATGATTCCCGATGCGCATAAGTGAAATCGGGCCTGCCACGCTCGATCGTCCAGCGTATATAAAAATCAATACATAGTGAACGAAATAAGATATCGTTCTGCTCTCAATTTTAAATAAAATTCCACTATCTGTTATCCACACACAGCAATGTATGAGCTAAAATCAACCATATTCAACGTTTACACAATGCGTTTTTACCACTGCAATCTGATTTCTTGCAGTGCTTTACTTAATTTGATGCAACACAGTAATTATAACCAATAAATAATTTGAGTTCTTCATCAAGCAAAGATGCCAGACTGTAAGACGTGCAAAAATCAAATTTCTTTAGCCGAAAATTTCTCTTAAAATTAGATGAGAAGTATTTCATAGCGGCTGGGACGTCCTCTCTCAGCGCAGGTAGCAGCGTTTGGCATACAGTACAGTGATAAAGCCATATTCAGCACGGAATGCAGAAAGCAGTTCTGTAGCATTCAAGAGGTTAAGTATGCTCTAGGAGTAGCGTTTTGGGCTAGAAATAGTTTTCCTGGTTCGATCTCAGCCGCTAATTAAGTTTAGAATAAAAATCAGCAGCAGTGGCAACCGTAGACTTCTGCTGTAAGGAGTCAGCCTTGTTCTGCCAATTGGGTTGTCAAAGAGGGCGGTGGACAGAGGTTCGATGCACCCTCTTGCTCTTGGGGTGGCAAAAATAGAACGATCAGCAATGATCAACAGCGTGAGGATGCACAAGGCAATAGCAACCACTACATTAAAGTCATGTAAGTGTAACCACAGGTCATGTGACCTGTAATTGAATAACTGTAATGGTGATCCTTCCACTGGCAAAAGTCCATTACAATCTCCGAGAGGGGTAATACCAAGGGTGAGGTAACAATGAGAAAAATATAGAATGACCAAGAAAACGGTAACATGAACCAGCCTACAAGTCACGGAAAATAGTTCAGGTTTACCTGTACGCTAGCAGAAGATGAAGAGATGGAGGAAGTACGATGGTGTGCAAAACTTAAGGAAGAAAGTAGCTTTCACATGATGTATCACTGCCAAGTGACACAGCTCAATCAAACTTGGACCATAAATAGGAAGAACTGTTACAGTACAGTACGGAAAGCAACTAAACGAAATACGCAATGAGACGAACAGAAATGACAGTATTATCACACACAATAAATAGTTAAATGATAGTCATGTCATGACCCATATGGTGGTGGGTGTACTGGGATGCTGCTACATCAGGATGAGATGCAGTTCGACTGTGGTGGTGGTGGTGGTGGTGGTGGTGGTGGGACTGAAGTCGAATGATGGCCCATCAATAAAATACCTCTGGTTGAGAATTCCTTTATTCATAACTTAAAGTGGCAGAATCGAATCTGGATGGATGGTCAGTCGCCTTTCATGAGGTAGTGAGCCACAGTTGCAGCAGTGTACTAGCATCAGAAGGTACCCACCGTGGAGGTGACACATGTGATGTGGCTGCCGGTGGCGTGCTGATTCAGCACTGCAAGAGTGTGCTGATGCAAGACAGCTTGGCTGTTGGTGACCGACAATGAAAAGTAATGTTGGGTCCTTGCCTGCTTCTGTAGGGGTGGCATAAAACGCACTGAAGTGAGCTGGATCAAACTGCAGCCTCCAGAATGACTTATGACAATGGTGTATGTCCACTCTGGATGATGGAGAACAACAACGTAGATCCACCTGGGATGTTGGACAGCAATATGCAGCTACATTGCCCAGGCTCAAACCCCAGCTCACGCAGGTAGGTGGCCATCAACAAAAGGTGGTCACCCAGTGGGTTACCCGGTGGTGCAGTGGCACCTAACTGACTGTATACAGACTTAATTCAAGCAGAGGCTTGCAGCTATTCACATTAAAGTCTGTCAGCAGTGGTTGGCTGCTTCATCTTGGACTACAAGTGGCCTTCTTGAGGTCATTGGCTAGTGTCAACTGCATCACTTGACACACTGTGTACAACTGAACACGTCTATTAACACTGAGAGTCTAAATTTGTGTGTGTGTGTGTGTGTGTGTGTGTGTGTGTGTGTGTGTGTGTGTGTGCTGAAGACGATTTAGGAGGGCTGATAGCACACAAGCTGTGATGTTGTGCAGCAGTCGCGGCAGCCGTGGGCGGCGCCGCGGAGCTACTGGCGCAGTGAAGTCGGTGGCGTCGGACGCAGAGGTGGCGCGGGTGCTGCTGGAGGAGGGGGCCCGCGCGTGACGCAGGCGGCACCGGCTGGCGCTGTGCGCGCTCGCGCTGCTCTACGCCGCCGTGCTGGCTGTCTGCATGGCGCTCGTGCACGCCGCCGTCTCTCCGGACGGACTCTTACTGCTCTCCTACACCAGGCTCAGGCCGGCAGCCTGACACTCTGACCATTGTAGTCCGTCTTTGTCTCGATAAATATGCGGCTCCGAGTGTACAGCGGATCGCTAACGCACAGTGCAACTCATTTCAGCAGGAACCGTTTAACGTAATCTAAGGTGCTGGTGGGGAGGAGGAGATGCTACTTAAATTTTCCAATCACTGTCAGCTGCTTTCATGTATACTTACTTAGTCATTTCCAAGCATATGAGGTGGTGGCTGTTGGCTGTTACGCTATGTACTTCAAAAAGGCACCTCACATTCTTACAGGAGATAGTACCGGCCAAAAGTAAGGAAAAAAAGTTGATATAAACTCATGTAAGGGAAAAAAATATTTCCTGAGATTTGGTGACGTTACAAGTGGGAATTACTTAAAACACAACACTGTCTATATTTATCAAATGTTTGATAACGAGAACACTTAGTGGCTTCCAAGAAACTTTATATGTAAGTTTATACATTTTTGGGACGCCATTAGTCTCTCAATGAAGAACCCAAATCTAATAAAAGCGGCATAATTAGCGTTTTGAGTCTTCAGCGTTGAAGGTTTTACACTCACAGCGCCAAATATTCTCATTTCTAAAGCAACTAGGCGTATGAAGTTGTTTTCTACATTGTAGTTCCCTTCTTCAACGAACCGGGGCCGAGACAGCGTTGTTACTGGTACCAACTAATATCCCTTCAAAGCAACCTTTTTCACTTAAAATTGGAGTAGTCATAAAGAAGAGAGAGTCGTTTTCATTTTAGGAAACGGTCGCGTTTTGTTGACCGTCCGTTACCTATGTCCTATCGGCTCATAGGTAACTGTTTTTATTAGCAATCGACAAAACATTTCAGTAGGGTGTTTTCACAGTCAGTGCTGAGTGGTATGGGCTGTTCCTGTGTTTCCATTCGGTGTTGATTGATGCTTGTCTCGTTTTGTTCTGCACCTTGATGCCGTTGTCATACATAGCATTAACACTGTCTCCCGTATCTGTTGGATACCACCACATTTTCTGTGCATCGTATGACATCACCTAATACAAACGTTTAGTGGTGGAAGACGTCCGGTTTCATGGCCTCCCCATTCACAAGAAATTAAACCCTGCGATTTCTGCTTTTAGAGATGTTTAATGGCATACTTGTTGTTGTGTACGTGAGAGGAGACGCTCAACTTGCCAGCCAGACGCAATAGCCACCTAGCACTGAAGCTGGCGAACACTTTTGCAGTCTGGAGCCAAGAAAGACAGAGGTGCTTCCCCAGCCTCCACTGTAAGACCAAACATAACGGAACAGTCGTCGACAGTTATCCATATTGTCAGAATGGGATGAAAGCAGACGTTTGCAGATTTAAAGGCTCGTTTCGAAGGACATGGACACGTCCACCTGACACTGGATGTCAAGTGAAAAAAGGGCTTCTAAAACTAACTTTCTCTTTCGTTGGTCGCTGTGAGCTGTATTTCTGACATCGTAATTGTGGACGGAAGGCAACTGTTTAGAAGTTGCAAAATAATGACTGGATAGGAGCAGCATATTAGCTAGCCAGTTGGATGCTTGGTCACGTCAAGGGAGAAGTCTTTGCAAAACAATAGGCGATAGATGTGGCAGTAGACAGACTTCACTTCGAAACAGCAAAGGATATATTTTACTGCGAGACTCGAAAGTAGACGCCAGACTAGGGACACTGATGATGGACTCGATGAGCCCTGGCTTCTGAGTATCGCACGCTGCCAAAACCGGATACCAACCTCCGGGCACTGCGGAAAGACACACACTGCCCGCCGCATTCAC
This sequence comes from Schistocerca serialis cubense, assembly GCF_023864345.2. NCBI lineage: Eukaryota > Metazoa > Arthropoda > Insecta > Orthoptera > Acrididae > Schistocerca > Schistocerca serialis. The sequence continues at coordinate 238,214,879 of NC_064645.1, read as the reverse complement.
GCCAGCCAGAGGCACTGTCAGCTGAATCCAGCACGCACCAGCAGCCCAATCATTGCCCGGCAAATGAACGGCTTGCACAGTAGCAGAGAAGTCCCAACAGTATCCGCCTGCCAGTTCTGTTTGTCTCGGCAACCATGAAGAAAAAACCCTTTGTAAAGACCCTGAGACTTTTTATATTGATAACGAGCTTTTTATATTGATAATGAGGACATCATTATTTTATTTATGGAAAGAGATCTAGTCTTTTGCAGCTGTTATTTGTAAATAGCTGTAGAGCATAAAATTTTTGTTTGTTGAAGGAAATGTTGGTATCAATCCAGTTACATTTTGAGGTGGATGCCCCAAGTATCATTTTATTTAAGTAGATTAAAGTATGACAATGTCAACACTAAGAATGAGGAAGCCTCTGCTGTGTATTTCGTACACATGGACAATATGTACACGTTACAGAAATGTTTGTCCTATGCAGGTGACCAATTCTCAAAGCAGCCATGTACATTTGTATGAATTCGTCATTCCTTAAGGAGGAGGGCCCATATTTCAACAAGTATACAGAACTATTTATTCTAGTTTTGTCTTGTACTGCGTCCTGTAACAATATGGAACACTTTTAATGCTTTTCTGTCTTAATACAGTTCACCATACTTGACAGCAGTGGTTCCCGCCTTAGTGGAGTGTAGGAAGGCCCTGGGAGAGCGGAGGGGTAAAAAGAAATTCCGTGAGATACAAACATAAAGGGTTTCTTCATAGTTTGGAGCGTGACTTAGCACATGTGCACTGGAAGACACTGTGATCAACACATACACGTAAAATAATGTTACAAATAAACGGTACCCGCCACCTTAAAACGCTTTATTTTTAATAGAAAAACCTCCAAAAACAAGTTAGTCAGTTTTATTTTCATCAATATTAACTAAAAATATCATTCGTCACTTTAAAAATAGCTTTATTTTTTCTCCATCCTCAAGTTTGGTTAGATCCTAAATTAGGATGTCAACGATGGTTGATACCTTGTCTTACTCTGGGATAATAGCCTGAAAAAGATTGAGAGTTACGGCTTTTTAGTAATATTCACAGAACGCAGCAACGCGGTACGAACTTCGAGGGTCTGATTACTGAGTTGTCAGTGTTAAAATCATTTCATAGAAACAACAAAAATGCACACAGCAGCCGAAATTGTCTAAAATTTGTTACTAGCCAACATGATCACTTTTAGTGCAACATATATTATTACGAAAACTATCTTATTTTTGTATTTTTCATTGATTTTTTTGTATTACGACAGCTAAATGATGGGATACTTTAAACTGAGTGTGTAACCGTTCAGTACATTGCTGGGCACTGCAATACCTTGAAGGTAGTATGCAGAATTATGTAAAATTGGGGTCACTTGTACTAAATCCTTGGACATGCAAATGATGAGCGTTTCGCTACAAACTCACAACGTAGTTAGGAATAACGCCATTTACATTCTCTATTCAAGGAAAGATTCCGCAGTTGGTCTTAATTAAGACATAGCGTTTGAATGACGTTTGTTGGTGAGAAGATTGTGGTATACTTTCTGTAAGGAGGACAAATGTTTACCATCACATGTTTGAGCTACACCGTGGAAAAATCGTGTCCTATCGAGATAGTAGATTGGTGTTTCACAATAATGCTGCGTGCTAGGCACCCTGGCTGTCATGCTCGTGTGGAATCCACAGATTCAGGAGGGCCATACTCAACGCCATGCAGATTGAAGGATCTCAGTGACCCCACGTGACCAGTGCTAGAGAGACCTCACATTGTCAGCTCGACCGTACACGACCGTGCAGTCGCGTCACGCAGCTTGAATCAAGCAATGAGCCTTTTATGGTAACAAGACAAGTATTCTCACAAAAAATGTGACGATGTCTGGATAGCCACAGTCAAATGAAAGCTATTGCTGTGGCTTCACTCACGCTCACTTGAGAGAGGCACGCAATTCGAGATGGGGCCAATAAGGAAACTGCATATGATGGAAGTGGCACCAAATCTTCTCTGGCGAGTACAACTTCTGTGTACAGCATTACGATGCACATTGTGTGTGTGTGTGTGTGTGTGTGTGTGTGTGTGTGTGTGTGTGTGTGTGTGTGTGTGTGTGCGTGCGTGCGCAGTATGGTACTGCTCGAAGATCTCACTATTTCTTACGGACTTAGTTATATAATCGTACAGTACTTAACTCTCGTTTGGAAGAGATCCGATGTCACTTACAATATCTGACAAGTAGTACTCTGATTCAAAGACCTATCCAGTTGGCGGATACGTTCAAGTAAGCTATGAAATGATGGGCGAGCGGCGGCTATCCAAGACTTGTTGCAGACGGTTGTCCGCTGGCGCTCGACGAAACTAGAAAACTGGGCGCCAGCTTCGGAAGTGGAAGCGCCGAGTGACTCTTCAGCTCACTCCCACGTCGCCGCTGCTGCTTTATGAGGGATTCTAGACCCAGTTCGTCAGACAGCCGTAACAACAGGGTTTCTTTCCTTATGTTTGAGTCTGTGGTTTCGAAATGAGGAAGTTACGATATCAGAGAATGTTCGTTCTTGGACTGTCAGGCTCGGACGGTGGGATTTGTTCTAAGGAGTGACTGAGACGAAAGAGCAAAGACGTTATGTATTTCGAGAATTTGAAGATCTGTCTCAATGACCAAGTTCAGTATATAACGGGAAGCCTCAGTTGCAATTCGGAGAAATTTGCTCTGGATGATTTTTACTTTCTTGAAGTTGATGTTTGCTGTGTCACATACACGCGAGTGGAACAGAGAAGGGTCAAGTAAGTGTAGTGTGGTTTATTACAACCTTTATTAATTATTAAAACAATTAAATAAAAATTCAAAACACAGTAAAATTAAAGCTTTTCTTTGAAACCTCAGTCAAATATTTCCCACCAAAATTAGTGTTTATATACACAATACATAACAGTAACTAATCTTCTAATCATCTCAAACCAGCCGGGTCCACCACCTCAATACATTCAACGCAAGTGGACGTCTTAGTCGTGTATAGTGTCACGCTCCACGGACGGCGTCAGAACCAGGTCGACGCAAGTAATATCACAATAGACTCGTCTGAAAGGAAAACGATATTAAAACCTGACCACAGAAACATTTAATAATGTCAGTACGTTCCAATGTAACACCCGTACATAAAAATCAAGAAAATTAAAAGTTCCCCAGTTAATAATTAACGTATAACAGTGTGGAACTGAATTCTGCCACCTAACCCAGATACCACTAAATTAACCGATAATCTAAAACCCAAGCTATACTAACAGCTGCAACACTCATAAAATAACACAATCGATGGGAGAAGGTGGCAGAGGTAGATTTCAGCTTCCAAGCAGTTCTCAGTAGCCACTTACAGCGTAGTAACATAGTTTTAAAAGGTATCCATAGAAGGTTACGTGAACTCACTCAGCTTTACTACAAATAATGATACAAGGTTTATGTGAGGTTATCTTCTCCTAGTGGCTTGCGTTCACACACATTGCAGGACGCCAACGCGGCCGCAACCACCACAGCAATAGCGTGCTCTAGCCATAACAAACCAGCGTAACACGAGAACGTACAGAGATTAAATCCACTGACTGCAACCACTGAGCTGGCACTCAACAATAATTACGTGCATCGATTAAAATACAACCATCGTCAACAAGACCGGGCAAGGCACGATAAACAACAACAAGCTTCACCATCAACCGAAAAAATACCGTTCCCTTTGCGCAGTATCGGAGCTTTAAGCATTAGCATCAGTATATCCAACGGCCAAACCATTACGGATTTCACTTAGAACACCTAGGGCATACCGTCCATCAGCCAATTCTTTACGGTACTGTTTTAACTTCCGGGCGTCGTGTCATACCACTGTTGGTGACCGTACATGCATTTCTGACAGTTCGCACCGACTGACTCCGTGGCCATCCTTCTCTTCTCCCGCCATCGCATTCCGATGGGCTCGTATCGGGCCATTCTGCACACCGCCAAGATGATGCGCCCCGACACAAGCAAAGATGTACGTGAAATGTATTCGCAATTGGGAACACGAAAAGCCGGCAGCTATATAAAGGAATGACGACAGTGAAAATTTGTGTCCGAACCCTTATGTCTCGCATCACGCGAGCGATCGACTTAACATAGATGTATTTCTGTTCTACTAAAATTCACAGGCACTGCAAAATCGTATTTATCCGCTGATATCAGGCAGCGGCTTTCAGTCAAAATATCCTCCCTTGCACGAGAACTGCTTAATGCGTGTACGAGTAGAGGTTGTGACGAAGGAACGACGACATATGGAAGTTTGGGTTTGATCGCGAGTCGTATCCGGATAACCTGATGTCCTAATACTAATAGGACGGCATGCATGTCCCAAGGAGCATTACATCGTTCGTCTTAACAACACAGGCCTTGCAATATCGTATATAAGCAAAGATTTGCCTTCTTACAGCACACCAGCTAACTACATGTCGGATCGTGCAGCCCCCGTGAATATCCGATCGGCAGAATGATACCCCGTGTTCCCGCCTTGGTGACAGACGATGGTAATTAGTCCAGCAAAGTTGTCACTCTCTGTAGGCCAAACCGGAACTGCGACTTCAGCTGTACGTCGTCTTGGCGTACACGCCTGCTGGGCAGGCAACCCAAATAACAGTGCTGTACCGCGTCGAGCCTCTGTTCGCCTTGGGATACAACAAAAGCAACACCGCTGGTTCGCATAGTTCGTAATATGAAGTGTGCTTTACATTTGTGATGTTAGGAGCATAAGCTGTGCCCCACTTTCGATACCTCTGTGATGTGGGGTAAAGCCATTGTCGCAGCCAGAGGGGGCAGCTTGGTCTACAAAATTTTGATCCCTGTACACCCCCAATTTACCTACTAATTTAATCATGTATTTTCCTTCTATACTGTATGCGCATAATAGATAAAATTTCGTTAGTTGCTATCCCTCCTGGTGTTGTTGTTTTTGTGGCCAGCAGAGTAGAATGCAACGATGTGACAAATGTTCATAGACGTGTGTGGGTGAACTCAGATATATAAATGGTATTCTGTCCCTTTTTAGTATGCCGCTCGTGGTCTCGGGGTAACGTACTCACTTCCCGAGTACGGCGTACGAGGTTCGGTTCCCGGAGGGGTCAGGGATGACTGGGTGTTGTTGTGTCGTCTTCATCATCATCATCATCATCATTTATGCCCCTTACGGTCGGAGGAAGGCAACGGCAAACCACCTCCATTAGGACCTTGCCTAGTACTGCGGTGCGGGTCTCCCACATCGTTCCCCTACGCTCTGTCAAGAAGCAAGGGCTTTAATTCCATCGCCTTTTATTTTAATTTTCATTTTTATTGTTTTTCGACGTAACCATTGGTGTTCAGATGATTTGAATATAGTAAGGAACGTCTCTATCGCTTCACAATGATCACCTTTGTAATCTATTAAATAAAAATATTTTAATGTAAAAAACTTTTGATAACCAGACCACAAAATTCATTATACAAATTAACCCAGAAAATAATGTTGAATTATTTTTTGTTTCCATTCTAAGAAAAGCTTTAAATAATCACTTAATTATAGTAAACATTTTACCTGTGTGGTAATTTCACATTTTTTATTTGCATAGTTCTTGGAAAATCCATCCTTCTTGAAAAATCCATCCTTCTTGAAGGACTTTATCTGTATATACACGCACTTAACGCAGTGTAACTATCTAAGCGTCAACTCAGTACCGTCCTACTATTTTGTGTGGAACAGTATGAAACGAGGTACATGAAATGGTACACTACACTTTCTTTTAGATTTCGTCTGACATTGGCGTCGGTGGAGCTATTACATCTGTCTTGAAACAAAATCTACTGGCAAATCTACTACATAAGGTTCCAGATCGTCGTGTCTAAAACCAGTTTACATAATTTTAAATGATCTTTCTCTCTGCATAGCAACAAAGCAATTTCATTCCAGAGTTTGTGACAATTCGACGAAATGCCATGTGGTCCAAATTACCACCATAGCTGTCATGAGCTGTGCTCGACTTCATCAACAAAAAATGTAATAACGGGGAAGTAGCATTTATTACCCCTGATAGATATTCGGTAGACACATATTTTGATCAGCTCTATCAATTTCATCCATAAATTTGCAGCGGTAAATGACTCTTGGTTGTTGAATTATTGTCTGTCTTTTCTACTGATGTGAATGTCACGTTACTGGATGAGTTGCATTTATAGTATCAGAGTTTGTTGCCACTGTCGTTACGCTGTTGTCATTCCATTCCACGAAGCCACTTATTTATTGGCTGAACTGTCAGATCCGAAGCCTAATGTCCCTCTGTGGTTTTTTCAATTCTTTATAACCTTTATCAATTCTGTTGCCTCTTATTATACGTTTGGCCTGAATATTACTTAGATGCAAAAAACACAGTTGGTGAAACCAAGTTGGTCGACATACATCATGACTATTTCGTAACGAAGGCCACTGTTAGCATATTTTTCTGGTAATGCTCCAGTACCCTGGTATGGTTCGAGCCATGTCATATTCATTAATTGGCCTTCCGCACTATAATTTAATCCCGTGTCTTATAGGTTTGCGTCCAATAAACGTATTCGCCACAAGCTGTACAAAATATAGTATCTTCACGTGTGTACTTCTGTTACAGCAAAACACGAAAAGGCAGAAAACAATGTATCTGATTTTTGTATGCATAAAGCTAATGTCTTCCTAGAAGGATGTGCTTGAAGACACAGTCACTGAAGTTATTCTGGGCTTACAAATACCCGTATTATCCTTCAAGATGTTAATATGATATTCTGAGAGAATATGTGAAGCATTGTTTCTGTAGTACATATGTTCATAGAGAAATTATACTTACCAATTAACTAGGTCCGGCAGATAAAAAGTTTTCAGCAAACCAAGTTTTCTCATACACACAGAATTATGCTGACTTAACAATAAGAGATATTTGTTGTTTTGAACAATGGTATGTGTAAGTTGGATAAAGTATATACTAATGTCATCTGCTGGAAGGTAGAATAAATAAAAAGCAAGAGAAGTTTTAGGCTCCTCTGCAATAAACTTCCTGAAGACAACTGTATCTGGGTTAAGTATGATCACTAATTTCGGTTGCTTTCTACAACCATCATCACATCATAAAAACGAGTTGAATATGAATTACAAAATTCATCATTAGCTAAACTCATGCAATAACACACATTCGTATTGTGAGACAATAAGACTATGGTGGAGTGTAGAGAGCAAGGCGGGTTGTAAACCATACTCTCGCAAGACACAGGTAGTAACTACATCTTGTTGCCACATAATATGCATGCATATCATTAGATAACTGTAGCTAATAATGTTTCCCAGTGCATGTTTACAAGTAACTTGATTTTACGATTTGAACGATGTGAAGATGGTTGCAGAATGCCACTGAAACTAGTCATGTTTTAATTATATAATGAAAACTTCGGTCTAGGCATCAAAGGATTTTGCATTAAAATTTTCATTTAATACATTACATCGTGACCGCTGTTTCCTTCTTGACAATGTCAGACTTCACTAATTTATCTCTGTTATGTGAATGACTGAGGCAGGCTCCTGGCTATAATCATGTCATTTGTACTTCAGCTTTTGAGTTCTACAACATGCTTCTCGTTAAGCTGACTCCTGTACTGTGATAATACCTGCTACACGTAGCTTCTAATAATTTTTACTCCCCCCACCCCCAAACCAGCCCTCCCCATCTCAGTGTCTGGAGATTAATAACATAAATAACGTACACAAAAAAGGTTCAGATGGCTCTAATCATAATGGGACTTAACATCTGAGCTCATCAGTTCCCTAGACGTAGAACTACTTAAACCTAACTAACCTGAGGATATCACACACGTCCATGCCCGAGGCACAATTCGAACCTGCGACCGTAGCGGTCGCGCGGTTCCAGACTGAAGAGCCTAGAACAGCTCGGCCACAGCGGCCGGCTAACGTACACAATTCTACTGTTGTTATCTACATTAATGTGTGTGTGATATGTGGCTGACGCAGTGATTGAGCAGATGTGACAGTGATGCGCACTGCTACCAACGTCATGATGGTACAAAAAACGTGTAACCGCCTATAGTTTGTAATTCACTCTTGCTGGTGACAGACTGCCACCTCCTGTGCACTTTTCATCACTTTATTACGCAGTTCCTTGTAAGAAGGCAAGAACTATGCCCCTTACATGAAGTCATTAAACATCACCTAACTCACGTTGAGCGAACAGTAGGGCTGAACAAAAATGACTGACAAGGCACAATGCATTTTGTAGAGGGTATAGTATGGACGTATTGGAATAATCAATGTCGGGTGATGGTTTTAAAGTAATTCACATGACATGAAAACTTTGTGGAAATGTGTCGATTTACTGGAGGCTAGTTTATCCCACGGAAGTATTCAGAGTTGACCCTGGCCGGCTGGGGAGCGGCAAAGGGAAGCGACAATAGGCAGCTTAGGGCGGCTCAAGCACTAAGAAAGCAGTAACGGGGCGTGGCCTCCAGCTGCCTTAAGATGAGTGACAGTGATTGGGTGGTTGACCCTGTGCTGGTGTGCTGGGAAGCAGATGGAGAACTTGTACACCTGTTGATAAATGTCTGTCGTCCCATTTTCAGTGAAACATGCGAGAAAACCACACAAAACTATGGTGGAGCGGTCAACAGAGGCCAAAATATGCATGTTCGTGACTATAGCAACTTCACGCTGAATTCACAGTCCGCAGAGTCTGAAGTAAATCAGGGGAAGAGCGACAGAATGAAATACTCTGGCCTCCGGTGGGAACATAGGACCAAGGAATTTGAAGTACTCTCCTGGGAGTCAGAATTCCGGAAAAACTGGTGTTTTGTGCAGACGCTAACCTTGATGGGTGGCCTGGGAGGAGCTAAATAGCAGAAGTTCAGAGGAAGGGAAATTTTGTTGGAATTTGCTCGCTTCACAGAGCAGGCATTGGTCGGTGCTGGGAAGCGACGCATAATTAACGTGACTTGTGCTGCAATTGGCGTAAGTGATTTTGCTGGAGGGGAAACCGAAGCGAAGAGCAGACTGGGAGGAGTCTCCGTAGTGGTCCTCCGTTCCCAGCTTGTCTAGAGTGTGGACGTGGCGTTCTTTACTCAGCTTGCCTGAGAGAGAGTGAGCATCTCTGCAGTTTAGGACTTAGCAAACGGAACGATTGAGCTTGGAGATAGAAAGTTTTGGTTCAGCTGTGTACTGAGCAAGATAGCTAGGAGTGCAGTCTTGCAGCACCATGAGGCCAGCCAACGTCCTCACGATGACGATGCCCTGCCATGCTGAATTTGGTGATATTGCACCCACTCTGGCTTGAATTAGGCCACTGATTAATTTGTTGGATCACATCAGCAAAGTTTCCATGAGGGTTTCATGGGCTGTGTATTGGAGAGTTCTTCGCGCACTTGGCATTACACCTGGGTCAGTCGATAGGAATTAATTTTGATTTATCGCGCTTTACTCCACGTAAACGCAATTTATTACCACTGCCTGTTAGGAGAGTCATGTAATGTGACGATTGAAGGTCAGGAGTTGAAATAAATTTGTGCTAATCGACTGCATCTGTTTTCAATCAAGTAGTTGATATCCCAAGTCATTTTCTTAATTTTATCTTCAACATTTGCATCTGGTTTTCAGTAGCTGAATATAACATCAATGTGCACCACTTTTTAATTAAAAGTGATCAATTCTGAATCAATTAATGTCAACACTGCCACCGCAGTTCAATCAAGAGTCACAGGGCCTTATTATTTTGTTTGTGTTATCTGATATTACGGCAGTTTTGCACACTCTGTTGATCTGTTAGTCAATTAGCTGGGGTGAACACATGCCAAAACCAGATAAGTGATGGGTGGGGTGTTACAACCTTGATGCTATTCATTATAATTAATTTTACAAACAGCTAAAATTAGAAGAAAATATTTGTAAAATTATGTAATTACGAATCTGGAACTGTAATCGACGAATTGTTGATTTAACATGACCACTTGGAAAGTGAAGAAAATGTATATACTACAATAATAATTGTATACAGGAGAGCAAAATTAGATTCTTTTTCACACACCAAATATCCAAAAGCCATAAATTACGGAAAACATTCATTTTGTTGCCAGTTTCGACGCTACATTGGCACATCATCCTCAAGCAACATAAATGTATTCCATCATTTATGGCTGTTGGATATCTGATTCCTTCAAGTCACCGTACAGCTGCAGTCACTTTCTTCCAATCATAGAACTTAGAATTACAGAAACTTAATTACTGCAGGTTCTGCACTCCTTTGCTGTCAATATTCGCAAAATGAAATCGTAGTAAATAAAAAAAGTATACTGTATTATATGTGTATATGAAACAGTTGATTTGGTGGCTGTCGGAAGGGGCGTCTTGCAAAAATTTCGGAAATAAAGATAAATCCATTTTATTCCCAGAAGGAGGCTATGAGGCGATGTTGTTGGATTCCCTCCATGGACCAATACAAGACCATCACTCATAGTGGCAAGAAACGGGAACTGCCATTTGAATTTGCAGAAGTCAAAATTATATTAGGTTTCAAACAGTGGTGGGCCGTGTACTTCGTAAAACCACCAATAAGACACACTGTCATTTTCTGTAAGTAGACGTTGACACAGCTTACGGCAATGAGTGTAGTGGATATGTAGAACTCCAAAGCTTATTCACAGCCTAGTTACCCTTAAATTCAAGCTGGAAAATTCACTCGGGCTTAAGTAAGTTCATCCAGTACATTCCAGAAACCTATAGACAGTTTTACCATGTGCGACGGACATGGCCTACTGCCGAAGGCATATTCCAAGAAGACACAGTGACGCTAGAAGTTAGTTGAGAGGTGTACATATTATGAGTAATGGTTATGAAAGATGTACAGTACATATCGTGAGAAGTGCCAATTTGTTTAATATATCTGACAGATTTTTTGGAATACTTACCACTTTGAGTATCTTTGATGCCGAGCACATGAGTAGTACTTAATCTTTGATTACCAGAAGTTTTAGTATTATTTAGTGGAGCTCGGGCGACTAAAGGAGTCGGAAGCAGTTGTCGGCCAGGGAGAGAGAGTGAAGGTTGTCTCAGAGCAAAGCTTTTATGGCGGATGTGTCGCACAGAGATTTTTATTTTACTTGTTCCATGATACGCAGTTAGGGATAGGGAATGATCTGATATGATTGTACGGTGGGGCGGCTCATTTAAAAATAATCTGCATTGAGTTTATTTTGCTGAAAGCACTAGCTTAATAGCTGCGGCAGCTAACAACTTGATTGTTTTTGATAATATTATTTGCTATAACGTCTTGGATGCTTCGGAAGACACGCGATCGAACAACCCGAAAATCTTCTTAGTCCTTGCTTGTTTTGCCGATAAAATGTGCACATGCGAAGGAGGAGAAGCTGAGGCTCTTATGAGAGCAAGGAAGACATTCTCGTGACCATTGTTCCGTAGTGTAGCAGTTATCACGTTTACTTCACAGAAGGTCCTAGTTTCGATCCCACACGGGAACACTACCTTCTTCTCTGTGTTGGATTCTACTCCAATCCGCTGCATATACTTTCGTTGTGCAGTATTGAATTGTATTTAACAATATCCACTTGTTGGTAACTAATTATCAGTCACATGTCTAATATTTAATTAGTTCCCCTACCAGGATTAATCTAAACATATTTCATGGGGAATTTAAGAGAGTAAATTTTATGTGATTAAAAAAAGTGCCTATTAAAAGTATTCAGTACAGTGTATGACAATAGTGAGAAAGATAATGTTCATGCTAGCTAGAGTTTTTTTGTGTTATTAAAAGGTTTCAGTTTAATTGCTAAATACCCTCTCACTTATTTACAAAACTGAAGCTTATCCTCGCTATCTAAATGAAAAATGTGTTTGGTAACATATTACACTGTCACGCCTTATACCATTGCGTGAACAGCGACAACCATTTCTGAAAAAAAAGGACAAAATAGTTGTTTCTTAATGCAGCCTGAAAACGAATTAAGAAGGTAAACCGTGCACGGTGATTTATTTCAGCTAATGAATTTTGTAGTGCAGACAGAGCAGAGTCGAATTGTCCGTTGTCAAGGTCAGTGAGTGTTGTATGGCCTAAATGAACCTTTGAGAGACTACTGACAAGTTTCCAGTTACAAAATTTCATGTCTAATAAGTGCGTTTTATAGCAGGCCACAGTTTATGTAACATTTATCTATTGTGTGTGACTGCTTCACAAGAAAGTCATTCTGAGTATTACTGATAATCATTCTTTGCATTCATTTACAGAGTCAGGTAAAGATTAGATTAATTTATATCACAAACATCAAAGGTAATATGCACAATCATGTTCATGTTTTAAGAGTAGAATAGCAATGGCGATACATCAGACTCTGTAACTGAAATTTAAAAACTTGCTTTCACGTTGCTAGCGAGAGGTTTTCTCACGCAAAATTCCCAGATAACTAGTTTCACCTTCTCCATTAGATTCGAAGTTTATGAATGTTTAAATACCTGCAATGAAACTGATTACATGTCTAATGTGTGTTGCCATCTCCATGAATTGCTTTAACATTTTCTGTGTTCATATGGTGCTTTTCCACCCTCTGGGAAGAAAGAGTAACATGCTGCAGCATGCGTGAAACTAATTTACTAGGTAATTTAGGGAATACAATTTATTAAACTTTCAGACTGATTGTATGGTGACTAATGTTACAAATGTCGAATTGTAAGTTTTTTTTTAAAATTTAAGTGTACCATTTGGCCATAAAAAGTTTTATCTCCTTCCAAAGTGAAGTTTTTCTTGAATGTATCCCTTTTGTCATTCAATGATTCAATTAACAAACATATTTTTGGAAGCTGATTTCATGGCTGAATTTATTCAGTATTGTTTGTAGCGTTCTACTCATAGTAGTAACGTACATAACAAAGTGATGCAAAATATATGAATATCTAGAACGACGTAGATTCATTTGATGAGGTGAGTTTTGCAGCAGCACTGGGCAATGGAGCGGAAGCCCGTGGGAGTTGGACGCAAGTATATTTCCCTATATAACACCGTACGATTACAGAAGCAAATTGAACTCTAAACACAATACTTCTATACGCCAGTAATACGTCTGGTATCAAGAAGCAACAATAATGAAGGAAAAATGAAGTATGCATAGAAGCGAAAATTCAAGCAACGAAATAATCCTAAAAGAAGTAGCAATTTGCTCTGCAACAAACTTCAACAGGAAATCTGACCGACACGAATTACAGAATGCGATAAGTGAACTAATGTGCATAATCATGCCCGCCCGGTTGGCCGTGCGGTCTAACGCACGGCTTTCCGGGCGGGAAGGAGCGTCTGGTTCCCGGCACAAAACCGTCCGACGGATATGTGTCGAGGTTCGGTGAACCGGCCAGTCTGTGGATGGTTTTTAGGCGGTTTTCCATCTGCCTCGGCGAATGCGGGCTGGTTCCCCTTATTCCGCCTCGGTTACACTATGTCGGCGATTGCTGCGCAAACATAAGGGTTACACTCGTCTGGTGTGAGACGTTCCCTAGGGGGTCCACCAGGGGCCGCACCGCACAATAAACCTGGGTTCGGTGTGGGGCGGCGGAGGAATGAAGTGGACTGCGGTAGTCGTCGTGGGGTTGTGGACCACTGCGGCTGCTTGGGGGATGGTGCCTCTCCATCGTTTCTAGGTCCCTGGTTCACATACAATACAATACATAATCATTCCACTTTAACTCCCAAACGGAGCTGTGACTTCTTTGTATCATAGATGGTGTTGCGGGGTCCAAAAGAATACCACTTTGTTGTATCCATGAAAATAGTTTATTTTACTCTCATCACAAATATTTATTCATAAATTTGATATTTTGTTATATTAAATGTAACAAAAAACTCCAAACAAATTGCAAAAAGAAAACAAGTTTATGTAATCCTGCATAGGAGCAAAGTGAAATAAAAGAAAAATTCAAATTTGTTTACTGTATTAGAAATATCATGAAACAGTAAAACATTACTGTAAGACAGACATATTGGATGTGAAAAATCAGTAGCATATAATAAACTGAAATATGATTTGATACACATTTGTTCACAAATGTTCGGTATAAATCCAAGATATCCTCTCCATAGTCCTTACAAATCACTAAATACAAGTTTTGCAAAGTGGACGACAGTTTGGTCTTTATCTTGTTATCACTGGACACAGTGAAGTTTCATGTTCACTGTTGTAAGAAGGGTCATCATCTTTGAGTCCACTTGCATCGCTACCTTCATCTTCTTTCAATGTTTTCCTCACAAAGTGTGGAAAATTTGGATCAGGTGCTGAAATACGTGAGCGGGAGGTCGATACCACAATAACAATGAAAATAAATGAAAACACTGATTAAGCTCAACAATAAAATATGATAAGAAATAAGTTTTGACCATATACAAAACAGAAACAATTACAGAGCAGTGTGGTTATAACGGCACCACCCAAATTTTACAGTTGTGTCCTGAGGAAGTGTATGACTCGACAATATTTGTAGTTTGTCTGCAGGTTGGTTATCAATAACTGACAAAGTATTTGGAACCACCAACATCAGAATTACCAGTAGAGGAAATGGGAGGGGTATACAGTTTCACTGCTATCGAAAAGGACAAACTTGACGTTTAGTGCTCTCCCCCTTGCTAGCTCGTTCTCCCATTAATTCGCCAACTACCAAGTGCTTTCCTCGTGCCACGTAACAGTTGCTTCATGTTGATGTTTATTACCTATACATTGAAGAGCCAGAGCTGGAATGTGTAGGTATCGCCACTTACATGTCAGTCGCGCAGTGAGTTGGGTTTAGTGCCACCCCATGGACTATGTTCAGGATGTAGGCAGTGGTGACGGGAATTGATGAAGTAGATGTTTGCCGAAAATGTCTTTATTCTCCACAAAAGAGAAAACTAAGACTTGGCAAAATGAATTCCGATTGCAATGTCTCTTAACCATATATCGCGATAATCGTGATTACATTACAATTCCATTTGAACATCGATGGCCAAGCCAAAGCAGGATTCGGCAAGCACGTAGACAAGCAGTAGAATCCCTCGCTGCATGCGGATGGTCATTATCATGTTAAAATGTAGGCCCTGGACAACTTGCCATGACGGGCAACAAAACGGAGCGCAGACTATCGTCGACGTACCGCTGCGCTGTAAGGGTGCTGCACGTGACAACCAAACGGGTCCTCCAATGAAATGAAGTAGCGCCCTAAACCGTCACTCCTGTCTGTCGGGCCATTTGGTGGGCGACAGGTACGTTAGTGTCCCACCGCTGTCCAGGGCGTCTCCAGACACGTCTTTTCTGGTCATCAGGACTCAGTTCGAAACGGGACTCAATACCGAAGACAATTCTACTCCAGTCAATGAGATTCCAGGCCGAAGAAGAGAGTACCGACAATACAATAGCACCGAAAACGAATGTTGTGAAAAAGTGACACGTAGAACGTTTACCATCGCCACTTTTCAATTAACGCGTGTCCGGAAGGAACGAACTTTCTTCCTGATCGCGAGGCGCCGTGTATTTCGCGGACGGGACGAAGCGAAAGCGAAAACGAACGGAGAGCGCTGAATAAACTTTCGTTCGCGTCAGAAGGAATCTTCGTTAAGCTGTTGCTGTTGCTTTTTGCTGGGCCGCGTCCATGCGTGCCACACGTTGCCAGAATTTTGCCTTTCGGTAAGTTTGCGCACCGACGGGTGTGTGTATTGTGTAGTGAACCGGGGACCTAGAAACGACGGAGAGGCTTCGTCCCCGCCGTAGCCCCCAGTGGTTCGCAACCCCACAACGGGCTACAGCAGTCCACTACTCCACCACCACCCCACACCGAACCCAGAGTTATTATGTGGTTCGGCCCCCAGTGGACTACCCCGGGAACGTGTCATACCAGATGAGTGTAACCCCATGGTAGAGTAATTACGGTGCACGCGTAAGTGGAGACAGTGTTTGCGCAACAAGCGCCGACACAGTGTAACTGAATAAGGGGAATAAGGGGAGCCAACCAGTATTCACCGAGGCAGATGGAAAACCGCCTTAAAAACCATCCACAGGCTGGCCGGCACACCGGACCTCGACTCTAATCCGCCGAGCGGACTCCTGCCGGGGACCGGTACACCTTCTCGCTCGGGAAGCAGCGCGTTAGACCGCGCGGCACACCGACGGATACCTGAGACAGCTAACAATTCTAGTCTAAGGCACTGGATATACAGAGCTGAACAATCCGCCATTTTGAATCCCAATCTGAGGACAGTGTTGTATCCTTCACGTGTCGTAGGGAAGCGAATTAACGAATCTTGCTTGTGTTATTTCGCAGCGTCAAATGGTTGGATGTGCATCTCCAAACTGCTCAAATGGCAAACAAGTTCGCTATAAGTTTTATCGGTTTCCTTTAGGTATAGATAGACGTAAAAGGTGGCTCGTAAATTCAAGGTGCAAAGATTGAACACCAAAATCGAGCAACTACTTTTGTATAAGTATTAGCCAATAGTGAGGGGTCTGTTAGTTTATTGCTTTTTCAATCAGTTTGATATTATTGTGATTATCTGACCTCGCACTCAATACTCTTTTAATAACTTACCAGATTGCTTTAGTTTTGTTCCTAGATTTACTAAAGAGTTTTTTACTTTTTAAATAACTTCTGACAGATTTCTTTTAAAGCTTTTAAAGCTTTTAAAATAGTCAAGAAAATTGGGATCAGTAATATACTTTGAATATGCATTCAATTTAATGATTACAAAGAATCCGTCCCGACTGCAAATTTAAACCGGGTGTTGACCTAGGTTTTGGCGCGGATAACCACTCCTTCTTTGGAACACATTAAAACTAGAAACTGCCTAAAGAGGCATGGTCCAACATTAATACAGATGCCCAAAAGGCGTTCTGTTTTAATGTTGGACCATGCCTCTTTAGGCAGTCCTTCGAGAGCAATTATTACGTCCATTTCACTTACAGCGTCTCCACAACCTGGAACCAGTTGATTATCCACCCAGAGCACAGTTTTCGCAGTGGTACCCGGAACAGTGTGAAATGCATCCTACATATCCGTCCTCTGTGTTGTTTACCGATGAACCAACGTTCGGGCGTGATGGAGTCTTTAACATGCACAATTCACATGTTTGGAGTGAGGATAACCGACATGCCACAGTTGCTAGCGCTCATCAAGTGTGGTTCTTCATTAATGTGTGGCTCAGTGTTGTTGGGGACTGTTTAATTGGCCCGTATCTGCTACTTAGGCCATTAAATGGCAGGCACTATTACAGTTTTCTCGCCAGAGCATTGCCGGAATTGCTGGAAGACGTCCCGCTCTCTACAAGACAACGCATGTGGTTCCAACATGATGGGGCGCCGGGACATTTTAGTCATCGTGTGCGTCGATTCCTGGACCGACAGTTCCCAGAAATGTGGATTGGCAGAGGTGGTCCTGTACCATGGCCTGCTCGATCCCCAGATATGTCCCCTCTGGACTTTTTTGTGTGGGGAGAGATGCGCAACCTTGTTTACGCAACTCCGGTTGCATCAGAAGAGGATCTGGTTGCCCGAATAGTAGCAGCAGCAGGGACAATTCAGGGTACTCCTGGGATATTTACCCCTGTCGGACAGAACATGATCCGACGGTGTAACCTTTATTTACGTGTCAATGGAGGCATTTTTGAAAATCTACTGTAATTGAAATTGGGTTGTGTTAATGTGTTGTCTCTTGGTCATAAAAAATGGAAAAGTGCTTGTTGGTTCAATTAATTTGCCGCCAGAGAAATATTTCTCAGCCGGCCGGGGTGGTCGAGCGGTTCTAGGCGCTACAGTCTGGAACCGCGTGACCGGTAAGGTCGCAGGTTCGAATCCTGCCTCAGGCATGGATGTGTGTGATGTTCTTAGGTTAGTTAGACTGATGACCTCAGAAGTTAAGTCCCATAGTGCTCAGAGCCATTTTGAAAATATTTCTCTACCGGTTTAAAAACTCCTCATAGGAAAAAATGACCTTAGGGTAAAAATATTTATTTTGATGTCTCCTACAACCTCCCAGAGTTTGTTGGTTTAAATACTTTTCACCCTATATACTCGCACAAGTACGGTGTCCTCTCGTGAACGCGCTTCCCTGAATTGCGACGGACAAGCCCAGCGGCGCGGAGGGCGATGCCCTGAGCTCGACGGAAAACTGGTGCGGAAGTTAATCAGGCCTCAACGCCCGACGTGGCGGACGCACAGGGACGCGTACGCGAGCCCAGGAACTTTCAGTGTTCAAAGGAGCCACTCAGCAATGCCATTAGATGCTGGGTGGTAGCTGGTAGTTGCGCGCAATTGCACGCCACAAAATCAGGCTCTGTGAGTGAACAGCCCATAGTGAAACTGGTGGTCATGATCCATTGTGACATGAAGAAGGTAACGGAAGCATGCCACCAAGGAGTCTATGAAGGTAGTGGCAAAGATCTCAACGGTGATGTCCACAATGGGTCTCGCCACCGGCCAGCGTGTGAAGCGGTCCACCACTGTTAGTAGATAACGCTTGCCTGGGGACACAGGGAGCAGGCTCTTCATGTTCAAATGTATCACATCACGAAGAACATGAGTTTTGTTATCAGCAATAAAAACTGTTAAGGGATAAATGTATTGGGAAGTGAGTGTAAGAATACCAAGATTTTTAAAAATTCTCTTCAGGTTGTATTGTTACATCCCATTTATTGGGCGTACTGCTGTATACTGCTGATGCTTCAGTGGACAACCATTTTGTCATTATCAAATGGTGCTGATAGAATGATGTGTGGGTTGTGGGCTGGCTGTATTTATACCTACTAGTCCAAAGTTCAGGCCTTGCCAGTTTTGCAGTGTGCTCAGGGGTAAGTGGGGCTGTGATAGTTTGTTCCTTTCAGTGTGTTGATGATACTTTTGTTAGCTGGTCGCATGGACCTGAAAAATTATGTAGTTTCTTAAAACTTCAGAATTCCATAGAAAATGGAAAAAGATGGCAAACTTACTTTTCTTATTGTCCTAATTCTGTGTAGGCTTGGCAGCTTGCTTGTCCACAGTGTATGCTGTAAGCCAATGTATACATATTTATGTCTCCATACCTCTGGCTGCCACCTTCCCTCACAGAAGAATAGTGTCCCCTACACTCTAATTCACTGGACATTCTCCACCTGAGTTGAATAATGTCTGACAGCAGAGTTGTGGCACCTGGGATCCATATCTCACAAAAATGGATACAGCAGTCAAAAGGCTGGGCTGGCACTGTGATTCAAGGGCCCCAAGAACGACACTGAAGATGAAAAGACAGAAGAAGATAATAAGTTCGCTTTCATTCTGTTTGCTGGCCATGTATCATAAAAAATTGACATATTTCTATAAAATCTCCACGTAACCCCAATTTTCCTCCCACCAGCCAAAACACGAGCTTTATTAGGGAAAGTGAAAGCTTACCTGAGTCTCAGAAATGAGAGTGTCTACCAAGTACTGCGTGAAAGTAGAAAAACATTTGTTGGACAATCTGCACAATTGGAGATTGGTGTGTAGAAAATGAGTGCCACGCCCACTCACTGCAGCCCAACAACTATGTAATAACAGATCATTGCGTTGGAAATGGACATAAAATGAACTGTCAGCAAACAAAAGTAATGGCTACCATTGATACATTTTGGGACTGTGATATAATTTAGTAAGCAGGAACACTGGATTCCAGCTGAGCAAGGCAAGGGAGCCAATAGTAAGCTCCATCAAAGCAAAACATGGCATCTGGATGCAAGATGTGACTGGGATGGTTGTTGAATGGCAACTGAGATTGCTACACCCCCCCCCCCCCCCCTTATTCTGATTACATTGCAGAGCAGGCAGGTCCTCAAATCTGTATCAGGAGGTATAAATTACACAAGCCCACAACACACACTTCATTCCAACAGCACCACCTGATGAAGGTGGAATGGTTGTCAGCTGAAGTATCAAGGAATTTCGATGATCAGATCTGGCAGTATGCCTGTGAACGTAGGAAGCAGCATGTATGCAGGGAACACCTCAGATAACTATTTTTGGAAG
This sequence comes from Schistocerca serialis cubense, assembly GCF_023864345.2. NCBI lineage: Eukaryota > Metazoa > Arthropoda > Insecta > Orthoptera > Acrididae > Schistocerca > Schistocerca serialis. Next base: position 238,194,808 of record NC_064645.1, on the reverse strand, counting down.
GTGCACTGCTCAAAAGTTATTACATAAGATAACAGGGAGGGAAACTATGCAAAATGAGTCAACATACTTTTCTTCATCTTGACAGAATACGAAATGCTTTGAAGGGCATTACACACTGAACTGAGATTTTTGATTAATTTATGGATGTGTTGACTTAATTTTAAATTATTATCCAGCAAGAAATTTTGTACAGTTTGTTTTATTTTTGCATGTCATTATTAACATCTATTTCTGGTGCTAACAGGTCATTATCGGTTGTCTGGAATTGTATAAATATGAGACTTTTAGGCTCGTTTCACACTGGGACACTTGTGACGGTCACCGGTGACGGTCACCGGTGACGGTCACTGATAGAGATACACTCGTTTGAATTGGAGCATTCACACTGGGACACTGCACTGAGTCACCGAGTCACGGTGACCCAGCAGTGACTTTTAGCCTTACTGGCTTAAAGTGATAACTGTGAACCACTTGTAAATTTTGTTTAGGTATCATCTGAACTGCGTCTACTATGACTGATTTTGAGCTCTTTATTAATAAACTTATGACAGCAGGAAATATTTTAGTTTTTGCACCATACTTAGTCTTGGAAGATTTGTTATGTATTGTAGGTTAATAACAAGAGTGGACCCAATACTGATCCTTGATACACCCCAAAGATTACGATCCAGCTTTCTAAAGTTAACACTTGTAACATGGTATATCTCTAAGACGTGGCATATCAAATTGACCTGCTTTTTGTTGAAAGGTAAGTTTCCATCCATTTAAGAGAGCAGCTAATGAGTAACAACAAATTCTTTTGGATTCTAGGAAATGTGGGATTATCAGATTCAAAAGAAGAAATCCTTTTAGTTCCACCCTCTATTTTGGTAATTATTTTGTTTCTGGAGTGAGGTCTTGGACTAATATCTCAATGACAGGAAGATACTGAACTCAAATTCAGTTGAATTCTTTTCTGAGTGGTGTAAACTATTGCAAGTCCTTCACCTTATAACTCACCAATCGTCCAATACTGCATATTCTTGCACTGCAGTTTTATTTGTGTCTGCAATTTTGAGATCCCCTTTGAGTGGGTAGCCATCAGGAGACACACAGCCCATGTTTTGAATTCAGTTAGTCATTTATAAGTAACTGGAAAAGCAGTCTATTAACAATACACACTAACTCTTCTTTTAGTGACAAATTTTATGATGGTACAGTATTCCATTACATCTATTTCAGCAAATAAGTTCATTATGACTAACTTATGTTGTTTATTAAGCATAACATTAATTGTTCTCATAAATATTTTAGAAGTATAAATGCCAGGGAACATATAAAGGATTTGTGTGAAAACTATAGCATATTTAATAGTCAAGCAGACTGTGAAATTGCAGAAATAAGAAGAAAGAATCCAGCAAGATGATAAGACAAGCAAAATCTAGATGTTGTAAACACCAAAATGGAACTTCATTAAGTATCTCTAAGACAGTCTGATCACACAAAGTATTAGGTCAGTGGATAAATCTGGAGAGGTTCTGTTTTGCATGTTGGTGTTCCAGTTGATATAGGGTTATTTATCAATAGTCAATTTTTTTGTAGTTCACTGTTGCTGTTTGAGTTTACATATTATCATTTTGTCATTTGGAGTTAGTGAGTGGAGCAGCAGATGCCAGAACATGGAGTGCTAAGAGGAGAAATTGTAACATTTCTGTTTGAGTTAAAGAGAGTGGTGACAGCAGTGGCCACAGCAAGAATCATTCACATTGTGTGTGGGGATAATGTCATTGGACAGAACACATGAAAAAAAAAGATTTTATCATTTTAAGGAGGATCATTTTGACATTATTGACTCCCCACATTCAGGAAGACCTTCTGGGTTTGATGGAGATAATTTAAATGCATTAATCCATAAGGATCCACTTCAGTGTACTCAAAAACTGGCAAATATGATAAACTGTGATCATTCCATCATTTGTGACATTTTTATTCTATGTGTGAGGCTCAATGTATTTTGCTAGTGTGTTAGTCCCATAAGGGAAATATGTGTGAAATGTAAGAAGTTCAAAGTATTTAGTGCTGGAAGGTGCATCTCTTGTTACTTAATTATGAAGGTTTTGGAAAGAAACATGAAACATAGTGCTTGTGTAGCATCAACTTCATCATACAGCTATGGAACTGGCTTCAAGAAGAAACATAAACTGTGCTTGTGCAAAAAGAAAGTCATTAAAGGTATCGTGTGTTTGATGTGTGAAGTTTTTTACTGTTAGAACTGTGCAAATGCAGACTCAAAACAAAAGACCTGGGTATGTGATAACTTCATAAAAGTGGCCACTAAAGACAGCAAGGAAGAAATAATTTCCATGTTGTTAGAAGAGCTGCAAATACTGAAAGCTCAAAATGTCAAATTGGTTGCCAAAAGTCAACTGAATAAATGTGAAACCCAAGATGAGAGGACAATTTGGTACCAGCCCAGGAAGATAGCAAAATATCTTGTCTCTCAGCAGCTATATCATCTGAATACAAGCAACTGTTTTACTGCCTTAGATGATAAAATTGATGAACAGAAAAATCTTCTTGGTGGTAAAAAGAGACAATGTTCCTAAATATCTGTCAGAAAGACCACATGTGTGTCATACAGTGAAAAAATCTTATTACTATCGGACAGTCATGGGTGAAAGTGTGCATGTTTGCTAAATGACTTTTTGAAGCCCATGTAACATGCAGCATCAGTTGTTAACCAAATGCATGCCTCAGTGGCATAGTTGAAGGGGCATCAGAAGTTACACCATGTGACCACTGGTATAGGAACTAGGCCTAAGCACAATGAGAAACTCAGACAGGAGAGTACTGCAAATGTTAGAATAAGGAAAGGTTCTCATAAAAGTATAATTAAAAATAATGTATGTATATTTCATCAAAATATTGGGAGTTTAAAGAATAAAGTAGATGAGCTTCTGGTTTGTTTAGAAGATTTAGAAGCTGAGAATGAAATAGATATACTATGCCTGTCTGAGCATCACATTGTTACTGATATGGATAAGGTAAATGTAAGTGGTTATAAGCTCTCTGCACATGTAATGAGAGAAAATATGGAGAAAGGAGGAGTTGCCATATATGTCAAAAGTTATCATTGTGCAAAAAGTATAGAAACAAAAAAGTTTTGTGTAGAGAAACATATAGAAGCATGTGCCTGTGAGCTTAAATTAAATAAAGGCACATTTATAATTGTAACTGTATATAGGTCCCCATCAGGAAATTTTCATCTATTTCTGAAAAATTTGGACTCCTTGTTGTGCTATCTGTCAGACAGGGGGAAGCAAATTATTATTTGTGGGGACTTCAATGTAGATTCTCTGAAAGACGGTAATAGGAAAAATGACCTTGAAGTATTACTTGGTTCTTCCAATTTGACACCCGTTATTGATTTTCCTACTCGGGTGGTAAAGGATAGCAGCTCACTGATAGATAACTTCTTTATAGACCAAGATAAGTTTAACCAGATAAATTCTCAGCCTGTTGAGAATGGTCTTTCTGATCATGGTACACAGCTGGTTACAATATATGACATAGCTCCATTCAGCAATACTAAACAGTCCTCCAAAGTAGTACGTTCAGTCAACGATTTAACAATTGCAAATTTCAGGGAAAGCCTACAGCAGTTAGACTGGGATGAGGTGTACCGTGAACCTGATGCCAATTTAAAATATAATTTATTTCATGACATTTTTGTAAATGCATTTGAAAACTGCTTCCCCAAGAAAGTAGTTAAATATACTCGTAAGAAACCTTGTAACAAACCATGGCTTACTAAGGGTATAAAAATATCTTGTAACCGGAAAAGGGAAATGTATCTGACAGCAAGAAAGAGTAGTGACCCAGAAACTATCAAAAATTATAAAAACTACTGTGTTATATTAAGAAAAGTTATTAAAAAATCCAGGAGTATGTGTATCATGTCTGAAATCAGCAACTCTGATAATAAAATTAAAACAATTTGGAATATTATTAAAAGAGAAACAGGTCAACCAAGAGCAGAGGAAGACAGTATTACCATCAAATTGAATGAAAACTTTACGAACAAAAAGTCAGAAGTTGAAAATATTTTTAATAATCATTTTCTAAATGTTATGGATATAGTAGGATCCAGGTGTTCATTAGAAGATGCTAGGCTGTTAATGGAAGAGGCCATACCTATGCAATTTGATACAATTGAAATCTCACCCACTTCTCCCTCTGAAATTAGGAAAATAATAAACTTGCTTAAAAGCAAAAACTCACATGGAATTGATGGCATTTCCAGCAAAATACTAAAAGCTTGTTCTCAACAGATAAGTAAGATTCTCAGCCACCTGTGTAATAGCTCTCTGGAACAGGGCATTTTCCCTGATAGACTGAAATATGCTATTGTTATACCTTTGCATAAAAAGGGGGATAGATCTGATGTCAACAATTACCGTCCAATCTCCCTTCTAACAGCTTTATCCAAAATTTTTGAGAAAGTAATGTATTCAAGAGTAGCTTCACATATCTGTAAAAATGAAATACTAACAAAATGTCAGTTTGGTTTCCAGAAAGGTTTTTCAACAGAAAATGCCATATATGCTTTCACCAGTCAAATTTTGAATGATCTGAATAACCGAACACCTCCCATTGGGATTTTTTGTGATCTCTCAAAGGCTTTTGATTGTGTAAATCATGAAATTCTGCTAGACAAGCTCAAGTATTGTGGCATGAGTGGGACAGTGCACAAATGGTTTAATTCGTACCTAACTGGAAGAGTGCAGAAAGTTGAAATAAGTAGTTCTCGTAACATGCAAAGATCAGCACATTCCTCAAACTGGGGAACTATCAAGAATGGGGTTCCACAAGGGTCAGTCTTGGGTCCTTTGTTGTTCTTATTATATATTAATGACTTGCCATTCTATATTCATGAAGAGGCAAAGTTAGTTCTCTTTGCTGATGATACAAGTATAGTAATCACACCTGAGAAACAAGAATTAACTGATGAAATTGTCAATACTGTCTTTCAGAAAATTACTAAGTGGTTCCTTGTAAACGGACTCTATCTGAATTTTGATAAGACACAGTACATACAGTTCCATACAGTGAATGGTATGACGCCATTAATAAATATAGACCTTAATCAGAAGCATATAGCTAAGGTAGAATATTCCAAATTTTTAGGTATGTCCATTGATGAGAGATTAAATTGGAAGAAACACATTGATGATCTGCTGAAACGTTTGAGTTCAGCTACTTATGCAATAAGGGTCATTGCAAATTTTGGTGATAAACATCTTAGTAAATTAGCTTACTACGCATATTTTCACTCATTGCTTTCATATGGCATCATATTTTGGGGTAATTCATCACTGAGGAATAAAGTATTTATTGCACAGAAGTGTGTAATCAGAATAATAGCTGGAGTCCACCCAAGATCATCCTGCAGACATTTATTTAAGGATCTAGGGATATTCACAGTAGCTTCTCAGTATATATACTCTCTTATGAAATTTGTTATTAACAACCAAACCCAATTCAAAAGTAATAGCAGTGTGCATAACTACAATACTAGGAGAAAGGACGATCTTCACTATTCAAGATTAAATCTAACTTTGGCACAGAAAGGGGTGAATTATACTGGCACTAAAGTCTTTGGTCACTTACCAAATAGTATCAAAAGTCTGACAGATAACCAACAAGTATTTAAGAAGAAATTAAAAGAATTTCTGAATGACAACTCCTTCTACTCCATAGAGGAATTTTTAGATATAAATTAAGAAAAAAATGTTAAAAAAATAAAAAAAATAAAAAAATAAAAATAAAAAAACACAAAAAAAGTAGTTATATTAACTTAAGTATGTTGTTAAATTAACCTAATTATGTCATGTATTGGAAAATTCGACTCGTTCCACATCATTACGAAATATCGTATTCATGATCCATGGAACTAGTATTAATCTAATCTAATCTAATCTAATCTTACTGGTGATTTCAAATGGGACAATGTAGTTATTATTCTTGCAGAAACAAATGACATTCATAAGACAAACAACCTTATTTGAGACTTATAAAAGTGGACTGCAGCACTTGATCATACAAACCTATTGTTATGTACTGTTCCTTACTGTTATGACAAGCCAGAGGTTAACAATACAGTGTACAGATTTAATGAATCTATAATGAACTTTTCATCTAAGTTTGCTAAAGTGAAAGTAATTGATGTCAATTTATTCATGCAAAGGCACGATTAGTGTAATCATGGCCTACACCTTCAACAAAATAGGAAAACTCAGGCTGTGCAGAAACATTGTTTCATCAGTATCAAATCCCTGGAAACAACATGAAGTAGTAAAAACACTTGCAACCAGCTCTGCAAGAAAAGTCAGATGTTGTGCTGTAGACGCCAAGTCATGCCAAAATATCCAGGGAACCCATGTGAATGAAAGGAACAGAAATATAGCTGTCTCACTCTGACACTGCCAAATGTAAAGAAAATAGTGTATTATCTAGATATATGATTGACCCTTCTTCTAAAACCAGCAGCAGTGATGTAATTTCATCACAAACACCTTCCCAAGATAAATCAATACCAAATGGAAAGTTCCACCCAAAGAACCTTGAGGATTGGAAAGTAATTCTGATGCAGTATCATAAAGGAAAAAGGGCATTCGATGATTTTCAACAAGAAAAATAAGATTGCCAAAGAGAAACAGTGATTTTTTATGGCCAGCACCCACACAACCTGGCCAACGACAACTAGTGAACAAACCTCCAGTTGCAACATATATCAAAATGTACCCAATGCAGTCTTGAGTGCAACAGGGGAAAATGGTGTGAATGGAAAAACAGACCTGCATAAGGACAGTGAAGATAGCTGTAAGAATCTTTTTATTTTTCATCATAATATTAGAAGTTACAAAAGTAAGTTAGATTTTTTATCTGTAAATCAAGGGGATATGAATATCGTTGACCATCCTCATCTTTTATGTCTTACTGAGCATCACATGCCAGTTGGAATTGATGGGCTGCAGCTTGATGGATATGATCTAGCTATTCATTATTGCAGAACAAGTAAAGAGAAAGGTAGTGCTGTAATTTATATAGACAGTAAAGTCATATATAAACATTTGGGTTTAAGTAAGTATTGTGTAGATCAACATTTTGAAGTTCGCAAGACTGAAATTATTGCAGAGGACATGTTACTTACTGTGCTTGCAATTTACAGAGCTCCAGCAGTGAAGTTTTGCATCTTTATGAATAAGTTAGAATCTCTTTTGGCCAAACTATCCTCCAAAACTAGAAATTTAGTAGTTGCAAGTGACTTTAATATCAACTTCTTGACTGATAACCACCGTAAGACTGAGCTGGACCAGTTAATGAATTCTCACAACGTGGCTGCTATGGTTAACTGGCCCACTAGAGTTACACAAAATTGTGAGAGCCTTTTAGATAATATTTTCATTGACAAGAGAGGAGTCAACAGTGCTAGTACAATCAAAGTAATATATATCCTGTCTGACCATGATAGACAACTTCTTAAAGTCAATAACATTAATCTGTGCTACAAAGTCTCCCGCACCTATAGGTCCTATAGACTTATAAACACTGAAACTATGTCTGGCTTTAATTACCATTTGGCACAGATAGATTGGGATCCAGTGTATAGTACATCAGATGTTAATGTTAAATTTAACCTTCTTTGAATGAATTTACTTCTATATTTGAAATGGCCTTCCCAAAAAAACCTATCAGAAAGAACAGTGAGGTTTGTTCCAGTAAACCATGGATTACTGAAGGTATAAAAATTTCTTGTAGGACTAAGAGAGAGCTACATGCCTCAATAAGAGTATCAAATGATCCGTTGGAAGGTTTAAACTACATTGCAAAATTTTAAAAAGGAGCATGTATATTAAGTCGGAGATTGAAAAATCCAAGAACAAAATAAAAACAGTTTGGAATGTTATAAAGAGAGTGTGTGGTAAGAGTAACAATAATGTTAATACCATAGAGATAAGCTGTAATGATGAGGTTATTCATAATCCTGTAACAATATCCAACATGTTCAACAATCACTTCTTGCTATTTGTTTATTACAAAGAGCTAATCCCAACACATATGACCCAATTTGTATTGCCCCTGTCACTATTACTGAAGATAAAAATACCATCAAGGCCTTAAAAATAAAAATTCCACAGATTTTGACAACATTTCGCTTAAAATTCTAGAACATTGTAGGGTCCACATACGTCAAGTCCTGTGTCACATTTTTAATGAGTCTACGCAGCAAGGTGTTGTCCCAGAGAGATTGAAGCTTATCATTGTGAAACCACTTTTCAAGAAGGGTGACAAAACCAATTTAGCTAACTACCATCCAATATCACTATTACGTAGTTTCTCAAAAGTATTGGAGAAACTAATGTATAAAAGAATTGTAGAACATCTTAACAACCACAACATACTCAATAGAAACCAGTCTGGCTTCCAAAAAGGTAGATCAAATGAGCAGGCTATTTTTTCTCTTACAAATGAAATTTAAGGGTCAATAAATAATAAAATGTCACCTATTGGAATCTTCTTTGACTTGTCGAAGGCCTTTGACTGTGTAGACCACAGAAGACTAATTCTTATGGCTTGAGAGGTAGCACTGGTAGGTGGATGGATCATATCTACAAAACAGAAAACAGAAGGTGATAATTAATGGTGCCAATGGTAGTCCTGTCTCATCTGATTAGGGCACATTAAAGTGTGGAGTGCCCCAAAGGTCCATTTTGGGACCTTTGCTTTTTCTTATCTTCATCAATGATCTCCCACTTTGTACAGACACCAAGTGTAAATTTACTCTTTTTGCTGATGATACCACTATTCTGCTTGAAAGTCAAACCAACAATGACCTAGAAAATAAATATAATGTTGTACTTATTGACACCATACACTGGTTTAAGTGCAATGGATTAACTCTAAATATTTTAAAAACTCAGTTTATGTAATTTCATACATCTCAGCAAGAAAATGAAGTACGCCACTTAAACTGTGGTAAACTAAATATACTACACTGTGAATCATGTAAGTACATGAAGACTCAGTGTTGCAACTTATGCTCTGCATGTAATCACCGTCATTGGTGACGCGGACACTATCAAAGTTGCCCACATTGGTTGTTTTCATTCTATCATGTCATATGGCATAATATTTTGGGGAACCACCCTTTAGCCGATAAATTATTTACTGTACAGAAGAGAGCTGTGAGAATCATCAGCGGTGTTCATCCAAGATATTCTTGCAGAAATCTGTTCCATAAGTTACAAATGTTAACAGTCACATCTCAATGCATATTTTCTTTGATAATTTTTGTTTCTAATAACAAGTCTCTTTTTAAAACTAATAGTGAATATCATGATCATGACACTAATTAAAAAAATGATTTAAATAGGGATCTGAAACATGTAAGTCTTGTGCAAAAAGGTGTTCATTATCCTGCCACAAAGTTTCAACTTTTTTCCATCAGATATTAAAGTTCACATTAATGTTTTACCCACTTTTAAATGTAAATTAAGAGAATACCTAATTGGAAACTCCTTCTACTCTCTTGATGAATACCTGCAGATAGAGCAATGATTGTTTTTTGTTTTTTAATGAATTTTGCTATAACTCATCATAACTGTTTAAGTTGTGCAATGTACTATATTTTCTTTTTCAGTATTTGTTTTATGTTACTTGAGCTATGTCTTTGATTTGTTTTTAACTGTAAAGCTTACTCTTCATTTTATGGTACATTTTGTCATTTTATGGAAGAATCCTAAGGAAATGGAATCCGAAAACAAAGGAAGTAGGTTACAGTACACTTGTTCACCCACTGTTTCAATACTGCTCACCAGTGTGGGATCCATACCAGATAGGGTCGATGGAAGATATAGAGAAGATCCAATGGAGAGCAGTGTGCTTCGTTACAGGATCATTTAATAATCGCGAAAGCATTACGGAAATGATAGATAAACTCCAGTGGAAGACTCTGCAGGAGAGCCGCTCAGTAGCTTGGTACGGGCTTTTGTTGAAGTTTCAAGAACATACCTTCACCGAGGAGTCAAGCAGTATATTGCTCCCTCCTACGTATATCTCGTGAAGAGACCATGAGGATAAAATCAGAGAGATTAGAGCCCACACAGAGGCATACTGACAATCCTTCATTCCACGAACAATACGAGACTGGAATAGAAGGGAGAACCGATAGAGGTACTCAAGGTACCCTCCGCCACACACCATCAGGTGGCTTGTGGAGTATGGATGTAGATGTAGATGTATTGTGTCTGTGTTATATAATCATGACTTGTTCCACATCCCTGTGATCCATCACAATAAAGATTAATGGAATATGTAATAAATAAACAAATAAAAAAATAAATCTAAGCATTCAATTGGCTCATGAACAACAGCAACCATTCATTCCTGTATTGTTACTGATAACAAGGAATAGTGTCCTTATGTCAACACAAGGAGAAGAATGGAATGGTTGAACAAAGCAAAGCAGCAACTCCACATAAAAAAAAGCTGCGCACATCCACAAAAGATAATGTTATGCAACTGGTGGAACAGTGATGGTGTGGTATACTTTTGATTGCTTTCCCTAGGTGTAACCATCACCGCTGACACTGGTTGTCAACAATTGAGATGTCTTGCAGACACAGCCCCAGAACAATGACTGCGAAGACTGCATGAAGAGATGCTACTCCAAAATAATGTCTGCCCTCATTCTGCCAGTCTCACCATAGAGGAGTTGGATTGGAAAGTCATTCCGTACCCACCTTATTCACCTGATCTTGCGCCCTCACGTTTTTGACTTGCCTGTTCTTTCAAACAACCTTCAAGGAATTTCCTTTCAAGATGAAAATGTGCTCTGAATGAGGCTCTATGAATTCTTCGCCTCAAAACCACATGATTTTTGCAGTTGCAGAATTGAAAAGTTACTCCAGCTTTGACAGACTGGGGTAATAGTGAAGGAGAATATACATTAGTGACTTAAGTCTCAGTTTTGTGTATCTGTTGTGTTTATTAAACTTATGGACAAATGCTATGGACTTATGCACCAACCCAAATAAGACAGAAGTGGGAACAATGCTTACTGCACAAGGGGAAGAACTGACTCATCCACACAAATTTCATTCCATTTCAAATCAGTGCCATATAAATACAGTTCAGAAACTAACAAAACAAAACAAAACTATAGTATAACCAGAAATAAAAGAATGTCTGTTCCTATTTCAAACAAATGGAATGTAAGTGTTACTATTATAACAGATTACTGGAAAGCAAATATCTGCAAAATTAATTAATCACTGTTCACAGTATCTAGCATAACCTCTGACATTCCTAGTAAATTTGTTTATGAAGAAGGATCTTTTACCAAAATGTCTGAAGAAAAGTAAAGTATTGACAGTTTGTAAAGATAGTAACAAGAGTTATCATGAAAACTATAGACTTGCATCAAGAATGCCCACATTCTCAAAATTATAGAAACTTATATTGAAAACAGTTATAAAATTCATAGAAAACAAAATATCCTGTGTGAAGCACAGCACAGATTTAGGAACGAGAAGACTATAAAAACAGCAGTGGAAAGTTTCACAACACAAATAATCAGAGCTTTAAAAGAATAGAAGAAAGTTTGTAGCATATTTCTGGATTCCCAAAAACCTTTGACTGTGTTTGCCATACCACTCTGGTAGGGGAACTGCATAGATATGGTATCAGGGGGATTGCAAATAGTCTAATAAAATCACTTGTAGAAAACAGAGAACAAAGTGCAGAACTGCAAAACTGAGATACAAAGTAAGTAATATCATAAAACCCACTCCTCTGTTTTTCAAGTGGTAAAGTTTGGGGTAGCATGAGGCTCAATACTTGGGCTACTAAAGGTTAGGTTGTATGTGAATGACATGGCAGCATCAGTAAAAGAAAATGTAATCCTGTATGCAAATATGTAACCATGTCTGCAGATGATACAGCCCTCCTTGTAAGTACTAGCTCAAAAAATGATACAGAAACCATAACTATAATGGAAATAGATTGGACAAATAAATGATTAAGTAAACTCAATCTTTTTATAAATGAATATAATACAGCCTACAAGGAAGTACCATCAAAGAGAACAACAAATGAAGAGGAAATAAACTTAAGACTTTGGTGCACATGGATAACAAAAGTTGACAGTAGGAAGCTCCTGGGATTGAAAGGAGACAGAACTATGACTTGGGAAAATCACATAGACAACATGTGCTAGAAAGAAAAGCGGTGTACTATTGATATGACAAAAATTTCCCACACAGTTGATGTACACTTCCCTCACAAGAAGAAGAATGCATTATGAGGAGAGATTGAGAAGTGGAGAAAGTAACCCCTGCCCACTAACTCCCAGCACACAGGCTGCTGAGGAATGAGGGTAATGCTTGAGGGAACATGCCATCCTGACCTCACAGAGTGCTGGAAACGTCATGCCATCCTGACCTCACAGAGTGCTGGAAACGTACTACATACATATATATATATATATAAAAACAAAGATGATGAGACTTACCAAACAAAAGCACTGGCAGGTCGATAGACACACAAACAAACACAAACATACACACAAAATACTAGCTTTCGCAACCAACGGTTGCTTCGTCAGGAAAGAGGGAAGGAGAGGGAAAGACGAAAGGATGTGGTTTTTAAGGGAGAGGGTAAGGAGTCATTCCAGTCCCGGGAGCCGAAAGACTTACCTTAGGGTTTTTTATCCTGTGGTGAACTTGGGTTGGTAGGCAACAATGTGCATAAAGGTTAGGTGGTTGTGTTGCTGGCAAAACACGTTAAAGGGTGGAGAAATTCGGGAAAACTTCGTAAAAACTACGCGTAAATGTATTAAAAGGAGTGGTTTTGTGGTGGCAGATTATGAAAATGAGGCTAACAATTGTCTGACGAAGAAATAATGACGTTAAAACATGTGGGAAGCGGCTAAAAATGATCAGTGATGTGAGAAAAACGGAAATGAAAATAAAGCAAAAGTTATTAGAACTAGCCGAAATGGTTGTTTAATAGGTGAAAGGAACTGTTTGTGAACTAGAAACGGTGGATTTTATAGCAGCGGTAGTGTTGAAAGCGGAAAAAAAAAAAAATTCTTTGGTTTTGGTTTGGAAGTGGGTTACGTATTATTATGTATTACATATTATTGAGTATATATTGGCGGAATAAAATTGTATAGAAGATTACGGTAAAAAAGAGGAAGTGAATACAAAGTGAAACTACTGGCAAAAACAGAAAGAGAAAATGAGACGACATAAAAGATTTCGAAATGCAACAGTTACAATAACAAACGTAATTGTTAGGTTCAAATTAATGATATGAATATAATGGAGGGAAACATTCCACGTGGGAAAAATATATCTAAAAACAAAGATGATGAGACTTACCAAAAAAAAGCACTGGCAGGTCGATAGATACACAAACGAACACAAACATACACACAAAATTCAAGCTTTCGCAACAAACAGTTGCTTCATCAGGAAAGAGGGAAGGAGAGGGAAAGACGAAAGGATGTGGGTTTTAAGGGAGAGGGTAAGGAGTCATTCCAATCCCGGGAGTGGAAAGACTTACCTTGGGGAAAAAAAGACAGGTATACACTCGCGCACACACACACATATCCATCCGCACATACACAGACACAAGCAGACATTTGTAAAGGCAAAGAGTTTGGGCAGAGATGTCAGTCGAGCTGGAAGTAAAGAGGCAAAGATGTTGTTGAAAGACAGGTGAGGTATGAGTGGCGGCAACTTGAAATTAGCGGAGGTTGAGGCCTGGCGGATAACGAGAAGAGAGGATGTACTGAAGGGCAAGTTCCCATCTCCGGAGTTCTGACAGGTTGGTGTTAGTGGGAAGTATCCAGATAACCCGGACGGTGTAACACTGTGCCAAGATGTGCTGGCCATGCACCAAGGCATGTTTAGCCACAGGGTGATCCTCATTACCAACAAACACTGTCTGCCTGTGTCCATTCATGCGAATGGACAGTTTGTTGCTGGTCATTCCCACATAGAAAGCTTTACAGTGTAGGCAGGTCAGTTGGTAAATCACGTGGGTGCTTGCACACGTGGCTCTGCCTTTGATCATGTACACCTTCCGGGTTACAGGACTGGAGTAGGTGGTGGTGGGAGGGTGCATGGGACAGGTTTTACACCGGGGATGGTTACAAGGGTAGGAGCCAGAGGGTAGGGAAGGTGGTTTGGGGATTTCATAGGGATGAACTAAGAGGTTACGAAGGTTAGGTGGATGGCGGAAAGACACTCTTGGTAGAGTGTGGAGGATTTCATGAAGGATGGATCTCATTTCAGGGCAGGATTTGAGGAAGTCGTATCTCTGCTGGAGAGCCACATTCAGAGTCTGATCCAGTCCCGGAAAGTATCCTGTCACAAGTGGGACACTTTTGGGGTTCTTCTGTGGGTAGTTCTGGGTTTTAAGGGGTGAGGAAGTGGCTCTGGTTATTTGCTTCTGTACCAGGTCGGGAGGGTAGTTGCGGGATGCGAAAGCTATTTTCAGGTTGTTGGTGTAATGGTTCAGGGATTCCGGACTGGAGCAGCTCCATTTGCCACGAAGACTAGGCTGTAGGGAAGGGACCGTTTGATGTGGAATGGATGGCAGCTGTCATAATGGAGGTACTGTTGCTTGTTGGTGGGTTTGATGTGGACGGACGTGTGAAGCTGGCCGTTGGACAGATGGAGGTCAACGTCAAGAAAAGTGGCATGGGATTTAGAGTAGGACCAGGTGAACCTGATGGAACCAAAGGAGTTGAGGTTGGAGAGGAAATTCTGGAGTTCTTCTTCACTGGGAGTCCAGATCATGAAGATGTCATCAATAAATCTGTACCAAACTTTGGGTTTGCAGGCCTGGGTAACCAAGAAAGCTTCCTGTAAGCGACCCATGAATAGGTTGGCGTACGAGGGGCCATCCTGGTACCCATGGCTGTTCCCTTTAATTGTTGGTATCTCTGGCCTTCAAAAGTGAAGAAGTTGTGGGTCAGGATGAAGCTGGCTAAGGTAATGAGGAAAGAGGTTTTAGGTAGGGTGGCAGGTGATCGGCGTGAAAGGAAGTGCTCCATCGCAGCGAGGCCCTGGACATGCAGAATATTTGTGTATAAGGAAGTGGCATCAATGATTACAAGGATGGTTTCCAGGGGTAACAGACTGGGTAAGGATTCCAGGCGTTCGAGAAAGTGGTTGGTGTCTTTGATGAAGGATGGGAGACTGCATGTAATGGGTTGAAGGTGTTGATCTACGTAGGCAGAGATACGTTCTGTGGGGGCTTGGTAGCCAGCTACAATGGGGCGGCCGGGATGATTGGGTTTGTGAATTTTAGGAAGAAGGTAGAAGGTATGGGTGCGGGATGTCGGTGGGGTCAGGAGGTTGATGGAGTCAGGTGAAAGGTTCTGTAGGGGGCCTAAGGTTCTGAGGGTTCCTTGAAGCTCCGCCTGGACATCAGGAATGGGATTACCTTGGCAAACTTTGTATGTGGTGTTGTCTGAAAGCTGACGCAGTCGCTCAGCCACATACTCTCGACGATCAAGTACCATTGTCGTGGAACCCTTGTCCGCCGGAAGAATGACGATGGAACGGTCAGCCTTCAGATCACGGATAGCCAGGGCTTCAGCAGTGGTGATATTGGGGGTAGGATGAAGGTTTTTTTTATGAAGGATTGAGAGGCAAGGCTGGAAGTCAGAAATTCCTGGAAGGTTTGGAGGGGGTGATTTTGAGGAAGAGGAGGTGGGTCCCGCTGTGACGGAGGACGGAACTGTTCCAGGCAGGGTTCAATTTGGATAGTGTCTTGGGGAGTTGGATCATTAGCAGTAGGATTGTGATCATTTTTCTTCGTGGCAAAGTGATATTTCCAGCAGAGAGTACGAGTGTAGGACAGTAAATCTTTGACAAGGGCTGTTTGGTTAAATCTGGGAGGGGGGCTGAAGGTGAGGCCTTTGGATAGGACAGAGGTTTCAGATTGGGAGAGAGGTTTGAAGGAAAGGTTAACTACTGAATTAGGGTGTTGTGGTTCCAGATTGTGTTGATTGGAATTTTGAGGTTTTGGAGGGAGTGGAGCTGGAAGTGGAAGATTGAGTAGATGGGAGAGACTGGGTTTGTGTGCTATGAGAGGAGGTTGAGGTTTGCTGGAAAGGTTGTGAAGGGTGAGTGAGGTGCCTTTCCGGAGGTGGGAAACCAGGAGATTGGATAGTGTTTTAAGGTGGCGGGTGGAATGCTGTTCTAATTTGCGGTTGGCCTGTAGGAGGATGCTCTGAACAGCCGGTGTGGATGTGGGAGAGGAAAGATTGAGGACTTTTATTAAGGATAGGAGTTGACGGATGTGTTCATTGGCTGAGTTGATATGTAGGTGAAGGATTAGGTGGGTGAGGGCAATGGATCGTTCAGTTTGGAACTGGTATAGGGACTGATGGAAAGAAGGGTTGCAGCCAGAGATGGGAACTTTAAGTGTGAGGCCTTTGGGGGTAATGCCACATGTCAGACAAGCCTGAGGAAATAAAATATGGGAGTGTAATCTGGCTAGGGCAAAGGCATGTTTGCAGAGGAAATGTAAATAAAACTTAATGGGGTCGTTGTGGGGGTGTCGTGAGGGTGACATGGTATTAGAAGGTGGAAAGTGTAACATGAGGCTGAAATGAAAATGAAAATAAAAATATATGGGGAGAGATAAAGGTGAACTAAAAAGCAACTGGAGATCTGGTGTGAAAAAGGCGAAAAAGTGTTGGTTAGAGCTGGGCTATGTTGATCCTGTGGTGAACTTGTGTAGGTAGACAACGATGTGCATAAAAGTTAGGTGGTTGTGTTGCCACCAAAACACGTTAAAGGGTGGAGAAGAAAATTTCGAAAAAACTACGTGTAAATGTATTAAAAGGAGTGGTTTTGTGGTGGCAGATTATGAAAATGAGGCTAACAATTGTCTGACGAAGAAATAATGACGTTAAAAGAGTTTGGGCAGAGATCTTTGCCCAAACTCTTTGCCTCTGTATATGTCTGCTTGTGTCTGTATATGTGTGGATAAATATGTGTGTGTGTGCAAGTGTATACCTGTCCTTTTTTCCCCCTAAGGTAAGTCTTTCCGCTCCCGGGATTGGAATGACTCCTTACCCTCTCCCTTAAAACCCACATCCTTTCGTCTTTCCCTCTTCTTCCCTCTTTCCTGATGAGGCAACAGTTTGTTGCGAAAGCTTGAATTTTGTGTGTATGTTTGTGTTTGTTTGTGTGTCTATCGACGTGCCAGCGCTTTCGTTTGGTAAGTCACATCATCTTTGTTTTTAGATATATTTTGTTTTTTCCCACCTGGAATGTTTCCTTCTATTTTTTTTATATATATATATATATATATATATATATATATATATATATATATATATATATATATATATATATATATATATATATATTTATTTATTTATTTATTTTGTACTATAAGCAGCATTGTCAGTACTACTCATTGGCTGCTACTACAACAGATGTCAGCTGATACATATTGCATGTCAATGAAAGTAAAAACTGACGCAGGGGTGTAATAAGAGATTACAGGATTTGTCAAATGAAAATTAATAGTTTCATGTTGAATGATGGTGCTTGTTGCTACTAGTTCTGCATCATATTTCACAGACAATGCAAAATTAAAAAGAATCAATAGTAAAATTTACAGTGTGGGAAAAAGTAGTAAAATGTTGAACATTTATTCACATATGTAATGCTGAATTATATATTCACATAAATCACTCAGAATCAGTCTCATTATATTCCTCATCTGTGTATGATTCATTATCATTGTTACTGCTTGATTCAATAGGATTAATAATAAATTTGTCAGTTTTGAGTTCCACAGCAAAGTCGTGCCTCCAGTAATCTTCTTCCAGTTGTTGGACATGATTGCAGTACCCACAACACTTATCAACTGTTACTGACAATAGGGATTAATTTTCAATTTTAAACAGATTGTCTCTGGACATATCCCCTAAAATTTACTTTTGTGCATGCCAGTTCTACCATATTCAAATCACAATTGTAGTGTGACTAGCAGACAACTTTGAGGCCTTCCTTTTTTGCCATTTTGTTAATCACATACTTTTTAGCAGGTGTATGTTCTTGAATTAAAGCACAGACTGCTTCCTCATGCTCTTATTGGAAGCAACACAGCTCTTTTATAGCCATTCCAACCTCCCCAGTTTGGTGTCATACTTTGTGGCTGCTATGATATGAAGTGTTGTCCATCACGACTAACTTTGGAGGAATATTGGAAGAGCCACATTAGTAAACCACCTCTCAAAGCTTCCAGTATTCATTTTTCCATGGTAATCACCTTTTGTGGATTTATCCCAGAATTTAGTTGGGACTCCTTGACGAATCTCTTCGTCGAAAAATGGCTCTAAGCACTATGGGACTTAACATCAGAGGTCATCACTCCCCTAGACTTAGAACTACTTAAACCTAACTAACCTAAGGACATCACATACAGCCATGCCCGAGGCAGGATTCGAACCTGCGACTGTAGCAGCAGTGCGGTTCCGGACTGAAGCGCCTGGAACCGCTCAGCAATCTCTTCCTCGATCCATTACTTCCAATACTAATTATTTTAGAGAATATTTCCCATCCCACAATGCTGACAATATGGTTCTGCTGCCAAGATTTACTGTCATAGTACTGTCTATTCAAGTTTATCCAGACAGAATATTTCTGTGGCTACTTCCCCACTATGTTTCATTTCTACAATGAAACATGACTGCCAATCAATAGTGTCTCCACACTCTACTGGTAAAGACCTCTCATTCTGAACTTCTCCCCATGGGAATCCCATGTGCCTGAAAATATTCTGCAGACACATGAAAACCACAAATCCTGCCAACATTTTCCTTTAGTATTCGTCAAAGTTTCTGCAGACTGAGAGTGATCTTTTGAATTCTACGCTTTTGTGTGGTTACAGTTAATTAGGGGAAGTACTTGTAACTCACAACTAGGGAGACCTCATTCCTTTCTTTGTGAACAAACTGTAGGTACACTACTATTATGGACTACTTTACCCACATTTATTGTACTGTATACCAATAAGGGGTAGGGCAGCAAATGTGCATATGAACACACTACTGAAACCTTATAAGAAGTGGGGGAGGGGTGCAATCAGATGTAATTGAAGATTATCTCCAAGAGACCCTAGTAAAATCAAGTCAAATGGACTCAAAATTTTGACAGTCCTCTCTATGTATATAACTTGAAACTATCATATAACTCAAATCAAATTATACACCCCTGCTACACAGAGAACAACAGAATTGCAGCAAAAGAATTAAAGATGAGTATCAAATCAACAGTACCATTCTATAAGTGGCTGATAGAGACCCTACTAAACTGGGGTGCTTATTATACTACATACTACCAAGTAGTTTAAAGAGACATATAAGCATTATCAGTTTTCAAAACAAAACTAAAAGAGTACTTAAGAACTGTATGTCTGTACAGTGTTCAGGAATATTTTGAGATGAGTCCAAGGGAACTAAAAGGTATTTGTGGTACTCAAGTAATATCCTGAGAAATGTGTTACAGTATACTGTGTCAACAAAAAGTAATCATGAAATTTTTCTTATGTTTCATCAATAATCTAGCACTGGAGCAGAAACTGAAACAACATGCCTGTATCTAGTAAATTAAATTATAAGGAGCAGTCAAAAGCAAAGGACACAGATGGAAAGTAAGTAAAATTTTTATTATTTCAAATGTAATCACCATAACTACCCAGGCATTCAGTCCAATGTGGGATGAAGATAGTTGGTACCTTGATGGACAAATGTTTGTAGTTGAATATGGAACCATGATAGTACCTTCTCATGCAACTCTTTGTCTGAATCAAATCAACAACCACAAATGTAATTCTCAGGGCTCCAAAAACATGGAAATCACATGGGAAGAGATTGGGACTGTATGGAGAAAGTCAAAGGTCTGTGTTTCTGCAGTACCAGCTTTGTGAGGGATAGGGACTGGCAAAATCTGGAAAGGTGAAGGTGATTGTGAATATAGGGCTGGTCACCAGAAAAGAGAATTTTTATAGCTAGACCATTGAGGTGGGGGGGGGGGGGGGGGGGGGGGGAGGGAGATTCCAAGGCTTAGATAGGAATGATGCCAGGAAAATCAGAAATGATGCAAGAAATGAATGGGCGAAAGTGTTAGGTGGTTGGAAGGGCAACTGAATAACAGAGTTTGAATTTGGGGCATGGAAAGGATGGAAGAATATGTGCTGAGGGGAACAGAACAATTTTCTGACATGAGAGTATTTGGTCAGAAGTAAGTTATCAGGTGTGAGAGAGGATAAGTAAAGATGTTAAATTCTGTCTGGTTCCTCCACTAGCAAGCTCTACAGCAGTGATCCCATCCCATTAGTCCAACATAACTTCCAATAAATCCCTACTGAAATCATTAGTCCCTTCCAAGAACAGCCCCCCTCCCCCTACCACTAGGGCATCTCCCTCCTCATCACAACAACAACCCACATACCCACTTTCTACATGTTCCCATATTCCCCAAAATCCATAAGCCAACAATACTGGATGTCCCACTGTGCTCTCACTAAAAGATTTTCCACTCATCTTGACCAACACTTCCACCCAGTTGCCCAAAACCTAGTCTCCCACATCAAAGATACAGTAATAACCACTTATTTCATTGATGCTCCACGATATCCACCCCTTTATCTTCTAGATACCTACTCACCACTGTTGGTACCATCTCCATATACACTAACATCCTTTATGCCTCTGGCCTTGCCATTGTTGAACACTACCTCTCCCAATGTTCTTCAGACTCCAAACCCACAACCTAATTCCTCATACAGCTTCCCAACTATAAGCTAACACACAACTCCTTCTAATTTGAAGAGAAGGTATATAAAAAAAAAATCCACTGTTTAGCCATGGGCACATGCATGGTACTCTCCTATGCCAACATTTTTTATTGGCCCTCTACAGAAAACCTTTCTCGCCTCCCTTAATTTCAAAGTCCTAGGATGGTTCAGATTTGTTGATATCATCTTCATGATCTGTACTCAGGAACAAGACACTCTAGCCTCATTTCTTCACAACCTCAAGACCTTCTCTCCCATCCACTTTACAGGTTCCTCCTCAAACTGATGTACCATCTTCCTGGATGTTAACCTCCACCTTTCTGATGGCTCCATCCAGACCTCTGTCCATATTATAATATGTACAAACCACCAACAGTAACTGCATTTCAACAGCTGCCATCATTTCCACATCTAAAAGTCTGCCCCTTTTGTATGGTCACCTGTGGACGACATATCTGTTGTGATGAGTACTCTCTGGACCAGAATGCTGAAGGTCTCTCATAGGCCTTCATAGACAGGCAATACCTCCCACAATTAATCATCAAACAGATTTATCATACCCTATCCTTATTTAGGACTTAGATTATCTATCACCTTGCTGTGAAATGAGGGACATCCAAGCCACAATATTTCCCACTGCTCTTAAAGTGCTGTGTGTGTGTGTGTGTGTGTGTGTGTGTGTAATCTATGCAGGCTTATCGATGACAAACACTTATGCTTTTTGCTGAGGGGTCTCCTTTATTCCAAAAGTATTTACGTTCCATCAGACCCATGAACCATGGACCTTCCTATGGTGCTATGGTGGGATAGCTTTGAAGTTCAGAAGCTAGTAGTGGTAAAATACTGGCAGCAAAAGGTTACATACAATTTGTTCAGGCACTAGATGGTAGTTATAAGAGTTGAGAGGAATGTAAAGGAAGCAGTACTTCAGAATAAAGTTAGAGAGGGCTGTAACCTATCCCTGGTGCAGTTAGCCAATGACATTTTAATTCTGTCAGAGATGGCTAAAGGCTTTGAAGAGCAATTGTAGTGGAAAGTACAGAGTCTTGAAAGAAGGATGTAAGATGAACATGAAGAAAAGCAAAACAAGGTAATGGAATGTAGCCAAATTAAATCAGCGGATGCTAAGAGAATTAGATTAGTAAAGAGAAACAAGAAGTAATAGATGAGTTTTGCTATTTGGGCAGTAAAATAACTGATTGTTGCTGAAGTAGAGGGGATATAAAATGTAGACTGTCAATGATAAGAAAAGCATTTCTGAAGCAGAGAATTTTGTTAATGTCAGATATAGATTAAAGAATTACGGAGCCTGTTCTGAAGGTATTTGTCCTAAGTGTAGACAGTAAATAGTTCAGACAGATTAGATTAGATTAGATTAGATTAATACTAGTTCCATGGATCATGAATATGATATTTTGTAATGATGTGGAACGAGTCGAATTTTCCAATACATGACATAATTACGTTAATTTAACAACATACTTAAGTTAATATAACAACTTTATTTTTTTGTGTTTTTCTTTATTTTTTATTTTTATTTTTATTTTTTTAATTTTTTAAATATTTTTGTTTTGTTTTTTTTTCTTAATTTATATCTAAAAATTCCTCTATGGAGTAGAAGGAGTTGTCATTCAGAAATTCTTTTAATTTCTTCTTAAATACTTGTTGGTTATCTGTCAGACTTTTGATACTATTTGGTAAGTGACCAAAGACTGTAGTGCCAGTATAATTCACCCCTTTCTGTGCCAAAGTTAGATTTAATCTTGAATAGTGAAGATCGTCCTTTCTCCTAGTATTGTAGTTATGCACACTGCTATTACTTTTGAATTGGGTTTGGTTGTTAATAACAAATTTCATAAGAGAGTATATATACTGAGAAGCTACTGTGAATATCCCTAGATCCTTAAATAAATGTCTGCAGGATGATCTTGGGTGGACTCCAGCTATTATTCTGATTACACGCTTCTGTGCAATAAATACTTTATTCCTCAGTGATGAATTACCCCAAAATATGATGCCATATGAAAGCAATGAGTGAAAATAGGCGTAGTAAGCTAATTTACTAAGATGTTTATCACCAAAATTTGCAATGACCATTATTGCATAAGTAGCTGAACTCAAACGTTTCAGCAGATCATCAATGTGTTTCTTCCAATTTAATCTCTCATCAATGGACATACCTAAAAATTTGGAATATTCTACCTTAGCTATATGCTTCTGATTAAGGTCTATATTTATTAATGGCATCATACCATTCACTGTACGGAAATGTATGTACTGTGTCTTATCAAAATTCAGTGAGAGTCCGTTTACAAGGAACCACTTAGTAATTTTCTGAAAGACAGTATTGACAATTTCATCAGTTAATTCTTGTTTCTCAGGTGTGATTACTATACTTGTATCATCAGCAAAGAGAACTAACTTTGCCTCTTCATGAATATAGAATGGCAAGTCATTAATATATAATAAGAACAACAAAGGACCCAAGACTGACCCTTGTGGAACCCCATTCTTGATAGTTCCCCAGTTTGAGGAATGTGCTGATCTTTGCATGTTACGAGAACTACTTATTTCAACTTTCTGCACTCTTCCAGTTAGGTACGAATTAAACCATTTGTGCACTGTCCCACTCATGCCACAATACTTGAGCTTGTGAAGCAGAATTTCATGATTTACACAATCAAAAGCCTTTGAGAGATCACAAAAAATCCCAATGGGTGGTGTTCGGT
The DNA here is from genome assembly GCF_023864345.2 of Schistocerca serialis cubense. NCBI lineage: Eukaryota > Metazoa > Arthropoda > Insecta > Orthoptera > Acrididae > Schistocerca > Schistocerca serialis. The sequence goes on along the minus strand of NC_064645.1, from coordinate 238,171,202 downwards.
TATTCAGATCATTCAAAATTTGACTGGTGAAAGCATATATGGCATTTTCTGTTGAAAAACCTTTCTGGAAACCAAACTGACATTTTGTTAGTACTTCATTTTTACAGATATGTGAAGCTACTCTTGAATACATTACTTTCTCAAAGATTTTGGATAAAGCTGTTAGAAGGGAGATTGGACGGTAATTGTTGACATCAGATCTATCCCCCTTTTTATGCAAAGGTATAACAATAGCATATTTCAGTTTATCAGGGAAAATGCCCTGTTCCAGAGAGCTATTACACAGGTGGCTGAGAATCTTACTTATCTGTTGAGAACAAGCTTTTAGTATTTTGCTGGAAATGCCATCAATTCCATGTGAGTTTTTGCTTTTAAGCAAGTTTATTATTTTCCTAATTTCAGAGGGAGAAGTGGGTGAGATTTCAATTGTATCAAATTGCATAGGTATGGCCTCTTCCATTAACAGCCTAGCATCTTCTAATGAACACCTGGATCCTACTATATCCACAACATTTAGAAAATGATTATTAAAAATATTTTCAACTTCTGACTTTTTATTCATAAAGCTTTCATTCAATTTGGTGGTAATACTGTCTTCCTGTGCTCTTGGTTGACCTGTTTCTCTTTTAATAATATTCCAAATTGTTTTAATTTTATTATCAAAGTTGCTGATTTCAGACATGAAACACATACTCCTGGATTTTTTAATAACTTTTCTTAATATAACACAGTAGTTTTTATAATTTTTGATAGTTTCTGGGTCACTACTCTTTCTTGCTGTCAGATACATTTCCCTTTTCCGGTTACAAGATATTTTTGTACCCTTAGTAAGCCATGGTTTGTTACAAGGTTTCTTACGAGTATATTTAACTATTTTCTTGGGGAAGCAGTTTTCAAATGCATTTAGACAAGAAGCGAGTAGAAGCATTTGAAATGTATAGGTACAGAAGAATGCTGAAGATGGGTAGATCATGTAACGAGGTACTGAACAGAATTGAGGAGAAAAGAAATTTGTGGCAAATTGACTAATAGAAGGGCTCAGTTTATAGGCCACATTCTGAGGCATTGAGGAATCACAAATTTACTACTGGAGGGAAGTGTAATAGGTACAGATCATGGAGGGAGGCTGAGAGGATGTAGGTTGCAGTAGTTATCAAAGGTAAAGGAGCTTGCAAAGGAGAGAGTAGTCTGGAGAGCTGCATCAAACAAGTTTTCAGACCAAAAGACAACAACAACAACAACAACAACAACAATGTGACATATTTAAAATGCAGCAAAACATTTATTTGAGCCATGTCCACCAGCAACTCTCAGGATGTAGGCATTCTGTCTTTGAGATAGGTTTTTCTTCATGTAGTAAGTCATTTATTTATTTATCTATTGGTTTCACCTGGTCACACTAAGCCCTTCAGACACTCTTAAATCCAACTTGAAAGCATCCGAAAGTTAGTAATGCAATATGTACTACACATGACTGGCACACAACAACAACAACAAAAACAACAATAATAATAACAGCAGTAGTTATAGCAGAAAATAAACTAATGTGTGTCTGGTTAACAATGTAGTAGTTCTATAATAACATACTGGTTCTGTAGAATGGGACCAATGGCAATAACAGACATTTAAATCTTAAAACTACAACACATACATTGAAAATGTTACAAGAAAATGGCCTGTTAGTCATTGAAAACATTGAGAGTAATCTGTAAAGAACAGCATACAAACAATGAAGAATCTGTGCACCAGACCACTTTCAGATATTCCCAGTTATAATGTTGGAAGTGAAATATGAAGAACAACAAAATTGGACACACTAAAAATTTAGATTGCAGAAATGAGATTTCACAGACATGAATCAGGATATGCAAGACAAGATCAAAAGTGAAACGTAGAAATAAAAGCAGAATTAAGATTGCTATCTCTGAATGGAAGAAACAGACGAATAAAGGAGGTAATGGAAAGAGTACATTAATAGGATGAAGGATGACAGGCTACCAAATACTATACAAATGCAAACCAGCAGGGTGAAGAAACATGAGGAGTTTGGAAACCAAATGGAAGTACACAGAATAACCTCCATGAGTAGAAATAGCAGACAAAGGCCAGCACATGCAGGGGATGATGTTTTAACATAAGTGCAGGGCTCAGACAAGGAGCTGGTGTGTCACCAATATTTTTCTACCTGGTACTTGAAAAGATGTGAGAGAAGCTTCCTAACTAAATTTTGAAGGCATCACAACAGCAGATGAGAAAATTACACATTTCAGTTTGCTGAGAAGCTGGCATATTTGTCCATTTCTAAATAAGAAATATTGCAGGTGAGTAACAGCATGGAGATGGGAGTGGACAAGACCAGTCTTCTTTTGAATGAATCAAAGACTGAATATCTCCTGATGAACTGCACCTATTCAAGGGATCCACAGTTATAAACAGGTTCTACAAAAGGGCCTTAGTTTTAAATACTTCAGACTAATCTTAACAGAGGATGCATTGAGTAAAGCAGAAATCAAAGTGAGGAGCCAAGTCACAAGCCTATCATACTTCAGTCTCAGTCAGCTTTTCAATAATGCATTCTATCACGAAATTTTAAACTCCAGCATTACAAAATACTGATCCAGTCTGTAAGGCAGTATGACTGTGAAACTTGGAGTGTCTGGAAAAAGGACAAGCGATCTTATTTTTGGACAGAAAGTTTTCAGGAAGGTCTATGATGAGATCATTTTCTATGGAGACTGACATAATTATGATCTGGAGAAGATCTATAGCAGTTCAAATACTGTAGGCCTCATGAGAACTGAACAGAGTGTATTGTCAGGTTATTTTGCTCGGACAGATAAACACCAATGATCATTGAGATCCAGAGATTTTACTTGCCACAGAAGACCACTAGATGGACCAAAGAAAAAAATGGGATCCATGAGGAGTTGCTACAGACTGGCACAGAGAGTGGCTGATGGCAGAAAGCAAGAAAAATAATTCAGTGGAAGGAGAGCCTTGCAGCTGTGCATTGTCCTCTTGACCTGGTTGCATAAAGTAAGTAAATATAGTTTTACGCTAGACATTCACTTGCATACAGACATTCTGGCTTTAATACTCCATTTTAATGCCATGTTTTTGTATTTTCAGACAAGCATTTTTTATTTGAAATATCTTTAGTTATACACATGTCCCTTCCATTTTATGTATCCTTGATTTTATAGCAGGTTTTTTCAAACCATTTCTTGGGTTATTTTCATAAGATATTTACATTTGTTAACCTTTTCTGTTTGAACAATATGTGTTTTCAGAAATTTTGGTGCTTTTTATTCATTACACAAATTCTAATTACTTTCATGATTCATGATTCCCTTCCTTTCCTCTTCCCCACATACATGTTCTGAGACTTCCAAAGATTTGAAGAAAGATGACTAAGAAGTCTTTTGTGATACAGTTCTAGGATTAAATGTTCTCAGTTAACTTGCCACACCAAAATTTGAAAGAATCTCTTTATAAACACTCCATATTATTAACTACTTATTTTTATGTGAAGCACTTGTAAAATATGAGTATATACAATCCTCACTTCATTACTTTTCTTACATCTTCCTTTTTATGTTTTTTAATTCTAAGATAGCAAATTTCATCCAAGTCTTCAAGAATCATCCAACAATCCAGCATGTCCAACAGGCTCTGTGAACTTTTGTGGCATAGTAGTTGATCGTATTCATGTCAGGTCTCCTTCTGGCTGGAGACCTGACACGAATATCATGTCCAATTGTTTCACACACCGTTACAACAGCAGCTGACTCAATTCTTTTTCAGTTTTGTCGTACCATGAGCAGACTATATCATGCTGAAATTCTGTGCATGTGAAGTAACTTCCACATTAAGACAGTCTTACTTCCAACTCTGCAATTTTTATACACAAATTAAAATCAGTCGGACCAGTGAGCAGTCCTGCCTTACATTATTTCTGATTTTGGCCTCTTGAGTTTTTTCATTAGTGATGAAAACATAAAGGGAATGGATTAGACTTCTATCCCCGTCACTGATATTATACTGATTAAGAATGGAAAATACTTTACTCCACTTTACACCGGAACTGCCTTCTCCAAATGGGTAATGTGTGAAGCCTACAAGCTGCTGTATTTTGCCTACTTTTCATAATATTCCACTAGGAATTTATGGAAAGGACTGTGTTGTAGTTGACAGCATTTGTTGTAAGAAAAGGGCACTTTGAATGAAGTGTTGTTTGATAGGGTACTGTTTGCTGTTGAGTCGTAATGTTTTTAGAATTTTCTGTGGACTGTAATTAGTTTAGACGTCACAGTTGTGCCAGTAGATTTTTTACTCTCTATGTCTACATATATACTCCATAAACCACTATACAGTGCAATGCAGAGGTTACCTTGTACAAGTACTAGTCATTTACTTTCCTGTTCCCCTCACAAATAGTGTAATGGAAAAATGAATATCTATACGCCTTTGTACAAGCTGTAATTTCTCCTATCATATGTTCATGGTCTTTGTGCAGAATATATGTTGCTGGCAGTAGAATTGTTCTACAGTCAGCCTCAAATGATGATTCTTTAAATACTTGCAAGCTGATTTAACCTACTGGTAACAAATTTAGCAGCTTTCCTCTGAATTGCTTCAATGTCTTCCTTTCATTTGAGCCTTTGGGGATCCCAAATGCTTGCACAGTATTCAAGAATTAGTCACAGTACTGTTCTATTGTGGTTTTCTTTGCAGATGATCCACACTTTGCTAAAATTCTCCCAATAAATGGAAGTCTACCATTTTCCTTCCTTACGAGAATCCTTACATGTATATTCCATTTCATATCACTTTGTAAATTTATGCCTAGATATTTAATCAGCATGACTCTATCAAGCAGCACACTATTACTGCCATATTCGAAAATCATAAGACAGTTTTTTCTGCACATAACATTGAGTTACATTTTTCTACATTTGGAGGTAGCTACCACTCACACCAACTAGAAATTTTGTCTAAGACCTCCTGTATCCTCCTACAGAGACTCAACTACATCACTTTCTTTCACACTACAGCATTGTCAGCAAACAGCTGTAAATTGATGCTCACCCTGTCCATCAGATAATTTATGTATACAGAGAATAATAGTGGTCCTGACACTTCCCTGGGCACATTTGATTATACTCTTGTCTCTAATGAACACTTAGCATTGAAGACAATATACTGCAATATATTTCTGAAGAAGTCTTCAAGCCCCTTGTGTATCTGGGAACTTATTCTGTATTTTTGTACCTTCACTAACAGTCTGCAATGGGGAACCATGACAAATGTTTTTCAGAAATCTAGGAATGTGGAATCTGCTTGTTGCCCTTGGTCCACAGTTCACTGGGCACCATGTGAGAAAAGGGAAAGCTGAGTTTCATATAAGTTATGCTTTCTAAAACCATGCTGATTTCTGGACAGAAGCTTTTACATCTCAAGAAAATTACAACATTCAAACTGAGAATAAAATCTAGATTTCTGTAGGAAAGTGTGGCTAGGGCCACCTGTCAGGTAGAACTTTTGCCTGGTGCAAGTCTTTCAAGTTGATAGCACTTCGGTGACTTGCATGTCGATGGGGATGAAATGACGATGTTGAGGACAACACGATCAAGCCAGACATCGAACCTGGGCCTTTAGGTATGACAGTCAATCAGGCTGATCACTCATCTACCAGGGGCAGACTTGTAGCAAAGCGATGTTATAGATATATGATGAATCCATGGATAGAGTACAAATGCCATCTCTTTATTAGAAGAAATTTAAGATATGTTGTGCACGCTTAATGCTTTTTTTTTAGTACTAGTACTACTACTACTACTACTAGTAGTAGTAGTAGTAGCAGTAGCAGCAGCAGGAGTAGTGTTGCCGGGTTATAGGGAAAAACTGCAGATAATATGTTTTCAGGAAAGGAGTAATGCTACTAAATGTAGCTCGAACTGAGACTAACAATAGAGGATTTTGTTTAGCTGTTTTTTTAAAACAAGTCTTTTATTTTGTTGTATGAGACCACAACTGGTGAACATTCTAAAGGTCTCCTGTAAGTAGGTAATCAATTTGATTTCAAAGCTCCGTATTTTTCAGAGCATTACATGTACATATATGAACAGAACTGCAGACTCACCAAGTTTTCATTCTGCTCTCTACAAATTTCCTTTGGGTGCCCCTCTGGTCAGATGAGAAACATCCAAGTGGTAGTTAAGTTTGTTCCAGACCTCATGTATTTCTTCTGTGCAGATTCACACATATTCTCCAAACTCTTATGGGACCTGGTAAAAATGTCTTCCACGAGTAATGAGTGTGTTGGGGTGGGGCACTACAAATGTAGTGTGTGGACATACAAGGTGTGAATGTGGGTCTCGCTGGAGGCGTGCGCGAGATAGTCTCTGTAGTCGCACTATCCTCTGTGCCCTCGGTGGCTCAGATGGAGCCGGCACGGTAACTCAGTGTGTTCGGTCAGAGGGTTAGCTGCCCTCCTTAATAAAAAAAAAACTGAGTTAATGGGTCAACGACGAACTTAAATGGGTGTCTTGTGACGTCCGCCCCGAGCAGATGCAACGAACGAAAACGAACAAAATGAGATTTTAAAAAAAGAAAAAAAAGATGGATAGAGCGTCTGCCATGTAAGCAGGAGATTCCGGGTTCGAGTCCGGGTCGGGGCACACATTTTCACCTGTCCCCGTTGATATATATCAATGCCCGTCAGCAGCTGAAGGTGTTAATACAATTCTAATGGATGAGTTGAGTCCTACATTGCATTGCGCACCATGTACCTTAAACAGACTGTTTAACCGTCTGCAATTAGCATGGCACCAGATCGTTAGCGCGTTGATACATCATTGCCTTCGTACACTTCATTTTACAAGCAGGTTCCTGCGCACGCTGTCTTTCCAAATTGGGCTTCGCCAGATGATGTACAATGCCAGTAACTGCTTACATTTTCGTTATTGTATGCAGAAAATAAAGCTATTTGAAACTATCTCTGAGAAATACCTCATCTGCAACTATTCGCTATGAAACAGCATCTATTATGTCATATCGGGTTTTTGCATTTTGAGCCAGAATTCACATCTACACTCCTGGAAATGGAAAAAAGAACACATTGACACTGGTGTGTCAGACCCACCATACTTGCTCCGGACACTGCGAGAGGGCTGTACAAGCAATGATCACACGCACGGCACAGCGGACACACCAGGAACCGCGGTGTTGGCCGTCGAATGGCGCTAGCTGCGCAGCATTTGTGCACTGCCGCCGTCAGTGTCTGCCAGTTTGCCGTGGCATACAGAGCTCCATCGCAGTCTTTAAAACTGGTAGCATGCCGCGACAGCGTGGACGTGAACCGTATGTGCAGTTGACGGACTTTGAGCGAGGGCATATAGTGGGCATGCGGGAGGCCGGGTGGACGTACCGCCGAATTGCTCAACACGTGGGGTGTGAGGTCTCCACAGTACATCGATGTTGTCGCCAGTGGTCGGCGGAAGGTGCACATGCCCGTCGACCTGGTACCGGACCGCAGCGACGCACGGATGCACGCCAAGACCGTAGGATCCTATGCGGTGCCGTAGGGGACCGCACCGCCACTTCCCAGCAAATTAGGGACACTGTTGCTCCTGGGGTATCGGCGAGGACCATTCGCAACCGTCTCCATGAAGCTGGGCTACGATCCCGCACACCGTTAGGCCGTCTTCCGCTCACGCCCCAACATCGTGCAGCCCGCCTCCAGTGGTGTCGCGACAGGCGTGAATGGAGGGACGAATGGAGACGTGTCGTCTTCAGCGATGAGAGTCGCTTCTGCCTTGGTGCCAATGATGGTCGTATGCGTGTTTGGCGCCGTGCAGGTGAGCGCCACAATCAGGACTGCATACGACCGAGGCACACAGGGCCAACACCCGGCATCATGGTGTGGGGAGCGATCTCCTAGACTGGCTGTACACCACTGGTGATCGTTGAGGGGACACTGAATAGTGCACGGTACATCCAAACCGTCATCGAACCCATCGTTCTACCATTCCTAGACCGGCAAGGGAACTTGCTGTTCCAACAGGACAATGCACGTCCGCATGTATCCCGTGCCACCCAACGTGCTCTAGACGGTGCTAGGCAACTACCCTGGCCAGCAAGATCTCCGGATCTGTCCCCCATTGAGCATGTTTGGGATTGGATGAAGCGTCGTCTCATGCGGTCTGCACGTCCAGCACGAACGCTGGTCCAACTGAGGCGCCAGGTGGAAATGGCATGGCAAGCCGCTCCACAGGACTACATCCAGCATCTCTATGATCATCTCCATGGGAGAATAGCAGCCTGCATTGCTGCGAAAGGTGGATATACACTGTACTAGTGCCAACATTGTGCATGCTCTGTTGCCTGTGTCTATGTGTCTGTGGTTCTGTCAGTGTGATCATGTGATGTATCTGACCCCAGTAATGTGTCAATAAAGTTTCCCCTTCCTGGGACAATGAATTCACGGTGTTCTTATTTCAATTTCCAGGAGTGTATATCGCATTTATGGAATTTTTACTTTCCCTACAAGATGTTAGGTCAGGTGGCCTGGAGGACCAAGGGATCAGTCTCATTAGTTCCTGGGCATAGTGGTGAATACTATGTCCAATCCAGTGTTGCAAACTTTCATCATTTAGGTAGGGATGCACATTGATGCTCCAATGAGGGGTAAGAAGAAATTCTCAGAATCTGTGGTCAGTTGTGGAAAAAACCACAACTGCTACACCCCTCACAGTCTTCTTATGGAAGAAAAGTAGCCCATACAGCTTCTTCTTTAACACAGCACATAAAACATAGTTTGATGATGATTTTCAGTGCTTTTCATGGACATTGTGGTGATTAACCTTTCTAGATAAATGTGAGGTCACTTCATCACTGAATATTAGTTTGTAAGTGAGTTATTCATCTGTAAGTGCTTCTTGCATTCTGAAGCGAAACTGAAGGTTCTTATCACAATTTTTGGGTTATAATTGTTGCAAGAGCTGCAGATGGTGCAATTTGAAATGGAACCACCATCATAAAATCTTCCACACAGCTTAATGTGGTATTCCAAGTACATGGCATGCAAGGACTGTCAATTTTTTGGACTCCTATGAAACTGTTTATCACCCTCTACATGGATGCATCTGGAACATTTGACTGACTGGCACTTCTTTTTTTACAGAGACAACAGTCACTATAAATAATCAAGACCAAACCACAATGCTCTACTTCCATGGCAGACCTTTTCCAGAATTCCTTTTGAAAGTATGCTGCATCATTATGCCATGTAAACATCTTGCTTATTCCAGCACAAGAACTATTTTCTTGGTGTGTCACAATTTAGTCAAGGCACTGCACTCATAATGGCAGCTAGTGGGCACAATGCAAACTCAGTGAGCGTACAGTTCTGTTGATATTTGTACATGTAATACATTGGAGAAATATAGAACTTTGAAAGTAAATGAATCATTTATAGAAGCCATATGTTAGTGATTGGTTTTGATTTTTGCAGGGAAGTTTGTTTCTACCATGAAATATAAGGATAAACAGGGTGGAGCTGTTTATGATGTAGATGACTAAGTTTTAGGAGAAAGTTAGGGCTTTCCTTAGAATTGAAGTAGTGATCAATGGAGTAGAAACATCTGTCCCACAATATAGCCTCTAGGTCGTTCTTAAACTTAAGTTCAGTAATAGTTGCACTCTTTATAGCTGCCAGAAAATGATTTAAAATGTATGTTCCCAAAAAATGGACACGTTTCTGAATGAAAGAAAGTGACTGTAAATATTTGTAATGATTATACTTGTTTCTGGTATTGATTCTATGAACTGGGCTGTTGATTTGAAAAAGTAACAAATTTCAATAAGGAATAAATACACTGGGAACCAGTGGTTAATCCTCAGTTTCTTGAACTGGATTCTGTAAGACATTCTTTAGTTCACACCACAAATACCTTGTTTTATATGCCCTTGGACTTGGAAAAGTTTAGCTTGGGTTGACAAATCAGTCCCATAAAAAATCCTTATGACATTATGAAATTTTTTTTAATATAATAGTTTCTTACTTTTTGTGTCAGCTGTGGCTGACAGCATCCTAATTGTAAATAAAAATTAAATTAATGAATTTATTATCAACTTGTAATGTCAAGAATTTATATTGTTCTTATTCTGTCTATTGTTGGCACATCTTAGTCATGTACTTTGGGGGTGGGGGTCTGAAATGCATATAGTGTTCCTACCATCTGCAAATAAAAGCAACTTGTCAACTGGTAATGTTATTAATGAAGGACCATTAATACCCATAACAAAAAGTAAGGACCCTACAGTAGAACTTTGTGTGACACAACATGTAATTATTTCCTGGTTTCACAATGACTCAAAGTTTAATTTAGGTCTCTTTCCTATTGAAATCCTTTGCTTCCTTTCAGAGAGAAATGGTGCAAACCATTTAGTCACATTTCTTGTTACAACATAAAAAGGATGTTGCAGTTTACACAGTCAAAAAACTTTGACATATCATAGGATATCCCAGTAGTCTGTAATTTATTTTTTCATGAATTATGTTCATGTTGTATGTGTAAATAGCATTCTCAGTATCAGAAGTCTTCAAAAATACAAAACGTCAGTTTGATGGTAAATTACTTATCTTGCATATTATCTTCTCTAAAATTTCAGAGAATGCTGGTAAATGTGACGGGTGAAAGTTGACAATATTTCTGTATTTCCTTTCTTATACAGAGACAACTTCAGTAAATTCAACCAGTCAGGAAAACATTCCAGTAACAAATGACTGGTTACACAGACTAATTAATATATTACTTATCTCATAAAAATACTTTTTGATTAACTTTGTTGATATTTTATCATAATCACTAGAAATGTTTGATTGCAAAGACTATGTTGGTTATTACTTCTACTGGGGTAGTGATGATCATGTTCATATTACTGAAGTTGTTTGTAATTGATGGCCTCAGATATTCCACAGCAGCACCTACTGAACTTAACAACATCATTTTTCCTGTAACACTTATGAAATGGCTGTTAAATTTTTTTACAACACTGCATGTATCTCTGTCATTTGCTGTTAGTGTTATCTCTCCCTCTTCATAACTTTTCGCACATTTTCTCCCTCACCATATTCCATATAGTTTTTATTTTATTTCCTGCTATGACCTTTTCTCACAATACATTTGTTTTGATGTCTCTTTTACCACCTGCAATATTTTGCAGTATCTCTTGCAATTAACTGTAGCATCAACATCTGAATTGTTTCTAAATGTCAGATGTGGTTTCCTTTTCATCTTAAAAATATGGCCTACCTTTATTCCTTGAGTAATCCAATGATTTTTTGTAGACTTTGGTCTAATCTGGGTTACTTTTGTGGGAAAACAGCTTTCAAATAAGCTGAGGATTTTATTTGTAAAAGTGTTATGTTTTTCATTCATGACATAAGCAGTCGATACATAACTCCAGTTAATGTCTTTGACAAGTTTCCTGAAATAATTAGTTTTTAGTTTCCTGAGTAAATATAGATATTGGAGATTGATGTACCTCCATTCATGATGCTTGTGATTTCAGAGAGCGTGCACCAATGTGGTTCACAGGCCCACTTATAGAGACCACCTGGGTCGACTCACTGGCGCACTCTGGTGAGCCACCAAAGAAGCAGCATTATTAAACAATTGCAGACTTGATCAGCTGGAGATGTAAAACGTCTGGGATCTATCAGTGGATGTAGAGTTTTTCATCCTTTCTTTTTTTAGTGTGGAGTGGATAATTACCACTCACGAACTGCCACATTGAGGGGAGAGTGAGAAGAATTTGAGTTATTTCTGTTTCTTTACTATGATTTTGTTCATCTTATGTATTACTTATGTTCAGTGAGGGGGGGGGGCTATATGTTCACAATTTATGTATTTATAGATGGGAAGGAATGTTTGAGGTAACACAGGGAGTTTATTCAATTAATTCTTTCTGTTTACTTTGTTACTTATTTTAAAGATGGAATGGTCTCTTGTCTTGTGAAAGTGTTTTCTCTAACATATGTTTGTTTTCATTCAGTTTGATACAGTATTAGGAATTTGCATTGAATGTACTGTGTCTTTGGTCACATTGGTTGTAATTTTCTGTTCAATTTATTTTGGTGTGATATTAACTGATACTTAGGCGTATTTGATGGGTGTCATGAACTTCAGTTAATCTATACAAGTTAATTGACGATATTGACACCAGTTTTAGGTCACAATTTTTTCTTTGCTCTATTTTTGTGCAGTGTTTGGTGAATACTACAGAGTTCAGATTAGCTGTGTAGGTAACTGATGATATTATAAAAATATAAAATTTCATTTTTATCTAGTTTTTAATAATTAGTAATATATATATTTGTTGTTGAATGTTTATTAGGCCAATGTATTTCTCATGACATTGATCCCATATTGGGTATTGATGAGTAGTGTATGTCTGTTAATTTGGCATCATAGGTTAATACTGACACAAGCAATGAGCAGCTTCAGTATTTATACACTACCAGGGTATCTTAAACTCCCAAAACTCTCTGCCTAAGGACAAATATACCCTTAAATCAAATGTATCCCAACTGACATTACATTAAATGAAGGACATGGTGTCTGCTTCTGATGGCATATTGAAAGGATATTCTTTATGCCATTGTTACAGTTATGGTTTTAAGGCCTGCAGATTGCATAAATACATTTTCCACTTGTATTCTGTATTAAATCATCTGCAACACATTGTCCAGTAATGTTGGTCACAGATCTTGCTCATTTCATAAACTTCTGCAGAATGACTGAAATTGCTTCCAGCAGCCTCTCTTTTATAAGGTTACAATAATTAAAACTACATATAACTATTGATGTTGGCTGGAGTTTTACAAATTACAGTTAAAAATTCACATTTCTGATTAACTGAATAGTTCAGAGAGATTCTTCTGAATGTGAACTTTCAGATAAAACAATAATTCCTATTGAATTATGCCATCTAGTTTGCCAGAATATGGGATTCCACTTGAGTAACAATGTCTTAACTATGAATGCTAATTACTTTGAAACAAGTTGCAAAGTTACTACCATATGCTCAACATTAGCTATATAATTGCTTTACTTATTTATGTACATTTTTGATTGACTTTATCTGGTGGTTAGTAATGGGATATATGTTTACTTTGGAACAGTGAATCTAAAATTACTGGTGTTGGTAATTACCAAAGTTTTTAGGTAAACTTGTCACACCAACGGATTCTAACTAACCAAATGAATGAGTTAATTTTCAAGATTTTAGGTACAGTGCACCTACAGTAAATCAGAAAATAAATCTTTATGAACTCCTCAAAAAATCACCAAATTATCGAATTTTCAGAATATCCAGGAAAAAATATTTCTGATTTTCATGGAGAACCATTCAGTACTCTCCTAATCACTAATCTTAGTACTGACCTGTCAAAATAAACAAAACAAATTAATCAAAAAACTCGCATTTTTTCGTGAATGTTGTTTCTCTATGAACACAAAAAACTAATGCTTAATATTCAGCTTCTCTGGTGTGTCACCAGTCTCATCAGGAGGGAAACCCATAAAACCCCCATCCAAATCTCACATTGTGTCATCCTGACAATCATCTGACTTGGGTGATGAGTAGTCACTTGGCCAGTGTTACATAAATTCTGCGCATGTTGTGGTCCTCAGACTGTCATGGTTGTCATCTTCTCAGTATACACCATATTTATCATTAGTTCTCAGTATACATTACATTTATCTGTGGATAAGTTGGTATTGTTTTCAAAGACTTTTGTGGGTCTTGAGTTTTTTTTAGGTGCCTTCATTTTATTCGAGAAATAAAACTTGTTCTTCATATGCTGTTATAATTTAATTACGGCCTGTCCAGCAGCTTATGGGCCTAGAACAAGAACATATTAATTTACTGTGGTAACGTTTTATTTTCTTCATGTCAATCGAGTCTCCAAAAGTGCATTCAGTTACATTGAGGTCTTCACTTGGAAAGTGAAAAGATGAAAGCCTGATCAAACAAAGCTGTTCAGTTTCCAAAAATTTGACAGACAATTTTCAGTAATGGAAGTATCGAATGGAAATTATTTTTCATAGATGGAAGTAAAGTATGACAAATTGGACACACAGATACAGAGAGCTTGTGCGACAGGGCTTTAGGATGCGCTTTTTACCTATTTCATAAGTTTTTATACATATATAAAACATTCTCGGTATTCCTGAGGGCGTCAGTTCTGGATAAAATCTCGAGCTTTCGACGATTACCTCCATCGTCATCGTCAGGAGCTGACTGTCTTCACTGTTTTTTTTTCTCTTTATTGTTATTTTAAACCTGTACAACAGGCAGGCTGTCAGCAGCATTCTACGCCGCTCTTCAGCCAGAGGATACACAAAGAGAAGAAACACCGAGAAGACACATAAGTTACAGAACGGTGGGCAATAAAACAGTAGACACAAAGACAAACACGGAGCCGTTCACATTCGACGATAATCCACGCTGCAAACTGTTGATACGACACACAGACACTGAAGAAGACGATGGCACTGGTGAATGATGGAGTGTGACGGTGAAACACTGAACACTAAACATGACGGCACACACGAAACACTGATGGCGGTGATCTCCGGCGCGCGAATGTCCACTTAGCTTGCGCGAGTCCGGGGACCTGCCAAGAGGGGAACAGGGGTGAGGTGGGGGAGAGGGGAGAAAAAGGATGCCAATGGCTGAGGAGACGGGGGCAGGAGGAGAGGGACAGGGGAGGGGAGGCCCGGGGGAGGAGGAGGGAGAAAGTGAGGAGGGAGGGAAAAGGGAGAGAAGGGAGGGAGGGTGCCCAGAGGAGCAAGCACAGGAGGAGGGCGGGAGGATCAAAGTTGGTAGGAGGGGTAGATGGAGGGGAGGTGGGCATCATCAGGGAGGGGGAGCTGGCGGAAGCCACCTTGGGAGAGGGTAAGGAGGGTGGAGAGATGGAAACCGGGTGGGACGAGCGAATACAGGCGCGGCAGCGGGCGGGGGTGAGAGAGGATCGGGGAGACGAGTGGGTGAGGAGGATCGAATTTGTGGGAGGTGTACAGGATCCGTATCCTTTCAAGGAAAAGGAGGAGGTGGGGGAAGGGGATGAGATCGTACAGGATCCGGGTGGGGGAGGGGAGACGGATGCGATAGGCGAGGCGGAGAGCATGACGTTCAAGGATTTGGAGGTATTTATAAAAGGTAGGGGGGGCGGAGATCCAAGCCGGATGGGCAAAACAAAGGATAGGGCGGATGAGGGATTTATAGATGTGGAGGATAGTGGAGGGGTCCAGACCCCACCTACGACCGGAGAGGAGCTTGAGGAGACCGAGTCTGGAGTGTGCCTTGGCTTGGATTGTCCGGAGGTGGGTGTCTTCACTGCTGCTGTAGTAGCTTCTATATAGCCCGAAGACGGCTTCTGATTGGTCGGCTTATGATTGGTCGGCGATTACGTACTGCTGTCGCAGACGGTGTCACTGTGTGCGCCGGTGGCGCCACCGCTTCCGTTTGAACGTAAACCTTGGAAGGAACGTCTCTGCTGCTTCCCTGCATCGAGCGCTCGTTTCCACGCACAGCTCAGATGGTATCCGCTATCGCGGTTAAAGTTCTTTCGGCTCATTCTTATTTCAACAGCCTCCTTAATAACAGAATCCCAGTACGTGGAGGCATGGGACAGAATTTTAGTTTCATCGAACAATATTTTATGTTTGTTCGTGAGGCTGTGCTCCGCAATTGCCGATTTCTCCAGTTCTCTATTTGTAATATGGCGTTGGTGTTGTGCACAACGGTCGAAAACGGTATGAATCGTCTGACCTATATAATTGCTTCCACACTCACAGGGTATATTATAAACTCCAGGGACCCTGACGCCGAGATTGTCCTTAACAGGGCGCATCATCTCCTTAATTTTCTTAGAAGGACGAAAAATCGATCTTATACCTCGTCTACGCAGGACTCTTCCTATTTTGCTGGAAATCGCGCCACAAAAAGGAAGAACCGCAATCGATGTTTCATCCTGTGAGGTTGCAGCATTTTCACGTTTCCTTCTTTTGGAAAACGCTGCCTTTATATCACGTGCACCATAGCCATTCTTTCGGAACACGTTCTTTAGATGGTTAATCTCGGACCTTAAGTGGTCCTCGTCAGAAACAGTTTTGGCTCTGTATACCAACGTGTTCAGGTCGAGCGGTTCTAGGCGCTACAGTCTGGAACCAAGCGACCGCTACGGTCTTAGGTTCGAATCCTGCCTCGGGCGTGGATGTGTGTGATGTCCTTAGGTTAGTTAGGTTTAAGTAGTTCTAAGTTCTAGGAGACTGATGACCTCAGAAGTTAAATCCCATAGTGCTCAGAGCCATTTGAACCATTTGATGTCGGGATACAAGCGCAGGAAACAGTGGCGTTTTGTAGCACATGTGTTTCGGGACCGTTTTCTTAACTTATCGCCAATACTGTGGACTTACAGATCTGTGTCGTGTGTGTTCCCTATGTGCCTATGCTATTAGCGCCAATTTTGTGTAGTGCCACGTTGTGTGGCACCACATCCTGCAAGTATCCTTAATTTATGAGCATGAGTATATATATATATATATATATATATATATATATATATATATATATATATATATATATATATATGTGTGTGTATATACTGTGATTGATTCATGTTCTGTGAAGTTTTCTGATATATTCATTTAAGTAGTGATTATCAGTTACCTTGATAGAGTATGCTTGAAGTGTTCCATTAATGTTGTTTTTGTATTGAAGTGTTGAGTGTCAATGAAATGTTAAAGTTTATTTCGCCTTCAGTGTACCACTAGTTAGCTCCACTCCCTCACAAATCCGTGTCTGTATCCTATTTAGTATGATTACTGCTGTTATATCTCAGAAAGCCTCTTTCATATGTACTATACTACTTTAGTATCTTCCTTTCTCCAGCCTCTTTCTGGACTTTGGTTTCCTAGACAGCATCTTTTCACTTTCTCCATATTTTGTTCCAAATTTTGATATCCAGCAGACTGTTATTCTTCTTTCTGCTACTCTTCATCTTTTTTCTGTTCCTTCTTTAAATTTCAGCTGTATTCTGTATTGTTTCGTCTATTCGTTTCAACAGAATTTCTTCCTTAAATCTCACCACAAAAACCGTCCTGTTGGTAAACATAGCCTTATTATTAAGTAGCTCCAGTGTTTCATAGGACGACAGCGTGAAGATTTCGACGTTTACGGGTAACAGACACATCCGATAAAGCATCTCTCCAAGTCACAATTCACGTGCTCAATATGGGCGGCATTTGCGACGCGGCAAACGTCAATACGTGTTTGAAATTCATTGAATTCGCTGACAGAAATTGTTCTAGAAGGCTTAATAGCAACCTGCTTTGGAAATCTGTTCATTCGGTTGCGTACCTGCATGTGCGAACTAATTGAATGTGACAGTGCGAAGGGGAGGGGCTAACGACACGCTCAGCTTACTGGGAAGTGACGTCAAAATGCCGTGTCACTCGATGTGACAAATGCCATAATGATTTCGTGGCGTTTCACTATTTTCGGGTTATAACTTTGTAGTACGCCGTTTTAAGACAGTGGCGCATTTATGCTGTGTATGTTGTAATAATTTTTTTTCTGTTACTTGCGATGAATAATGACCGACATCAATGAACGAGTAATTAAATACACTGAGAAACTGAGATCTGACGAGAAAGAGAGGGTAAATTGCACTGAGCTCTGTAAAAAGCAAGGAAATCTGGAAGGAAGAGAATTTGAAATCAAAGAGTTACGAATTCATTATTAGAACAGTTGCTCGCACATATAGGCATATACAGCAACAGGTAAATAAAAGAGAATCTCCTAATGCTTTTAAATTCAGTCGATATAAATAAATTTACTGGGCGTTGAGACTTGGTTTTTTTGCATTTAGTTAAATTTTAGAATCTTTTGTAATTAAAATTACAATATGTAGAAATTCTACAAGGCGGCGTATCCACGTAGTTAAGTGTATGTTATTGATTAGTGTGATCAGCTTCTGTTACGAAAGATACGTTTTGCCTCGTGCAGTAACGAGCTGCAAGCATTACCTCAGTAATATTTTTAGCTGCATTACGTAAAAGTAATGACATTTTAGAAAGTTACTGTCCCTTGCTAGTATGTTAACTCGCCAGCAGTTGCTGAAAATGGGACACACTGATACTGTAAATGAGAATATTTAAACGGTTAACCGCCAATCCGCCGATGTAAACGCAAGTGCCTGCTCAGCTGTGGCTAGTAGAAGTACATTGACAGCAGAAACTGATGTCTATACGGAATCAAATATTATGACCCCCAGTTCTACTGATGAAGTTAATACTATGAATTTTAATCCAGTAATTGATCCAGACACAATGATTTCTAGATCCATTATCGGAGGAGATAATGTAACATCAGCCCGCACAACTGAATCCGTTACTACAGCGCAAGATTTTCTTGCATTGATTTTACAAAAATTAGAAAGCATGAATCAAAAATAAGAAACCATGAATAGTAACCTGTCGTCTTTGAATCATAAGCAAGACACTATATCTAATGATTTTTCTACTATGAAACAACAAGTGGAGCAAATCATTGAATAAGTTAAGAATCAAACCGAAGAGTTGAAGTAGAAGTGGCTAACGTCTTAACGGAGGTGTTAAGATCCTGTTTGTTGTTGTTGTTGTTATGGTCTTCAGTCCTGCGACTGGTTTGATGCAGCTCTCCATGCTACTCTATCCTGTGCAAGCTTCTTCATCTCCCAGTACTTACTGCAACCTACATCCTTCTGAATCTGCTTAGTGTATTCATCTCTTGGTCTCCCTCTACGATTTTTACCCTCCACGCTGCCCTCCAATGCTAAATTTGTGATCCCTTGATGCCTCAAAACATTTCCTACCAACCGATCCCTTCTTCTTGTCAAGTTGTGCCACAAACTCCTCTTCTCCCCAATCCTATTCAATACCTCCTCATTAGTTACGTGATCTACCCACCTTATCTTCAGCATTCTTCTGTAGCACGTGAGGCAATACTAACTTACGACTTATCTTAGAAGAAAGATTAAGAAAAGGCAAACCTACGTTTCTAGCATTTGTAGACTTAGAGAAAGCTTTTGACAATGTTAACTGGAATACTCTCTTTCAAATTCTGAAGGTGGCAGGGGTAAAATACAGGGAGCGAAAGGCTATTTACAATTTGTACAGAAACCAGATGGCAGTTATAAGAGTCGAGGGGCATGAAAGGGAAGCAGTGGTTGGGAAAGGAGTGAGATCCTGTTTAGACGACATAAATCACACAAATACTGAAATATCAGGTGTACAGGAAACGATTAAGGGTCTTCCTGAAAAAGTGAAATATTTGTCAGAAAGTTTTGACACTTCGCAACTAGAGCAAAACGTCTAAAAATCACAGTGAAACAAGTAGTGTCGCGCGTTGAAAATCTATCTGCTGAGCCCAAAAGCAAGATAGAGGAATTTCTAACAGAAAAAGGTAATCAAATTACTGGAAAATTTGAAGTATAGCTAAGAAAAGCATAGATCAGACTGTCACTGAGGGGGGTTGGGTTGTTTGGGCGAAGAGACCAGACAGCAAGGTCATCGGTTTCATCGGATTAGGGTAGGACGGGGAAGGAAGTCGGCCGTGCCCTTTCAAAGGAAGCATCCCGGCATTTGCCCGGAGCGATTTAGGGAAATCACGGAAAACGTAAATCAGGATTGTAAGGGGTCCGTAGGCCCTTACTATAAGTTTGCACTCGGCACAGGTCGACAGGGCAAACAATCGATAGTGTCGGGTTGCGAGAGCGAGTGTGAGTTGGAGTAGTTCCCAGGCTGCGGGCCGTGCCGTGTGGAGGCCGGTTGCTATAATACAAGGCTGACCGACAAAGGGAGTGGCCATCGCCGCAGTTTAACCCCTTTGTGTTAGAATAATACGGGAAAGTGAAGAAGTTTAATTACGAGAGTGATCAGTGATATTTTTGTGACGATATTTATTTGGTTTCGCGTCTACCGCGCCGGCATCATTTGGATTGCAGTGTTGGATTGCAGTGTTGGATTACAGTGATTGAATTTGCGTGTGACGATTATGAATAACGAATAAGCCTGTGCTGAGATCAGCCGTAATTAAATATGTATGACGAAGGCAGTGGCTGTCTCCTTTTCTTGTGTTTTAGAGACGAATATAGGTTCTTGATTAATGAAGCTGTGTTGGCGTTCTTCTTGTCACCAGACATTTCATTATTACAGCATTTGAGAAGGACAAAATGGAATGTAACAACTCCGCAGCAGTCCATTCCGATTGCCAGCCCCATTAGGTACACGGTCACATTAATTGATATTTATTTGGGCTGCTATTCAGATCCCGACCGAGCAGGAAACAAACATCGGAGGTGTTACAGGATGGCCCGACGCGGGATTGAACCGTCGTCCTCCCGAATGCGAGTCTGAACAGGACACCTTGTAGGGTGTCAAGAGCGAACGTAATTTCACAAGGAAAACATTGACTCAGGTTCTGCGTTAATGGCAAAAAGAGATTCAAGACAAATTAAGTGGTCAAACTAATGGTGTAAAAGGACAAATTGATGATAACGTTTCACATATAGCTTTAGTAGACTGAGCCAGTGACCACTATCATTGTGTGTATTGTTTGTGTATTGAACCGGGCACCTAGAAACGACGGAGAGGCCTCGTCCTGCCGTAGCCCTCAATGGTTCACAAGCCCACAACAGACCACAGCAGTTCACCCACCCCACCGTCGCCCCACACCAAACCCAAGGTTACTGTGCGGTTCGGCCCTCAGTGGACCCCCCCCCCCCTTCCTCCCCCCTCCGGGAACGTCTCATACCAGACGAGTGTAACCCCAAATGTTTGTGTGATAGAATATTATAGTGTAGGCGCACGTGGAAACGGTGTCTGCGCAGCAATCGCCGACTCAGTGTAACTGAGGCGGAATAAGGGGACCCAGCCCGCATTCGCCGAGGCAGAAGGAAAACCGCCTTAAAAACCATCCACAGGCTGGCCGGATCTCGACACTAATCCGCTGGGCGGATTCGTGCCGGAGACCAGCACGCCTTCCCGCTCGGGAAGCAGCGCGTTAGACCGCGCGGCTAGCCGGGCGAGCACGACCACTTCCATAGTTCTATATCGCATTGATGTCCGCCTACTTAGTGTGGTGGTAACCTACTTGCCTCCCAAGCAAGCGGGCCCGGGTTCGATTCCCGGCCGGGTTGGAGATTTTCTCCGCTCGTGGACTGGGTGTTTTGTTGTCCTCATCATCATTTCATCCTCATCATCGGCACCCAAGTCGCCCATTGTCGCGTTGAATGAAATAAGACTTGCACTTGGCGGCCGAACTATATCGAAAGGGGCGTCCTGGCCAATGATGCCATATGCTTATTTCATTTCCATCGCATTGATGCTTTATGCTCAGGTATACAACTGCCACAAAACTATACCAGTAGGGGTTTAATGGAAGGAGCCACGATTATATCTATCTTGCTGGTGGGAAGTCTCCTAAAATATCGACAATTTCAAGTGCTCTCAGTTCACCACACGCTTTGTCCAGGGCGAGGCTGCCGCGGCTGCAGAATGCCGCTCACATGAACTATTCGGAAATGCCTTTTTGGCAAAGGGTAAAAACGCGCTCAAGAAAAATTGAGAAAAGAGCTCACAATCTTAGACAAGGAATCCTAAGAAGGTACTTTGAGAAATATTTGAACAAGGCTCGTTCCTGGGATTAACCTGTATCAGGTAAATATGTGTTTCGTGTTCTGAAAGGGAAATTGCCGATTCACATTAGAGAAAAGCTAGTGCAGGTACCTGAATCCAATTTGGGATACGTTTTATCTGTACTAGACTCTATTGATTTAATAAACGAAGATGCAACGGCTAGTAATAATGGGACTAATCATAGGAATAGGAATGGAATGAATCACGCAACGCCGCCGCTTCATCAGTGCGGCAACAATCACGACCGATCACCTGAAGCTCACACCGGATTCGTTTTCCCATCGCCGGCGCCTCAGATGTCAAGTGCTGGTGTATATGTAAACACTGACTTTCAAAATTAAAACAGAAGTAGAAGGACTGATGATCGACACCATCCGGGTTATTAAAATAATGGAGTACACCCCTGGAATAATCACAGTAACCGTAATCAGAAGTATTCTAATGCTCAAAACACACCACAATTCAGACCAACACAAATTAATTCAAACAGCCGGTAGCGTTATAATCTACAGAATCAGATACCCTTTATTGGAAACAGTAACACTTATCCGCAACAGATCGCTGCAATAAACAGTGATATTGATACTCGATGGCGTAATCGAAACGCCACAGTGAATATTGTCGACATCACAAACGAGATTCGTCCTGTAGTGGCTAGTTCAACAAACTAATGCTGTCTACATTTAACTCCTCGATATTGACCATAGGATGGAGTGAGACAAACTGATTCATGCAGCCACTTCTTAAGATATAATGAAGATGTACATCTGAGAAACGAATTAAAGGATTATTTCACATGTGTGCTGAAGGTTCACTATTTCCTAGTGCAAGCATGTGTCAAAGCTGTTATAGAAACTTCTCTAACTGTTGTCTTGCTCGACACAGAGGGAATGATCAATGTTCCTTCTAGATTATTATTTGGTGAAATAATTAAAATTTGAAAGCTGCCAATTTACCCAGTTCAAAATTTTGCAGAATCGTTTGTGCAGTAAGTCGAAATCAGTAAAAATCTAAATCCATTTTAAGGTGATGGTAGGAAGCACATTCATGGAATTTATTTGTGGAAGATTTGATACAAAGGTGGATTCTGGTATTGAGTTCTTGAGGGAGAAGTGTATTAAAATTTCCTTAGAGTTGAATAAATGCTATCTTCGTGTTTATGAGAAGGAAGTTTCTGCGGATTTAATCAAAATTCCTATGCACTACGATAATTCGATTACAGCTTGTCAAAAGGGGACACTCAATGGTTGATGATTCGTTTCAGTTGTTAAAATGAATAAATAGTCCTGAATATAGCCTTAGAGACCATCGATACTACTCTCCAACACTAGGAACTTTTGAAAGATCTACTGTTGAAGTGCAATTGTGTGTTTGACAGAAAGCTAGGCATAATTAAAACCTATGAATACCGCATAGAGATGAAATCCCATGAAACTTTTTAAAAAACCAGTTCAATCCCGTGGTCGAAGAGGGAGGCTATGACTCGAGAAACACGATGCATGCTAGAGTTGGGGTTCAGGAGCCTTCTTTCTCCGCTTGATGTAGTTATTTCTTGCAGTGGCCAAAACTGACGGTAAAGTACGCCTAGTACTCGACGTAAGGTAAATCTGTCCCATAGTTGTGCTGGTACGAACGCATCCCATAAACTTGGAAGAGCAACTACAGAAGTTTTTCGGTCTTAGGCATTTATCTAACACCGACATGCTATATTCATAAAGCCAGATTTTGCTCTCGGAAGACTTGAGGAAATTACTGCGTTTCTCTGTGCTGGAAGATATTACCAATACCGTTTAATGCTCTTTCGGTTGAACGTTAGTTAGGGAGTCTTTATAGCAGCACATGACACAGTGCCTGAGCCAGAACTAAAGGATAAAAAAACTACGTATGTGGATGACATTCTAATTGCCACTACTACCTGGTAAGAACATACTGAATTGTTACAAAACAACAATGCAGAAACTTTCATCTGCTGGAGTTACTGTAAATTTATTAAAATCCAAGTTTGTGAGAAGAAAGATCAAATTCGTAGGTCATGTAATTTAATCTGAGGGTATAATACAAGATCATGAGAAATTCAGTGCTTAAAGAACTCTGTTTCCAAGGAATAAACGACAACTGACAGCCTTACAGGGTTGTGTCCATTTTAGGCGATTTGAGTTACGACAATTGCTGACTAGCAATGCCTTATTAGGCCTTATAAGGAAGAACACTCCGTGATCCTGGACAGAGCGTTGCAAGGAGGATTTTGAGTCTATAAAGCAAGCATTTATTTACTCTGACGTATAGTATCATCTCGATATGTCAAAAGGTTTTTTCCTCGCATCTGACGCCTCATTTTCTGGGCTAGGGCCATGCCATTTTCAATTTATACTCAACGAAGGTTGATCAGCTTCACCAGCAGGACACTGTCCAAGTACGAACCGAGGTAGTCTACAATTGAACTAGAGACCTGCGCTATTGTCTGATCTCTTAAAAAAAAAATTTATTATTTACGTTAAAGATATTTCAAGGATTACTGCGATCTCTGAGCCTTGAGTTTTTTACCGTCATATAAACTGCCACACAGTCGTCTTGCCTGTAGGACAATGTTTCTACAGTTATGTGATTTTGAGACTGTTTCCGTGAAAGGAAGCGACAATATCATTGCTGGTACGTTAATACGACTGCCTCAGTGATTACCCAAATTTGAAGATCTGGTAGAACAAACCTCGGAATTCAAAATCAAGCTTATGAAATATTCAAAACATATGCAGTATTTTATAAACATCTGTTAGAATATGAAAGAGTTACAGAGTAACTACCGCGGGTGGTGTCAGTTACGTGAAGGTGATTTGTTCTGCAGGACAGATAACCTATCTGATAAGTAATGTGTGTGTGTGTGTGTGTGTGTGTGTGTGTGTGTGTGTCTTGGTGAGTGTGTGTGTGTGTGTGTGTGTGTGTGTGTGTGTGTGTGTGTGTGTGTGTCTGTCTGTGTGCGTGTGCATGTGTTCCCGCCTCCTCTCAAAACGCTCTTTACCGTTTCAGGGAATTATGACGCAAGAAAGTGATACAGGAAATTGAATCTATATTACTATTTCACAAATACGTTGCGATATGTACAACAAATTCTGAAACTTGTCTACTCTGTAAAAAGGCAAAACCTTCGAACTTGAGTAGCAAGACCTCTTAATTGCACTTAACACACAGAATACCACAGTGGAACAGGCGAAGCGCACTGAGAGTAAGCAAGGTAGTTTTCAGTCGGAATTCGCCAAAACGACAAGCTGTAAGACTGAAAACCGCCTCACTATGGTACTAGCTAAAATATGTTTTATTTTGTTTTACTAAAAGGAACCACCATCAATGGCCACTTATAATTAGACTTAGAACAAGCGCGTTAGAGCAGAAATAAGCAAGAAAGCAGTAGCAAATACAAGCCACTAATGGGATTTTGCATCCGAGATATTTAAGTAAAGCGCTTCTAACATCAAATTAATAAATGAGGTAAACCGACTTACGGTAACACACAAAATATTTTTTTCGAAACAAATAAATTCTTGATAATCAGAATACATGAACAGTTAATGCCGTTGGAGGGCCAGAAACAGTGAATACAACATCCTTAAATTAACTTTCACCCACTGAGGCAGTAGAAGGAGTCAGAATAACAGATAACAACGAAGAAAGATACCAAATCACAAAGGGTCGAGCTCACCCAGAATGTGGCTCAAGTGTTGAAAAATTGCAATAAAAGCACACAAATTAATAAAAGCGGACAAATCATGTCATTAGCCACTGCATTCAGAAATTGAATGCTACGTCAAGGAGGCTCTTTATTTTGAATTAGTTGTCGACTGAGGAACCTGAAACCAGACACATGGAACTATGCAGCATGGCCACTTTCCGGGCTTCTGTATCATGTACTTACAATAACAATAATAAAACACTTACGCTTCCCTGAAACATACGATACTATGTTAACGAAGTTCCTACTAACACAGGTACACACAAACAAATCAGCTTGTCAACGTAGACAAGGAGATAAAATGCAAGGAAATTTAAAAACAAATATCTTAAGAATTAAAACGTAAGTCTTGAAGCTTGCATGACCACTAACGGGCTACTGGTCTTTAATAAGGACCAAAACTATTCACCTCGTGCAGTTACCAAGAAAATTCAGCAAATGACAAGCATAAAGCCATTCATGATGAGTGTTCAAAATGGCCACAAACAGCATAATACAATTAACTGAGGAGTGAACTCTTTCTTCGTATGCGAGGCACAGTAAACACACTTGCAAGGTGCGGTGTAACCAGGATGCCGTGGAATGAGGACACCTGTTTAACTCTTCTGTTATCTTTGGGTCAGTATGATCTGAAAAGGAATCTGTTCTTCCATAACATTTTAATATTTAAATCAACAGCTCCATAGTTCTGATCCATGGATCAGAACTATGGATTTTAAATGCAGATCCCAAAAGAAGACTAATAGCGGTTGAAATGGATTATTTCCTTAAGAGTGCCAGAATATCAAGACTCGAAAGGAAAATTAATGATGAAGTAAGAGCTAGAATGAAGGCAAATGATACAGTGATTGATAGAATTGAAAGAAAATCATTAAAATGGTACGGATAAATGATGAGAATGCCAGATCATCGGCGGCCAAAGAAGGTTTATGAATGGTAACCACCCGGCAGACGTAAGCGCGGAAGCCCACGACGTTCTTGGATAGACCACATAAATGGAGGAATGGAACATCGCAGCATCGACAAGGAAGATTCGCTGGATAAAGAGGCTTGGTAGAGGATAACAGGAATACAACAAGATGTTATTAATTAATCTTTGTATTGATTATTCCTGTAATGTAAAAAAAAATAATGGACTGCTCCAAATTTGACTGTTTTTCGAAACATTCTAAATACCTTAAACCTCTAATTTTTTTAAGAAATGTTTTTCTCGCCCTTGCCAAAACTTTGACCGGAAGGCTTAAAAATTCACAGAATGTAAAAAATCAGAGTCAAGCTTTGTTTCTATATGTCGGATGAAACCCAGGCAACAGGTTCAGGATAGGCAAGGATCAAACATCAACACGTGGAAGGAGACCAATAAGATAGTTCGCCGTTTCTACGAAATTAACATTTGTTTAAGAAAAACATACTTAATTTCCAGGTTAATAACAACATGAAAACCATCAGAATTACAGTGACATATAAAGTGACAAACTACTGAAATTTACCTGTATAAGCAAAGGAAACAGTATTCAATAAACACAAAGCATCTGAATTTATGAACAGTAAGAATTAAATTTGAATCATTCAGTCATGGGAAACTACACTTACCAAATACAGAGCACATCCGATTTTATGTAGAACAATTAGCAGAGAATTTGAACACCTTCTTTTATGAACAGTAACAGGATCAACAGCTTGATTATACGGGGGTTGGAACTTTAATAGCGGCAACTATTTATTCACAATCGATACAAAAGAGTTAGATGTTTGCACCTGTCCTTCAAAGTGGTCACCAGCGTTGTGTAGAATCCGTTTCCAGCGATGCGGAAGGCGTAGTATACCGTTAGCAGAGCCTGTTCTGTTGATGGTGCGAATGGAGCGGTCTAAAGTTATGGTGATTCTCGTGTACGACTGTGATGGCGTTATCCTAACGCATTACGTTCCGCCACGGCAGACCGTCAATGCACAGTATTACTGTTCGTTTTTGGAGCATCACCTGCGACCAGCTTTGCGAAAGAAGCAACGACACTTTCTGCGCAACCCACCCATCATTTTGCACGACAATGCGCGGGCGCATACAGCGGAAGCTGTGGCTGCTCTGTTCGGTCGATGGGACTGGGAAGTACGGTACCATCCACCATACTCCCCGGACTTCAGTCCTTGTGACTTTGATTTGGTTCCGAAGATGAAGGAACCACTTCGTGGCATTCGCTTCAGAACTGTTCCAGAGATTCGACAGGCAGTAGACCGCTCCATTCGCACCATCAACAGAACAGTCTCTGCTAACGGTATACTACGCCTTCCACATCGCTGGCAATGGGTTCTACTGAACGCTGGAGACTACTTTGAAGGCCAGTAACAGGTGAAAACATGTAACTCTTTTGTATCGGTTGTGAATAAATAGTTGCCATTATTTACGTTCCAACCCTCTTAATTTACAAAAGTTCATGAGTTAATCCCACCAAACTCCACAGCCTACAACCCTGACGGCAGTCGCTCAACCCAGGTATAGCTCCAAGGAACAAGACAACTAAACAACTTTTGCTAGGTCTGACAGACGACGCGGCAAATCGCTCCTGCGGCAGACCCCGGGTGTTGGGCAGGATGCCGCCAAGGTAGTGGCCCAGATGTCACGGCTGCAACACCAAGTTACACTCGCGTGTTTCGCAATCAACTGTGAACATAAAGCATGAGAGGCAGTACCCTCAAACAATAACAGAAAATACACTAACAAATGATGAGACTCGCTTTCGTAAGATAAAACTCGTAATCTCAGATAAAACAAATAGTTAAAGCCAACTTAAATACATAAAATTTATATTATATATATATTACACACTGTGAGTCACCAACTATTGTCACCTAGAAGAACTCTGAAAGTATGATAGTAGCTGACACGTTTGTGGGACAAATGTTGCATTGGACAACGGAGGCCATAATATAACGTTGGTTTTTGTTGCAGTTAAGGTGAACTTGAGCAAAGCAGAAAATTTGATTCAGTGGTAGCCCTACGGAATTCAATGACGACTAAAACACATCAACGTGGGTTAGAATAAATATACCTTACTAAATCACAATTAGATTCCAAATTCATAATCCGTACCTCATACAGTACCATGACATTGCCACCGGGTGCAGTGCCATTCACCGGTGTTACCACTTCAGTTCATAACATCGCACCCCAAGCGGGTGCACACAAGCTGTTTACCAATTAACAGAATCACATGGCTTCAAAGAAGACGCACTAACAACTATTGGCCACTCTCAAGACAAGGCACACTGCAGCACAATCAAATACATATTTTTCACTGAACAAGAGACAATAATATTGCACCAATTTTCCTTTAAACAATAAAACCGCATGACCAGAACATCGATAGGCAGTATGTTATGGTGCGCTTTCCACGCCGTGAATTGTTCTTTTAACTCCTTGTCAAATAACAGAAGGAGGCCCCCGTCACTAGAGCACTGCCTTCGTCACCTTCTTTAGCGGCTGCCCAACAATCGACAAGTCGCTCGGCGATCCGGCTGGCTACATGCGTTTTCCATCTCAAACCTGCCCAACAACACCCCACCGCCAGCCACTGCTGTTCCATTCCTCCTCCTTCCATCACGTGCGGTTCACAACTCACTGCCTCCGCGCCGAGCCTCCACACCTCAACCAATAAAACCAAAGATAAGTCACAAGTGGTGCGAAAAGTGGCAATTGACCCTGAATAAAGAAAAGTGCGAAGTTATTCACATGAGTACTAAAAGAAATGTGGCCGAGCGGTTCTAGGCGCTTTAGTCCGGAACCACGCTGCTGCTACGGTCACAGGTTCGAATCCTGCCTCGGGCATAGACGTATGTGATGTCCTTAGGTTACTTAGTTTTAAGTAGTTCTAAGTGTAGGGGACTGATGACCTCAGATGTTAAGTCCCACAATGCTTAGAGCCATTTGAACCATTTGAACTAAAAGAAATCAGATAAATTTCGATTACGCGATAAGTCGCACAAATCTGAGGGCTGTAAATTCAACTAAATACTCAGGGGTTACAATTACAAATAACCTAAATTGGAACGATCACATAGATAATATTGTGGGTAGAGCAAAGCAAAGACTGCGATTCATTGGTAGAACACTTAGAAGGTGCAACAGGTCTACCAAAGACACTGCTTACACTACGCTGGAGTGCTGCTGTGCGTTGTGGGATCCGCATCAGGTGGGACTGACAGATGACATCGAAAAAGTACAAAGAAGGGCAGCTCGTTTTGTATTATCGCGAAATAGGGGAGATAGTGCCACAGACATGATACGTGAATTGGAGTGGCAATCTTTAAAACAAAAGCGTTTTCCGTTGCGACGGGATCTTCTCATGAAATTTCAGTCACCAGTTTTCTCCTCCGATTGCGGAAACATTCTGTTGGCACCCACGTACATAGGAAGGAATGATCATCACGATAAAATAAGAGAAATCAGGGCTCGCACGGAAAAATTTAAGTGCTCGCTTTTCTGAGTGCCGTTCGAGAGTGGAACGGTAGAGAGACAGCATGAAGGTGGTTCATTGAACCCTCTGCCAGGAACTTTATTGTGAATAGCAGAGTAATCACGTAGATAGGCAAGGGATGTGGCTATCGATACCGGTGCCAGAGGTAGCTCGGCCAGCAAACCGAGCCGCCACGGCTCACCTGAGGTATATACATAACAGTTTTTTATTACAACAAAAAAAATGATAGATTACAATGCTAATAAGGAAGTAATTGACACTTTGGATTAGCTTATCGACATCTACAGGTACAAGAGGGAAACCAAACACTGGCAAATGATTATCTTCAGCAATATTATTGGTACTTCTGCCTACAATGCTTTTGTGCTGTGGAGTGAAATCCAGGGTGGGAAAAAATGTTCTTTACAAAAGAACAATATTTCTCGATGAATTGGGAATATTCCTAGTGATTCCTTATATTGAAGCTAGAAAAATGCTGCTGCCACGAAACGAACAGTCAGCGGTCACTGTTATAAGAAAACAAACAGGAAGTCCATCAGCGCCAAGTTCCAGCGATGGCAATCAAAACTGCGAATGTGCCAGATGTAAATTCTATCGATCAAGTTGTGACAAGAAGATACCACTGAAGCGTTCAAACTGTAATAAACATGTTTGTAAGGCTCACGTTAGATACCACTGTCTTAATTGTTGAATTATATTCTAATTTTTCCATGAGTGACAGTTTATACGCTAAGTAAAACTCTATTAAGCAACAGCTCATTGAAGGCCGGAGCTTACATCATCGCTGAGACTGTTGGCATGTAATACTATAAATTTTGTCTATATTGTCACAAATAAACCTACATTTAAAATTGTAATAATTTTTAATAATTTGTGATCATCATGCCCTTTAAATATCATACTGGGTCATTATGACCTGAAATAGCATGTGTATATTATAGCTTTTTTAAGGAAGGTAGCAAGGTTAACAAGTTCAAATCGCTGTCCACCACAAAGATTCCAACAGTTTTCAGATGAGAAGAAATTCCAAGAAAAGATCCCGTCAGCAAAATGGTTGAGTGAAAGCAGCTCGAATTCACATAGGTGTCTAAGCGCCGGCTGGTGTGGCAGAGTGATTCTAGGCGCTACAGTCTGGAACCGCGTGACCGCTACGGTTGCAGGTTCAAATCCTGCCTCGGGCATGGATGTGTGTGCTGTCCTTAGGTTAGTTAGGTTTAAGTAGTTTTAAGTTATAGGGGACTGATGTCCTCAGATGTTAAGTCCCATAGTGCTCAGAGCCATTTGAAACATTTATCTAAGCCGCTACAGTCCTTAGGCCAGGCTTCCTCTTCTGCCCCAATATTCGGACCATGTGGGCAGCAAAAGCGAACCCTGAACATTATACTGCGCCTCCAAAAAGCCAACTGTCCTAACATATGTCATGCATGCCCATACACCTCCTGTCAGCGCCACGTCGCTGCCCTCTTGCATATACACGTCCTCCGGTCACCCAGCAACCGGGCACAGGTGATCCCATACAGTCGCTGCTTTAGGCTCACGTATGACTTACACATGGATCGGTCCTCTTCCCCCACTCTCCCCTTCAGACGGAAGAGTTGAGGGGGGGTGGGGGGTGGGGGTGGCGAAGTGTCAGAAGATTCCTCAGAATTCTGGTTACCAAAAGCGACTTTTAACTAATAATTGATCTGTTAGTCTTTCAAATGGATTGACTGGATTAACTTCTTTTCATTTAATGAATATTAATGTCTTGAAGGAGAGATAATAATTCTTTCATTGTGGTGGATTATTATTTGTACTCTTGAAACGTCCCCTTTAAACAATTATACATGATTGTGCTTAACCTGACAAACGATTTTTTTAGAGCAACGCAATCTGACTTTCAAAAATCCCTACAAAAGAATGGCCCTGACTAACATTAACCTATACCTTTCACAAATCACTTACCTCACCAAAAATCTTCATTACTCGAACTACTGCAAGACAGCGAGCGCCACTACTGCCAGCTAAATAAAAGATTCAAACTACGGAAGGCACTAACTACTGATAGGCATAGTTAGGAAATGAAAGATTTTAGTAGAGAACAAACAATGTATTTACCTTAATAGTGTTGAAAAATCATAATATACATAACAGATCATGACATCCAGTCTTACAAATTTCCAAACTCCGCCATCTCTCTCCCCACATCCACCACTGCTGGCGGCTCACCTCCAACTGCGCAACGCTACACGCTGTTCACATCCAGCTGCCGCTGCCCAACACTACAATGGCAGACAACAATGCAAACTAGCCACAGACTGCACACAGCACAGCCAGTGATTTTCATACAGTGCGCTACGTAACGTTGCCAATAAGAAAACATAAAAAGCCTATTACATAGCCCCCATGCTCCCCACAAAAAAATTTTAACAAATTGTTTTGGGCAGTGGCCAATAATGATTTGATAAAATTTTTCATAATTACAATAACAAATATATCAAATACACACACTTACTGATACAATGTTGGTCAAATCTAAAATTTTCTCACAGTCCATAAAGACAGTCCTGATCGTTCATCACAGTAAAATAGCAGTGTTTTTCTCAAAGTCTGAGCAGTAAAAGAAAACGCACACAGAAGTAGTGGATTTCCATGCAGTCTTGAAGAAGTAGTGTTGTCCTTCTAATGAAAAGACAGTGCTGACTCTTGACATGCAGGCAGGTAATTGGCCACAATAGAGCAAACCCACAGCAGAGTCAGTCGAAGTTTTGAAGAATATTGGTAGGTAGGTAATCACAGAGCCAACTCACTGTAGTCCTGGTAGAGATTACGGTATTGGTGGGCTACCAGAGGTGCAGAACCACTGCAGTCCTTGTAGAAATAATGGTATTGGTGGACCATCAAAGATGCAGACCCACTGTAGTCCTTGTAGAAATAATGGTATTGGTGGATCATCAAAGATGCAGACCCACTGTAGTCTTTGTAGAGATGGCCAGCAGCCATCTGTTGTGACTGTGCAGGTGCACAATCACCATTGAAGAGTCTTGCAGATAATATAGCATGTCCATAACCACCACTTGTGCACTCACAAAGTTTTTAGAATTGTCCTTAGAACCAGCAGTGCTGTTATCCAGTCCCTTGCTGAATTATTAACACATATTGTCCATATACTATGACCAACAGAAACGTGTGCAGTGAAATGGAACTTACAAGTTAATAATATGGTGAACTGGTGTCAATTACAATTTTATAACATAAGAATACAATAACAAAGGTACAAAATACATCATTAAAGAACATAACAATACAGATAACATTTGTAGTAAAACAGGCTTTACAAAAGAATAGAAATAAATATGTACATCAGTGTTACAGGAATTATGACATAAGTAAATATATAAAATAATGAGAATAGTTTTCGAAACATTAATTTTACACATAAACATTAATTTCACACATGAGCATTGAAACAGAACAGAATTAATAATGTCTAAACATCTTTACAAAGAAAATAAAATAGTATTTGAAAAATTCTACAACATAAATCTTATTAGCTAAACACATAAAGACAGGAAAAAGACAAATACACAAGGGTACATAAACACATAGTGGAAAAATACAAAAGGAAAGACAGGGTTCGTTTTCAGTGTAACATTTGGTACTGCAGTCCAACTCAAAACTTCATTCCATAGATCTTTCGTCTTATTTCAACATTTGTTTCCACCAAAAAAATCCTATCCAAGCATGCTTTCTGTATTTATATGTTCACATATTTCTTACCTCATTTTTTATTTTCCATTATCTTACCTCATCATTTATTTCCAAGAAAATCCTACCTAAATCTGTTGTCCCTAAACCCTACTTTTTTGTTCATATCCTCTTTCAAAATACTTTTTTGGCCAAACCATTTTCTTATAGCTTCTCAATGCATTTCTTCCAATTCATCACAACTCGTTATCTTATATAGCCTACTCCATCTTAAGCTAACTTAAATCTACTGAGGTCAGATGCATAAACTGAGGGACGAGGCAATGCAGCAGCACAAAACAATTAACACAAACAGCAATGACAAAAAATGGAAATTGGCAAAGCAAGCGGCATTATATATAAATTAGCAAAGCAATTGCAATATTACAACTAATATAAGGCAATGTGCAGCAACAAGAAAAATAAATCAGTAGTAAAACTGGCTTAACAGAGTAATACAAGGTGAAATTCAGTAGCACTATGCGTGGCAAACAGCAGCAGCAAATGCAATAACTTATATCTAAACATGACAAAGCTCAAGCAGAAAAAATATTACAGTAAAAATGGTCATGTCTAATACCTATGTCAGATCTTAACACTAGAGTGATGCATCACCTTGACTTACTCTAGCACACAAGTTACCAAACCGTTAAAAAATTATGTTTGCAATTCCTGAGAAGGGAAATGTCTATTTGTGCACTCTTTTCTACGAAAATACATCGTAAAATTACTCTTTACTGGGTCTGTAGACAGCAAATAGTGATATTAGTACATCTATTAAATTTGATTTTAACCAATGCTGCAGTGCAGCTAGAAACTAGATATTAAACAAAATGAGCAATCTCTCAACTAGAAAGACAATAGATGTAAAATGTTTCTCATCATTTCATTAGGAATTTTGGTAAATATCACAAATTAAGAGCTCCACAGTGTAATCATATGTTTTCAAGTTCGACCGTGTCGTTTTTGCTATGCTTTCTACAAAGGAACGTCAATAGCGAGGATTATGGCCTCCCTTTTTTTCTCCACCTGTGCCTCTGAAAGGCACACGCTAATGGCTTTTTTCCAGGCGACTGTCGCCCAGCTGGGTGCCCACGACGCATTACGTGCAGGTGGTCACTTAACTTTCTTACCGAAATATTTACGACACCAGTTTCTGCTACAGTGACAGTCTCATATGAAAATTTCACAGGTCGAAAATTTACGTTACAAATGTGTAGAAACAAAATCCTGTAAATATAACATTGTCCAAAAAATTTTCGTCGGCATTGTGGTACATTCACGTATTTATACACATTTCATAACTCTTAAAGTGCGATTCTTGGTTTCCAACATCCTTTTCCGCAAATCAGAGTCCCTAACCACTACTCATTATTCCTTACCTCATTATACATATACATATTCATCGACACTTCTCCAATATTTCATCATGAGAAATACGTAGCATAATAAACATTCCTCAACAACATAATACACATCGTCGTCGTAATAATATCATAACAGATCAATCACATCTAAACATCGTCATAGCTTTCTGAATATTATAAAACCTAAAAAAAATTCTCTGCTCATTTCAACACTGTCATCTACCTCAAACGTACTTTAAAAATCATTATCCCATACCAAATACATCATTCAAAGCTCTCATAGTATCATAATGGCTCTGAAAAAATATGCACAGTTCTCAAAGTACAGACAAAATACAATTTCATATGTATGAAATTATCCAGCAGTGTACTTGCGTGAACATCTGTCACTGACGTAGTAAAAAAATGTTTGTCTCTCTCAGTTAAATGATCAGCTAGCTGTGTAATTCATGTGTTGGAGAAATATGGTACCGATGTGTAAAGTTGTATAAGCAAATACCATATTAGCTAGGGCTCCTTGTGCTTGCCAAACACATGGTACACAAAGTAAGCGTGTACCCCCCTGAGTATTAATGTAATTATACCCTCAGGTGTTACAGATTACAGCAATGGAATGAAATGTATCACGGAAAACCTTTGTATCATTGTACTTCAAATATCTTTAAAAATAAGTGATTTAAGTACAAAATTAATCACTCAAATACGTGTCCTGTAGCGCTAAATGTGCGTCATGTTGTAAGATAATCTCTGTGGGAATGTCGTAGTTATCGTCCTCCAAAAGCTAAGTTCTGCAGAAGCCAATGTACTTACCTCATGATAAACAAAAGTGAAATGCTTAGCGTATAGATATCGTAGTTATTACGCTTATTGTTGTGATGAAGAAAGTACTGTGCTGTAACGTATTGTTGTGCTACGGAAAAGGCTGTCTCCTTGTAGCTATACCACAAAAGTTACTACTAAAACATGTTTTACTTTACAGAAGAATTCAGAAAAACTGTGCAGATATAAAACAGATGCAGCACAAAAGCAACAATGTAAATTGTGTCACACATTAGTAGTGTCATGATATAATTGTGTAGCTGTCAAAGAAACCAAATGCTAAGTCATCTTTA
Source organism: Schistocerca serialis cubense (assembly GCF_023864345.2). Lineage (NCBI taxonomy): Eukaryota > Metazoa > Arthropoda > Insecta > Orthoptera > Acrididae > Schistocerca > Schistocerca serialis. The sequence continues at coordinate 238,135,049 of NC_064645.1, read as the reverse complement.
ATCCCACAGAAAGTACTTCAAATGAGGAATGTCTTTTCAAGTAAACCAAAATGTTGTATGAAAATCTCATTAGCAGTGCCAGTATATGTTCTAAGTATGTGAGCCTTATAGTCGTTACGTAATCGTGCAACTAACAAGTAAGAATGTACACACACAATAACACTGTGACATCTGTTCCCAATAACAATGCATTCGTAATTTCTGTTTAAAAATGTTCCCTAGGTTCTAGACTGGATATTTAACTTCAAACATTGTTGCATGTTAACAGTTTCTAAGTCTGACAAAGCATACTAGAAATGTGAAGTGAAAAGTTTTATGGCAAAGACTAAGTTAAACAGCAGATTATCATTCAATAAACGGTTTTACATGTGAAATGTGGTGTAAACCTTTACTCTTCCTAGTACGCAGACTTTCAACTGAAAACCAATTGTCATGTTTTATACGTCGGTAAGGAATGTTAAATCTATTCTCAAGGTTAGCGTCTGTGTTATTTTTCTCTGAGCCAGCCGGCACAGGTGGCTGCCTGCGGTGCGAGTCATTGTCTGTTCCTTTATTGTCGCGCATCGTTATTGGGATTAGGAGACCTAGCTTCTACAAATTCACCTTGTCGAAAGTGCCCTGCTCTGTTTGAATCCCGCCAGTTCTGATGAAATTCAGGTCTGTCGTTACGATCATATCGTCTGTCGTCTTGTCGGTAGATTCCATAGTTTCTTTCTTGTCGGTCACGTGGTGGAGAACTTCTGGTTGGTTTTCGGGGGAGGAGACCAGACAGCGAGGTCATCGGTCTCATCGGATTAGGGGCGGATGGGGAAGGAAATCGGCCGTGCCCTTTGAAAGGAACCATCCCGTCATTTGCCTGGAGCGATTTAGGGAAATCACGGAAAACCTAAATCAGGATGGCCGGACGCGGGATTGAACCGTCGTCCTCCCGAATGCGAGTCCAGTGTGCTAACCACTGCGCCACCTCGCTCGGTGGAGAACTTCTCCCTGAATCATAACTGCGCGCTGAACTGTTGCGTCTAAAGTTATTCTGTCTCCCTTGATAATAATTGTTTTGGTTCCCATATTGTCTGTTTCTAAGGTAATCTCTGTCATATTCATTACTACGGAAATGCGATCTTTCTCTGTAACTATTGTTACTCTGCCAGTGGTTGTCATATGGGTGGTGTCTGTTTTGTTCACGATTTGCCTTGTAAGAATAGCCTTGTCGTGTCCAGTTATTATTTCTGTCGTCACTAAATTGTGACGGATGTGACCTGTAGTGATTGTTTTACGGTTTTCGCATCCCGCGACTGTCTGTGTCAATTTCTAATTCTTGTAAGAGTCCCTGAAAAGCTTGAATGTCGTCTTTGCAACGTCCTGCCGAAATAATATGTCGTAAATGTTCAGGTAATTTGATTAAGCAAATGCGGATGAGTTCTGAGGGGCTGTATGGGTTTGACAGGTACTGATTCTTGTGCAACATGTCTTCAAAATATTTCACAAGACTGGAAAATTCAGATTGTTCGAAATGTTTCATCATTATGATGCTATGTTTTACTCGGTCTTGTGTAGCTTGAGACCAATATGCTGAGAGGAAGGCATGGTATAATTCTCCTTCACTGTGACAATCGTGAATGACCGATCGCATTCTTACAGCTGGTTCATTCTCTAAGTAGCCACACATAAATTCTAACCTGTGCTCCAATGACCAGTTGGGAGGAAAACAATGAGAGAATTGATGGAGCCATGCTTGTGGATGAATGTTGTTGCCAGAATTCTTAAACGTTTTGAATTTACGTGTAGTAATGAACAGCTTATAGTCAAAATCATCGTGTCGGCGAGTAGCATATCGGTCATTGTTACGTCGTGTCGGCGGTTCCATCTCAAAATTCGGTGCACCTTGCCAATTTCTATCATAATTTCCGAAACGGCCTGTGTTATTATTTCGTGGTTTTTCCGTGTTTCTAAGTTCCTCTTCCCGTGTTGGAGTGCGAGTGTCCTCTGAAATATGAAATTTTTGTATTACTTGTGCCAACTGATCTTGTACTTCCCGGATTTCTCTTTTGTATTGCGTATTAATTTGATTCTGATTTTGTTTGAATTTCTTCATTTGTTCATACTCTTTTGGGTCAGTGATGGCTACAGGTCTTGTGTCATTCAGATCATCATCTACCTTTGCAGATAAGTTAGTGAACTGATCCGAAAGTTCGGCTACTTTCTCCGATAGTGTACTTATTTCCTCAGTGTGTTTTTCTGAACCAAGTTTCAGAGTGTCCATTTGTGTTGAAATCGTATCTACTGTGTCCTTTAAGTTTTCTTGAGTTTTTGCAAGTTGCGTAACCGAATCGGTAGATGCAACTGAGTCAATTTTAGCTTGCAAGGTGTCGTGATTTTCATGAACAATAGTTTGCAGTTCTTTTATGGCTGCTTCGTGATTCTGTAATGCATTTTCATGACGCGAAAAAATAGGTTGGAACTGCTCACAAATTTGTGTTTTTACGTCATTACAGACTTTTTGACATTTCGATTCGATGTTATGTAACTCAGTAGTTAAATCTTCACGTGTTTGTTCAAGCGTGGTGTCTAACTTTTTAAGATTTTGTTCCACTGTGTCTAACTTTTGAAGATTTTGTTCCATTGTGTATAACTGTTGCTGTGATTGTCTCTGGTGTTGTTCCATTGTGTCTAACTTTTGAAGCTTTTGCTGTGTTTGTCTCTGATTTTGTTCCATTTGTTGCATTAGCTGTAATAACAATGCATTAGTGTCTGGAATCTGTTCCTCTACGCTTTTCGGCAGTGCTTTTGCACCGGCAACATCCACATTTTGACAAACAGAAAATGTGTCTTGACTTATTTGAGAAAACGGTGAAGACACAAAACCTGAATCTACAGTATTTGCAAAATTGTGTCCTGTCATTTCGGATTCTTCGTCTTCACTGTCATTTCTCAGTTTACTTTGGAGCCTAGTATTACGTTTTTCACACGACATATTTGTCACAATATTTCACACGATAACACAGAAAAGCACAATTTGAAGAGCAAACTAACACAACATATTAACATAGCATTGAAAATAATATCTAGTTAATTGCAAGCGCAGGTGCGAAATACTTGGTGCAAATCTACATGCATGCCACAACTGTGTACAACAATGAAAAACTACAACCACAAAGGAAATTCTCTCTATAATTACGCGCTAGCAATAAACAAAAGCTACACTAATTACACAAACTACAAGAAAAAACTCAGAAGATTCCAGTGAGGTATCCTCGGCTAAGGGTCGACATATGAAACGTCCCCTTAAAACAATTATACATGATTGTGCTTAACCTGACACACAATATTTTTAGCGCAACGCAATCTGACTTTCAAAAATCCCTACAAAAGAATGGCCCTGACTAACATTAACCTATACCTTTCACAAATCACTTACCTCACCAAAAATCTTCATTACTCGAACTACTGCAAGACAGCGAGCGCCACTACTGCCAGCTAAATAAAAGATTCAAACTACGGAAGGCACTAACTACTGATAGGCATAGTTAGGAAATGAAAGATTTTAGTAGAGAACAAACAATGTATTTACCTTAATAGTGTTGAAAAATCATAATATACATAACAGATCATGACATCCAGTCTTACAAATTTCCAAACTCCGCCATCTCTCTCCCCACATCCACCACTGCTGGCGGCTCACCTCCAACTGCACAACGCTACACGCTGTTCACATCCAGCTGCCGCTGCCCAACACTACAATGGCAGACAACAATGCAAACTAGCCACAGACTGCACACAGCACAGCCAGTGATTTTCATACAGTGCGCTACGTAACGTTGCCAATAAGAAAACAGAAACAGCCTACTTACACTCTTATGTTCCCACAGCGGCAGAATTTCTGTAGCTGTAGGAAGTAGGAGAATTCGTAGTCAGATTCAAATTCAGGACCGCAGCTACAGTTCATGTACCTGTTTTGCTACCACAGTGGGGGATTTTTTTGTTTGGGCCCTTTCTATCGACGGTTCTCCCGATTATATGGGAAACGGGTGCATGCGAAGCCTTGTGGTTGGACTTTTATCAGTTAAAGCCACATTTTCAGACCAAAAATAATAAGAACCGCCACTTATTCTAAAAAGAGTAATTCTTTTTTAAAAACACTGCGATCGACCTAGAAATCATCCAAATTTTAATCGTGATTACTTGTGAAAAGAGACAATACAGATTAGCAACTTCGTTCGTCCATTTTCGCTCAGAGAGTGGGAATTTGCCGAGAAATGCAGTGCATGAGCACTAGTTACTCGGCATTAAAAACTTTATTGTTCACCGTCCAGAGAGTAATATCATATTGTTTGTGAAGTAGACGCTGCACCATCGGAAATTTCCAGATCGTATTAGCCCCACTTTCAGAAAGCTTTTCACGTCACACAGGCACATAAAACGGATTTACGGCTACAGCAGGCAGATAAGAGAGCTGGAATCGAGATTCAGTTAGGGAAACACGTAATTCTCTGAAGAACAACAAGCACCAGAATCTCGAAAATGCTGAAAGGGAGCACGCGCGCGCGCTCTTGTGTGTGTGTGTGTTACAAGCTCCTATTAACTGGCACTAGCTATGTACTTACGCCGCTGCAATAAACCTAATCCTTCTCATTTACTGAGCCCGCTTGTGCGCAGCCTCGTCCATTAGACAGTCCAAACGAACAAGCGAAACAGGATACGGCGCATTTTGCTGCAAAGCACAATAATTACACGAAAAAAAATGCGTTGTCTGTAGAACTGGATACTGAACACCTGCCGCACTTTGGGGATTTAGTGCGCGAAACGCAATATAGGACGTCCTCCACAACCCCAATAATTATTCTCTGAACACCAACTTTGGCAGACTTTTGCTTTGTCTCTTCCCTCTCCCTCTCTCTTCCCCAATCCGTGGTGGACTCTCATGTTGGCCTCTCATCAGTCCACTCAGCGAAAGAAAACTAAGGACAAAAATTCTTGTAGTCGCAAGTTTTTCTTAGTTAGTTAGAAGTTTCATAGATCATTTGAGAGATTCATTTATAGAAATGATATGGAACGAGTCAGTTTACGGGGTATGTATACATGATTACTGTCAAGATTAATATGAACACTTTATCATTTTATTCCTAATCATGCAACTACGCTTTAAAAATAAGTCTTTTTTTCTACGAGTTTTGAAGTAAAAATTCGTCAATGGAATAGAAGGATCTGTCCAGGATAGATTATTTTAAATTAGATGAAAAACTTGCTTCGCTATCACTCAAATACACTCCTGGAAACTGAAATAAGAACACCGTGAATTCATTGTCCCAGGAAGGGGAAACTTTATTGACACATTCCTGGGGTCAGATACATCACATGATCACACTGACAGAACCACAGGCACATAGACACAGGCAACAGAGCATGCACAATGTCGGCACTAGTACAGTGTATATCCACCTTTCGCAGCAATGCAGGCTGCTATTCTCCCATGGAGACGATCGTAGAGATGCTGGATGTAGTCCTGTGGAACGGCTTGCCATGCCATTTCCACCTGGCGCCTCAGTTGGACCAGCGTTCGTGCTGGACGTGCAGACCGCGTGAGACGACGCTTCATCCAGTCCCAAACATGCTCAATGGGGGACAGATCCGGAGATCTTGCTGGCCAGGGTAGTTGACTTACACCTTCTAGAGCACGTTGGGTGGCACGGGATACATGCGGACGTGGATTGTCCTGTTGGAACAGCAAGTTCCCTTGCCGGTCTAGGAATGGTAGAACGATGGGTTCGATGACGGTTTGGATGTACCGTGCACTATTCAGTATCCCCTCGACGATCACCAGTGGTGTACGGCCAGTGTAGGAGATCGCTCCCCACACCATGATGCCGGGTGTTGGCCCTGTGTGCCTCGGTCGTACCCAGTCCTGATTGTGGCGCTCACCTGCACGGCGCCAAACACGCATACGACCATCATTGGCACCAAGGCAGAAGCGACTCTCATCGCTGAAGACGACACGTCTCCATTCGTCCCTCCATTCATGCCTGTCGCGACACCACTGGAGGCGGGCTGCACGATGTTGGGGCGTGAGCGGAAGACGGCCTAACGGTGTGCGGGACCGTAGCCCAGCTTCATGGAGACGGTTGCGAATTGTCCTCGCCGATACCCCAGGAGCAACAGTGTCCCTAATTTGCTGGGAAGTGGCGGTGCGGTCCCCTACGGCACTGCGTAGGATCCTACGGTCTTGGCGTGCATCCGTGCGTCGCTGCGGTCCGGTCCCAGGTCGACGGGCACGTGCACCTTCCGCCGACCACTGGCGACAACATCGATGTACTGTGCAGACCTCACGCCCCACGTGTTGAGCAATTCGGCGGTACGTCCACCCGGCCTCCTGCATGCCCACTATACGCCCTCGCTCGAAGTCCGTCAACTGCACATACGGTTCACGTCCACGCTGTCGCGGCATGCTACCAGTGTTAAAGACTGCGATGGAGCTCCGTATGTCACGGCAAACTGGCTGACACTGACGGCGGCGGTGCACAAATGCTGCGCAGCTAGCGCCATTCGACGGCCAACACCGCGGTTCCTGGTGTGTCCGCTGTGCCGTGTGATCATTGCTTGTACAGCCCTCTCGCAGTGCCCGGACCAAGTATGGTGGGTCTGACACACCGGTGTCAATGTGTTCTTTTTTCCATTTCCAGGAGTGTAGTTTATCTCACTGGTAAAATGATCAAAAATTTTGTTGCTGCATATTGAACTCCTCTCTCAATCATTGACAGCTTTAACAATGGCTAATAAAGGTAATTTTTCCCTATAGTGTTGTAGGTATATACATCACTGTTCTTCTCAAATTATGATGGATTATTTATGACGAATTTCATTAGCGAAAATATGTAGTGTGACGTACAGTTCAAATGGCTAGGTCTTTGGAGAGGTACCTACATGTGGAGGTACCTACATGTACACGTGTGGTGAACACGACACATTATTCTTACTGCTCGCTTTTGTGCAATCAGTACTTTCTAAGTGATGAGCTACCCCAGGAATAATTCAATATAATTCAATACGACATTATTGATTGAAAATGTGCAGAATATGTCAGACGGTTGATACGTTTGTTTCCAACATTAGCAATTATACGAAGAGCACAGGCAGCTGAACGTCATTGTTTCAAAAGCTCAGTTCAAGTTTTCATCAATATGTACATTTAAAAATTAAAGCATTCTACCCTACTTACTAACTCCTGCTCATGTGCTACCTGAGTTGTTGGTATGACTATTTGTTGTTCATAACTGAATGTAGGTTTTTTTTAATTTTTTTTTTTAGGGCAAGTCCATTTTCAGAGAAACACTGAATAACTCTTTGGAAAATGTGATTTACTAATTCTTCTGTTGCTTTCTCTCTATTGGGATTTATTATAAAAGTAGTATCGTCTGCAAAAAGAACCAGTTTTGCTTGTTGAATGTCACCTGGAAGGTCATTCACATATATAAAAGATGGGAGTGGACCCAATATTTAACCCTGTGTGTCTCCCTTTGTGGTTTCACCTGTCACTCAAATTTTCTGCTTTCCCAACATCGTTTGAAATCTTCAGCACACCCTCTTTTGTTCTCTTTGTCAGGTATGAATCAAACCAACTGTGTGTAAAAGCATCATTTCCAATAAATTTGAGTTTTTCTTAGAGAGTATCGTGATCCAAACAATCGAAGGCCTTGGCCAGATCACTTATGAGTGAACGTATAAACAGCATTCTCAGTATAGCAACCTTTCTGGAATCCAACCTGTGATGTACTAAGTAGACTGTTTCCACTTAATTGTGCAAGTGATCGTGAATACTTACTTTTTTCGAATATTTTGAAAAAAGAAGTCAGTAAGGAAAATGTCACACACCTTATAAAGTGGTTTAATAATTGCATATTTTAACCTGCCTGGAAAAATTCCTCATGCCAGTGGTGCATTGCATATATCACTAAGGTCAGTAGTTATTACAGTGGTAGGAGGGAGTCTCATTAATAACGTACTAAAAATTCCCACCAGTGATGTGTGAGCGTGGGGTCGGATGGGAGGGGCGGTAGGTGTTTAATGATCATTTTTTTATGTTTTTCTTGAATAACTGGAAAACTGCTGCTTCTAGCGAAAAGTTTTCCTGTACGAAGTTAACCAACATTTTAAATTCCTACAAAAAAGATCCTATTTACTTTTCCCTAGGAGTAATAGTTTTCGCTTTTCAGTGGATGTAAGAAAACTAAGTTACTAAAAGTAGTTGTTAATGGTATAAAATGTTACTGTTTACTGTTAAATGAAGTGAGTTAAGAATAAATACTAAAAATCTGTACCACATCTATGTGTAGTAGTGCCGTATTAAGGGATAAATTAGGTTCTGAGGGTGTAACAGGGAATAGGAGAGGGGTCGGTTGGATGGTAGAAGTATGAGGAAGTTAGGTTGCCGGATTTTGGTTCCCTCCTTCACTTTACGGCACTGGCCCTCTATTTAGATTGCATTAACAGCGCACCTCTCGCCCACCTCAAAGTCCCAAGCGACAGGAAAAAAGCGCAAGTGACTCCTCTGTGTAAGAAGGGTAAAAGAACAGACCCGCGAACTTACAGACCAATATCCTTAAAATCAGTTTGCCGCAGAATCCCTCAACACACTCTCGTTCGAATAAAATAAATTTCCTTGAGGTCGAAAAGCTTCTGTCAACAAATCATTACGGTTTTAGAAAGCATCACCCGTGAGGAACTCAGCTTGCTCTTTTCTCACATGATGTATTGCGAACTATGGATGAAGGGCAACAGGTAGGTTCAATTTTTTTATATTTCCGAAATGCATTTGACACAGTGCCTAACTACAGGCTGTTAACAAAGGTACGATAATATGGAGTAGACTCCCAAGTGTGTGTTGAGCGGCTAGAAGATTTGCTTAACTACAAGCTGTTAAGAAAGATACGATAATATAGAGTAGGCTCCCAGGTGTGTGAGCGGCTAGAAGACTTGCTTAAGAGTAATTGAAACCAAATACGTTGTACTCGGCGGCAATTGTTCTTCAAAGATAACGGTATCGTCAGTAGTACCCCAGGGAAATGTGACAGGACCACTATAGTTTTGTATAAACAAAAATGATCTGGTGGGCAGGATGGGTAGCAATCTGCGGTTGTATGCTGATTGCGTTGTGGCGTACGGTAAGATGTCGTCGCTGAGCGACTGTGGGAGGAGTAGAAAAATGTAAGTTAATGCGGGTGAGAAGGAAAAACAAACCTGTAATGTTCGAAAATGACATTAATAGTGCTACGCGTGACACAGTCATGTCGTTTAGATATCTGTGCGTAATTTTGGAAAGCGATATGAAATGGAACGAGCATTTAGGGCTTGTTGTAGGGTAGACGAATGGTCAAATTCGGTTTATTGGGAAATTTTGGAAAATCATTGTGCATCAGTAAAGGGGACAGCCTATAGGACGCTGGTGCGACCCATTCCTGAGTATTGTTCAAGTGTTTGGGATTCGCACCAGGTCAGATTGCAAGGAGACATCGAAGCAATTCAGAGGCGGGCTGCTAGATGTGTTACCGGTACGTTCGAACAAGACGTAAGTATTATGGAGATGCTTCAGGAACTGAAATGGGAATCCATGGAGGGAAGGCGACGTTCTTTTAGGACAACACTAGAGAAAATTTAGAGAACCGAGATTTGAAGCTGACTGCAGAACGATTATACTGCCGCCAATATACATTTTGCATAAGGGCTGTGAACGTAAGAGAAATTATGGTTCATCCAGGTCCATATAGCAGACAGTGGTTTTTCACTCGTTCCATTTGCGAGTGTAACAGGAAAGAAAATGACTAGAAGTGGTGCAGGGCATCCTCCGTAACGCACCATACAGTGCCTTGCGGAGTATGTATGTAGGTGAACATGCTCTTAGGTCTGCAGACTGCAGTGCGAGCAGATGACTTCCCACTCCGTCTACCCCACTACGTCAGAAGAAGCAACGACAGAACGGAAATACCATCAGAAACTACAGAATGTTTCACAAAGTTACACCGACTACATGTAGTGCGCCGTATGAATTACTGGCGACACAGTATGCAGACATGCCTAGGGGGTGTTTGTTGCCCACAAAGTGCGTTAACAACACATGGAATACAGATGTGAGTTACTAATGGTGCTAACGCAAGAAACACATACGGACAGAATCTACGTAAATCTCTGCACACTATCCTACGCTTCTGTAGGGGCAATTGACGATTAGTCATTCTATACGGCAGCTGCAGCGTTCGTTCGGGGAAAGGCAACTTACCCCACCACGAGCGATGCCGGATTATCAGTTTACAGACGGACTATATTTTCCGAGCATTTGTTGTCGAGTTATCTTACGTGAGTAGAAAAAATATCTCCTCTAAGACCGTGTCTATATAGTGAGTTTATTTTCAGTTTATCAACTGAACACTTATTTACAATTGCTAAGTGACCTTGTATGTAAAATAAGTTCCTATAAACTACGGCTGAGAAGTGTATAATTTGCGTCATGTTGTCAGTGACCTTTGTAGCGTTGCTGGGTAAGGGGTGAAATTAGTAAATGTGCCCTTACTGCCGTCGTTAGCACTGTATCGTAAAACTGTATAACTGCGTTGCAGTCACTTGGTGGTGAATTAATGAAGGACCAGCAAGTTTACTGTACTTCTCTCGCCGTTGATCGTGGCACTGGTAGGCTGCGTAAATCTCTTACAGCCAGGAATTGCTGTCACTTGAGTGGGCTGCACTGAGAGGAGCCACTTACCACCAAACCAAGACATATCTCATGATATCGGACAAATTGTGTTCGAGTCTAGGGCAATAATCTGTTGTAATGCATTGCTTGACTTATGTAGCAATATCTGAAGTTCCTTTAGACCCAATCATCCAATTATGCTGCAGAGGGAGGCAATTTAAGCCTCTGCGCCTCTTAAGGTGTTTGGGGAGTTGAGGCTCGATAACTCTCCCGCTGTGAAAAGTATTCCAGCCAGTGATATAGGAGACAACAGAATAAACATTGTCGGATGGATACTGGCAGCTCTTTTAATTTCTGATTCTCATACTGGAGCCCTATCTCGTCCCTATCGTCTCTTGTTTCTTATTCTATCACGTCATCAAAAAAGTCCCCGCCCTCTTAGAAACCCTCAACGTACCCTTTCCACCTACCTGCTCTTTACTCTGTATTTAACAGTGAAATTCCCATTACACTATTAATGTTATCGCCCCTGCTTACCCTTAGACCAGAACTTGGACACCTCCCTGCCCTCTCGCTTCTATCCTCGACCCCCGCCCCCTCCATCATGTTACACCACCAGAACACAATTTATCCATTAGTAAGGCTCTACTGCACTTAGACCTATGAAGCAGGGAACAGCATGACTACAATCCAGTGACCTACCTTCTCTCGCGCCCCTACCCTCCAATCCTGCCACTTCCACACACCCAAAACACAGTTCATCAATTGATATGGCTCTACCGCACTTAGATGTGGTACACACATTTATTATGTGTTCTTAAACCACTTCATTTAAAAAATGGTTCAAATGGCTCTGAGCACTATGGGACATAACTTCTGTGGTCATCAGTCCCCTAGAACTTAGAACTACTTAAACCTAACTAACCTAAGGACATCACACACATCCATGCCAGAGGCAGGATTCGAACCTGCGACCGTAGCAGTCACGCGGTTCCGGACTGAGCACCTTAACTGCGAGACCACCGCGGCCGGCTCTTCATTTAACAGTAAAAGGCAATATTATACCATAAAACACTATTTTTAACAGTCTGCAATTCCTTCCAATCACTACTAGGCGTAAATTATTACACTTAGTGAATAAAGGAATAGGAACTTTTTTTTTGTAGGAAGCTGAATCTAGTTTAATTTTGTATTTGGAAACACTTTCGCTAGAAGTCGCGCTCGCACCGCACCGGTGGGGATTTTTAGTATGATGTCCATGACACTCCCGCCTACCTCTGTACCAAAATTTGTGAGTATATGAAGTTCTTCCCTTAGTCGATGTGTTTTGGTCTTCGTTGACAGGGCTACATGTCACTGAAATGTTGCTATTGTAATCTCTGTCGTTGGTCAGTCGCGGTTACATCTCTGGTAAACTGCTCAACTGCCAGACTGAAACACTGTAGGATATGGCGTTTCCTAACAAAAGTGTTTCGACCACAAAGTCTTTTATCGCACAGTGCACGAAATTGAAGAGCGATGACTGATTTGCTGTTGTGGATCTCTATGTGTCAGCAACGCGGCCATAGAATATTGTTCATATCCCCCCCGTCTTTCTGGTAGGTTGTAGTTCGAAGTAATTTTCGTTGATTCACCGGCTGCAATTCCGTCTTAAGTAACTGCTTCTGGCTTTAATACTCTCTTAATTAAATTCTGTTCCTGAAATGTCCTGAGCCGGCCAGTGTGGCCTAGCGGTTCTAGGCGCTTCAGTCTGGAACAGCGCAACCGCTACGGTCGCAGGTTCGAATCCTGCCTCGGGCATGGATGTGTGTGATGTCTTTAGTTAGGTTTAAGTAGTTCCAAGTTCTAGGGGACTGATGACCTCAGATGTTAAGTCCCATAGTGCTCAGGGCCATTTGAACCATTTTTGAAACTTCCTGGCAGATTAAAACTGAGATTCGAACTCGGGACCTTTACATTCCGCAGGCAAGTGCTCTACCATCTGAGCTACCCAAGCACGTCCTTATAGCCGTACTTCTGCCAGTACCTCGTCTACTACCTTCCAAACTTCACAGAAGCTCTCCTGCGAACATTGTAGAATTAGCACTCCTGGAAGAAAGGATATCGCGGAGACATGGCTTAGCCACAGCATGGGGGGCGTTTCCAGAATGAGATTTTCATTCTGCAGCTGAGTGTGCACCGATATGAAACTTCTGGCAAAGTAAGGGCGTGAGGAGGGGCGTGCGTCGTGTTTGGGTAGCTCCGATGGAAAGAAAAGGTGGTAGAGCACTCGCCCGCGAAAGGCAAACGTCCCGAGTACGAGTATCGGTCAGGCACAGTGTTCATACATCGCAGCGAGCGTCACGTTGAAGTATAGTGTGGTTTTTAGCGCTGCAGCATGGCGTGCTGTGGGTCGACAGTTTAAATCTGACCGCCAGCCGTTATTTATTGTTTATAATTTCTGGACGCTTCTTGAGATAACTTATGTTTGCAGCGCTTGTATATTTTGGAATATTCGATGCTAGTATAAATACCAGCATTCTAGGATATTAGATGTTCGTATAAATATCTACACTCCTCGCCCATGAAGTCAGTTTTGTTCTGGTTGTACGTTGCTGATGATAATGATGTTTGTTTGATTTGTGGGGCGCCCAACCGCGCGGTCATCAGCGCACGTACACATTCCCAATCTGAACACAGTCGAATTTCGCCACTTGCATGAAGTGGTGGAATGATGAGGACAACACAAACACCCAGTTCCCGGGCAGAGAAAATCCCCAACCCGGCCGGAAATCGAACCCGGGACCCCGTGATCAAGAGGTAACAATGGTAGCCAATAGGCCACGAGCTGCGGATGGTTGTACGTCGCCATTCGTAATAAAAGTGCTTTCAATTCTATGTGTTATCCTTCATTGACGACCGCGCTTTCGGATTTGGGCTTGATTCTAGTTACGATGCGACATTCTTTGGTGGAAACGATGGGTACTTCAAAATATCTGTATCATCGTGACTCCAATTAGGCAACGCAAAAGGCGTCGCGTACACGTACAGGAACCGAAATACTAGCAGTATATCTTTCGAAAAGACCCACGGATTCGACGTCAACAGCAAACCAGCTGCACATGAAGTATCCATTACTGTTTTTCCTGAGACGCTAGTTAGGATCAGACGAAATGGCTGAATGGATTCGACCGAGTCGCCAAATACAACAGGTGGGATGACATGGAGCTGTTTGGCAAATGTATGTTTTTACTTTGACGGCACAAGTCAGCAACTGTTCGGAAAAAACAAAAAGTAGCTGAATAGCTGGGACAAATTCTAGGCTGAAATGAAGAAAACGTTCGATGATAAACTGACGAGAAGGACACAACATTATGGCAAAACGACACAGTCAAACATGCAGAATGTTTCGAAGTTTTGCAACATTGTGAATCCTATTATGACAGAAACCGAAACAATCTCACATTTTATTAAAGGAATCTCAAACAGCATGTAGCAAGCTCTTCTCGCAAACGGTTTTACAACAAGAATTAATCAAGCAGTACCAAGACATCGAGGAAATTCAACAGTAAAGAGTCGGACCAAAGAGGTTTGGTCGTTTCCCGAATGTGATCCGTGTGAGGGTTCTGGAAAACCACCATGACCTCGCTTCTGTTATACGCGAGGTTATACGAGGATCGATACAGAATTTTATGCTAGCAAGAGATGGTAGTCATCAACTTCAGAACGTAATAAGAAATGTTGAAGAAGAGGTATTTCAACCTGTGGCACCAACCTCCACCACCAGCCGAAAAGACCATGAAGAATTAACTCGATCAACTCGGACTTATGCCCACGCCGTCAAACGACAACCTAGTATCATGCCAACGTAGGTGCGACAAACTCCTCCACGGAGTAAACGCCCCGCAGAAGCAAAGGCATTTGAAGAACGGAGTAAAACACGCCTGTCTGTTATCACTGGGGACGCCCTGGAACCGTTGTGCGCTACTGCTAAGAAGTGATGCGAGTATTCCACTACCGTTACGATATTAGACGTCAACCATTCGCCGGCCGCGCTGGTCTAGCGGTTCAGGCGTTCAGTCCGGAACCGCACGACTGCTATGGTCGCAGGTTCGAATCCTGCCTCGGGCATGGATGTGTGTGATGTCCTTACGTTAGTTAGATTTAAGTAGTTCTAAGTTCTAGGGGACTGATGACCACAGATGTTAAGTCCCATAGTGCTCAGAGTCATTTGAACCATTTTTTGTCAACCATTCACACCAGTCAACTGAAGGCTAACTCGCTTGTGGTTCGAAGCTTATTGCCATATCCTGGACGAAGTCGCTCCCCAACACGCCGTAGCCGTCCCACGTCGCTGTACAGATGCACCAGCCTCTGGCCTAGCCACTGAATTCAGGAAAAGTAAGCGAGGGGACCCACCATGGAAGTGAAAGCGCCACAGATTAAAACACTCCAGTGACAACAGTTACCAAGACGATAGGATATCTCAATGACTTCATCATCGACGGCCAACCAGTCTAGATGCTGCTAGATTCAGGGGCAGCATGTTCTGTAATGTCGCAAGCTTGTCGTCACCAGGTAAAGAAGACTTTGTTCCGTGATTCTCAAGCAGGTGGAAAATACGTCCAGCCGACAGGAACATATACTGCAAGAATAACTATCAATGGCAGGACATATGCCTTCTAATTTGTCGTTCTAACAGAATGTAGTCATGATCATTAGGCATCAAAAGCAGTAATAGATTGTGGGAGATCCATGCTTCAGGTTGTCGAAGCTCTTCCAACAGGCACACATCGAAAATATTGCTCTGGGTGGTTGTTTACCACTGAAAACATTGTTTTCTCGGTATCATCAACGAGACAGGCTCCAGTCGTCAATCGTGATGTTGAGTTAAACAATGAAGAGACTGTTGATAGCAAAAAGCTACTTATGCTCACAGAAGATATTTACATGCTGGAGCCGATCATAAGAATTGTGCACTGAGATGATAAAAGTCATGGTGTAGCGATATGCACATATACAGATGGCAGTAGTATCACGTATACAATGTATAAAAGGGCAGTGCACTGACGGAGATGTCATTACAACGCAGGTCATTAATGTGAGGTCTCCGACGTGACTGTGGCAGCACTACGTTTTTTAACAAGTATGAAAGCTGAATGATAGTTGGAACTAAACGCGTTGGACATTACTAGTCGGAAGTCGTTAGGAATTTCAGTATTCCAAGATCAACAGTGTCAAGAGTGTGCCGAGAATAATCGTGATAATTTCAGGCGTTACTTCTCACCATGGACAAAGCAGTGACCGACGGCCTTCACTTAACGACCGACAGCAGCAGCGTATGTGTAGCGTTGTCAGTGCTAACAGACATGCAACACTGCGTGAATTAACTGCAGAAATCAATGTGGGACGTACGACGAACGTATTCTTTAGGACAATGTGCCGAAATGAGCTATGACAGCAGACGACCGATGCGAGTGTCGTTGCTAACAGCAGCCTCTCCTGGGCTCGTGACCATATCGGTTGGACCCTAGACGACTGGAAAACCGTGACCTCGTCAGGTGAGTCCAGATTTCAGTTGCTAAGAGCTGATAGTAGAGTTCGAGAATGGTGCAGACCCCACGAATGCCTGGACCCAACTTGTCAAAAGGCATTGTGAAAGCTGCTGGTAACTGTATAGTAGTGAAGGATGCGTTTACATGGAATGGCCCAACTGAACTGATCACTGAATGTAAATGGCTACGTTCGGCTACTTGGAGACCATTTACAGCCGTTCATAGAATTTATTTTTATGGATGACAATGCACCATGTCACCAGGACACATCTGTTCGCTACTGGTTTGAACAACATTCTGGACAGTTCGAGCGAATTGTTTGGCAACCCAGGTCGCCCAATATGAATCTCATCGAATGTTTATGGGACTTAATCGTGAGATCACTTCGTGGACAATATCCTACTCTGGTAACACTTCCGCAATTATGGATGCCTGTAGAGGCAGTGTGGCTCAGTATTTCTGCGACGAACTTCCTACGACTTGTTGAGTCCATGGCACGTTAGCTGCTATAATACTCAGGGCAAAAGGATGTCCGACAAGTAATTAGAAGGTGTCCCATGACTTTTGTCAGCTTATAGTAAGTGGTCAAGAGGAACTTTGGATCACTAATTGTCGCACACAGCCACAATTCGCCACTAACGATCTGTATGCAGAGGCAACTAAACCAGTCCAGGAACGCAGATTAGTATCGTCAGCTAAGAATGGTGCTCCGCTACTACTACAGATCGTACTATAGACTCTCGAACTTCCAATAGAATCTGGCTTGACCCAGGAAAAACGACGGCGAATGATAGCTATTCTGCGTCAGTTTTCGTATGCCTTCAAAGAGAAAAGACATACCAAGCGGTCCGTGGTAATACATCATATCATCATCGGGAGTCATTCACCAATTACCCAACACTCAAATATAGCGTCGCCAAATGAACGACAGATAATCCGGGAGGAAGTGGAGTATATGCTATCGGATGACAACACTGGCACTTCAAAGAGTCCTTGGTCCTACCTTGTGGTCCATGTAAAGCAGGAGAACATCTGGCAGACTGAGCCATTTCCCATGCTTCCCAGTGCTGTGAGAGACAACCAGACCGCTCGCAACGAAAATTTCTGATTGGGACAGTGTGATCGCGCCAGGAACTCACTCTGGTGGTGCATTGTGCGATTTCAAAATGCTACCTGATATATTTGGGTGAGCTTAGTCCGTTTATTTCACACGTGTATCACTTTCGTTTCTTGCAGATCGTATTGCTTTCGAGTCACGTTTGATTCTCGCATCACTTATTCCGCCGAATGGTAATGAAAATCAGCGTTCCTTTGTGATCAGTTTAGAAACATATGTCCAAGTACTTGAAGGTATCTAGTTCTGATTAACACATCCGTCAGTGCCAGTGGGATCCCTAGCGGGAACCCAAATGCTTGAGACGCATTTTTGTTGCCCACAAGGGATTTTATAACCTGTAATTGATCATTTTTAACATCAGAATAAATTTCTACCAAAATCTCCTTTCGTGTTGTAATTGAATTAGAAGCTTTCCTTTACAACATTTGCACCAGTACACGTTTTCCTCAGGCTACCTTTTCTCGTTTAACAATTCTGCTTCAATGAGAAATGCCTTTACATTACTGTACAAGGTATTTTCTTGTGGAATCGAGAGCTAGAATGCCACGACGTAGCTGGCAGTTAAGTTGGCCCTACGACAGACGACGACGACAGCGCCCTCTAGCAGGCGCACTTCAGCTCTACGAGCACCACTGTAGATTCTGCCCATTTGATCAAGAGGAGATGGCCGCGACACTTCGCTTCAGCTTCGCACCTCAGGGCAAAGTTATGTTTTACTCTTGTTTCTAAAGTAAAGGTGATATTAATTCACACTGCAGTACCGAGGGATTTTCACCTTTTCCTGTTCCTACCCACGCGCCGCCTTCCAGGCGGGATACAAAATTTCTTCTGTCTGTCGTAATATTTACAGCTATCAGGTAAGTTGATCCGATAGAGTCTGCTGATATACACAGTTCGGAGCGACGTCTTCATATCAGCTTCATTACGTAAGTTGCGTCGTTATTTAATAGGATTAAAAAGTTCTTGCGCAAGCTGCTTTTTCCAGATCCTTCCGATGGCAAATACATTTGTCTTGCACTAGTTTCGTCTACAAGATGAGTCTCATTACAGCTCTATTCATTAATGCAACTGTATTCCTGCATAAGATTTATTAATCTGTTTCCTTCAGAAGCTTTGCAGTGGAATTCCCGTTGTGTTTACAAAAGCAATACAACTGTCATTCAGGTTTTCAAGTCAGATGTCATTATCGGGAATCATACCGAAAAATTGGTTGGAAATCGAGGCAAAACTTATCTGTAAATCTTAATTGAAGATTTAGCTTAATTTTTTCAAGATGGTTCAGTAGGCTTTCAATATCCTACAATAATTTTCAAATTATTCATTAAATATTAAATTCTATACAAGTATGTGAGCTGACTTTATTCGCTCCAAATTGAGAGTTCAATATTTAAACAAATCAGTACACGTAATGAGATTTTCAAATTCGTTTCGAATCTAATAAACGACACTACGATGGGTGTCTATTTTGTATCTTCTCATTGCTTAGCCCAAGTTTCTAAGGGGCGTTCGGAAATTCCCGTTAGTTTCTACGATTGGTGGAGGGAAGTGAGTACATAATATTTTGAATTTGAACCCATTGCCGGAAACTTGCCGTTACCATTCTATGACGGTTTCAGTTCGGATGTTTAAGTCATAGACTTCTACTTGAGGAACTGAATTAGGCGTGACGAAGTACAACTATTCGGTAGCACTTCGAAAGGAAACATACCGTGACGTCCTTTTATCATTTAAATATGTATGTGTATTCCGAAAACGTGCACCGAGCCTTGTTTGCTGTATCGGAGACGCCCAGGCGTTGATAGGTCTCGTAGCAAGGCAGACGTGAAATGAAAATGGAAATAGATGTGCCGTGTTGCTAGGGCTCCCCGTCGGGTAGACCGTTCGCCCGGTGCAAGCCTTTCGAGTTGACGCCACTTTGGCGACTTGCGTGTCGATGGTGATGAAATTATGATGAGAAGGACAACCCAACACCCAGTTCCTGAGCGGAGAAAATCTACGACCCAGCCGGGAATCGAGCCCCGGCCGTTAGGTATGACATTCCGCCGCGCTGACCACGCAGCTACCAGGAGAGGACAGACGTTAACTGACATCAGGTGACCATCCGACAAAGTACACGTCATCCTATCTGCCCTACTGCATACCAGGACAAGTAACAGACTTTTTTGTCCCTCAGCAGACGTGGACGTGTTTCACATCTGAATTGAAACCGACGTAGAATGGAAACCCTAAGGTTCCAAACATGTGTTCCTGTTCAAAACACTTGCGTACACACTCCCCTCTGAAAGTCTTAGAAGTTTGTAACGGGAATTTCCGAACATCCTCTACATGCGATGAGTTCCAAAGAAGTGTCCAACAGTCGACTGAAGCTAGCGTTAATATCTTTGGGATGACGCGAAGCAGCAAGACAGTAATATCGACATAAAATTTTTCTGGGTTTGGTACCGCGTCATAATGTAAAAACTACTGCTGCTGGAGAAAAAAACCAACGTTTCAGCCACGATTTCAGCGGGCTTATTCTGGGTCTATGTTATTAATACGAATATAGATGCCACCTTTTTGATTTAATTATCTGAAATTACCCTCTCATATGATTAAATCCAGGGTATCCAACGAGTTACGAAGTGAAAATAGAAAATATTGGTTCAAATGGCTCTGAGCACTATGGGACTTAACATCTGAGGTCATCAGTCCCCTAGAACTTAGAACTACTTAAACCTAACTAACCTAAGGACATCACATACATCCATGCCCGAGGCAGGATTCGAACCTACGACCGTAGCGTCGCGCGTTTCCAGATTGTAGCGCCTAGAACCGCTCGGCCACTCTGGCCGGCTAGAAAATATTCTGCAAGACAATTTATTCAAAATCTGAAATAGGAAAAATAAGTCAAAATCATGGAAAAAATCGTGCTGAAAATCAATGAAAATGGCACATTAGTATCCCACAGCGAGGAGCAGAAACGGAATATACGTAAAGAAAGGCTTATTCAACTTTAATATCACCTATGACACTTCGTTTGCTTATAAAGCATGACATACGTTCACGTTGAAGTAAATACTTTCATGTTTTCTGCTTTTAGTGTCGACTGGAATAACTGAAGCTGAACAAAATGTGTTTTGAAAGTTAGAAAAGAATTCGAAATGGTCAGGTAATATGTAGCCCACGGCCAGTATACAATAAGATGAATTTGGAAAACTACCCAAAAATCAGATTTGCATATAGGATCAAGATTTAGCAACTTAGGACGACATCAAGTAACTCATCCTTCCTGCTTTGGACATCATTGTGCAAGATTCCTGATGAAATGCATAACTTGTAGCTCTGTAACTGCATTTTGCACTGCGTTGCACCCGAGGCTTTGAGAATGTCATAATACTGGAGAGCACATTTTCTTTCGACTTAGAATTTTGACACTTTCTTCATTTCTTACAGCGCAGAAAACGATATTTTCTATTTGTAACCGTCGTGTTTGGGATTAAATATAGAGCTACACGCCTTTAACATGGCATAGCTGTGCGCTCCGGAGTGTACTGTACAACAGCTCTGTCTGGTAAAACTGAATGGTTTTTTTTTCCACTGACAAGTCGCAAATTACTGTTGTGCTCCCACTACGTATCAAGAGGAGGGAACGTCCTTACGAGATATGCGGACTGATGATGGCACATATACTGCTGTAGTGCTTATTTGTCGGGATCAAATGATGGAATACATGCGTTAGTGTGTTAGAATGGCTTCTTTGTACAGCTCGATGAGGTCTGAACTTAGAAGCGACAGCAAAAGAGTGAAGAAAATATTTCGGACTGTTCTGTGAAGGTTCGTATGCATCTTGACTGCAGAACAGCGCCGATATCGCAGCCGCACCAAGGAATCGGCATTACTTCCCGTGAACAGAATGACAAGTAAGAAAACCCACAATATGCAGAACGGTCAGAAACAGTCTGAAAAGCTGAAAGGGTGCCTCTGAATAGGTTGTGTCAGAGAACTTTTAAGAAAAAAATTCTATATGTTAGGTGTTTCCGTGTTAATTACTATTTAAATTTGTAAATCAGGCTGTTGCGAGCGAAAATTCAAACGGCCCGTTACGTACAATCAGCGTCCGTTGTTCTGATACCATAGATGATGGCGCTCGAGACTTCTCAGCCTTTGGCCCGGATGTAATCCTTACTACCGCCCTATGCCAAAGTTTTGTTTCGCTCTCTTGTTCGTTCTTAGGGAACTAAACGAAGAACACGTTTGGTGACATCGCCTCAGCCTGTCGCTTGAATTTGCGGATACAACGGCCAGACTAACTTCAATGCCAATTAACTTTGAAACGGTGCAACGTATCTTCAGTTGGGAACCGCGTGACCGCTACGGTCGCAGGTTCGAATCCTGCTTCGGGCATGGATGTGTATGATGTCCTTAGGTTAGTTAGGTTTAAGTAGTTCGAAGTTTTAGGGGACTGATGATCTCAGATGTTAAGTCCCATAGTGCTCAGAGCCATTTGCAACTTATCGAGGTTTTCCTAACAATTATTTCGCAGCAAGACCTACCATGCAGCATCCTTACAAGCCTTCCATCTCGTATAGTGATATTTCTAAGGCTGCAGTATGTCTCGCCGCGGTAGGCAATGCTAAATCTGTAATTTAGTGGAGTTGCAGACACTGACTGCTAAAATTTTGAGAGAATTCTGTAATAATTCCAGCCGTAGGGCGGCTGGAGAGGAGGGAAATGGGGAGGGGGGGGGGTGGCATGTAACCTCCCTCGCAGCGAACAGGTGGCTGCGAGAAGAACAGAAGTTTTCAAATACATGGTGAATCACCTAAAAATTGCACCGTAAATATTGCGGAAATGGAAAGTGCTAATGATGTGTGGCTCTCACAGAATGCATTAGTAGTCAGTGGATCGTACTGTTAGCCAATCAAAAGATTCTGGTAATACTTACAAAGTGTATTTTTTGTGCAAACATACAACTTGGAAATGGAACAATGCCTACTGACATTAACACACTAAAAGTAGGATACATCAGAATGTGAGTGGTGTTTGTTGCAGGATCATAGTGACCGTCGTTTACGAGATATGGTATTTTGTAAAGTTTCCTCACCGACGATTGTTTGCGGCATCCAACCTGCGTAGTTGTTAGGTACTATGTCATTATGTTTGCTTACAATGTGCTTGTGTGTTTCTTGAGTGCTTTGTGACTTGCTAGTCGTTTAGTGGGTGACAGACCAAACAGCAGGTTGGTCCCGGCGGAGGTTCGAGTCCTCCCTCGGGCATGGGTGTGTGTGTTTGTCCTTAGGATAATTGAAGTAGTGTGTAAGCTTAGGGACTGATGACCTTAGCAGTTAAGTCCCATTAGATTTCACACACACACACACACACACACACAAAAAAAATACCAAACAGCAGTGAACGATGCGATTTATCAACGTAGGAAAAGCCGACATGTTCATGGCGACGGAGAGTACAGGAGGAATACAGTTCGTTCATGAATGGTGTATGCAGCAAGATAACCCAATAGTCATCAATAGAGACCGGACTATATGTATCATAAAAACCTTAAAATATGCATGCAAATATGCATGAAAAATGCTTATAAGTGCATGAAAAGTGTCGAAATAGGCAATATCAAATAATTAAAAACATGGTAGTTACTGCTTGCATTATATCTCAGAGACGAACCTGTGCATATCAGTTACGAGGAACAGCGCCGGCCACGCGAAAAGTCGGTACATCTAGAACGCTACCATTTTCTGAATACTTTTTCGTAGCGGTTAGAAAGGGGGCCTTTCTGGGATTATTTTCTAAAAATTTGCAAATCGGG
The DNA here is from genome assembly GCF_023864345.2 of Schistocerca serialis cubense. Lineage (NCBI taxonomy): Eukaryota > Metazoa > Arthropoda > Insecta > Orthoptera > Acrididae > Schistocerca > Schistocerca serialis. The sequence goes on along the minus strand of NC_064645.1, from coordinate 238,111,920 downwards.
GATACAGACTGTGTTTCAAGAATTGTTCCTTCTTTGCTATTGTGTTCGGTAACAAGCGAAAACGATGAGCGTGAATCGCAGTGAAACAATCGATATGTACAGGACCTACTTCGAGATATATCGCACGCAGAGGAACACACTCAATTACTCTGTAATATTTTATTTAAAAACAACATACAATCATGAATTTTTTTAAACAGGATTAACTTTTAATTAACACTATTGGACCAAAGCATCATTTACAATTTATTTTACATTTTTCTGCTATTTTAAACGCCAACGACCAAGTACTGCTGTAAAGATTCGGTAGTAAGATTGTGTCGTCCATCATTCAAAAAACATTTTTATAAGCAGAAAAGGCCCGTTGTACATCAACTGAGATAACTGGGCAGTATTTGAATTTGGGTGCTATCCTGGAACTTATTATTCCTGGTAAAAATTCACCCGTCCCATTAAAAAACTATCAATTTGGCGCAAGGGTTCTTAGCCCGGGTTATTGTTTGAAATGTTTTCCCCCCTCTAATGGCCTCGAAATGTTAAACAATAGGAGTAACCGAACGGTTCTAGGCGCTACAGTCTGGAACCGCGCGACTGCTGCGGTCGCAGGTTCGAATCCTGCCTCGGGCATGGATGTTTGTGATGTCCTTAGGTTAGTTAGGTTTAAGTAGTTGTAAGTTCTAGGGGACTGATGACCTCAGATGTTGAGTCCCATAGTGCTCAGAGCCATTTGAACCATTTTTGTTAAACACAGTTTCGACCTACGTACCCAACGAGTTACAACTGGTTCGGAAGGTACAGACACATTTGGTAGTTTTTCTTTGTAGGTCTTGATGCGAGCAGAGGCCTTGGAAACACTTTCTTTGTGGATGAAATCAGTTTATTTATTTTTATTATTTCATTCTCATTATTTACATTCAAATTTTATTTTTACTATCTACATTGACAAACATGGAACGTACTTCTTCAGCAACGCGATTACTCCGTGACAAAAGCAGTTCTCGTGAATCAAATTGGGATAAAACACTCAGAGAGCTTTTACTGCTTTGATCATATAGGGGGGCATCAGAAATAAACACAAAAGCCCTTCAATCTGCGGAAGATTCTGGAAATATTTTTCTAATACTTTCATTCTGGTGATCGTAGAATGATTCACTTTTCAAGTCTGCAGGCCGCTAGATAGGAAGAAGAAGGCTCTTCTTTTAAAGCAGTAACAATTAAATTTGCAATGTAATGGCTACAAGTATTTGTAGTTTCGTCAACTGAATTCCAGATAATGCTATCCTTTTCAGTGCGTATTTCTTCCAGAACATTTACGTAAGTTGTCGGTATATAATTTTTACGTAATGTTGATTTATCTGGTATATTTTGATTTAAGCAGTATTTGCGCAAGAAGCTTTTGAGAATAGGGTTTGTAAGTTTGCGAAGAGGAATATTGCTTGCAATGAATGTTTCACGTAGATACATGTTAAACCGACCTGTTTGGTTACCTTTGGACAAATCCCTGATACTGAAACTTGTTTTCGTCAGAAGTTGTTGTCGTGGGCCTTTCTTCTGCATTACTGCGATATGAAGAATTGTCTTGACATGCTGGTCTATTTGAAACTTTTTTTTTTGCACGAAACGTTTTTCTCGAAAACTCGACAGTATAAAACAATTCCATCATACCTACATGTTTTGGATGGTCAGTTGTCCACGAAATGGACAGTATAAAACAATTCCATCATACGTAAATGTTCTGGATGGTCAGTTGTCCACGAAATGACTTTTCCTTTTTCGGGCGGCATTGCGCGCAACACGTTACACACTACACGTCGTAAACACGTTTAGCTGTGTACACGTAAACAGAAAGGTAAACTGAAAAAAATGGACGTGCGACTAAAAACTTGCTTAGTTTAATTTAATTGTTGCCGACGTATCCGGTATAACAGCGGAGGGCATTAACTGGGGGACGCGGGCGCAGAAGCATTGACTCTGGTTGTCCCTGTTCCTCTTCTGTAATGATTTCGCTAGTCAGTGGCCTCTCGGTTAGCGACTGCACACAGTTCTAGGTCGCGGCCAATCTGTGAGACATCAAAACTAGATCGAGCTAGAGACCACCGGTCTAAATTCTTAAAATATTGTAATCATAGAGCGAAAATATTTGTCGTCACTAATTTTTAGTTAAAATTTGGAATAACCGGAGAAAAGGAGCCAAATATGCAAATGCATATAACCCGGTCTCTATGCATCAACTATATCGGTAAATATTTATCAACCTCTTCAACCACATACGTAAAGGTGGAAACGGAACACCTAGACAATCTAACAGAAGGAAACAAGTGATGACAGAAGGCAGTGAAATTACTTTAGCCGCCGTTGCAGTTGATCCGCACGTTAGCCCCCACACAATCGCACGAGCAAATGGCATAAGTCATGCATAAGTCATTTTCCATGGACACAGGTTCATCCCTATCACATCTTTCTCCGTCCAGAGCTGCATAGAAACGATTATGGAACTCGCATTAACTTCCGTACATGGAAACTGAGACAGGGTACTCCAGATGTATCATACAGGGTGATCCATTGATAGTGACCGGACCAAATATCTCAAAATAAGCATCAAACGAAAAAATTACAAAAAACGAAACACGTCTAGCTTGAAGGGGGAAACCAGATGGCGCGATGGTTGGCCCGCTAGATGGCGCTGCCATAGGTCAAACGGACATCAACTGCGTTTTTTTAAAATAGGAACCCCATTTTTTATTACATACTCGTGTAGTACGTAAAGAAATATGAATGTTTTAGCTGGACCACTTTTTTTGCTTTGTGACAGATGGCGCTGTAATAGTCACAAATGTAGAAGTACGTGGTATCACGTAACATTTCGCCAGTGAGGACGGCATTTGCTTTGTATACATTACCCGTGTTAAAATGGACGGTTCACCAGGGACGGAAAAGGTCGATATTGTGTTGATGTATGGCTATTGGGATTAAAAAAAATGTCGTGTGGCTAGGGCCTCCCGTCAGGTAGACCGTTCGCCGGGTGCAAGTCTTTCGATTTGACGCCAATTCAGCGACTTGCTCGTCGATGGGGATGCAATGATGATGATTACGACAACACAACACTCAGTCCCTGAGCGGAGAAAATCTCCAACACAGCCGGGAATCGAACCCCGGCCCTTAGGATGGACATTCTGTCGCGCTGACCACTCAGCTACCGGGGGCAGACGCTATTGTGATCAAAATGCCCAACGGGCGTGTGCTATGTATGCTGCTCGGTATCCTGGACATCATCCAATGGCTGCGACAAGTGGAACATCATCGACCTTGGCGGGTTAATGTATGGTGCGGCATTATGGGAGGAAGAATAATTGGCCCCCATTTTATCGATGGCAATCTAAATGGTGCAATGTATGCTGATTTCCTACGTAATGTTCCACCGATGTTACTACAAGATGTTTCACTGCATGACAGAATGGCGATGTACTTCCAACATGATGGATGTCCGGCACATAGCTCGCGTGCGGTTGTAGCAGAATTGAACAGTATATTTCATGACTGGTGGATTGGTCGTCGAAGCACCACAACATGGCCCGCACGTTCACCGGATCTGACGTCCCCGGATCTATTTCTGTGGGGAAAGTTAAAGGATATTTGCTATCGCGATCCACCGACAACACTTGACAACATGCGTCAGCGCATTGTCATTGCATGTGCGAACATTACGGAAGGCGAACTACTTACTGTTGAGAGGAATGTCGTTACAAGTATTGCCAAATGCACTGAGGTTGACGGACATCATTTTGATCATTTATTGCATTAATGTGTAATCACGCTGTAATTGCATGCGTTCTCAGAAATGATAAGTTCACAAAGGTACATGTATCATATTGGAACAGCCGAAATAAAATGTTCAAACGTACCTCTGGTCTGTATTTTAATTTAAAAAGCCTACCTGTTACCAACTGTTCGTCTAAAATTGTGAGCCATATGTTTGTGACTATTACAGCGCCATCTATCTCAAAGTGAAAAAAGTGGTCCAACTAAAACATTCATATTTGTTTACGTACTACACGAATACGTAATAAAAATGGGGGTTCCTATTTTATAAAACGCAGTTGATATCCGTTTGACCTATGGCAGCGCCATCTAGCGGGCCAACAATAGCGCCATCTGGTTTCCCCCCTTCAAGCTAGACAAGTTTCGTTGTTTGTAGTTTTTTCGTTTGACGCTTATTTGGCCCAGTCACGACAATGGACCACTCTGTATATCTTGTTCCGTGATGAGGCCACATTTATCAATAATGGTTAGGTAAACTGCCGAGGCCGCGCAGTTTGAGGCGCCATGTCATAGATTGCGTGGCCCCTCCCGCCGGAGGTTCGATTCCTGCCTTGGGCATGGGTGTGTGTATTGTTCTTAGCATAAGTTAGTTTAAAGTAGTTTAATTAGTGTGTAAGTCTAGCGTCCGATGACTTCAGCAGCTTGGCCTCTTAGGAATTCACACACATTTGAACATTTTGAAACTGCTGAAAAATGCACTGTTGGTCTGTTCATAGAATACTCCACATGTATCATCTATCTTATTTAGTCATGAATCCGCATTTCCCAGTCATGGCCACACAAACCACAGAAATATGCACGACATCGGTCGTCTGTTGACAACCCAGTTGGCTTCGTCAGAGGGAACGTCAGCGTCCATGGAGTGTAAATGTATGATGTGAGACAATGAACCGTCAGTTCATAGGCACGCTTTTCAGAAACGGAACATTGAGCGCACACGAGTATCGCAGCCTCCTAACAGATCATCTTCCAGCGATGTTAGAAGACGCACCTTTTCAGACGTGGATGAGTCTGTGATACCAACACGATGGCTGCCTAGCTGTTAGTACTATAGCACGTCTTCACGAATTGTTTCGAATCGTTGGGTAGAACGGAGAGAACCTGTACCTTGCCCGACCCATTTCCCGGATTTGACGCCTGTAGACTTTTTATTGTGGGCAAAGTTGAAAGACACTGTCTGCAAGGACATACCAACTACACCCAATGATATGTAACGGCGTAATACTGCAGCCTGCTCGGACATCTCCGCTGGAATGCTAACACATGTGCAGCAGCCGTTCCATACCAGACTGGAAGCGTGTATTGCTGCTGCCAGTGGTAATTCTGAACACAACCTGTGAAGGTTAATTGTCTCGTTACTGTTCAGAATCCACATAACAAGTGTATGTACCTGTTGAGCCGTGGTGCGCCTTTTCTGGCACATCAGCTCTTTGGCAGTACTATCGATTACCCGGCTGTGCTACGATCTTTGCCCCTGTTGTGATCTGGCGGCGGGTATTTGCGGTAGGGGAGTTGGTCGCCGGACTCGCTACGAGGCGCTAGGTCGTGCCTGAGGTGACGACGGAGCAAACACGCGGGCGCGGCCGGCCTAACTTGCAAGACGGTCGCAGGTTTGTGGTGGACGTGTCTGATGTCAACTTCGGGCGGTGTTCGTCGCATTGCTTTGCGGCCTGTTTTCTCGGAGAGATCCATCCCTCGAGACCATCTCGAACAACGCTCTCCATCGTACGTGTAAGTGGTTTTGGTGCCTTCGTTTCGTCAAACGATTTGTGTTGCAGCGAGTGAACTTGTTGGTCGGTTGGTGGCTGGCAGAATCTGTGTGACCGTATGCAGACCAGCAGTTGCTATTTGCTTTAGAATCCGCTGGATGGATGATTATTAAAAGGCAGATTAGCACGAAGGCGTGCGTGTGATTTTGGGTTTATTGCCATCAAGCGGCGTCGCTGGTATATTGCTGAAAAAAAATTCAACCAGTTATTCTGTTATTAGTAAAACTTTTATTTAGTAAAGCTACTCATTTATATGTACTTCCTTATATACGTGTATTTATTGAATACACACACTGAACAGTAATTGGTTTGTGTATTTTACCGATTTATGAACGTATATTGATTGATGTTTGGTTGGTGTTTGCTGTGTATTCTGTGGTCTGTTGTGTTCCAGTTTCTGCGAGTTGGGGTGCGTGGGTGCGGCGCCACGTCCCGCTTCGCTGCACAGAGGCTGTGACGTGGAGTCTAATGGGAAGTGACTCCCGGTTGAGCCCTGACGTTTAGGTGTTGTTTGGACGGCTGGTCGGCTGCTTCCGGCATTTAAGTCACCCTTGTCCAGGGCAGCCAGGGGTCACTGCCCGTTTGATAAATGTAACCTATTTCATGTATTGTTTGTGTTTCTTTTTTAAAAAAAGGGGTTTTAAATTTGTTGAATATGAATTATTATAGTCACGTGTTGTGCTGGTTAGGTGTTTGTTGGTTCTAAACGAACTGATACTTTTGGTAAATTACCTTTATATTGTAATTTTTTTTTTAAATTTAGTACCATTTTTTAAAATCTGTTTCATGTTGTTCAAATGGCTCTGAGCACTGTGGGACTTAACATCTGAGGTCATCAGTCCCCTAGAAATTAGAACTACTTAAACCTAAATAACCTAACGACATCACATACATCCATGCCCGAGGCAGGATTCGAACCTGCGACCAAAGCGATCGTGCGGTTCTAGACTGAAGCGCCTAGAACCGCTCGGCCATGTCGGCCGGCTAGTTTCATATTGTAATTTATTTGAAATCTCTGTGGGTCATCTCTTTAAGTCTGTTGGTAGTTGTTATCTGCTGTCTTGCTTGAGAAGCAAGATATTTGTAATATTTTATGAAAATATGCCCACGTCGATTGTCTCTTACCTGTTTTGCATAAACGATGAATTTAGTTGTTGTTGTTTAAGGAGTGACTTTATAGGGGCCTTGACCTTCCATCCTAAGTGTACCCCTCATCCCCACTTCCTAAGTAACACCTGTGTCGTTCTTTATTGTGTGCTACCACAGGTATTATGCAAGCATCGGTGAGGAAACTTTTCAAACTGTGATATCTCGTAAACGACTCGCACTAGAATGCTGCACCAAACACCACTGACGTTCTAATTTACCCTACTTATAGTCTGTTGATGTCAATATACTTACAAATTCTATGTTCGCATAAAAAATACACTTTCTATTATTATAGTCTGTTAATTGGCTAGCAATGCGAGCCACTGACTGCAAATCCATTATGTGAAAACCGAACATCAATAGCTCTTTCCGTTTCACCTTGTGTATTGCGGGCTATGACCCCAGTTCTTTTACTGCCCCGTATCAAACTTCAGAACTGAAGCTACCGCCATCTACAGAGAAAGGCTTTCCGTAATTCTGCCTCTTTCTGACGGTTTTACAGAATGAGCGCTTGCAGATATGTTTTTATAGCGGGAGCGCCGACGTTAACTGTAGAGAATGAGGCGAGACTGTTGTGAAAGCTCCGCGCCGGGCGCCTGCGGCGTTCGCAACCCGCCGCTCACGTCCCCTTTACCGGCAGTGCCGGGCGACGCTAAACCCCCTCGTAAATCGCAGCCTCGCAGCGGAGCGCAGCAGAGGCGCGCCCGCCGCGTTTACGGGCCGAGTGGGCCAGCCGGGTCCACAGCCACCAAATCCCGGACCCCCGTTAGGCTCGCTACCTCCCATCCCCCCTCCCCCCCCCCCCCTCCCACCGGGCTCCGCAAGGAGCAGGCAACTTTTTGCGCGCACAGCAAACGGCCGTGTGAACTGGACGTGCCTAACAAGCTTAACCGGGGAACGGGCACGGTAACCAGGAGTTACGGGCAGGGAGCCGGCGACCTTCCTGTGAACTCGCACACTACTGACACAACCGTGCTCTACGTTGAGGATTCCCCATTAAAGCACGCTTTGCCACAAAATTCTACGTCTAGCTTAGCGCCCGCTGCTTCGCTTGTGTAAAATGTTTGGTTTGCACAGATCTTACTGTTTTCCTCTAATCGAATTTTCATGTAGTCTATGCAGTGTTGAATCCTGCCTAGGCGTTAAATATGTGAGGTCTAGGAAGCCTGCCTTCTCGAAGCGCTAGACAATATTCAAACAAATCGTATTAATGAGTTTTATTACTGTAAGACGTGGATATTTCTACTGTCTATTGTCAAATCACAATTTATGAAAGATGTTTATATTTTATTAATAGGATTTAGTAGGAATAATTAATATGTGTCATGAAACTTCCTGGCAGATTAAAACTGTGTGCCCGACCGAGACTTGAACTCGGGAACCTTTGCCTTTCGCGGGCAATTGCTCTACCAAATGAGCTACCGAAGCACGACTCACACCCGGTACTCACAGCTTTACTTCTGCCAGTACCTCGTCTCCTACCTTCCAAACTTTACAGAAGCTCTCCTGCGAACCTTGCAGAACTAGCACTCCTGAAAGAAAGGATATTGCGGAGACATGGCTTAGCCACAGCCAGGGGAATGTTTCCAGAATGTGATTTCATCATTCTGGAATATGTGTCATGTTGGAAATAATTGTGGTAGCAGGGAATGTCTGCACCAAAGTATTGTTGACAAGAGAGACCGCAAATTGATATAATTTTAAAAAGGGCGGGAGAGACCGCGTATGGATACATTTTAAGAAAAGAGCGGGAAAGACCGCGCATTGATACATTTTGTAATGGTAGCAGCGACTGTCTGCACCAGAAAGCATTGTTGGCAGGAGAGACCCCACTTTAACGTTCGTAGGAAGTCAGTAGGAAGCGAGATGTGAAGCTAGTCGGTAGCAGGTCTGAAGCGAGAGGTTGAGAGGAGCGGTGTGCCTGCCAGCCACTAGCTATGATTTACAAGAGATTATAAACGGATGTACAGAGACATCAGCTAACTATTATAATAAGAGGAACTAATATTACTGAATTAATTTTTTTGAGAAACTCAAGACTACTGAAGGTATGTTTGTGCATTGCTGGTTGTAAGATTATTGTAAAAAGTAAGTCTCATTTGAACGTTTGTAAAATCATTTCATTCAGAATATAATTAAATTTTGCCAGAAATATTGCATTTCTGATTATAATCCATCCCAAAAACCATCAACGTAAAACTTTGCAATATTTTATTGTTGTCAAGAAAAGTTTAACTATGAATTACGTAACTTCAGTTAAATTAATTAAAAAATAACGTCAGCTTTGCTATTAAAGAATAACGTCAGCTTCGGTAATAAATACAGCCACTTATTATGAAAGCCCACCAGCAGCTAATAGAGTATATTAAAACAGAGTAAGTATATTCATGTCACAGTTCGATGTAGCAGTCAGATGGCGATCCAGTAACAGTAAAAAAGGTAAGGAACAGCTTTGGCTTGTTGCAGATAACGACTGAGGGCCACGACGACGACACATTCTATGTTTCGTCGAAATAATCAGAAAATCACTTTTAACAAGCAGCAATTAAATTTGTATGCGAAGACTGAGAAAGAGAATAAATTTCAAAGGGAAGATTTCATTTGTTATTACTAAGCAAGAGACAGAAATCCTAAGGGAAGGTTACATAGTTTATGGTAAAAGGGAAGGTTATCATTAACAAAAGAGGTATAGAGGAGACGGGAAGGTTTCATTACGAAATGAACAATGACAATACTTAGCTTTGACAATAGCACAGAAGTGTCCCAAGCAAAGGGCGACATGCAAATAAGAAATGTCTTCAGTATATGCAATTCCTAAGTCACCGGTCTTGAAGTGGCTAATCTTGATGCTGCCGTAGAAGTGGGCCGCGGCCAATCGGCTCCGTGCTTATGTCCTGTTCGTATAGAGGTCATTGCCGTCGCGTTGTCGTCCTGGAGAGGGGTCGGTTAGGGCTGACGTCCTCTTCACAGCCATCTCTCTACTCTACTTTCCGACTGGCGTGCCGGCGCTTGTCTTTACGCGGTAACACGAAGTGCAACATCTTCTTAACTTTTCACGCTAATTGAGGCCATAGAAGCATGGTTTCTTCGATTGTGCTTCTGACCAAAAAGCGATTCTGGAAGCTCGAGTCCATGGTTTTTGTTAATTGTGGTTTTTGCGTTCCTGTGGTCGTTCTTCCACACAAACATTAATCCCCTAACGCATATTTCTCTACATCTAATCGATAAGTGAAATGCGAATTCTCATAGATTTAACTTCAAAAGATTTTTAATGTATCGAAATAATTTCTTAAAGATTTTCTTCCTTAAAATCACCATCTTAGGAGTTGAATTTCCAAACCCATTGAAACATGTATCTCCCTATTTCTAACAGAGAAGACAAATACAAATTTTCATAGATAAGCTTTGAAAAAGCTTTCATAATGAAGTGATTTCATAAAATTTTCCATCACCTATTTCACTCACATAGGGGGCTGAACTTCAATAAACACTGAAACGTACACATAATTTTAACCGAGAAGTCAGATACCAATTTTTATACTTTTGCCTTGAATCTGCTTTAGCTGTTCTTTACTAATGTTTTTTTTTTAAACAACTTGCAGGACTACTCTGGTATCGTAGTTTGATTTGAAAGATTACAGGCGACTGTAAGTTGATACCCTGACAGCAATCACTTTTAATTATAAGCTTTCCACTTGTCTATTTGGCCGTGTTTCTGCTAAACTGATTCTGTCCTCTGACAGTGGCTGTTTTTGCTAGCCTGCATTGGAGGTTATCATTTTTATCAGAATATTAAATAAAACTTGAATACTGAGAAACGTTTCATGATATGGTGGTCCTGTTATTATTGTAGCCAATTATTGGTGGATGATTAATATCTCAACATGGGATTAATCTTTTATTAAAAAACAGCAAGGGTTTATTAATCATAAAATAGGACAAACAACACAAGTTAAAAGAGAAGATAAAGAAATCATGAACTGCTGGCAACACAAATAGAAGCAACAAATAATTAGCACTCCACTAGCTGGCATTTGGTTGGCAAAGACTACAGTTGATCTGTTTGATCTATTTACATCGGCTCAAAATATTGATAAGGCAATCTGAAATTATTTAATGCTAATTTGGCTTTGCAGGTTTTATAATCCACAGAAGTTACACAACATTGGTGCAGCTGAGAGCAGGTGGCTAGAATTAGTTGCTGTTTGCCCTAACAAGCTGGAGTAACAATACTATACCCCTTTCTCAATGCATAGCGCTGTCTCAGGTGACGGTCATGACGCAAGCGTCTGCAGAGTAACGATGTACGGTGCCTGTAATTCGTTATCACAGGCACGAAATATGCAAGGTCGCAGGCAGGCAATCTGTTAGACGGATCGCAATTACTTTCTGATGGTGCCCTGAAATCTCTGCAGATTCCAGTGTGTGACACTCCCATTTGTTGGTCATACTATGGACCAATCTGGCTCACTTATACGTCAGTGCACACAACGAGGTCAAACGTCAAAGAGGCAGACCTGATATGAATAAGATTCTCCTCGGCACAGCAAGTTGTGCGAGATGACTGTGGTCTAAACTGTTGGTGAGATAAGACTTTACCACAAGCACCCCAGTCAAGACCTATGTCAGTGTGAAGTCACGCTCAGGTCGAGTATCCTAAGTGCAGCCCACTCATAACAAGAGTCAAGATCCGCATCCCCTCTCCAGACTGGAGTCTAAATCAGAAGTCTCCACACAGGTTTTGAGCCAATTACAAGACTCTATGAGCGCCATATCTTCCCTCTAACTCGTCTCCTCTACCTCCATAACTCATCGATTAACCAAATTTAATAATATTCTTTTCTCTGCTGGAGAAGCATCCAGTACCTGACTTGCATATTTCTGCGTAGGGAGGAAAAACATTATGCTCTCAAATTGGTTTTCTCACAGCCGGTTTAGGCAGTGTGTTTTGAGAGTTTTCATTTAAGCATAAAGTGAACAACACATTTATTACAGACATAATTATCTTGATGGACCGAACATTACAGGAAGTCTGACTAAAGCCTCAGCTAAACTAAGAGAAGAGCTTTTTTGTCCCAACATACAACTTTTCAGAGCCGCCATAAATGCCTAAAAGTGTTCTAAAGACCCGAGGCTACGCAAAAATCTCCGTAGGCTGATGGTCGAAACCACCTGATGGCTCCATCTATAGCGTCCGGTACAAGGCCAACATGGAAATTCATGGATTTTTACAGACGCCAACTCTTTACACAGTAGGTGTTTAGGACACTACTAAAACGCCTTAACCGGGTTACCCACTTTCTCTCCTGCGCCCCTGACTCTGTCATGACCAGAAACGCCTCGCAGGTGGACCCAGATAGGCAGTTATTCGTCTCATTGGCCGAAAGCGTTATCTGCACACTTGTGTGAGAAATTCTGTCCACGGTTAATGCTTTGAGATGTTCCTCTCTCTAACAGTTGCACAGAACTTGCAAGCTCCAAATGTCTACTGCAAGATTTATTGTTAAATAATCAAACCGCCTGCTTATTCCCAAGTCCATAAAATAGTAATCGAAGGAGAGCTGGTGTAAAGATACCGCATGCATTAATAATGTACATGCTCCCATCAACGCTTGCTCATGTTGATAACTTCTTGCCGACTCACAAAAATGATGACTAGGGTGAATAACTACATTAAAGAATAGCCTTGAATATAAAAATAAGTTAGAAAGTGACTTGTCCTCTCTCACTTTCACCCACTGTTTTGCCCCGTTAGTGGCTGAATTTCCAAAGATGCTGAAACACGTATTTTTTATTTCTAAGCAAACAAGGACCAGTTTTCGTAGTTCTAGCTTCAAAGTTGCCTTAATAGTAACATTTTTTCAAAAAGTTTTTAATCCCCTATTTCACCACTTTAGTAATGGATTATCGAACAATTCCTTGTTAAACGATGCCTACAGTATAAGATCAATATCCTCTGCAAATTTCTAGCTTCTGCCCTTAGCGGTTTTGGCTTGGTAATGATGAGTCAGTGAATCAGTCTGGTCATATTTTACCCTCTTAGCGGTTGAATTTATTGAGAAGTCACAAACCAATTTTTATAGATGTAATTTTAAAAATGCTTTAGTAGCTCCTTAAAATGGTTTACTTTTAAAAAAATCTTCTACTCTTTCACCCCAATAGGGGTTTAAGATCAGTACCGTCTCCAGATTTTAGATTTCTGTCCTCAGCTGTTTCAGCTGGGCGATGTTGATTCAGTCAGTCAGGACACTGCCTTTTATACATTGCCTTAATAGGGACCTTTTTTTTAAACAACGTTTCAACCCCTATGTCACCTCCTTACGGGTGTAATTTCGAAAAATCCCTTCTTAAATGACGCCAACTGTGTAACAACAACACCCTCTCAAAATTTCAAGTCCCTCTACTTAGTGATTTAAACTTTCATCCCCTATTGGGGTTGAATTTCCAAAAGTACTGAAACACATATTTTTGTACTTTCAACATGTGACTACGAGTATTCAGCCTGTTTTAGTTTTATTTATAGGCCATGCCCTCTTAGACAAATTATAGATTTAGGTATATCTTCTCAATAAGGCTCAATTATTTGGGCTGAAACCTAGGTAAAGGTTGGTTTCATTACCGCAATAGAGGCTTATATATTACATATTTTTGTGTTTCTAACCGATACGCCAAATATAAATTACTATAGATTTAGGTTTAAAAATGCTTTCATAATGAAAGATTTTGATAAAACATGTCATCCACTAGTGAACCCTCTTAGTAGCTGAATTTCCAAAAAAGCTGAAGTGCGCATTCTTTTATGTCTACCCGAAAAGCGGAATACCAATTTTCGTAGTTCTACCTTCAAAACTGTCTTATATGCAACATATTTTCAAAAAACGTTTACCCCTTAGTTTGCCCCTTAAGGGCTGAATGTACAAAAATACCTAAACGGCATTTTTTAAATTTCTGAGCAAGAAAGCTAAAATTTGTTTTTGTAGTAGCTACAAAATTGCATTAATAGTGATATACTTTCATGAAGCTTTTAATACGCTCTTTCACCCCTTTAAAAATGGAATGTCGAAAAATCCTTTGTTAAACGACGCCTACAGTTCAAGATAGACACCCACACCAAATTGCCAGTTTCTGTCCTTAATAGTTTGGTCTGGGGATGATGAGTCAGTGAGTCTGTGAGTCGGGACATTGCCGTGTATGTATTGAGATAGCTGAGTTTATATCACGGAACGGAATAACGGCGACAGTTGGAAGAGGAAAATTAATTCTACGCCTTACTGCTAGCACATCACCCATAGCTGTATAGTCGTGGGCAAAAACTTTTTTCGTCCTTGATGTTTCATCCAGAGCTGCGCTGGACATCTTCCGAGGCGCTCCTGTTTCCACTGAGTCTTGCCGACTTGTGTATCGGACTGTGAAAAAAAAAAAAAAAAGGCTTCGTAACCGTTTATCTCTGCCGATCACGTATAAACGTCTGCCACACACCGTTCTCAAAGCATTTATCTCGCTTTCCGACGTTCTGTCTGGTTAGTCGGCAAGACAGCGGGACATGGAGCACCTCTAAAGATGCTCTGGACGAAACGTGGCGAACGGAATATTTCATGGCCCACTACCATACAGCTCGAAAGATTCACTAGCAGCTGAGGCATCCTGTCATGCGAGCTTTCATTGCATCATCTTGCCTTACGTTTATCTATTCCCACAATGAATTAGGCCCATGTACTCGCCTCGGCAGCTGAGGTAACGAGTTTGAAGATGCCCAGTTAGGAGGAAATCGGCGCGAATCCTGATGAGGAAAATTATTTTTTATCACCAGTACTCGATCGCTAGACTTAGAGAAAGCTTTTGACATTGTTAACTGGAATCCTCTTTTTGTAATTCTGAAGGCAGCAGGGTTAAAAGACAGGGAGCGAAAGGCTGTTTACAGCTTCTACTGAAACTAGGTGGCAGTTATAAGAGTCGAGGGGCATGAAAGGGAAACAGTGGTCGAGAACAGAGTGAGACAGGTTTGTGGTCTATCACAATTTATTCACCAAACAGTAAAGGAAACCAAAGAAAGGTTCGGAGAAAAAATTAAAGTTCAGAGAGAAGAAATAAAAACTTTCAGTCTTGCCAATGGCATTATAAATCTGTGAGAGACGGCACAGGACTTGGAAGAGCATCCGAACAGAATGATCAGTGTCTTGAAAGGTAGGTATAAAGTGATCGTAAAAAAAAGCAAAACAAGGACAATAGGATGTAGCGTAGTTAAATCAGGTGATGCTGAAGGAATTAGATTAGTAAATGAGACAAAGTAGTAGTTGAGTTTTGCTATTTGGGTAGCAAAATAACTGATGATGACCGAAGTAGGGAGGATATAAAATGTGGACTGACAACGGCAAGAAAAGTCTTTCTGACGAAAAGAAATTTGCTAGCATCGCATATAGATTTAAGCGTTAATACGTCTTTCCTGTAAGTATTTATATAGAATGTAGCAATGTATGGAAGTGAAACATGAATGATAAACAGTCTAGACGAGAAGAGAATAGAAATTTTTGAAAAGTGGTGTTACAGAACAACGCAGAAGATTAAATAGGTAGATTACATAACTAATGAGGAAGCACTGAATAGAATTGGGTTGAAAAGAAGTTTGTGGCACAACCTGACTAGAAGATGGAATCGGTTGATAGGACACATTCAGAGACATCAAGGGGTCATCAGTTTAGTATTGGAGGGAAGTGTGGGGGGGGGGGATCAAAATCGTATAGGGAAACCAAGAGATAATACAATAAGCAGATTTAGAAGGCTGTATGTTGCAGTAGTTATTCGGAGATGAAGAGGCTTCCACAGCATGGAGGTGCGTGTAGAGCTGCATCAAACCAGTCTTCAGACTGAAGAACACAACGACTACTACACTGGATCAGTAAAGGTGGGTGGGGAGGGGGCAGAAGGAAGTTGGAGCCTGATGTTCCTGATCGCCACACTTGGCGCTAATGTTCTGTGTTAAATTACACAACCGTCTTCAGCGTCCCGTGGAGTTACGGCATGGTGATGGTGATCTGTCTCTCGTGTGGGGTACTTAATCTGGAGGGGGCCTTGGTGCTACTATATGACAGCAGCGATTTTCACCCACTCTATTCTCGTGTGTCACATCTTCGTACAACGAACCAGTGTTCGCCTATGGATGCCTGGTCCTGGAGGTACATCTACATATACATATACTGTTAAGCGAATGGTGGAGAGTACTTAGTATAGTACCACGTATAAGTGTTCCTTTCCATTTCACTCACATAAGGAGCATTGGCAGAAATTAATTGCCTTTGGGTAGAAATTAATTACCTTTGGCTGTGTTGTAATTAGTCTAATGTTGACTTCATGTTTCATAGTCCTTATAGCATATATATATGTGTGTGTGTGTGTGTGTGTGTGTGTGTGTGTGTGTGTGTGTGTGTGTATGTTTGTATATACCGGGTGATCAAAGAGTCAGTATAAATTTGAAAACTTAGTGAACCACGAAATAATGTAGATAGAGAGGTAAAAATTGACACACATACTTGGAATGACATGGTTTATTATTAGAACAAAAAAAAGCACCCCATATTGCTAGACTCGTGAAAGATCTCTTGCGCGCGTCGTTTAGTGATGATGGTGTGCTCAGCTGCCACTTTCGTCATGCTTGGCCTCCCAGGTGCCCAGACCTTAGTTCGTGGGATTATTGGCTTTGGGGTTACCTGAAGTCGTAAGTGTATCGTGATCGACCGACATCTCTAGGTATGCTGAATGACAACATCCGACGCTAATGCCTCACCATAACTCCGGACATGCTTTACAGTGCTGTTCACAACATTACTCCTCGACTAGAGCTATTGTTGAGGAATGATGGTGGACATATTGAGCATTTCCTGTAAAAGAACATCATTTTTGCTTTGTCTTACATTGTTATGTTAATTATTGTTATTCTGATCGGATGAAGTGCCATCTGTCGGAAATCTTTTGAACGTTTGTATTTTTTTGGTTATAATAAAACCCCATGTCATTCCAAGCATGTGTGTCAGTTTGTACCTCTCTCTCTACATTATTCCGTGATTTATTCAGCTTTCAAATTTATACTGACTTTTTGATCACCCAGTATATATGCATAGGCATAAAGAATATTTATAGATTCTAGATACTGGTTCTCGAAACTTTACAAGCGGGTTTTCGAGGGATAATTGTTGTTTATCTTCAAGACATTGCCAATTCAGGTTTTTCAAAATTTCCTTGACACTCTCCCGCGAGTCAAGCTAACCTTGTTATCCTTTTGGCCGATCATCTCTGTATGCGTAGTGGCAGTATCTTGTATTTTCACTGCTGCCAAGCGTGTCCTGTGTCCGTGACAAAAACGCAACACTATATAAGCCTTCGTCACATTCATCCATATCACACTAGTGCCAACTAAATGCTCCGAAACAGGTCGGAGGGAGACAATGGGATGCCTCAAACATGGCCTAACCCAGGATGGTAGTGCACTATGCTTGCACCTGCCTCCAACGCTCTTTTCATCTTTATCTGACTTCTCCTGCTCTTTTAAAAGCTTTTATTGCAGGTACAACTTTAAAAACATAAAAACCACCAAACTTACCTGACGTCACTTAGCTCTCCAGGAACGTAGAACACTTAATGGTTTGGCACACTACAGCTGGCTTAAGTGTAGAACAACGAACGTGGATAAAATTGGCACAGGTGAATAAATACAAGTTTTCCAGGAAAACTAGATTTCCCATTAAATTTAATACACCTCGTTATTATTATTTTTAGTATTATTCCTAATCATATAACATTACTTGGGAAATACAAACGAAATATAATGAAATATATAGTTTACAAATTTACGGATTATTTATACAGGGTGTATCATAAGTAATGGCGGTAATCGTATGCAGTTGGAAGTACACGATTCTAGAAGCAAAAAAGTCACAGTATTCATAGTTCCACAAATGAACCATTTGTGAGATAACTGAGATTTTGTGGACACCAGCCACCACTGACTTTACTTTGTGTAAACGCCACCTGAATTAGAAAAAGATAACAATACTGCTCAACATTAAGCAAATGTTTTAAAGATACTTTGGTGCAGATGTTTTGAATGAATACGACAAAATTTACGTGGTTGTACTAGTAGTTAAACGACGTGTTCATAGAGTCGTCCTTGAACCTGCATACATGCCTGTACGAGTCGCTGCAATGAGTTTCGAATCCTTTCAAAAATGCGTATATCAATTCCAAATTCTTGACGAGCACCGACACGTCTCTGCCTCAGTTCTTCAAGAGTGTTAACTGCAGTTGCTTGAATTACACCTTTAAGGTCGTCCCAAACACAGAAACACATGGCGCTCAGATTAGGTATCTTGGAAGTCACGCTATAGGTCCTCCTTGCTCCAACCATCTTTGGCCTTATCGGTATGTTACATGCCGTTCACCATGGCAGTAAAGAGTCTGGTACTCCATCATGCATGTACCACATCATCTGGCTGAAACGTGCTATTTGCGTCCAATAATAAGGCAGGAAGCAGAAGGGCCATAACTTTCAAACGTACACAGCTTGTGTTAAACAAAGTTTATTACCTTGCACAATTTAATACAATAAAACAGATAAATATAACAAAGTAACAGGAGCACAATATAAATTTTTCTTAAACTTCTGCATAAAAAATTTCTGTTGACGTAAATAATAAAATTAAAATTTTTCCAAACGGTGAACCCGCAGGACTATCCTGTACAATAACTTCTCTTCTGCAGTATAAACTCACGCCAAGGTATAAAATAAGGCATAACATAAGGCACATAATTAATAATTAAAGCGACTTCTGTAACTTGAACGCTCGGCAGTGAAGACACCGGGCACACTAACTTTTGACTACGGAATAATCCAGTTGATGACAGTACAGGGAGCCACTAATTTAAATAACAAACAATTAACAAAAAAACAGCGCCTCTGCATATAAACATTCCCTGAGAACATAAGCAAATGAAACCCTCCTATATAAAAATTAAACTTTGCAACCAGCACACAAGGTACAAACACAATAAACAAATGGCTGATGAGGGAATACAGAATTAATAAGGTGGAGCCTCCAGCAATCTGATCGGGCACTAATTACAGACTGAAACCCAATTTTACAGGTTTACATTCATATTTAGAGCGAAAGGTGCATACGCCAAAGTGGCGGAGGAGCGAGCTACAAAGCTTAACGACTTGACAGAACCAGGAACAAAGAGAACAGCCACACTCCGCTTAAGGACGAAATCGAGATAGAAGGCCAGCAACATGGAGTCCGGTCTAACAAATCACAGTTCCATTGGCAACGGTCAAGTCATCAAGCTCCGGTGCCACGCCCCACCGTACCCGACGAAATACTCGGCGCTCCGTGCAACTGAAACATAAATCAACTACAACGGCACACTTGCAATTGCACATTCATATTACATAAAAGAATAAAATAACATTAAAACAGGAAAGCTCGCTAAAAAATATTTAAACTCAACACTTAAGAGTTCATTTAAGCACTACAGCACGCGTGTAGATAAGACTGTTCCCTGAAACGTGATAGTAACAGTTGAGTATTATTTTATACGGGCAAGAGCCCACCAGAACTACACTTTCATGGGTGTAGTTTCACGAGAAAGCATAGTGTTTCGTTACCCGTAAACTAAGGTACAAATTTTGGTACTTAATCACCAAGGTTACAACAACTTTAGATATGTAATTACCCAATAATGAGCAGCTCAACGGGTTTCCTCACATATAGCTGCACATCCTTCATCAAGTGGTAGGAAGCTAAGATGGAAAGCCCAAGCCCCGTTATCATGCCACGTGTGACAGAACTTTGGTATATCAGACTCGTCACCAAATCCACGCTGAAGACATTAGTTACCCTTTAACAAATATAGGTAAGCACACAACTGCACCTGTTTAAATCACACACCGTACACCCTGGCGAACGGTTAATGCCAGGCGACGCTCTGGCAAGCTGCTCTTCTCACCATGCACTGCATGGCGAGAAAAGTCAAACACCACTCCTCTTGCAGGAAACCAAACCATTCCGCCGTCCCCGGTCACAGCACTCCAGTAAGACCATGCGCAATGAGCATGCGCACCAAATCAGGACCAGCCTCCCGACCCCTTGTAACCGCAACCGACAGACTACACAGTCCTACCTGCTCCCTCGACGCTGCAGACTTGAATAGCCGAACCAGTGATGAAAAACTGACTCGCGGCTGGCCGAAGCCAAATCTATGACAAAGATGGCAATAGAAGAAAAAAGTACTGGCGCCAGCCACGCGAAGTATCACTGGCGTTGCTCTAAGCAAACATCCTCAAGCAATTCTGCAAGATGATGCCGCAGAAAGCAAACGTAATTCCTTCCATTGAGTTTGTTTGCTAACATATACAACCCAACAGGATGGTCACCTTTGTACCTATACCGACATATTCAGTCAGAAACATAAGTGACTTGGAGACTCATTACAGCATGTTGGAGCCTAGATGACTCCAGACATGATAATTGTGATAGTTAAACACACCATCTCGAGTGAACCCTGTTACATCTGCAAATAAGATGTTGTTGTCAAACATAGGGTTGTTTCCAGAATGAAGGAAAGTAGCAGACGAGGTATTGCCGGAATTAAAGTGGTGAGAACGGGTCACGAGTCGTGCTTGGGTAGCTCAGATGGTAGAGAACCGCGATAGGCGAAGGTCCCGAGTTCGAGTCTTTCCCCGATACACAGTTTTAATGTGCCAGGAAGTTTCAGACACAGGGTTTTATGTAGCTTGTTGTTGCATCCACTTATAAAACGTTAGTCTAAGACCAAAGTCCGCTTTACTCAGACACAGAACTCATTGGAGGTAGTAAAGGTACAGTGAACTGCAATGCATTATCCTCTCAACACTACTGTGGCTTATTCCAGGAATTTGGGTGGCAAGTCTCCCTCTCAAAGTTCCAGGAGTGTGTTCGACTGTTTGCAGAAACATGCCTTCAGCACAGATGTTGTGGTGTCGTCTGCAGAACAAGGTATCTTGGAAATGTTGGTACCTCACGACGGTACCAAAAGTAAAGACAGTCGCTGCTCGACGGTTCAACGAATCAGAGATGTCGACGTGAGACGCGCCGCCTTTTTTTCTTTATGCCACCGCAACTGGATTACTTCAGGAGCGCACCGCCACTCAGTCCACTCACCATGTATTCAGCGTGCGATATCAGGTATTGGTACCACGCCACGGGCGTCATAGCAACGGAATTGTCAGTTTCCGTGAGATGTTGATAGCGGTCGTGTGGGATCTGACGGATCCAATGGAGCACACCCGCTGAGCCACTCCTCCAGATGCTCGGTGCCTTGAGTGCCTTCTACCGCCACAGTTCAGGAGGGCCAGCAGCAGCCGCTCAGCCCACACCGCTACGTGAATCTATGCAGACGCTACCTAGTCGTGGCTCCATCACCGTCGCTGTTGCTGGACTGTATTCTTGCTGAATTAATGGTAATGTGTCTTCGTACATTTGAAGAAATACACATTAAGTAAATCTTCTGTTTACTGGGTTAACTAGTTCACTAATCAATTCCGCTTCTGTCCACCTTTCCTACGATGACGGTTGCCCCACAACTCTGTAGTCTATCTCTCCTTGCCGTTGTGTACGAAGTCGTACCTAACACAGTGACCACTTATAATCTTCACTTACGACAACAGGTCATCTTACCGAAGACCCAGCTGCGTGCTAATGTAACGGTTGTTCAGAACGTTGTGTCAAGTTATAGACAATTATACTCTGATGTGAATTCTGCGGTGAATAAAGTGCTGAATGTTATGTCAGTGATAGTATCAAATACATGTCATACGTGGGGACAATAATTGTTTCCAGAGTTACCTAGGTTCCATTTATTTATTTATTTATTTATTTATCGTATGATGATACAGAGCTTGGATCAAATACATAATTTTAAGAGCATACAGTGTAAGAAATGACAAGCAAAATACATGTACAGAATCAAATGTTCAAAGTATTATGCTAAATTATCTACACAGTACACAAGTTCTTAGATTTCTAAGTCCAATCTGTTGATA
This sequence comes from Schistocerca serialis cubense, assembly GCF_023864345.2. Lineage (NCBI taxonomy): Eukaryota > Metazoa > Arthropoda > Insecta > Orthoptera > Acrididae > Schistocerca > Schistocerca serialis. The sequence continues at coordinate 238,090,113 of NC_064645.1, read as the reverse complement.
CAGTTGAGCCTTCAGGTGATGCATGGTGGATGTTGTGGTGTCACCGCCAGACACCACACTTGCTAGGTGGTAGCCTTTAAATCGGCCGCGGTCCGTTAGTATACGTCGGACCCGCGTGTCGCCACTATCAGTGATTGCAGACCGAGCGCCGCCACACGGCAGGTCTAGAGAGACTTCCCAACACTCGCCCCAGTTGTACAACCGATTTTGCTAGCGATGGTTCACTGACAAAGTGCGCTCTCATTTGCCGAGACGATAGTATAACATAGCCTTCAGCTACGTCATTTGCTACGACCTAGCAAGGCCCCATTATCAGTTACCATTGATAGTGTGAATCATGTACTGGCAAGACCGACGTTCTTCATTAACGGATTAAAATTAAGTATTCCACCAGCTACGTCCGTTTTTCTAAATTCTAATTTCCTTGTCCTGTTCCAGACCTCACGCCAGCCTGCGTGAGCTAAAACGCGTGCCTTTCGGCCTCCTTCTAGTAACACGGTGTTGGCTCTCCTGCCAACCAAAACAGATGTCATTTATTGATCCTCCAAAACCTCGTTTCGGGCATTCACGAACAATGTGATTAATTGTTTGCAGGGCATCTCCACAGTCACAATCTGGAGATGTTGCCCAGCCCCATTTGTGCTTTAGATATCCGCAGTTCCCTTGTCCTGTTCGGATGCGGTTGATGGTTCTCCACTGGCGTCTGTGGAGTGTGAAACCTGGAACTCGCATGGAAGGCTTGTCAACCAGAGAACCATTGAACACTGACGATTCTTCCCACTGACTTCTCCATACTTCGTTGATGCAAAAGTCGGAGGCCTGAAGATGTCGTGCAGTTCGCCAAGGTGGTTTTCTTGACTTCAGACGCTGATGTTCTGTTATTAATACATCGCTGTGTACGGGTAGCTGGGGGTTCTTCTGAATGTTTCTTCAGGTCTTCAGAAGAGCGTCTGATCTTCGTAGAGCTGGAGGTTGGATGTTACTTAAGGTTACTCGCGTCCGTGACATACCCTAAGTCACACGTGCCTCCTGGGTGGCGCTAAATGAGTAACAACAGAATGAGACCGAACTGCCGATAAGGTCTCCCGGTCATAGAATGCAGAGCAAACTAGTTGCCATGGACAAGTTTTAATTAGTTTCTAATAATTTGTGTGTGTGTATGATGCAGCATCTGCTCGTGCGTCTTCCTGAAGTACTCCAGACTTGCTACAGTACACCACATTTAATTCGTGCAGTATACCCGCTCACCGCAGCATATGCAGATCTTCTAGTTTCCTGAGGGCGGTGATGCACTTTTGTAATTGTTCCACTCTCACGGGTGCCTTTGGACAGGATATACTTCTTGGTACAAGCATGCTGCCTCCCGTGCGCTGCATTTAGCCCATCCATACATGAAATGCATATCTGCTATTCTTCGTTATTATAATGTTCCATTTTGCCACCGATTTAGCATGATGCTTCCCAAACAACTGACATGAGTGTCTTTCTGGGTACTGTAATGTCGTATCTATTCTGTTTACTACTCCACGTCTGGAAAATGTGTACAAGGACCATACCACGGACCGGCATGCGGTGCTTAAAACAGTATCATGTCACTAGTAGCTGATGATAAAAAAGGTGCAATTACCTCGCACACAGTTCGTTTGCGCACCTATGTTTACTGAGACTTTATTGCTCGTAGTATTGTGTACCTTCAACTGTATGCGTTTACGCCATTAATTACGAAACACGCTGTGTAATTTAATTACACCTGCTGTAGTGTTCAAGTCGTCCGAGGGATTTTCAGGGTTGGAATTGGCAGCTGCTGGCTGTTGCAGCTTTCGTATATTCCTTGAGAAAATTACTACTTCTTCTCAGGTTAAGTGTCGGAATGCGGCTCAGGGCAGATAGCCGGAATTCTGGGGTGGAATTGATTGTACCAGTATGATTTTGAAATATCATTTGATCCTGTTTATCCCCTTCTCGCTGGAGTATTCCTCTTGTAACGCACGTCTATGAAGGCCAACCTTTTCTGTTTCGCTGATAGTACATTTTCAAGGGAGACACTAAATGATAAATAAATTCTACGCTGATCACCAGCGATTGTTTGACAGGTTACGTGATCTGGTGTCTGCCTTTGGCGAGAACCGAGGAACCACTTTCTCAGTCGGGCAAGGTAGCCACGCCGGCGACTTGACCGGATTATCGGGAAAGCCGCAGTCACTGCGTTTAAAGCTGGAACAGTGCGTGCAGCCAGCCAGGGAGGAGACCGCGCCAGCTTCCAGGTAGGGCGGCCGCTAAGCCCACTTCCCCAAATTCAATTACGCCTAACGCTGGCCGTGCAGCCATCTGGGCGACGCGACGCAAGGAAAGGCGACGACGCACTCGCCATCTTCTCCGCTTCTGCACTGTTCCCATTACGTCACAGCTCCTGCGCTCTTTTTCGCAGGCGTTCCTTCGAGAATTTCTACAGCTGCTACTCGGATCGCGAAACCACAGCTCGACAGGCGTTGCACGTCTGTAAGCACACTGCAGCCTTACCTTAGAACAATGGTCGTCGAACTTCTTTGGTCAAGAGCCGTGATTGACATTGTGGGGCTGCGCGTTTGGCCGCAGAACCATGGATGGGGGACGAGGCGGAGAAGGGGGGAGGAGGGGGCGGGAGGGGGGGGGGGCTGGCGTCAAGTAGCCTCTTAAAGGTGAACTGCATTTTCCCCAAACAACGCTTGCTAATAGAAAGTACGACTGACAAATTTTGAAGTTGCGTATTACAAAGTATAACACCAAATACTTTTAAAAGAAAAACAAAAATCTCTTTGAAGGCTTACATAGTGACCAACTTTCTGTACCTAAGCGAATAATGTGGCCAGAACCATCGCAACAGGGTCCCATGTTTGTTTTTCTTCTTTGCAGCCATATTTTCCAGGCATCTGCACGTCCTACTAAAAATGTCAAGCGGCTGCACTAGACCGCTTTCAGTCGGACTTATGAACTGGCCTAATATGACAGAACACAGATGTTTTGAATAATATGAGATTGTGAGAAATTAAAATTTGTCACAAATGGACAGAAAGGCGTTGATAACTTTCTATCTAAAAGGGTTTGGAATTTTATGTGTTGTATTACTCTAGTTTTTTGGAAGTAACTAATTCTTATTTGGATGCACACTTTGGTTGCGTAGTGCGCCCAATTTTCCCTACCCGACGCCATGTCGGCACCGGTGCTGCAGAGAGGATACGAATAAATTCAAAGAAATAAGGAAGTACACTGTAGGCCAAAAGATGTACTGTGAAAAAAATTGTTACTCTCCCTACAAGTGATTTAATAGGACTAATATAAATGGTATATCTTACATCAGACGCCACAAAAAATGTTTTTACTAAAAAATAACGGATCAAACTTCGACTGTCAGTGTCATTGAGAGCGATGGCGATATACACTGAAGAGCCAAAGAAACTGGTACACCTGTCTAATGTCGTGTAGGCCCCAGCGAGCATGCAAAAGTGCCGCAGTACGACGTGGCATGGACTAGACTAACGTCTTAAGTAGTGCTGGCGGGAATTGATACCACGAATCCTGCAGGGATGTCCATAAATCCGTAAGGGTATGAGGGGGTGGAGATCTCTACTGAACAGCACCTTGCAAGTCTACCCACATATGTTCAATAATGTTCACGTCTGGGGTGTTTGGTGGCCAGCTTAAACTCAGAATAGTGTTCCTGGAGCCCCTATGTTGCAATTCTGGCCGTGTGGGTTGTTGCATTGTCCTGCTGGAATTGACGAAGTCCGTCGGAATGCTCAATGGACATGCATGGATGCACGTTATCAGACAGGATACTTACGTACGTGTCACCTGTCGGAGTCGTATCTAGACGTACCGCGGGTCCCATATCACTCCAATTGCACACGCCCCACACCATTGCACGGCCTCCACCATCTTGAACAGTCCTCTGCTGACATGCAGGATACATGGATTCATGAGGTTGTCTCGATATCAGTACACGTCCATCCGCTGGATACTATTTGAAATGAGACTCCTTCGGCCAGGCAACATGTTTCCAGTCATCAACAGTCTATTGTCGGTGCTGACGGGCCCAGGCGTGGCGTAAAGTTTTGGGTCGTGCAGTCATCAAGGGTACACGAGTGAGCCTTCGGTTCCGAAAGCCCATGTAGATGATGTTTTGTTGAATGGTTCGTATGGTGACACTTGTTGATGGCCCAGCACTGAAATCTGCAGAAATTTGTGGAAGGGCCGCACTTCTGTCACGTTGAACGATTCTCTTCAGTCGTCATTGGTCCCGTTCTTGCAGGATCTTTTTCCGACAGAAGCGATGTTGGAGATTTGAAGTTTTACCGGATTCCTGATATTCACGGTACTCTCTTGAAATGGTCGTACGGGAAAATCCCCATTTCATGGCTACCTCGGAGATGCTAGTGTTCCATCGCTCGTGCGCCGGCTATAGCACCACGTTCAGACTCACTTAAATCTTGGTAACCTTTCGTTACAGCAGAAGTAACCGATCTAACAACTGCGCCAGACACTTGTCTTATATAGGCGCAGCGCCAGATTCTGCCTGTTTACGTACCTTTGTATTTGGTTCATAAAGTTCAAATGGCTCTGAGCACTATGGGAGTTAACATCTGAGGTTATCAGTCCCCTAGAACTTAGAACTACTTAAACCTAACTAACCAATGGACATCACACACATTTATGCCCGAGGCAAGATTCGAACCTGCTACCGTAGCAGCAGCGCGGTTCCGGATGGAAGCGCCTGGAACCGCTTGGCCACAGAAGCCGGCCTCTGTACTTGAATACGCATGCCTATACCAGTTTCTTTGGCGCTTTAGTGTATATCAGAACTAGTCTGACAACTTCTCGATAGGTAGCAGGACTGTTCAGGGCAAAAAATATGGAATGATCAATTTTCTCGTCCTGGCGACTACACCTTCTGCTTCCGATCTTACTATTACTAGGTAACCTACATAAATTGATATGTTATATTAATAAAAGTAATTGCATATGAGACACGATCACAAATGTTTACTGAATCTTTTGAATATCTTTGTTTTTCTACTCATTGCGTTGTATTACACCAGCCTTTATTTGATTTCACCTTACTTGCTTCAAACACGTACTGCTGTACCACATTTGAAGATGATCGTCACTGTAAAGCACTTTCAAGAAGCAATGCTACTTCCGTTTATTTATGCCATAAGAGCTAACTGGTAGGAATTGCGAATTTTCGTGAGTTGTCAAAATTGGAAGACAAACAATGAAATTTTCTCCTTCTTACTTCTATTAACCCCGCTCGTTTTCAATTTCGTCGCCGACTACGCTGCAGTACTTCGGGTCAGAGCGACTCGTCAAGTGAGCGGACAACCATGACGCTCGTATTGAAGAGAAGAACATAAAAAGAACGACATCGTGGAACCACGGAAAGCTTTTATTTATTTACAGACAAGCAGTTTCATGAAGCGACCGTCTTTAAGTTGATACGACTTTCATCCGACAGTATACTGAAAAGTCACCTGTGCGCCTGGTCCCGGCGGAGGTTCGAGTCCTCCCTCAGGCATGGGTGTGTGGGTTTGTCCTTAGGATACTTTAGGTTAAGTGGTGTGTAAGATTAGGGACTGATGACCTTAGCAGTTAAGTCCCATAAGATTTCACACACATTTGAAGATTTTTGAAAAGCCACTGTGACGGAAACAGCACCACTTAGGAACTACGGAATCGACACTTCGTACTGTGCCAGACGAACACCTACATAATTACGCCTCAAATAATCGTTACTATATACGTTGGCTATCAGGATATACTTCTTGTTTTACAAGAAGTATATTCTGGTAGGCCGGCCGCGGTGGTCTAGCGGTTCTAGGCGCGCAGTCCGGAACCGCGCGACTTCTACGGTCGCAGGTTCGAATCCTGCCTCGGACATGGATGTGTGTGATGTCCTTAGGTTAGTTAGGTTTAAGTAGTTCTAAGTTCTAGGGGACTGATGACCACAGATGTTAAGTCCCATAGTGCTCAGAGCCATTTGAACCATTTTATTCTGGTAGCGAACAGTGCTTGACATCCACTGAATCAGTAAACGACACATGCGATACCCATTTATATGTGAAGAAAAGTGACAGATTGTGCGTGCACTGTGCTTAAATTTTATATTACTCTGTCCCTGCACAAATATAGTCTTATTTAATTTAAATTTCGTACTAGCACCTGGGCGCCTTATGGCATCTGGACTGCTCACTAATGAACAGAACCTGGTGTCTTTAGTTTTAATTACAAGTACATAGCTGGACTTGCGAGAAAAAGTGTAGGGAACATTCGCTACGGTCAAATGTTTTAATGAATATGTAATATTGAATGTGTAACACTAATTCTATAAAGCAATACGCAGGGTAAGCCATGCGTTGAAATTTAACAAGGTATGATGTTTACTATATATTAACTACCACTTGTTCTCAACAAAATTATTTATGAATAAGATCTGTGCGGTTTTATAGAAAAGTCATCTATCACTGAAACTTAATCGATTCAAAGCAGACCTACCGCTTAATCAATTTCCTTTGCTTACAATATTTTACAGTATCTGAAGGTACAACTTCTCCTCAGATTGTAGACAGATGCCCACCATTTCAAACAAAACAAAAAATTATACACCCAGTCAATGACGAAATTTATCTCTAAAACGTTAAAATCCGTTTTGTTTCAGTAAGAAGTAAATATTTTATTTATTTCCTCTTTAACACCTTTTTTCCTCAAGATTTACTGGCAGTATTTCATTAGATATCAATCACCAGCATTCATAATGTTTCCTTCTGTAGCTGTTTGCATTTAACTACGAAATATTATCATCAAGTCGGTGTGTAGCGGACCAAGCTTCAGTTCTCTAGCAGTGTTGTGCAGTGCAGTGCCAAGTGGTGTCTTGTGCGCGCGAACGTATATTTGTACGTATCGTTACGGCGCAGCTGTCCATCGACTTTCTGTGTCGGCAGCCAAGGGCACTGGTATCGACAGTGAATTATTCCGAACTGTTAATGAGTTTTTATGATTTTTATATATGTTCTCGTGTTGTTCCCTTCTTTAGCAAAAAATGGTTCAAGTGGCTCTGAGTACTATGGGACTCAACTTCTGAGGTCATCAGTCCCCTAGAACTTAGAACTACTTAAACTTAACTAACCTAAGGACATCACACACATCCATGCCCGAGGCAGGATTCTAACCTGCGACCGTAGCGGTCGCGCTGTTCCAGACTGTAGCGCCTAGAATCGCTCGGCCACCCCGGCCGGCCCTTCTTTAGCAACAAGAAATAGTTTTAATATAGATATATTTTATCCATAGTAAGATCGTGTGTCGTCAAGGCAAGAGTTTGCTGTTTCCTCGTAAAAAGTTTAAACTCTTAAGCTAATGCAGTAAAGAGACGGTCCGCATACGCAATGATGAGTCATTTCACGCACCTAAAGGCTAGACATCGAATCGGTCCACGATGAGTCTAGCAGTACGACTACAACCGTAATGCTAAATTAGTGCACCTCTGAACTGATTTCTTTCTTTCTAGCAGCCAACAGACCAATAGTATCTTTGCATTACAATTACCTTTTTCAGGAATTTTTTGGACATTTTTCTGCCTTTAAATTAATTGCAATAACTTTTTCCTTTAAGAACTCAATTCGTTGTGGGGGTAACTTTAATTTTCTGTGAATAATAGACGAGAACTTTCTTATTTTGATGTACTGGGGCTTTATTTGGACTTTCCCATACATCAGAACTCGACGGTAGTGAGAGAGTGGCAGCAATTCTTTAGTCCCATTATAGGAATTTAAGATTCGCAAAATATTAAAAAACTGTGACGTGCTTGCATAAACGCTTTCAGTATTTTTCTATTTACAGAAAAGGAAAAGACCTAGGCAGGTTACGGAGTATTAACACTATACGACCAATATATGGCTTTGTTCCGAAGTTCCCTGGCCTCTGTTTAACCCTTGAACACCAAAAGGGGAAAATGTTACATTGTTACTAAATAGCAGTAAATTAGTATATTGTACTACTCCAAATTTGTTCAAAGGAAAACATAATTTATATATTACGCTTTAGTCAATTACAATCATCAGAGATCCGGTGCTATATTACATACCAAATTAAAACTGTCATATTTTACACCACACTGCAATCGAATATTTTACGAGTGTTTAGTAATCTAAGGTAATCAAGAACGTTGCCAACTGAGTTACTACCACTTAACGCAACGACAGATCCATTCACCACACCAAAGGCGCAACACAATATCCTCTTGGTGTCCACAAACCTCCGAGTAACACAGCTAACACTCGTTTCATTCAGAGTAAGATAACCAATATACAGATTTACAGCAATACTCAACACCTCTTAGTTGCTAAATAGAAACTCTAGCCAGAAACTCGGATAACTTCAGATCAGCATCCGGTCATAAATCCAGTCACATGTCAAATTTGACACTACGCCTCAGTACAGTTCTCACTAGGAAATATTTCAGTCATCCAACAAACTAATTGAGCTCACTCTTTGCCATTGCATAGCCAGATCCCCCTAACTATTCATCCAACGATTCACATTGGGAACCACTGTGCAGTATTTCACTTATATCAACTAATTATCTCGAGCCAGGAGCTACTCGGACCAATAGTTCCTTAAACTATCACTCCACTGGAAGTTCCAGTACCTCTCGGAGACAATCCGTACTACAGCATATTGTGACTGTCAGCACGTCACTTCCACTGAGAATGCTCCATTGTGAATTTAACTGTTCCGTTCGGCTTCTCTCGACGACTTTCACCAATAACTGACTCCAAACTGCTCCACAGGAGAACTACCTCTGCATAACTGCCCCTTACAGCTACCCATAAGATCCATCGGTGTGTGTGTTGTCCTTTTCGTAAGTTAGTTTAAGTTAGATTAAGTAGTGTGTGAGCCTAGGGACCGATGACCTCAGCAGCTTGGTCCCATAGGAACTTACCACAAATTTCCGACATACATTCGAATCCTCTCATACGGTATTGGCGTCGATATCTATAAAGCTACATATCTGAAAACAATACTTGTTTGCTTCCTGGTACTGATAATTAATCGTTACATTTTCAACTTTCAAATCATACGCACGAAGTGTTTAATTTTCTCGTTTACAAAAAACTTTGTTATCCCATGAATGTGTGCAACTGGGGAAGAAGAAAGCAAGGCACGCTACCATGACTTATAGATGTCAACAAGTGAAAGATTCTTGATATGTCAAATGAATAAGACTGTATGGAGGTATACTTCCTCAAAGAACTGAGTTCTTCTTTCATTAGACTGTCAGTGCGTTAGTGCAATTGCAGTTTACAGACCTTCTTGCTCTGAAATCTTACCAATGAGGTGTTATTCAGTTTGTCGTCAATAATAGCGAAAAAAGATACATTCATTTTTGGAAGCGTGTTGCGGCAATTTGCAATGTCACCAATAGGCAGTTCTGATGTATTAATGAGTTAATGCAAAAGACCGCATTGTGAATAAGGGATGGTCTCAACTGCCTAGACTCTGTAAAATGGAAATTTTGCTTCGACAATTATGTAACTCATATTTTAGTAGTGATGGCCTAACCTCCTAACATGTACATGCTTCTTAAACAGGTACTTCACATGTATTTCAATAAAGATTTAATAAGTAGCATGTAGTTGCATACTTGGTTTTCACACTAAATGACTGTACCTTTTTGACAGTAAACTGCTTGCTTCATTTCCCGACTACTTATTGTCAGAAGGTTTCTGTGTCAGATTCTCAGGCATAAGTTGCTTGATCGTAATTTTGAGGTTTTCAAACTATATAAGCCTACACCAAGTTTTGTCATAAACCAGCAATAATACTAGGATGCCTTGCAACTACTGGTTTTATTTATTCATTCATCAATCATACAGGAGATCAAATTTGGTGCAACACACTTGTCAGTAAGAAGTAGTACATATATAGGAAAGGTACATGGGAATAACACTCAGGAGCCATCAGAATTTAAAATTTAGTTCGTAATGCTGTCTTACAGAGAAATGGAAGTATTATAATGTAGATAAGTTCGGTTTTTGTAAAAAAATAAAATAAAAAATAAAAAAAATGTTCCCGAAAATCTGTGCTAAAATTTTGATACACTTCAGTAAAATTATCAAAGTTAACTAGTTGCTGAGGAAGAACGATGAAGATACATTTTCTATTTGGAGTTTTTTTTCTTTTTTTATGCTGTAACTTCATGTTACTGGCTTACGAACAATACTTACCAGTCACAATAGTTAATCAGTCATTGTAAAAAGGTCTGAACAGTTATGCTATTTACTAATAAAGCAAAGACTGATATAAAATTGCGCCATATTGTGAATCCAGTGTAGGTTGCAAAATGAGTTTCTCTCGGTAAGAAGAGCGGAAATCTCTTGTGTTACTGTTATCGAAATTGTACATAAGGTTACTTCTTCAGTGAAAAGAAAGCATCAGAAACGTTGGAGAATGAAAACGAGCATTCCAATCCTGTGCAAAGTACAAACTAAGAAAAAGAAAAGTGATGAGGTATATTTCTGATTCTTCAAAAGATGACAGACCATGAGTCACAATACAGGTGACAACTGGAAGCGCCTCCGATTGAGATGCTTTCAGAATGTTCCATTTATAGAACAGATTAAAGAAGGAATTCAGATAAAGGGCTTCCTACGATACACACAACTCCCCTGACTGGACTTACTAGTGTAAATCCTGTGATGCGAAGAAGACCAAAGTAAAGAACAGATAAGGCTGCATGTCATGATACTTCTATACCTATAAGCTGCGTATTAAGACAGATGAAAAAATACAGGATGTTTAGGATTCTCAACCAGCACTCTTGGCATTGCATGACAACAACAAAATTCTTACTACTCCTAAAAAGACAATGGCTACTACAGGAAAAGCACACGTGGAGATCGGAGAAAAACACACCACTAGACCAAACAAACTTAAAGGAAAATCCTTATCTAAATTGCATCAACATACACAGTCACTGAGAGGGCAGAAATCGCACTGTAGCATTCATGACATCAGATATATATACCCGGAGAGTGTTATAGTTACACAAATTGCACTCAGAGAAAGATCCTCTAAGCCCCGTGTCATACGAAAAAGATTGACTAATTTTTGTGAACAACTACAATATCAGTTTTGGCTACCCCAGAACTTACACCTGTTCAGTGTATTTCAAATTTAGAGCCGACTTCTCTAAGCTTGATTTACAGGTAAGTACAGAGAAAGATGCAACTCAGATGCAAACTTTGAATAAGCAGACACAACATCTAACGACTTAAAATGAATTACAGAAGCGGAAAGCAAACAAGTTTCACTAGATTAAATGTTTAGAACTTTTGAAGACCAGAAAGTCAGTGATTAAGAATGCAATCTGTTCGGATTGCCAGAAGAATCTCCCGCTTTCTAATAATTCGACCAATGAAACGTTTTACCGCAGGAGGCTATCATTTATTAATTCAACAATCGTTTCGTCTGGGAACAGGACCTGATAAAGTATGTTCAGTTTTGTGGCATTTGTTTTCGGAAATTCTACTGACTCTGTGCGTGAACTCAGTGTATTCTTTGCTTGCTGTTCTGAGCAGAGCAGAAACGCCTGAAAGCAATGTTTTGAGGTGACTAAGATGGCGGACTGCGGCGTCAAGTTCTTGATAACTCCTCTTATTGTTTGTTCCCTATCAAAATCTTTCATTTGCTAACTAGGCCTATCAGTAGTTAGTGCCTTCAGTAGTTTGAATCTTCTATTTAGCTGGCAGTAGTGGCGTTCGCTGTATTGCAGTAGTTCGAGTAACCAAGATTTTTGTGAGGTAAGTGATTTGTGAAAGGTATAGATTAATTGTTAGTCAGGCCATTCTTTTGTGGGGATTTTTGAAAGTCAGATTGCGTTGCGCTAAAAATATTGTGTGTCAGTTTAGTGTTGATCAGAATAACTGAAGAGCGAAATGTCAGAGTACGTTCAGTTCTGCTCAAATGTTTCAAAATCAAATAATGTAAGAGGTTTATTAGCACAGGAATTCATTAATTTTTCTAAGGGGACGTTTGAACCATCTGCAGGTCTTAACTGCACTGAGGAGGTTAACTCCAATCGTATACGTGATCCCAGCAGTGACCAGCATCTACGAACTGATTTCCGTCGACTGTAACAACTAGTTTTTGGTTGGAGACATAACATCGTTGTTGAGATCGTGTACACGATTGGAGTTAACCCCGTCAGCGTCAGTTAAGGCCTGCAGATGTTGGTTAAGGCCTGAAGATCATGTACTGAATCACCAAAACTGGTAGCTGTATATTAAATAACATCGAAAGCACAGCTGCTGGTGTTACGTTTTATTGGAGTCGCTTGGCATAAACAGTCGCAGATACCTTCAGACAGTTACTAAACGGGTGACATAAGGCAGCACGCATGGTTTCATCTACATCTACATCTACGTGATTACTCTGCTATTTACAATAAAGTGCCTGGCAGAGGGTTCAATGAACCACCTTCAAGCTGTCTCTCTACCGTCCCACTCTCGAACGGCACGCAGGATAAACGAGCACTTAAATTTTTCTGTGCGAGACCTGATTTCTCTTATTTTATCTCCCTATGTAGGTGTGTGCCAACAGCATGTTTTCGTAATCGGAGAAGAAAACTGGTGATTGAAATTTCACGAGAAGATCCCTTGTCGCAACGTAAAACGCCTTTGTTTTAATGATTGCCACTCCAATTCACGTATCATGTCTGTGACACTATCTCCCCTATTTCGCGATAAAACCAGACGAGCTGCCCTTCTTTGTACTTTTTCGATGTCATCCGTCAGTCCCACCTGATGCGGATCCCACACCACATAGCAATACTACAGAATAGGGCGGACAAGCATGGTGTAAGAAGTTTCTTTAGTAGACCTGTTGCACCTTCTAAGTGTTCTGCCAATGAATCGCAGTCTTTGGTTTGTTCTACCCACAATATTATCTATGTGATCGTTCCAATTTAGGTCATTTGTAATTGTAATTCCTAAGTATTTAGTTGAATTTACAGCCTTCAGATTTGTGTGACTTATCGCGTAATCGAAATTTGGCTGATTTCTTTTAGTACTCACACTTTTAGTACTTCACACTTCCCCTTATTCAGGGTCAATTGCTACATTTCGCACCATACAAATATCTTATCTAAATCATTTTGCATGTCGTTTTGATCATCTGATGACTTTACAAGCCGGTAAATGACAGAATCATCTGCAGACAATCTAAGACGGCTACTGAGATTGTCTCCTATGACGTTAATATACGTAGATCAGGAACAATAGAGGGCCTATAACACTTCCTTGGGGAACAACGGATATTACCTCTGTTTTACTCGATGATTTTTCGTCTATTACTATGAACTGTGACCTTTCTGACAGGAAATCACGAATCCAGTCGCACAACTGAGGCGATACTCCGTAGGCATCCAGTTTGGTTAGAAGATGCACGTGAGGAACGGTGTCGAAAGCCTTCTGGAAATCTAAAAATGTGGAATCAATTTGACATCCCCTGTCGATAGCCGGCCGATATGGCTGTGCGGTTCTAGGCGCTTCAGTCTGGAACCGCGTGACCGCTACGGTCGCAGGTTCGAATCCTGCCTCGGGCATGGATGTGTGTGCTGTCCTTAGGTTAGTTAGGTTTAAGTAGTTCTAAGTTCTAGGGGACTGATGACCACAGCTGTTAAGTCCCATAGTGCTCAGAGCCATTTGAACCATTTGAAGCCTGTCGATAGCACTTATTACTTCATGAGTATAAAGATAGTTGTGGTTCACAGGAACGATATTTTCTGAAACCGTGCTGACTATGTGTCAATAAATCGTTTTCTTCGAGGTTCTTCATAATGTTCGAATAGAGTATATGTTCAAAACCTTTACTGCAAATCGACGTTGGTGATATAGGCCTGTAATCCTACTTCCCTTTTTGGGTATTGGTGTGACTTGAGCAATTTTCCAGTCTTTAGGTACGGATCTTTCTGTGAGCGAGTGGCTGTATATAACTGCTAAATATGGAGCTATTTTATTAGTGTACTCTGAGAGGAACCTGATTGGTATACAATCTGGACCGGATGTCTTGCCTGTATTAAGTGATTTAAGGTGCTTCGTTACTCCGAGGATATCTACTTCTATGTTTCTCATTTTGGCAGTTGTCCTTGATTGGAATTCAGGAATATTTACTTCGTCTTCTTCGGTGAAGGAGTTTCGGAAAACCGTTTTTAATAACTCTGATTTAGTGGCACTGTCATCAGTGATTTCACCGTTGTTACCGCGCGGTGAAGGTATTGATTGCGTCTTACCACTCGTGTGCTTTATGTATGACCAGAATCTCTTTGGGTTTTCTGCCATATTTCGAGACAGAATTTCGTTGTGGAAATTATTAAAAGCATCTCGCATTGAAGTACGTACTATATTTCGAACTTCTGTAAAACTTTGCCAATCTTGGGGATTTTGCGTTCTTTTAAATTTGGCATGCTTTTTTCGTTGCTTCTGCAACAACGATCTGACCCGCGTTCTTAAAACGTAGCTGATAAAAAATGTGTTGTTAATGGTATTGGTATCTTTAAGATGTGTTTGCGCTGCGTTTAAAGATATGTTTCAGTGCGTATCCTTGTTTCCGACCATTTTCACAACTATGTTTGTTGTTCGCCTCTTCGTGCAGAATAGTGACAAACGTTTATGTATGTATTTGCATTGCCTGCAACAACGTATTGGTGCGCGAAATTTTGCGTTGTGTACTCGGCATTGTGCAGAAGAGAATGAGTTAACGATATACGGTGCTGCATCAACAACTCTTGTCAGTACAAAGATGAAGTAGCCGTGTTGGACGAAGACATGCTATTGTACACTTAGCGGTTATTAGCTGAAGGCAATGGTTTTCGAAAAGTTTTCGGCGTGTGATGGTCCGATTTGAAAATTCTAACAAATCTGGTACAACCATTTGCTTAAATGATAAGCACAGAGCTCGGAAAAGCAATACCTTTATAAAACAGACGTTCTGTAGGACTTCGTTTTTTGGCAACAAAAGTTTCCTTTCCAAATCTTGAATATTTGTTCCACATTTCAAAACCTCCTACGGGAGTTGGACATAAATATGCAAAACCCACCAGGAATGCATGCTTGAATATAAATGCAGATGCTAGTTAAGCCTTCAGGTTGCGCTGTTTTATTTGACCATAAATCTACACCTGTACAATGTCCTCAAAATATTACAATTGTCAGACGTAGGGTTAGAACCCTGTTCTGTGTTCTGAGTGCATCACGTCGAAGAAAAGTGAGTTAGAACGTGGGCAGACTGTTGGTGCTCGTATGATAGCTCCTTCCGTAACCAAGGGAGCCGAAGTGGTTGGTGTTTCAAGAGGCATCGTATCGGAGTTTACGTCTCAGGAGTGATCTATGGCGGCGACTGTGTGTTCATTTGGGCAGCCTTACTGCAGTATTCCAAGAGCTCCATGGTTACTCTGCAAGGGCACATTACTGCCAAGGATCGTGTGACCATTTTGGCTGATCAGGTCCATTCCAAGGTACAAAGATGACGGAACCCCTGTTCACACAGCCCGCATCTCCCAGCACTGGTTTTATAAGCTCGAGGATGAATTGTCACATCTGCTCTGCCCACCAAGGCCACCAAATGTTCAAATGTGTGTGAACTGCTGAGGGACCAAACTGCTGAGGTCATCGGTCCGTAGAGTTATACACTACTTAAACTAACTTATGCTAAGAAAAACACGCACACCCATACCCGAGGGAGGACTTGAACCTGCGGCGGAGGGGCCGCGCAATCCGTGACGTGGCACCACAAACCTCGCGGCCATTCCGGAAAACACGGCCACCAGGTATCGATATTGTTGAGCCTCTGTGGCCTACTTTGGGCAGAAGAACGCGTGATCGCTGTTCACTTCCGTCATCGTTACCTCAACTTGCCACTATTTTGCAGGAATAATGGTATACGATTCCCTTGAAAATCTATTATACCTGTTTCATATCCACTCCGAGACGACTGATTACTGCTCTTGATGCCTAAGGCTTCCTACTCTGTATTATGCATGTTAAAGTGTTACGTTTTTGGAGTTTCCATATTTTTGGCCATCGCCTGTGTATCTGAAACAGTTCATGTGGGTTGTGAGGCACTTATTTATGGCAAACTAAATGCATAAATAACACTGAAGTATATGAGAGTTGCCGGCAAGAACTCCACTTGTCAGAAAATCACGATGTTGGAAAAACGAGAAAAAAACGCATATCTTCGTTCCATAAGCAGCTAATTTGGCGTTTGTCTAAATATTCTGTAGGCATCAGGAATGATAGCAGAACTAATTGAGTGATACAAAATTATATTCTTTAGGTGTGGAGAAGGAAAATGAATTCGACTTGTGGGGTTTTTACAGAATTCAATAAAAACGTCAATAATACCACGCAGATGTTATTGTCATATTGAAATAACTTAGTTAAACAATTGTTTATTAAACATAAAGGAAAAAAATGTGATATGCAGCACACAATGACATCTCAAAACATTAATCTTCATCTCCATCACTATTGACCTCATTGCCAGTTTCATAGCCCCAATTGCCTGTAGGTGAATCGGCTGCCGGCTGAAAAATACGAGCCTATCCTTGGCTCGAGGTGGTGCAGTTTGGACAGAATTTGCCGTTCCTGTGGTTCCTGTAAAAGCACTCCGTCTTCAGGCCACGAGTGGCCTAACGCGACCATCCGACCGCCGTCTAATCCCCAGGGGAGGATGCGGATAGGAGGGGCGTGGGGTCAGCACACCGCTCTTCCGGTCGTTATGATGGTATTCTTGACCGAAGTCGCTACTATTCGGTCGAGTAGGTCCTCAATTGGCATCACGAGGCTGAGTGCACCCCGAAAAATGGCAATAGCGCATGGCGGCCTGGATGGTCAGCCGTCCAAGTGTCGACCACGCCCGACAGCGCTGAACTTCGGTGATCTCACGGGACCTGGTGTATCCACTGCGGGTTCCTGTAAAAGAGAGAAAAATATATTACCACTCTTGTTGATTGGTCCTAGCTGGTGTATCCTGAAAAAGAGAAAGATACACTCTGGTGGGGATTAATAAATCTTAATCTCTCAGCCGGTCAGGCCAACGCGTGGTTGGCGTGTGATGAGGTTGTTGGCCCAGTCCTCGGATGAGCCGGTTGCGGGAGTGTCCCACTTTCTCGTAGAACTTCCTGGCGATGGCGCGAATCCTGTCTCGGAGAGGCAGGATCCCGGTGTCCTCGTGGAGTTGGCGCGTCGAGAAGCGCCTCGGAAGATGCATAGCAGTCTTCAGGGCGCGGTTATGTATCCGCTGCAGAGTCACAATGTGAGCATCTGCGGCTTTCCCCCAGACCACGCTCGCATATTCTAACAGTGGGCGAACCAATTTTAGGTAAAGCGTGATGCCGTGTTGCGGTGGCAATGACGACTGCGGGTTTAGCAGCGGATACAGGGCGCGGAGGCGTCCTATTGCTCTCTCTTTCACATCACGGATGTGATTTTTCCAAGTGAGGCTGCGGTTTAGGGTAGCCCCTAGGTATTACGCCGTCCCACTCCCTGGAATAGGTTCTCGCAGGATTTCGACTGGCGGAAGCCCTGGTGACAGAAGTCTTCGGGTGAAGACAACTGCCTGGCTCTTCGTGGCGTTGAATTTCAGCCGCCACTTTGTTGCCCATGAGCCCAGGGCGTCGCACCCGCGTTGGAGGCGGTTTCTCAGCACTTGGGCGTTCATGCTGCGAGTGAAGAGGGCTGTATCATCCGCGTACAGCGCCAGTTCAACTCCTGCCACTTTCGGGGCGTGAATTCGCTGATGCAGCTGTGCTCTGCAGTCTTGAGTATTTCTCTTTGCCTGCACGATTTTCGAGGCATTTCGCAATTTTTAATGTCTTCAGCTCTCACATGTTTCACTCCAGAAGGGGATGCAAAAGCTCCTGGTTAGTTATTGTATCGGGAGCTTTGAACTTCGGAGCTGTGATGATGTGACGGCTTCAAGTACAGCTTTGTTTTGAAAGTCAAACTGCATAGAAGCCTGAATGCTGATTTTGGGGTTTTTAAAAATTAACTGTCGGTTTATTTTTTTTAAATCCTTGAAATCATGGTGAGTGAATATCTCCAAGAAATAGGGGATGGACTCGTTCGGGCGTTCAGAATCCTTTCACTCCAGGTTTCGGCAAATCTGGCGGTGGTTGTCTTCCTGGTTTTAGCAGAAGTAATTAAAAAATCCTGGTCGTTTGGTAGATATCTATGACCACGAGTGGGGAAAAGGTATGTAACTCTTTAAAAATTTTGAGAATGTGCGCCACACAGTAGAGCAAGTTTCAGCAAGTCTGGCGGCGGTAGTCTTCCTGGTTTCAGCAGAAGTAAATAAAAAATCCTGGTTGTTTGGTGGATATCTATGACCACAAGCGGGGAAAAGGTATGTAAGTATAAAAATTTTGAGAATGTGCGCTACACAGTAGAGTAAGTAAGCTATTGTTCTATTTTAGTTTTGCCCACGACAACTGTCACTTTTTAAACCAAGCTCCGCCGTTAACTCTTGAGTGTCGGATGCTGTTTATGAAATATAGCAGTATCGACAGAATCTCATTGGGACCCATTCTTTCCCTCATTTTCCAATTTTTGACAGTTCCAGTTCCCAAATCGTGTATCTCAAAGACATAATACTACAAGTGATGCATGTAGTGTGCAACACTTTTTGGTAAATGAGGAATAAATAAATTCTGCATAAAATCAATCGAGATCCAGTTAATTTTTCCCTGTCTTGCTTTCATAATAAATGCTCTTGTTTCATCCTAGAAAGCCTTAACTTTTCTGAGGTGAACAGTTTTCTCTACCTCAAAAGCTTTTCTCTCCGTATCTTCTTCACCTGCATTTATTTTTTGCTGAAGCGAATCGTATTGGTTTCAGGTGTCTGATATGGGACATCCGAAATGGCTGTTGGAAGCTTTGGAAATCTGCCACTGAAGTTTGTAGGGGACATTTATTAGGTAGGCGTTAAGGAAGTCGTCATGCATGTCCTTGACAGTGATGTCTTCTCGCAATCAGCGCCTATTGGAATTATCTCACAGTGCGTAATGGGATTTCCGGCAGGACGCCCTGGACCAATGTCCATATTAACAAAAAAACTTGGCGAACAGGCGTATAACCTACAAGAACGAGGCCGGATGTAAACGAAATGGCGTATCGGGAGTTGAGCAGGGCGCCCGCGCGGCATCTGCCTAAGGAATCACCGACTAGTGGTGTTCATGCTAGTAACAGTCCAGACTCGTGAGATTTTTGCACAATCGCCGTATTTTTTGGGACTTGTACAGTACGGCTTCAGGTGTTTCTGACAAAAGCGTTTGTGTGATCACGTGAGGTCGGCCGGAGCGGTTCTAGGAGCTTCAGTCTGGAACCGCGCGACCGCTACGGTCGCAGGTTCGAACCCTGCCTCGGGCATGGATGTGTGTGATGTCCTTAGGTTAGTTAGGTTTAAGTAGTTCTAAGTTCTAGGGGACTGATGACCTCAGAAGTTAAGTCCCATATTGCTCAGAGCCATTTGATCACGTGAGTATTGCTGAACACTACATGATAGCGCCTCTAACTCGTTTTTCGATTTTTTTGACTCGTGGGGTTCTTGATGGCAACCCCACATACATTTTATAGCGAATAAATATAATATACTAACATACAAAATGTAATCCTCTATATTATCCGCACCTACCACGTGTTCTAGAGTGAGTCACAGTAGGTACTGAAGCATGTCTTGGGGAAATCAACAGTTGTCGATCCCGTGGCCACACCCACACTCACCGACAAATCCTCCGTTCCCTTATACAGGATGGTCAGAAACAGTCTGGAAAGATTGTAAAGTGTTTCAGGCTAGGTTGTGCTGAGAAATAGTTGTTAAGAAAGAAAGAATTCGGTACTTCGCGCCGTTTCTGAGTTAATTTTTTATTATTTACTATTGTATCAGAAGTACAAAGTATACAGTCAACACAACAAAATCGATGGCTGACATTAGTTTATGTACGTTGGTTGACCAGGGATTGGCCACGTCGAGTGCATTCGGTGTCGTCCTCATGGCTGGAAATGAAGAGCCTTGTAGTAGATAGCTGACAGCCTGCACTGTTGTGTCGGATATTGTGGGAGTCGGCACCAACATACACAAGGAAGTAGAGAAGCTGCTATGGCCGGTGCCAGGAATCCGAAATGATCTGTCCATAATACTTGAATATAAGTTGAACACTTCATTTCTCAAAAGAAAATAATCGTAACTTAACTTGCTTCCTGTGCCTATTACATGCAAGTGCAAGTACTTTTCACTATTAATACTCGCAGAACGCAGACTAAGTATCGGCTGCCTATTACTCAGTACTGATACTCTGGAAGTCTGCGACCGAACTGGTTAATTCAGCATGGATCGGGAGAGCTGAACTCTGTCTTTTTGGAGGTGAGGCTCTGCCCGCTCTTTCCATTGGCGCGCGGATCAGCGCTGGTCAGCGTGCAGTCGATGCTTTAGGATTGCTCATGCACTGCACCACACTTGCAAAGAACTGACTCCACAGGAAGGCCACACTTCTGCAGATTCGTCCTACATCTTGTGGTACTATAGCGTAGTCTGTTGAGAGCCTTCTATGTTGCCCACAACTTTGAATGACCAGGAACGCGCTCTTCCTTCGGAATAATCAATTTCTCACACGTGTCCTTCCTTTGGTCTCCTAAAACCGAACAAGAGAGCGATACAAAAGTAGTAAGGATCTAACTCGTGCGAAAAGCTGAGACGTCTCGTACATTTCCGCTATGACAACAACTGGCACTGAATGTATCTGGCGGACCGCTTGCGTTTGCGCGGCAAAGACCTAATTGGCTAAGTTCAATGATAATTAACTCGGAAATGGAATAACGTATCGAATTTTTTTCTCAATATTATTTCCCAGCACAACCTACCATCAACACCTTTACAAACTTTTCAGACTGTTTCTGACCACCCTTATAAACAGAGCTCCGCCTCATGGAATAAGTGATATAAAATGGCTCTGAACACTATGGAACTTAACTTCTGAGGTCATCAGTTCCCTAGAACTTACAACTACTTAAACCTAACTAACCTAAGGACATCACACACATCCATGCCCGAGGCAGGATTCGAATCTGCGACCGTAGCGGTCGCGTGGTTCCAGACTGTAGCGCCTAGAACCGCTCGGCCACACCAGCCAGCAGTAACTGATGCAGTTCGTTTGTACTGTATCATCAGAGACTCAGTTTCTTATCCACGCCACCTTGGTATTATGCAAAGTAGCGACTTTCTGGACTCAGTCTTGTCTTAACTTGGCACTCCTCTGCCTCAATAGAGAGTAGTAAGGTCAAGCATTTATATTGTCTTAACAGGACGATAGGCATCTGACAGTATCAACTCTATGAGGTAACACAATTACTATATTCTGCTATAAGCAGCCATGAAGTAAGTTGTAACGTCAACACTATCACCGTACATTGCCATCTAGCTGTAGCAGCCCGGAAACATTGTATCCTTGGACCTGTTCTGACACTTGTGTTTGTACATGTTACTTCGTAACTCCCTCTGCAGAATAATCTCGTTTATGAAGTTTTTTTGTGGCATTCCGAGTTATCATACAGTGTATCATTTGGTATAGTTTATCACCAAAGGAAATTCATCGAACGCCAGTGAAGCTTGAGACCGGTTTCTTCATTATCAACGGCCTCGCCTCATTGAATATACCTGTTCTCGTTTACTTGGACGGAGTCCAACCAGACAAGCCACCTGCGATGATTGATGTTTTCCCTTTGCCTTTATGGCGTCAAGTCCGCGGTTGCCAGTCTTTGCTCCTAAGTCCTGGATTAAACTGCAATCCTATCCGCAGTGTCCCATGAAGTGAGGGGACGTGGCAGTGGTGATAGAGAACTGTCTACCGGACTGGGATGTTCAGTTCGGCGGTCTCCTTGGTGCCATTTGAGGGGAGTAGCTACGTGCCAGCGCTGGGTTTCATCCTGTCCCTTTTCTTATCATTATGCAACACAAACATGACATTACACTCACACTAATTACAGGCTGCTACACTTATCAGAAATACTTCGTTGTGTACGACTTGGTACACAATGGTAAGAAAAGGTGGGTTGCAGAGTGATGCGCCAATGTCGTTGTAGGTAAGCTGGACAGGAGCAGAAATGATTACCGAACAAGTTCACACAGAAAGTAGAAGATTTAATTAACTTGTATTTCGCCAGGCGAAGGAAGACGCATTACAAGTAAGTAGTAACAGCCAGAGTCCAGCTCATGCAATAGTAACTAGGATGAGACTAAGCACAAACGAAGGTGTTGTAATGTAGTGGCTCCAAGCGCAAGTGAGCTACATTGCGGTAGCAGAGGGCGCTCATGGAACAGAGTCGCTGGAGGCGCTGCTCAAATGGTTCAAATGGTTCTGAGCACTATGGGACTTAACATCTGAGGTCATCAGTCCCCTAGGCTTAAAACTACGTAAACCTAACTAACCTAAGGACATCACACACATCCATGTCCGAGGCAGGATTCGAACCTGCAACCGTAGCAGCAGCGAGGTTCCGGACTAAAGCGCCCAGAACCGCTCGGCCACAGCGGCCGGCGAGGCGCTGCTCAGTGGGCGCACATCATTGGTCCGCCATTTCTTGTGCGACCACTGTCTGCGTCAGACAGAAATTTGTCACTCCGCTACGAACTTTAATACGGCGTGGGGTGGTATCGATATGTGACACCACACTCTTAAATGTACAACTCTTACATTTTGCGAAGAAAAAGTGCCACTGAGTGCGAAACACAGGAAAAGCCTTTAAAATCAGACACACGAACCTGCCCTACGGGGTCCCCTGGCCAAACATGCCATACGACGATGTTTTCTTAACTGTTAACAGAACAATGGCTGGCGTTCGACTTTACCCAAAACTGCAACTATAGAAGAAAACTTTTACATGTTTTTCAACTCACCCCATACATGTTGGCTTCAGGTAAACTATCGCCAGGAGCAGAATGTCAGGCTATTTGTGACATATTCGCTGTGCGCAGCTGGCGCCAGCAAACTCGAAGGCGCCAGCGTGTCCCCGCCTCCCGTTCGTTCCTTCTGGTGCCAGTGTTACTCCCCCCACCCCTGCCCGTCCCTCACTCCTTCCCCTGCCCCGTCCCCCGCCCCTCTCAACCGCGACCATCATCCTTCCGGCAAGCAGAGCGACGGAGGCAAAAGTGTGATTTATGGCCAGCATCTGCGTCACAGCCGCGACCTCTTCCGTCCCCTCGCGAAAGCCTATTAAATTAGGTTCTCATAACTCTAAATTATTGGCTGCCAGCAGTTGGGGAGAGAAGGGAAGAAGGATTCAGCAGCGGTAGGCGAGCCCTGGTGCACGTATGTGCGAGACGGCCTCGGCGATCATAGGGCTGGAACTCCGTTCTGCCGCCGACGTCGTTTTGGAGAGGCGGCATTTGTTGCTTTGGCACCCTTCAGCTCAGAACACATTATTCTTTGTAAATAGCAAGTTTTCACCTTATCGTAATCAGAGGAACGTAAATGGTTGTTTTGTAGGCACTTAAAATCGTTAATGCTTTGCATCAATCTACTCAGCGAACTCCCAGAAAATACCGGAAATCCTACGAGTAGATTTTATAGGACTCATACGTTAATACATTTCGAAGAGACTGTATTTACAATGCAATGATGAACATCCATACAAATTGTAAAAATGGATGTGTGTGTATATAGTATATATAGGGTGTCCCAGCTATCTTGTCCACCCAAAATATCTCTGGAACAATAACAGCTATTGGAAAACGACTTTCACCGGCATCAATGTAGGGCTGGGGCCCATGAATGTACATATTTGGAAACATTCTAAAACGAAAGCATATGTGTTTTTTAACACAAACTTATGTTTTTTTAAAATGGACCTCCTATATTTATTCTTCAGCAGTCCACAGCATGACGAAGCACATACACAATGGCGTTGATTGCAACGCAATATTCCCATTACATCCCGAGATATTGAGACGCGAATTTGACGCTTGAAACACCCGACATGCGCTGCTAGCGCACGTCCTGAGGCCCAGGCGTGAACCCCATGCTGCAGGATGGTAGCAGACCGTATTATTCGTTTCGGACCTCTTGATAAGTATGGAAGTGTGATTACGCATGTCAATCACATCGCGATTACGGGCAGCATGGGGTTCACGCCTGAGCCTCAGGACGTGCACTAGCAGCGCATGTCGGGTGTTTCAAGCGTCAACTTCGCGTCTTAATATCTCGGGATGTAATGGGAATATTGCGATGCAATCAACGCCATTGTGTATGTGCTTTGTCATGCTATGGATTGCTGAAGAAAAAATATAGGAGGTCCATTTAAAACAACATAAGTTTGTGTTAAAAAACACATATGCTTTCGTTTTAGAATGTTTCCAAATATGTACATTCATGGCCCCCAGCCCTACATTGATACCGGTGAAAGTCGTTTTCCAATAGCTGTTATTGTTCCAGAGATATTTTGGGTGGACAAGATAGCTGGGACACGCTGTATATAATGTTGGTATGTATGTTCCTCATCTCCTCCTAAACCACTGGACCAATTACAACCAAACTTGGTACACAAATCACTTACTGTCTGTAAATCGCCATGACCTACTTGTCAAAGGCGTGAGGCTGGGAGCAACCCACGACGAGCGAATATCCTCACTTCAGTGTTCCAGTATTTGAGAATGAAAGCGCTCAGTGACTTGCAAAGCACTTTATTCGTAAATTCAAACCTTTATGAAACTTTTTATTGCTGACAATCCCCACAAAATGATGAAAGTAAAAAATGTTTATTGCTTACTACATTTTCGCTGTTCATGCAGTAAAATTGCCGCATGAATTTTAATTTATCACTTTTCTTACCACTAATTGTATTCGCTGCGTTTGGAAGGCTGTATTCACATACACCACTTAATGTGCCAGAAAAATTATACCACTGTACGAGACATAGTTCAGGATGTAATGCCGCGCAGGGTAGCCGCGTGGTCTCAGCGCCTTGTCACGCTTCGCGCGGCTTCTCCCATCGGAGTTGTGGTCCTCCCTCGGGCATGGGTGTGAGTGTTAGTGTAAGTTAGTTTAAGTATTGTGTAAGCCTAGGAACCGATGACCTCAGCAGTTTGGTCCCGTAGTACTGTACAACAAATTTCCAGTTTCAGGAGGTAAGACGTAAATACTGAGATGAGTGTGGAACTGCGTCATCATGTATGACGTTTTAATTTATTTCTTCTTTACTATAAAATATATTCACGATCCGTTTTCCAGACAGTATCCACAGACGACGGTGAATATCCATAGAAAACTATATAATTGTACGACACATAGCTGATGAGATATGACGCCATGCTTGACAAATTGCGGCATCTTGCATGACGTTTTAATTATTACCTTTTTATTATAGCTCTATTGACGATACATTTTGTAGGCAGTAGTCACATACACCATTGGTTGCACACCTGCAAAATTATATCATTGTACAACACGCAGTTCGGGGGACGTCATAAACACTGACGTGAGTGAAAATGAAACTGCAAGACGAAGTTCGGTACACATGCAGGTAAAATACGTGTAGAACTACCAGTGAAATATGTTTAATATACGTAAAATATATTTGAAATGTGCGTGCATTATTGCGTACTTGGTACGCTAACGCGTCACTGAGTAACGTGAGTGCCTCGATTAAGAAAACAAAGCAGCCGGCAGTGCCATGTGTCAGGAAAATGACCGTGCAGGTAACAGGTTTGAAATTTTAAAAGCAGATATCTGGACCAGGGTGGAGCAAAACATTCTCCTATTTACTGATACTGTAGACCTCTACGGTGGCCGGGGGAGGCGTACGTCCAGGTGACAGTGTTCTGGATGGCCTTTGTCCCTACGATTTGAATTCTGGCGTCTGCTTGCTGCAGTCGAGGAATAGTCAGTTGGCTATGTGACATGGTACCCGTTAGACCTTCTGGTTTCATCATCGAAGTAGCGTTGTGTGGCTCGGACATAATAGGGAAAAGAGAGGATTAATGTCCGTGGTCATATCGTTACTCTGCGGTTTTTTCAACTGTGGATTCCACATGACTCGTCTGAGTTACCAGTTTGAAAGGATTTTATTACAACCGTGTAAGGTTTCGGTGACCCAAAACGCAGATAACTGGTTATTCAGTGGGCACTGTTACTTTACATTTAGTTGGATCGGTTGCTTCTATATGTTAAGTCTGCTGTTAGTAGTTTCAGTTAATATCTTTGACGTAGTAGCCACTGACTTCGTATGTTGGGTCATGTGCATCATATACGGCCTCGCAGCGAGGTGGATATTGCCTGAGATGATGCGAAGTATTTGTGCGGAGGCCGGCAGACGTGAGATGTTCCAGCCTTGTAGTACATTAGTGCTGTTGTTCTATTTGTTTTGAATGAATCAATAACAAATTGAGGGTTGTATATTCTCCCTCTCCGTGCTGATAGGTATAAAGATGTTTCATAGTGATGTTTTACACCATTGTGTGGAAACGTGTTTGCAGATTTTATGCATGTGTGCTGATCGCGCAAGAACTTATTGAATTTGGAATACTTTTTGGGATTTCAACTAAGTTGACAAAGGCCAGGGGATACCTCCTAATACTTTGTGAAACCTTCTTTTGTCCGGTGTAATACAGCAACTCAACATGGCGTGAACTCAACAAGTCGTTGGAAGTCCCCTGCAGAAATACTGAGCCATGCTGCCTCTATATCCGTCCATATTTGCGGAAGTGTTGGCGGCGCAGGATTTTGTGCACGAACTGAACTCTCGGTTATGTCCCATAAATGTTCTGTGGGATTCATGTCGCGCGATCTGGGTGAGCAAATCACTCCCTCGAACTCTTCAGAGTATTCTTTAAGCCAATCGCAAACAATTGTGGCCCGATAACATGGCGCATTGTCATTCATAAAAGTTCCATCGTTGTTTGAGTGAAAATGGTCTCCAAGTGGCCGAACGTAGCCATTTCCGTTGAATTACCGGTTCATTTGGACCAGAGCACCCAGTTCATTCTATGTAAACACAGCCCACACCATTATAGAGCAACCACCAGCTTGAACAGTGCCTTGTTGACAATTTGTGTCAATGGCTTCATGGGGTCCGTGTCACACTCGAACCCTACCATCAGCCCTTACTAACTGAAATCAGGACTCATCTGACCAGGCCAAGATTTTCCAGTCGTCTAGGTACCAACCACCAAGGTCACAAGCCCAGGAGAAGCGCTGCAGGCGATGTCGTGCTGTTAGCAAAGGCACTCTCGTCGGCCGTCTGCTGCCACAGCCCATTAACGCCAAATTTCGCCGCACTGTGCAAACGGATACGTTCGTCGTAGTCCCACATAGATTTTTGCGATTATTTTAGGCAATGTTGCTTGTCTGTTAGGACTGGCAACTCTACGCAGCCGCGAGTTGCTCTCGGTCGTCAAGTTAAGGCCATCGGCCATAGCGCTGTCTGTGAGGTAACATCTGAAGTGTGGTATTTTCGCGCGCTATTGACACTACGGATTGCGGATTGTTGTATTCCCTAACGATTTCTGAAATGGAATGTGCCTTGCATCTAGCTCCAAACTACCATTCCGCGTTCAATGTGTGTCAGTCCCCGTCGTGCATGGAGTGTGCGGCTGGTTCCGGCGGAGGTTCGAGTCCTCCCTCGGGAATGGGTGTGTGTGTGTTTGCCCTTAGGATAATTTAGGTTAAGTAGTGTGTAAGCTTAGGGACTGATGACCTTACCAGTTAAGTCCCATAAGATTTCACACACATTTGAACATTTTTGAGTCCCCGTCGTGCGGCCATCATAACGTCGGAAACCTTTTCATGAGACAGCTCCGTCGCTATCCCATGACTTTCGTCACATCAGTTAGTTACCATGTGTTATTGAAGTATAACACTTCTTTCTTACCTCAGTATATTTTCTGACGACAGGCACTATATGCGAGTAGTTTGCCTGTTAGCAGTAGTGCCTGTCAATGTATTATACGCCATATGCATTTTGATGAAAAATACTAGGAAGCGTATACATGGCTTTGCCAATATAATGTGGGCAGAAAATTGATTTTGTAAATTGTACGGAATTTTTATAGTGGTGGTCAGTGTTGTATTTAATTTAATTACAAACACTAGTACTGTATAAGAATTTTCTTTGTGCCTCAGCAGGACTGCCCCTAATATTAAGTTTAGTTGTGGTGCACCAAAGCCCCTAAGGCTATTATATTTATTAGTTATCTAAGATAAGGAGACCCACGAAAAGCTAAGAGCTGTTGTTATACTGTCCTGCTTTAGAATAAATCGATCTTAAGAGGCGCTAATCTATCTAAATTGCTCTGCGCGGGAAATGAATTGCTTAGGCTGCTGATGCTTGGGCGTGGAGAAAGCATAGCGCATAACGCCGTACAGCTAACAGTAAGATGTTCCATTGGGCACTTCAATTCTATGTTGTGTCCGGTGGTGATTTGAAGAACAGGGTTCATTAGTTGTTCTGTGTGTTAAACAGTGACATTAATTATCCAAAGATAAGAGTGTGCTATCAGAACATTAAAGTTCAATCTTTTTACACTCATGCTCATAAATTAAGGATAATGCTGATACACGGTGAAACAACGCTCTGGTGGGCGGTTTGCAGGTTTAAATCACCTCGGGGTATGACCATGCGGTGAATGTGACCTGCGATCGTCGCATGGTGGTGCTGGCAGCAGTCCACATAAGCAGAGGTGTGTTGGTGCATGTCAGAGTACGTGCAGCGAGTAAGTGTGCAGACATTTTCAGACGTGCTGATGACGACTGTGTGTTGAAAATGGCTCAAAGAACACATATTGATGACGTTGTGAGGGGTAGAATACTAGGGCGACTGGAGGTTGGTCAAACACAGCAGGTCGTAGCATGGGCCCTCTGTGTGCCACAAAGTGTGATCTCAAGATTACGGCAACGATTCCAACAGACAGGAAACGTGTCCAGGCGCTACAATACGGGACGTCCACAGTGTACAACACCAGAAGAAGACCGATATCTCACCATCAGTGTCCGCAGATGGCCACGGAGTACTGCAGGTAGCTTTGCTCGGAACCTTACGGCTGACACTGGAAGAGTTGTCTCCAAACACACAGTCTACAGACGACTGAGCCCGTAAAGCCTGGTGTCAAGAACACAGTACATGGTCATTGGAACAGTGGCCCCAGTTTATGTTCATGGACGAGTCCAGGTATAGTCTGAACAGTGATTCACGCCGAGTTTTCATCTGGCGTAAACCAGGAATCATATACCAACCCCTTAATGTCCTTGAAAAGGAAAAGGTCGTAGTTTGATGATGGGGGGGATTATGATTGGTGCGCGTACCTCCCTGCATGTCTTTGACAGAGGAACTCTAACAGGTCAGATGTATCGGGACGTCATTTTGCACCAGTATGTCCACCTTTTCAGGGGTGCAGTGGGTCCCACCCTCCTCCAGATGGATGATAACGCACGGCCCCACTGAGCTCCCATCGTGAGGGAGTACCTTGAAACAGAAGATATCAAGCGAATGGAGTGGCCTGCCTGTTCTCCAGACCTAAACCCCATTGAGCACGTCTGGGACGCTCTCGGTCGACGTATCGCTGCACGTCTTCAAACCCCTATGACACTTCAGGAGCTCCGACAGGCATCGGTGCAAGAATGGGAGGCTATACCCCAGCAGCTGCTCGACAACCCGATCCAGAATATGCCAACCCGTTGTGCGGCCTGTGTACGTGTGCATGGTGATCGCATACCATTTGATGTCGGGGGACATGCGCAGGAAACAATGGCGTTTTGTAACACATGTGTTTCGGGGCGGTTTCCTCAACTTATCACAAATACCATAGACTTACAGATCTATGTCGTGCATGTTCCCTATGTGCCTATGCTATTAGCGGCAGTTTTGTGTAGTGCCGCGTTGTGTGCCAACCCATTCTGTAAGTATCCTTAATTTATGAGCATGAGTGTAGTAAAGATAACATTTAGAATCTGTTTTGAAACTGCTCTTTAAAAAAAAAAAAATAGAATCTAGGGATTAGGGTATGCAATTTTGTAAATATTGCATGCTTAAAGCTTAATCTTTGGAGGACGGTAGCAGCATTTGGAGTCAGTTTCGAAATTTTTTAACTGAATTAGAATCTATATAACTTATAAAGTTTTTAAGGCTATACAAATAATTTAGAATTGCGTTTATGAAACTTTAAACGTAATCTAGCTTATGAATGTTCTTGACATCAAAGTGTTCTATTATTCTGCATCTCACATACTGTGTTGCCTGCCGTAGGTCAGAGGTTGGTGACGCTGTCAATGGATCCTTGGTTCTTCCACCGATCTCAGTTACAGGCTTGTGGCCATTACCGGGGATCGGAGGTGCCCGACATCGCCTACCAAGCCAAGACGCAATCTCCACTGCAGCCTGTAAATCTACCAATCCTGTGGCAAATAGATATTTCAATAAATGATATTCAGCTCAGTCTCGCCAGTTAACGAAAGCCCAGCCCTCCAAACAGTCCCAGTCACTAAAATTTTGGTTTAATAGGCTGGCATTCAGCTCTGCACCTTGGCACGGTTGTAGTGTAACGGTGACTATGAACCAAGTGGCACTTTACGATAGGTCAATAGCGTATGACCGACATAAGGTTATTCAAAAGTTTATAACAATAATGATATCGAAGCCGGCGGCCAGTGTCGGGTGTCGAGCCTGGGAAACTACTGAGGACTGATTTCCGCTAGGAGCCGCGGAGGCGCGGCCGGCTCTCGACGTTAAGCCGTCGGTACAGGGGCAGTGTGTTCGAACGTCAACGTTGAACATACCGAGCTCAACGTGCTGCTGAACGCTCTGAAACGATGCGACTTGTGCACACGGCACGTGGGCCCCAACGTGGTACACGCGATCCAGCGGCAATTCCCGCTCTATCAGGCTGGTAGACAACAGTTTCCGAAATAGGCGGGCGTAAAATTTCTATATCAGCTCTATTAAAACGTACTTTCCTCTCTTGTCCATATGCTAGTCAGGTTGATCTGTCTGTAGAATACATAAACAAAAACTTCAATAACAGTGAAAATATTATAAGGCAAAAAGGAAAGTATGATGTCCAGTTAATAAGTTCATTGGTTTATAAAAGTTCCATTACAAATCCTTATATATAAAATTCTCGTGTCACAGTGTTACTTGCCATACTCCTCAGAAATGGCTCGATCGATTCTGACAAAATTTTACATGTATATTCGGTAGGTCTGAGAATCGGCCGTAATCTGTTTTTCATACCCCTAAGTGATATGGGTGGTCCTCCCCAAGAAATGTTTTCTTATTTTTTGGACAGAAGTTTTTATTTTTATTTTTGTATGACGTGGCATTAAAAACTACACACAACCCTAAATTTTCACCCTTCTACCACCAACACTTATTTTTAATAACAATTTTAGTAATTTAATAATTTTCAATCTTGGTCGACGACTGACCAATTATCACTTGGTCAGTTATCCCCGCCAGGTGTCTACCGGTAATAGTCTTTCACTACTCGATAGATAGGTAACTGAAGAAAACGTACCAAAAGCAACGACTTGAATATCCCTCTCTGAATCGATGTAACTGGACCGAGAAGTTTATCTAGGTAGTAAGACCGCCCCGGTAGCTGAGTGGTCAGCGTGACAGACTGTCAATCCTAAGGGCCCGGGTTCGATTCCCGGCTGGGTCGGAAATTTTCTCCGCCCAGGGACTGGGTGTTGTGTTGTCCTAATCATCATCATTTCATCCCCATCGACGCGCAGGTCGCCGAAGTGGCGTCAAATCGAAAGACCTGCACTAGGCGAACGGTCTACCCGACGGGAGGCCCCAGCCACACGACATTTATTTATCTAGGTAGCATGCGTCATTCGCCAAACCGACATTTAGGCCTAGTGCACACGCATCGATTTAAATGTATCGTACGAACAAATTCTTTTAGTGGAACAAAGAAGTTCCTTTGCTCTCCTTGGTCCCTCCAAAAGAATTTAATCGTACAATATTTTTACGTACGATAAAAATTGATGCGTGTGCGCCTGGCCTTATTCAGAATCCTGGCGAACACGTTTCGACACGAAATTGCCGCTATGTTTGTATGCTCATGGGCGAGTCGTGTATCGGCAGTAATTGTTAAATCCGCGCTATCTACCGTAGAAACGCTAGAACTAATAGTGGCCGATACTGTCGGACTTCCCCCTAAGCCTTTCCTCACTCCCTACACTGTTTTCGGCCATTATTATTGTTTGTGTCACGAGCCCCCGCCAACAACGGCTATTGTGTTACACGTATACATTATTCTTATAGACTAGAGATAATTTATATGGCAAAACAACGTTTGCCGGGTCAGCTACAACATATAAAGATATTCAGAGGCGGAACGAAGATCGCCGGGCATAGCTAGTAGTGATGTACAAATTTACAACAGCTCTCCAAATAATATAAAATATATTCCATCATTCTACTTAAGTACTTAGTAAAATCCTTAGGTCATTCTTACATTACTGTTCCTACACAGAAGCAGAATCTCTATAACATGTGAACTACAAAACTTCAAAGAAGAAAAGTGCCAAATATCTTACTGCAAGTAGTGTAATATGTCCTCGTAGATTGAGTCAATTGAGCAAACTCACTCCCCAAAAAGAGCACGCTTATATTTATGTAGCATTGAATGTCATAATATATACTTATATTAAACTAGTAAGAAAGTATCTGAACCTATTAAAAATACGAAGGTTAGGGAAAAAAGTGGATGTAGTGGGATGTGAACCATCAACAGAGCATGATTTTCGTCACGAGAGCTATTCATTAGGACGTGAACCACCAATACATTACAAATTTCGTCATGAACCTGTGACGCTATTGATTGCGCTAAAGCGAGGACGAATCTTTGGGGACCTTATCTAGCCCTGCCCTAATGCCACGAAAGCTTCAATCGTAGCTATGGTACTAACTGAAATTTAGTTATAACAAATTGTAGCAAGAACAACGCATTTTTAATACATCCTCAACACGCCATTTCCTTCAAATGGCATACTCTGATAATATGCAAGTTAAAATAATTCTGTTACCACGAATATAATGTTTCTCATCATTTTAATACAGGGAATTATACAATCAACGCCAGGTTTTCGAATACTCCTCAGTTTACTAGTGCTCAGAAAGGCCATATATATAGTGCGCGCAAAATTCCGTGGCCGCGCAGTCTGCTGGGAAAGTGTGATGAGAGTGGCAGTGGGGGCGGGGAGGGGGGGGGGGGTGATCGCTCAGAGCGCTATAGGGGAAATGCCAAGTGCTGGAGGGAAAGTGCCTTTTTAAAGTGAAGCCGACCCTCACAATTTTGGTAAATATTAAGTGGGGCCCCTCCATTCCCGCACCTGGATGGTGACCATTTGGTTAGTATCTAAAAGGAATTTCGCCGAAAATGCAGCGATTTATTGTCACCTGGCTTGGTAATCATTTGTAACTTTCAGAAATGAGTCACGAGTGGCGAATTCTGAGTAAAACCCACACATTTCTCTTGTTGCCGTGTTGAAATTTGCTTCTATTTCCAAAGCTAAGCGGAGTGTCTCACCTCAAAAACATTTTTCGCAGACGCAATTGCGAAAGTATTTTGAAATAGTGCTTTATTTAGTGAGGTTCAAAAATGGCTATGAGCACTATGGGGCCGGCTGCGGTGGCCGTGCGATTCTAGGCCCTTCAGTCCGGAACCGCGTGACGGCAACTGTCGCAGTTTCGAATCCTGCCTCGGGCATGGATGTGTGTGATGTCCTTAGGTTAGTTAGGTTTAAGTAGTTCTAAGTTCTAGGGGACTGATGATCTCAGATGTTGAGTCCCATAGTGCTCAGAGCCGTTTCAGCCATTTTTTTGAGCACTATGGGACTTAACATCTGAGGTCATCAGTCCCCTGGACTTAAAACTACGTAAACCTAACAAAGCTAAGGACATCACACACATCCAAGCCCGAGGCAGGATTCAAACCTGCGACCGTAGCAGTCGCGCGGTTCCGGACTGAAGCGCCTAGAACCGCTCGGCCACCACGGCCGGCATTAAGTGAGGTACTGAGGAAAAACAAGGTCAGCAACATCTTCAGTACGAAATAAACTTGTAATGATTTCACTTCTGTTGTTTCAAAAGCCCATAGCATTTCTCTTTTCACCAGCTATAGATACCTCTTTAAAATAATCGGAAAAGTCTGCAGTTAGTGGAATAACATGGTACATAATGGAGTTTTCCATAATAACTATATGGCAAAATACTCTTCTCTCTGTGTGCTATCATTTACCAAAATCTCACTTCGATATCTCAAACCGTTCATAGAATATGAGGAATGGTGTGGATTTTTTTTTTTTTAATTTTTGGTAAGGTCTTACATGACCTAACTGCTGAGGTCATCGATCCCTAAGCCTACACAATACTTAATGTAACTTAAACTAACTTACGCTATGAACAACACGTACACGCATGAACGACGGTGGACTCGAACCTCGGGCGGGGAGAGCCGCACGGACCGTGCAAGGCGCCCTGGACCGCTCGGATACCCCGCGTGGCAGTGGATATTTCACTCTGGTTCAAATGGGTCTAAGCACTATGGGACTTAATATCTAAGGTCAACAGTCCCCCAGACTTAGAACTACTTAAACCTAACTAACGTAAGGGCATCACACACATCCATGCCCAAGGCAGAATTCGAACCTGCGACTGTAGGAGCAGCGCGGTTCCGGACTGAAGCACCTAGAACCGCTCAGCCAAAGTGGTCGGCATTTTGTCTCTGGCTTTACCGCTAGCGTGGATGAGTGCGCTACGACAGATCAATTTTCTAGAGATTGGTGACAGGTAGAGACCTCCAACCAAGTGTAAAGAAACATTCAACATGTTAGCTAAATTTCATTTGCAGCAACGTATTATGTAACATGCCAAACTGCAAACTGTTTCGAATTCCGCGCAGTGTCTTACTTCCACGAAAAAATCACAACAACTATGAGCATTAACGAAATGATGGGCAAATTGTAAGGGACCTGACATGTAAAGCTACAAGTGAAGCAAAAATGAATTTTTTTTACCGAATAGGTTCTGTAAAATGGTATGAGAAAGAATGCGAAAAAGGGCGTGCGCGTCGGTTCTGTCATCACCGACCGCCAGAAGGGTGGCAAACGCTTGTCGGCCTCCCATTCTGAACAAACGAATGTCGCTGGTCATAGCACGTCGGCCACCGGATTCTGTGCGGCCTACACATACGGGTTTTAATTGAAAGCAAATATGGCGCCTCACAACCCTGCACCGATGGGAGATGGCTTGCATGTGACGTAGGTGGCGTTGTGCCTTCTCACTGGTCAACGTTCGAACGCACGTTCAGAATATCTGACATGCTAGATATTGTTCTGCTCATTCGGAGAGTCTCCCCAACGTGCTATTCCACGGTATTACGTCAGAAACTCGACACACTCAACGCTCAACGTTCGGCTGCACGGTCCGTGTGTAGACGGGTTAAGCAGGACGGAGGGTAGTGTGTCCCCCCGTGAGCAGTACGGCGGTAAGGAAATGCGGAGTGAGGGCTCCCGCCTCAACGGAGTACGGATGTGACGGTCTCCGCGAAAGACGTCTACGCTCTGCGGCGGTCGCCACAGGTTTCGTAAGTTTGTAGGCCACCGAGGTGTACACAATCGAACCTACGACTCCAGCGTGGATGGCAGCGTCATAGCTGGCAGCCGAGAAGTGTGTCGACACAGGGCGATGACTGCTCCTACTCGACATCACCAATTTCGGGTGCATACAGGTTAGACCAGAAATGAATGGGACAGAAGTGGGTGAGCCGTGCTGCGGCTCGCGTTGGTGCTGTTTGTAGGTTTCTGTACTCTGTCGGAGGCCATACTGTAGCGTTTAGTTGACATGGCTGTGGTCGTTTGTCTTCTTCTCGTGTTGACTGGCGCCACTTGGTTTCGTAAGCGTTGCCTGTCTGCTAGTGGCAGCAGCAGCAGTTACCGATATGTAGCAACTGTGGCCCTATCTTTGAGGTGACGTCGTGGTTCTTCCGGTTCGTGTGGAGTTCGGTTGGGGACTCAGGAGGAGCCAGGTCCGCGCAGTGCAAGAACACTCCGAGACCGCTGGTGGCACGCGTGGACTGCCGGATCGAAGGCCTGTAGTCACGAGGGTGCACGACCTCGTCGTAAGTGGATCCTGCAAGTTTTAAGTTGACTGCATTCGGATTCAAGTAGAGAAACCTCCATCATTGTGAGATCTTGCGATTCTCCAATGACTTGGGTTCGTGTTGCTGCTCGGAGTGTTGCTGAGGCGAAGAGCAGCGAGTGGAGTGCTTGGGGAAGGCGGATCTGATTAGGTTTCCTAGACTTCTAATAACTATTTATTGCGTTCAGTTTGTTACTATTTGTTAAGTTCAGCCAGCAGTATTTTTTCCTTCCTCGTGTCCGGTAACACCACTGTTACCTGTCATGGGGGTTAGTGTACGTAACGGCAGTGTACGTTTCCTCGCCTTGCCGCTGCTGTCCGGTGAGGTGTGTAGTTTTGACAGCTTTCTTGATCGTACCTTGGGTCGCGATTCTTCTACTCTGGTGGTAGTGATTCCTTTCTCGCTCAGGGCGCTCTAGGCACAGTATTCTGCGGACGGAGTCCAGACCGCCGGTTCCGGCTTTGGCGTATTTTTACATCCTTGTATTTGGTTTATTGGACCTCGGGTAACCTCAGCAAGATTATCATTAGTCATTCGTTTGACTGCCACTAGTCTGAGTTATCATCTTGTGAAGTGAATACAACTCTTGGCTGCCTATCTCATAGCTCTGTGAATTTTTTTTTTTTTTTTTTTTTTTTCCGCACCTACTCAGAGGTCGATTCCTGGTGCACCGTCTGTGACTGTCCCTTGCGATTTATTATTGTATTTGCTGTTTTATTGTTTTTGATATAACTTCCATTCTTGGTGTTACAGCAGTTTTAAATGGCTGTGCTAACAAGTTTACCAACATTTTGTCTCACCCGTTTGGTGATCAGTTACCTCTCTATTTAAATTAACTTTGCTATTGCATTGCTGTTTTACAGTATGTTTGTTAATTTTTTTATAATTGCCGTTCTTGACGTTAAACGCCTTCAGCCGTTACTGTGGTTGCTTCCCTTGATCACATTGGTTTGTTTTTAAAACATTATTTCCTGTGTGTGTATTTTATGCTCATTTGGTAAATTGTAACGCACTGAAAGCACTATTAATTACACAGCTGTTTATTCCTTCATTAATAACGTGTGATATCTTTATTTATTACCGAGTCTGGGATTACCGTTTTAAAATAAATGTGTGTAATTGCAAAAGGGAACCAACAGTAACGGATTACGCCTCCGTCCACAATCGTAACCGAATCCAGCCTTTGCCGGCTGGAGTGGCCGAGCGGTTCTAGGCGCTACAGTCTGGAACCGCGCGATCACTACGGTCGCAGGTTCGAATCTTGCTTCAAGCATGGATGTGTGTGATGTCCTTAGGTTAGTTAGGTTTAAGTAGTTCTAAGTTCTAGGGGACTGATGACCTCAGAAGTTAAGTCCCACAGTGCTCAGAACCATTTGAACCATTTGAATCCTGGCTTCCTTGACTACCAGGCTTCTATGTGAGCTCCAGGTGGCCAAGCTGTTAGAAAATAACAGCATATTTTGTGCAGGCCATATGCTTGTGTTAACGTCACAGTCAGGCAGTGGCTGAAGTAGCAGAATGACTATGGAACGGCAGTCTAAGTGTCGTTGTGTCGATCATTACGCAGAATTTTTGTTTAATTTTCAGTTTTTACGTTACTTACACTGCAGATGAACCGAAACAATGTTCATTATATTGTATTTATACACTGACGAAAAAAAAAAAAAAACACAGCAACAAAGAATACTTAACATGGAGAAATGAAATTTCGGAAATACATTTGTCTAGGTAACATACGTAAGTGATTAAAATTGCAAAACCACAGATTAATTTAAGCGCGAGATAAGCTGTTGCAAATATGAAATGCTGGTACGTTAATAACCGCTGTAACCGCCGGAATGTTGAACGCAAGAATGCAAGAATTTGTGGGCTGGAACTCCTTGCCTGTTGCACTCGGTCGTCAATACAGACACAGTTAAAGCTGTTTATGCATGATGTCCCACCTGTACTCGAGTGGAGACAGATCTGGTGATTGAGCAGGCCAAGACAACATGTCTACATTCTGTAGAGCATGTTGAGTTAAAACAGTTGTATGTGGGAGAGCGTTATCCTGTTGGCAGCACAACAGGTTAAATCACCAGACTGACGTACAAAATCTTCGTTGATCCATTATGGATCGTGGGACGACGGCTGATATGAACTTCTTGATGCAATAATTTACCAACAGCCGGATGTGTTGTAAAAATTTATTTTATTTTATGAACTTCTATGTGCTACCAGTTTCGGCATTACATTGATGCCATCTTCTGGCCCCACTCGTCATAGTTGTAAAATCGCTATACACGGAAGGAGCCATATAACTGGATCCGTGAATCATTCGTCCTGCAACAGCTCTTGGTGGTCAGGTGACACAGTCTGTTATGTTAAACTGTTAAATGGAAGTTAAAAAGCATCCTCAATGTTATAATATTTCACTATACGTTTTCGTTGATAGTTTGTGTTCCTGAAAGTGATATTGCATGTGGGTAGAAGTGCTAATATTCCCAGAAGGCAATCATAAATCTACGTGTTGTCCACTTTAGTCCACAAAGTTACATAATCGCCGCCTCAAAGTGTCGACCTATACGGTCTTCCTTCATCCTCTGTATTTCCTTCATACAACAGTAATCATTTAATTTGCTTAAAATTCCTTTACAGTGGCAGTGTGCATG
Organism: Schistocerca serialis cubense; assembly: GCF_023864345.2. Classification (NCBI taxonomy): domain Eukaryota; kingdom Metazoa; phylum Arthropoda; class Insecta; order Orthoptera; family Acrididae; genus Schistocerca; species Schistocerca serialis. The sequence goes on along the minus strand of NC_064645.1, from coordinate 238,051,240 downwards.
CTCTGTGAACTGCAGAGCAATCAGCAGTGGAGTTGCTAAGCACCTACTGAACGCGATTGTCCGCCCAAATTAAACGAGTCCAATTGCCGATTTCGGTCATTTCCAGCAATTAGGTGTTTGTTATTAAGATAAATCCGGGTGGGACATCGGAGATTCCAATTCGCCAGCATTGTTTCCGTGAACGCTACACCGTTGTCTGTTACCTGTTCTCAAGTAATTGAATTTCGACTGGAAAAGTGTTGGATAACGTTAAAGTCATAGTACAAAAACACTTATTTTTGTTTCGTTGGCGTATTGTGTTATCCTTATCGGCTCTGCACATGAACTTCTCTTTTTTCTCCAATTTGCACCGATTAATGTCGCAAATTGGTAACAAGTATCATGCAATTTGCAGCATCTAAAGATTACTGTAGAGTTATACAGTGAAGTTAAAATTTAATAAGAACATTTCATCTTTAAAAAAATGTTTGTAGCGATACCTTCCCACGCGTTTTACGTAACTAAGAAACAATCTAATCAAACCTTATTAAAATATTCCGACCTTTCTGCCTGTAACATCTCACGTTTGGTTCAGAAGACTCCAGTGTAGGAAAAGTAATGTTAGTAAAATATATTTTAATATACTGCTCTCTGTGGTTCTTAGCAAGGCAGCGATCTACGATTTTAACCCTTTGATGGAGCAGTTGTCTTCCTCTCCCCAAAGACTCGGACATTGTCAGAGATTAGCTGTGATTAATTAGTCGTAGCAAATTGACGCTTCTTGTAATAAGCTCAAACGTCATTTTGTGGAAGCTTAATATGATCAATTATTACTGGGGCTTCTAACGAATTTAACACATTAAAGTAGCATACACGAGTGCATGCTGGCAGTCGACAATCTAAAGTGCTCCAAAGAAAAAGTAAAGGTAAACGTAGACTTCTCTTTATCATTGAATAGTCACTACTAATTCCCTCAGATTTACCTGTTCCCAGATCAAGCACACAGTGACGAGGTTGTGGAGAAAGCAAATTCTCATATCACGTAATTTCAACAGTCACAGTCATAATAATAACGCCAAATTGACTTTAAATGTAATCTAATATTCATTTATTAAATCTGAAACTTTATATTTAACGAGATACTAAATGCCGTGGTAAAATGAATTTCTTGAGCAAACCTAGCGTTTTGTCCCTATCTCCGGAGTATTTTTTCAAGTGAGGTTGTAGCTTCTACCGATACCCAATTTCAAGTACAATTTTGAGGCGCCCCACATATTGTAAAGTTATAACTGGCTTTTGGATATAAATATGGTTTTTCATTATTGTCGTCATCTTTTATTCACATACCGGAATGCTCTTGATCATTTTTTAAAATTTGGGAACTCTATTTTTTAAAAAACTGTCGTGCGGCTTTCAAGGTGATGTTTAGCTTGTCTGTGTTGCTAAGAGAACAGTAACTGTCTTTCTAAACTACTTCCTCGGTCGAGAATTGTAATATTTATTTATTCGGCCTTAAAAGGCTCTTTCTCGAAAACCATTAGAGCTTCCGCTATTTGTTTATTTGCTGATTCTTAACGTTAATAAATTGTTGTTAAAATTGTATGTATGTTTATTACCAGTCACCCTACCAGATTGCTACTGCTTCAACATTAACAATTAGAAGTGCAGACATACCACGAAATAAACTGGTACAAAATACCTCTTCAGTAAGATAGGTATAAGTCATAAGTGAAAAGTGGTAGGATTCAGCAGACAGTCTCAAATGAGAAAATATCAGGTATCCTGGCTGTACTGTAGATCGCTCCCTTAGAAAAAAAATGTGCTAAGAAATAAAACACAATTGCTTAGTACATCTTTGAGACGTCGATGCGCTATGCATTCCAAAGATTACATCGTATGTTACAGTTAGTAGATAATTTAGGATGTATTAATATTAAATGATAAAACAAAATAAAGAACCATTAATCCAAGTATGATGTTCTTGCAGATATAAAGCCTATAGACCCATGTGCAGTATTCAAATCTTAATATAATCCATATGGATATACTAACATATATACATCGTAGAGGGAGACCAAGAGATGAATACACTAAGCAGATTCAGAAGGATGTAGGTTGCAGTAGGTACTGGGAGATGAAGGAGCTTGCACAGGATGGATTAGCATGGAGAGCTGCATCAAACCAGTCTCAGGTCTGAAGACCACAACAACAACAATGCCAACATCAGATTGGAAGTCTGCAATACCCTAGAATACAATCATTGTTATATAATCCTCCACATTTCTATCGTCTATGAAAGCAAAGGTTATTGTAAAAGGCAGGTATGCAATATTATACTCAAGGAGGTCTGACCTTCTTAATGAAATAGCGTTAGTGGATTAAAGAATAACCGATGACGACAACATAACTTTAAGAAAGCACAGTAAACGAACTGGCGAAACGGGCAACATCTGTGTGAGTCATGGCCTGGTTGGGAAGTAAATGTAGATTTTCTCTACTTCAATAATTTCAGAGTCTAAATGTGGCATGCAGTAACAGTTAGGATGTATTTTTATATATATGGTGTGTAAATGGATGTTGTACTCCTCGTTAACAAATAATGTTTTGATTAAAATTGTACGTCATCAACCGGCCGCTGTGGCCGAGCGGTTCTAGGCGCTTCATTCCGGAACCGCGCTGCTGCTACGGTCGCAGGTTCGAATCCTGCCTCGGGCATGGATGTGTGTGATGTCCTTAGGTTACTTAGGTTTAAGTAGTTCTAAGTTATAGGGGACTGATGACCTCAGAAGTTAAGTTCCATAGTGCTCAGAGCCACTTGAACCATTTTTTTCTCTTACAAAATGACATGAGTGGATTCGCAAGAGAATTTTAAGTATAATATTATACAACAGAGACAGTACAAAATACTGTTTCGGTTACAAAGAAAGCGTTGTTATAGAAGGAAATAAAATGTTTTTTATCCAGTGCACAATATCAAACAATTTGCCAGGTGGTTGAGCTATATCTGATCATACAGTAGTTGGCAAAAGCAAGCGGTGTCTGCGTGGGCTGCAGGGCGATAATTGCCATCCAGTGACTGACCGGTGATTATCACCAAGTGAATTCCTAACAGGACATACCTTCTACCCACGATCAACTCTCACTTCTCGTGGAGGCTTAATGGTCTTGGGGATTTGATACACAAATAGATGGAGTGGTCCATTGTCTTGAGAACTGTAGCATCGTGTTGTAATTCTATTCTGTCCACAAATACTAACCTTTATTTCTATTTAAGGGCCAGTTGTAAGATATTTTTGTATAGGCTTACGAGGAGACATTCACCAACATACTAAATGTGCTGAAGCTAGTACTACTGTTCTTGTGCCACGTTAGTTTCATATGTTTAGATAAATGGAACAACAAACTAAACTAGGTTTAAATATTCGAACATTCCTCTTGCATTATTCACACTTCTGAAGATTCAGTTTCAATTAATATGTATTGTAGTGAATCCTTTAGAACTCCGTGATATGACACCGCGTCCAAATAACCAAGAGATGGCCCGACTTCGGGCGCCAAAATGTAGTAAACTCAAAAATGTTATCTCTGGCATGGAATAACATACAGATTACTAATGAGATTGTCTCATCCTTGAAGCCAAAATTGACATCCATGATTATGTGAAACCAAAGTGCAAAAATTATGAGATTAAAGGATTACATAATTAAAACTTGAATGTTTTGCTTCTATCACAGTACCTTTTACACTACTGGCCATTAAAATTGCTACACCAAGAAGAAATGCAGATGATAAACGGGTATTCATTGGATAAATATATATACTAGAACTGACATGTGATTACATTTTCACACAATTAGGGTGCATACATCCTGAGAAATCAGTACCCAGAACAACCACCTCTGGCCGTAATAACGGCCTTGATACGCCTGGGCATTGAGTCAAACAGAGCTTGGGTGGCGTGTACACGTACAGCTGCCCATGCAGTTTCAACACGATACCACAGTTCATCAAGAGTAGTGACTGGCGTATTGTGACGAGCCAGTTGCTCGGCCACCATTGGCCAGACGTTTTCAATTGGTGAGAGATCTGGTGAATGTGCTGGCCAGGGCAGCAGCAGTCGAACATTTTCTGTATCCAGAAAGGCCCGTACAGGACTTGCAACATGCGGTCGTGCATTATCCTGCTGAAATGTAGCGTTTCGCAGGGATCTAATGAAGGGTAGAGCCACGGGTTGTAACACAACTGAAATGTAGCGTCCACTGTTCGAAGTGCCGTCAATGCGAACAAGATGTGACCGAGACGTGTAAGCAATGGCACCCCATACCATCACGCCGGGTGATACGCCAGTATGGCGATGACGAATACACTCTTCCAATGTGCGTTCACAGCGATGTCGCCAAACACGGATGCGACCATCGTGATGCTGTAAACAGAACCTGGATTCATCCGAAAAAATGACGTTTTGCCATTCGTGCACCCAGGTTCGTCGTTGAGTACACCATCGCAGGCGTTCCTGTCTGTGATGCAGCGTCAAGGGTATCTCCGAGCTGATAGTCCATGCTGCTGCAAACGTCGTCGAACTGTTCGTGCAGATAGTTGTTGTGTTGCAAACGTCCCCATCTGTTGACTCAAGGATCGAGACGTGGCTGCACGATCAGTTACAGCCATGCGTATAAGATGCCTGTCATCTCGACTGCTAGTGATACGAGGCCGTTGGGATCCAGCACGGCGTTCCGTATTACCGTCCTGAACCCACCGATTCCATATTCTGCTAACAGTCATTGGATCTCGGCCAACGCGAGCAGCAAAGTCGCGATACGATAAACCGCAATTGCGATAGGCTACAATCCGACCTTTATCAAAGTCGGAAACGTGATGGTACGCATTTCTCCTCCTTACACGAGACATCACATCAACGTTTCACCAGGCAACGCCGCTCAACTGCTGTTTGCGTATGAGAAATCGGTTGGAAACTTTCCTCATGTCAGCACGTTGTAGGTGTCGCCACCGGCGCCAACCTTGTGTGAATGCTCTGAAAACCTAATCATTTGCATATCACAGCATCTCCTTCCTGTCGGTTAAATTTCGCGTCTGTAGCATGTCATCTTCGTGGTGTAGCAATTTTAATGGCCAGTAGTGTGTATAAAATTAAGGGGAAGGAGGGGAAGAATGATGATGATGATGATGATGATGATGATGTTTGGTTTGTGGGGCGCTCAACTGCGCGGTTATCAGTGCCCGTAGAAATTCCTACCATTTGCTCAGTCCAATCTCACAACTTTCATGAATGATGATGAAATGATGAGGAGGCAGGTGAAAATGCCTGACCCCGCCGGGTGGAATGAAGCATCTCACCATTTGTCGTGTGTTGCTGACGGCGGCAGTCGCTGGGTCAGGACGGCGCGTCGCCTCGGTGCTGTGCGGTACGAGTTGGCAGCTCTTACCGGTGTCCCGTGGCTCTGCAGCGAGGGTCAAGACTGGTCTCCGTGTTGACATGTCGCCGTGGGTTTCGTCGCCGAAGCAGCGTTATCACGGTAGCGGGAGCCGGTTGTCAGGAAAGGATATTCTATTTCTCAGTCAAGTGCTTCATTTGACCCGCCAGGGTAGCCGAGAGCGCTAACGCGCTGCTTCCTGGGCTAGGGTAGGCGCGCCGGCCCCGGCGGATTAACGATGAGGGCCGGTGTGCCGGCCAGCCTGGATGTGGTTTTTAGGCGGTTTCCCACATCCCGCCAGGTGAATACCGGGCTGATCCCCACGTTCCGCCTCCGTTACACGACTCGTAGACATCTGAACACGCTCGCACTCTTCCATTAATTACACTCGACACATACAGTAGGGGTACACTAATTCCGTCCCGGGGGGTGCAGGGTGGCGGCAAGAAGGGCATCCGGCCACCCCTTTCCACTAACCTTGCCAAATCCCTTCCTAACAATGCCGACCCTGCGTTAGCGCGGGACATGGTACCAGTGAAAGAAAGAAAGAATGAAAGTCAAGTGCTTCTTTTCCATGCACTGGACGGAAGGTTTCGTCCATTTAACATGGAACAGAGGAAGAATAACTCACAAAATAACGATAAACATTAGGTTGGGTGTAAGGATGAGAATCAAAGTCAGCATAATAAGTACGCGAAGGATGGCAGAACTTCCATGTCCTCTTGCTCTCACAGTCTCTTACCCACTGTCTCATCACTCTACCTAGCTCACAGACTTCTCGTATGTTTCCTGCTCTCAGGGTTGCCATTGGCGCATTGAATTTGCAATTCCACCCATTGACTGATCGCCATTTCGTGGCCGCGCCTCCCAAGTGCAGGGAAGAGATTTTCTATCTTGTGTGGAATGCTGTGTATTCGGGAACTGGCATCTTTCTCAGGCGTTCACTGTCGAGGCTGCTCCCAGGACTGATCGCACATTTCCCCGATGTTTTTTCGTATTTCGCAGTTGCTGTCCCTGCGTGAGGCCTAGATAGTCTTACATTTGTGCTTTGTCTAAGAATCTTCTGGTGTTCGTGATTTATAAGCAACACAATACTGTCTTACAAACACTTTTTTAAAACAGGTTACCTTCCTTCATTGTTTCATAGTTTCACTCTCCGCCCCTTGCGAGTTCTTGGCGCCTTGTATCTCTGCTCCATCCCAATGTCTGTAGGGATCCATCAATTACCAGCTCGATTTTAACGCGGGCAAAGACGGCTGCTGCCACCGAGAAGTTTCACCTCCATGTGTGCATTCTTGATGCTTTTGTGTTTATGCTTTAACTTAGTGTCTGTAAGGGTCCAAAATTACCCTCAAGTATCTCGTCGTGGCTAGGCTCTTCGCAAGGTGTCCCTTATTAAACGAGCCGAGGGCGTCCGCCAGCCTACAGCCTGTGGAGTTGTAGAAGGCCCACTCCGTCCCTGTTTCTGGTGCTCGTTGTATGACTTCCAACTTTCCGCGAGTCCTGGCCGTTGGCGCTGGGAGGAGGCTAAAGTGGCCACTGGCAGAGGTATCGAAGTATAATGGGTTATCCTTATCTGATGACACCACGTGCTAGATATTAGGCAACGTAGGTGTTCGATCCATGAAGTACAGAAATTCGCGAACATTGAGCAAGTAGTTTTGAACAATTTATTCCCAAATGCAGGTTACATACGCTCACTATACTACTCGTTGTGTCTGTAGCCCTTGCCGAGTACATACACACTTACGAAAATTCAGCGGTATGAATGGAGAAAGGGCCAGACTTGGTCCAATACCTGGCTAGCTTTCCGCTGACAGTTTACCAAGTGCTGGCGGCTAGCGATCCAACTTCCGAGGCATTCCGCAGCGGCATTCGCTTGTAACGACGCCAGTAGTTTGTCATCATGCTGCTATGGGCATCCGTACGAGTTGATGCGTGCTCGACTTTAGCCCTTACATATGAATGTAATATTATACAGGGTGTCCCACATAAAAGCAGTAAGCATCACATACTAGCTAACCATCTCTAGTTGAATTACTTGTGAAATGGCAACACTATCTCGAATATTGACTACACTGCATTTTATCGGAAAGTTGATTGCAGCTGTGTGTTTGTGCTTCAGTTGCTGTGAGAAGCTCGTGTTACTGAGTTGTTACAGAGATGGGGTAGTTTGCATTAGAACAGTGAATTTATATTCCGGAGTGTTAGACGAAGATAGGCTCCATCAAGGAGTGTAAAGAAATACACACATAAAAAAATTTTTTTTGCATCACCCCGGTTCCCAGAACTCCTGAAGATAGACCTTGACCGTGGAAATTGTATCACAACACAGTCCGTTTGACTGTTCAGAGATGTCACTAAACCCGCCCAAAGATGTAAACAACCAAGCGTGAACAGCACCTATTAGACGGAAGGAGGGCCGGCCGGAGTGGCCGAGCGGTTAAAGGCGCTACAGGCTGGAACCGCACGACCGCTACGGTCGCAGGTTCGAATCCTGCCTCGGGCATGGATGTGTGTGATGTCCTTAGGTTAGTTAGGTTTAAGTAGTTCTAAGTTCTAGGGGACTTATGACCACAGCAGTTGAGTCCCATAGTGCTCAGAGCCATTTGAACCATTTTGAAGACGGAAGGGGGTCGGACAGCCGATCAGTTCCAGTCATTCCACCGGGAAAGAGGTACACTTGAATACTGATCATATCTATAATAGTTTAGGATTCACTGTTAAAGTGAAATTAACAAGTTTTGTAACAAACACATCAATGCTAAAATCTGAACGCGTTGGTTTATATTAACGATCGACATTTCATATACAAGCACATCATTAAAATGACCAATGTTGAAAATATCAACTCTGTAACTTTATTTGTTTAAAAGATATAGTAAATTTAAATTATCAGTATTTTCAGTTAATCGTCAGATCATCATTTCCTCCGTAAAAAACACATTTACCGACGACAGCATGACACCTTATTGAATCATTAGCTAATACAATGGTTCAAACGGCTCTAACCACTATGGGACTTAACATCTGAGGTCATCAGTCCCCTAGACTTAGAACTACTTAAACCTAACTAACCTATGGACATCACACACATCCATGCCCTAGTCAGGATTCGAACCTGTGACCGTAGCAGCAGTGCGGTTCCGGACTGAAGGGCCTAGAACCGCTCGGCCAAAAGTATATTTGTTGTAAAGTTTAGTGTATAATACTTACTTTCGTTCTTTATTTATTTAGCAGAAAGCACATTGGTGTAAGGCTACTGGCCGTGACGTTCAACGTTAGGAAGGAAATTGCATTGGTTTTATGTAAAAGAATTTAACGTTTATTATGTAATGGATATTATTGTTACTTTATTTAGAATGTGAATGTGGTCAAGCTTTGATTATTTAAACATTTTAAAATGTAAAATAATGTAGAATAAGCTGTATCCAATCAGATGGACGACTTCAGGGAAGGGAACTGCACTAGTGAGTTGAGCGACGATGTTTGGCTCGCGGGAAATGCCGCCGGGGACGGGCAGAGGGACACTGCTGGTGGAGGGGCGAAAGCAGACTGTCTGTCTTTAGGTAGATAGGAAGTGAACCGACTTAGAAAATTTCGAGTTGTGTGGGAATCGGAGAACTTAGTCTCTGAGCGGTGAGCAGCCGCGCGCCTGGTGTGAACTCTAACTTTTCGCGTAGTTAACAAGGTGGAGTATTGGACTTGTAATTCGCGATGACATTGTGAATGATAGAACTGTGTCAAATGGATATGCGCTCGAGTGTAATAGTAATTTTAAATATGACCACTTTCTGAATAAACATTATTCTAACCAAATCGCAACTGTGTGGCCTACATCATTTATGGGTCGTTGATGTAGCTCCAGGTATTATTATTACTGTTGTAGTATGTTATATTAACGTTGTATGTTTCATACAACATCGCAAACTTGCCATCAGCCAGACAATTGAACCAAAGGATCACAAGTGTCTAATTTAATGCGTGTAATGCGACACGTGCGGTTCAACCACTAGGCGAGTTTGAGTCAAGACATTTCGACGAAGAGGAACCGCATGTGAGCCCGAACATCTTTGGGATGTTAGCTCGCAATGATTACGCTAAATCGCTTCAGGCAAATGCCGGGATGATTGTTTTGAAAGCACACGGCTGACTTCCTACCCCATCCTTCCTTAATCCGATGAGACTGAAGACGTCGCTGTTTGGTCCCCTTTCCCAAATCAACTAACTAACTTCTTTCTCCATTTAGTTATTAGATCACAAATCTCTATAATATTGTATCCATTATTCTTCTCCGATTACATCTATACTTTCTACAACTCTTTGTCCACCATGTAGACGCTTGAGCGCTTTATAGTCCATCATTGGTCTCCCATGTATATCATCTTGAAAGGTGCATGAAAATTGTCCAACATTCTTGGTGAACTTTCCTAACAATTTCTTTCGCTTCATTTCATTTTTCCATATAAAGGGCGAGTCAGGTGGTAAGGCACATGTTTTGATGGGAGATATTATTATTGATTATGAACAAACAACTTATACGGACATATGGCCTACTCTGAATGAATTCCGAGATCGAACATTGATCAATGTTCCACAGTAATGTGAGGAACTTGAGACGAATAACTTGGTGTGGGACACTTGTGATCTATCAAATCGGGTAACTAATCTCAAATCGGCCTGGAAGAACTACTTAAGCTACAGTGCATGCACATCGCGCGAGATTTTCAATTTTCTCACGCTCTCTTCACGCAAACTATCAGCCCTACAATAAGAATGTATAAGACTTTTTCTGTAGGAAATTTACATAGTTTAATTTAGCTCTGCTGGAGGATGCGGTCTTCGAATTACCCCTGAGAAAGTACAAAGGTGATATTAAATGTCCTGTATCTCGAAAACATTCGGAATAGAACATATATCCACGTGAAGTTTTTTGTTCAGAATGACTATCACCCCTCAAAGCCTTTACCTTTCCTCCTGAATCACTCTGTATCTCTTGCTTTATCCATTTCTTGTTATGACGCCTAGAGATGACCTAATTTCTTCTCTGTTATTGCGTAGACAATTTGTTAATTCCATGTCTTTAATCCCTTATTCCACCGATTTTTACCCAACACTTCAAGTCAGATTTACAAAGAACTTGGCAGTATGAGTCCACGTATCAGTACAACGTTGCAAACCGTCTCGCCTGGAAGCATTCACTGGTTCGGTTGGGAAAGGTGTTATAAGGCCGTTGCATCCTCTCCAGAGACAAGCTGCTCCACGACTTTTTCAACTGGTCCTTGATATCCTGGACAGTGGTACTGGGATGGAGTTGACGTCCAAGCTACTCCCACACACGATCTATCTGTCGCAGATCTGGGGATCTTACTGGCCACAGGAGTACGTAAAGATCGGGGTGACAGTTCATTGAGAAACATTCCATCTATGGAGGACCATTGTGCTGTTTTTAAAACAGCAAAACGGTAATCTCGAGTGAGAGGTGACACTTGAGAAGGCAGGAAGACCGTAACGTACCCGTGTGTCGTCACTGTTTCCTCACTCACTACCGGCCGTAACCTTAAGCCATACCCGACGGCTCCCCATATCATGCAGCCAGAAATAAAACCGCTGTGCCCCTCCAAAATGTTTGAAGAATGGGATGTCTGCTCCGGTCCCAGTCATACGTGCCGACGATGATCATCTAGGATATGGCAGAAACGCGAACATCTCTGAACACGATGGACGCCACTATCACCAGTCCATACTTTCCGATTATGACATAGTTTCAAAATTAGCCGTTTGTATTGTTGCGTCAATAGCAGTCTACACTAGGGTCTGTAATACCAGTGTCCAGCTGCTGCTAATCTCCGACTAATAGTGCGAGACGGCACAGAATGTTGTAGGGAGTCCATTACTTGCTTTGATGGCAGGCGCAGATGTTACGGCGTTACGATGTTCTTAGTGCACGATACGGCAATCTTCCCTTGTGATTATCAGACGTGGGCGACAGGAACATTAATGAGTAGACCTGCCTTAATGATCACAAGCAATCCAACATAAGGCCACTGTCACATTTGGATATTGCACAACTTGACCAGCCAGTCAAATAGAGCCCCACAGTGATGACCCTTTGAAACCCTGTTAGGTCCTGATAACGCTGGCACAGAGGAGTACGTGGCATCTTTACGTATATCACAGTTATCACTCAATATATGGCGATGTCCACATCCCTTATATACCGTACCACGCCTGGTAACAACACTTAACACGAACAAGTCTAATGCAATCTGGCGGACACTCTCCTTGTCACAGAAAATTCCAACTTGTGTCTCTAGTCCAAAAATATTGAGAAATAAGTCTGATGTTATAACGTCTTTGGTCGTACATGTAATTCCTATGATCAAGTTAGATGCCTCGACATACATTTTATAAACTTTGGAAAGTGCGGGTGAAAGTAAAATTTTTACAGTTTCATGACTGAAGTGTGTAAATCAAATTCTCGTTGATGATAGGCGTCTTGACGTGCAGGGTATCTTTTTTTTCGCACGATATCGATTGGTGCCCAATGTTGGCAGCACTGCTGCTGGCAATTGGACGAGAGGTCGATCTGCCACCAGAAGGAAGGTGACAGCTTGTGACGCGGGATTTAAGGGCTGCCGCGGTGGTCAGTGCTCTCAGCAAGCGACAAACAGTGAGCCACGAGGAAGAGCAGTTTGGGGCCGGCATGGCGCAAGACATGGGGAGCAGATAATCCTCGTGCTCTCCTGCTCTACCGGATGTTGTTGTTTGGACAGTGAACATCACCCAATGGAAAATTTGTTTTTACGTGGCGGTTGATCCGTTAGCTGTGCTTCGAGTTTGGACCTCGGGAGAAACCCTGTGTCAGCTGTGGTCGCAGGTTTGATACCTGACTGTCTAGTTTCGTTCGTTGGTCGTCAGAACCGTCTATCGATTATGGCCTGTTGGTTCCTGAACGACAACTAGACGGTGAAAGTGTAGTGTCCTGCGGTCGGCAGGAGAGAACAAAAGATCGAGTTTGAATACACTTTAGAACAACATGAAGCACAACAATTCTTGTGGTGGCAAAAGCCAGATAAGAGTACAAGACAATGAAAAGAAATAATAACGAAAATACTATTCTGGACAGTTACAAAGTCGCGTTACGCCCAACAAAATACTCGTACAACTTTCTACTGAAGGCTGCAGCGAGTGTCTACTAGCCTAGGGCCGGTGTAGCTATTGGCCAGAACTGTCCTAGCTGTAGGTGCACACTGCCAGTCTGACTTTGCTAGCGTGCTTATAACGCCGATTCGGAGGAGTGCTACACGTAGTTCCAATTGGTTGATCTCTCTCACATGGCTTTCCACGAAGTAGTGCCGTGTTTATGCGGGAAGTCTGCTATTGTTTACATCCATTGGCGATGTTTTGATCTGAGCTCTTGTAGGGAGGTCGGCAGCGCAGCTTGCTTGTCTGTTGTGTGGGCCCTGTAACTGACAGAAAGTACCCGATTGCTGGCAGTTGGGTCTGCTGTTGATTCTCACGGTAATCCTCAGAAATTACGGTGAGCATTTTGTGTTACGACTGTTACAGCGTTTGGTGATCTGCCAGTCTGAGTGATTGTCAGAAGCACACTGACGTTAATGAACGAGTAATGTCAAGGTAGCTATAAAGTGCTTTCCTGCTGATTGTTATTAATCTTACGGCTTTAGCTGAACCACTAGGCCGAGTCGGGTTGGATTAAATGTGGGCCCTGTTCAAAAGTGCTAAGTCACGTGTAATGTAATTGATACCTGTGATGATGTACACTTCCGGAAAGAAATTAGTACACACTTTTAGAGGTCTCTAATTTGCTCAAGATTTATTGCTGCAACAGTGCTTGTGGAGTACATGAAAATAATTACATTTACAGACCAACAGCACAAGTAGTTCTGAGATACCAGCAAACTACTCCCACTGACACGCCTATATTGGTACGTGGTGTAGCGTCCACGGATGGCAATGCGGGCACTGGCATCCAGTGATGGCGTATACTGTACTGGGATATGAGCCACAGCTGCTGTTCACGTAGTTCTGTAAGAGGTGTTGGTTGACAAGTCACACGAGTCACTTGTCGTCCCATCGTATCACACATGTGCTCATCTGTAGCCGGCCGGTGTGGCCGAGCGGTTCTAGGCGCTTCAGTCTGGAACCGCGCGACCGCTACGGTCGCAGGTTCGAATCCTGCCTCGGGCATGGATGTGTGTGATGTCCGTAGGTTAGTTAGTTTTAAGTAGTTCTAAGTTCTAGGGGACTGATGACCTGAGATGTTAAGTCCCATAGTGCTCAGAGCCATTTGAACCATTTGTGCTCATCTGTAGGCCAGTCTGGAGATCGTGCTCGCCAACGAAACTGCTGCACATATTGAATTGTGTGTCATGCACAGTTTCTGGGCCAGTATTATCCTGTTGGAACAACACTTCATCTTCCTGTTGCGAGAATGGCAAAAGAACGGGTATGACAACATCTGCACATACCAAGCACCAGTTAGGGTCTCCTCCAGAAACACGAAAGGTGAACAAGAGTTATAGCTTAATATATCCGAGACCATCAATCCTGGGGTGATGGACTTTACAAGACAGTGCTCACCAGGTCTACGTACGCACAAACGGCCATCACCTGCATGCAGTCAGATCTGCTTTCACCCCTGAAGACCACGGCGCAGCAGTCCATCTTCCAGGTGATCCTCCGACGCCAACGGTCGAATCGTCGATACTGGGCGTCAGTGGAAGACGGCCTGGAGGTTTGCGGGCCTGTTGTCGCGCTGCTAGTAACCAGTTCGCAACAGTTCGTGCTGGCACGGCTGGGCTCACAAGCTGTCATGACGGACATCTATGCTGCGTAGACGTCCAGAGCCTTGTCCACAGGTGTGAGAATGTTCGTGTGACCACTGACACCAGCACTGTTGCACAACTGACAAGAAAGTCCCTCCTGTCAGGATACCACAATTTGACCCCTTTCAACACTCTGAGTTGGAGGTAGGCAGCACGAGTACCTCTCCACAGCATGGTTGCCTGCTTGCTTCACACATTTGCACCACAGCCTTCTGGTTGTGCGCATTTCGTGCTAAAGGGTAGACACAGATGGCGTTCTGTAGCTATGCCAGTACGCTATCTGTTAGCGGACGGCTTTGGGACTTCATTACTACTTCTATTATTCACCAGCTGGTATATGCCATCGTCGGAGAAAAATCGACATCATTTTTCCAGGTGTACTTATTTTTCTTCCTGCAGGGTAGTTAGAGTTGTTGTATCTTCTGTGGACGAGAGGTCTTTTTAATTCCGAAGCAATATGTTCTGTGTGTGTGTATCATTTGTAAATTTAGTTTGATCTGTGCCTCATACGTTACAGGAAGGGAATGTTGTAATTCCGTCCGTTCATTTTGTATGTTCACGGACGCCGGAACGTAGCCCAGCATATAATTGTTTACTTCTCTACTGATGGATAAGTGCCTATTAAAACGTTTATCCTCAAGTAGCGTTGAGTGAGCTATGTTAAGGTCTAGTTATGCTGGCCAGCCATTTAACCTAGAGATCCTAATTCAAATATGTGTTCTGGTTTTCGTTCTGTTACCACATGGTTGTCCAAATCTTACGGACTTCGTATTGTCAGTTTGAAGGTGTGTACTGTTCGTTTTTCATTATGTAAAAACAGGCACTGCTGGGCCGATACTAGTAAATATAATTTCTCCGATATTCTGGGGAACTGTACACTCTAAATAATATTTAGCTCTCAGTTTAATATCTATGTTATATTAAATTTTGTTTCCACCGGAGTTATTTCCTTTTGAATGATTGCCTGGTTGGTAGTCTCTTTTAAATTCATTGGATTATTATTTTAATTTCCGTCGCCAGTTGCTTTCTGTAGAAGGTAATATTAAATCTGGTGGGTAGTTGCTCTTTTACTTATTGGATTGACAGTTATTTTAAGTTCAGCCGCTAATTGTTTTCTAAAATAATAATACTAAATCTGGTGGGCAGTAGGCCTTTTCCTTTCTGCATTTATTATTATTATTTCAAATTAAAATAATTTCTGGAAACCAGTTGTTTTCTGTATTGATGATATACTAAATCTGCTGGACCAACTGCGTTTGTTATTCCTTTAAATTCTGCCGCCAGTTGCTTTGTGTAACTGATAACAGTAAACATCGTGGGTCCTTGCCCTTTGCTTATGAAGTTTAAATTCTGCCACGAGTTGTTTGCTGTAAATTGTTATAGTAACTCTGGCGACCAGTTGGTGCTTGATTCATTAAATCATTTTGTTGGATACTGTCACCAGTTGCTTCCACTAAGTCACAACAGTAATCACATTAGCAGTTGGTATTTTAATGTTTTGTTATTTAGCTTCTGTCAGTCATTGCTTTTCTTAAAAAATGTTTGGCGGAAGTATTACTTAATATGGAAAATTTTGAATTGCTGTGTTGATTTTTTGGTAAGTTTTGGCTTCTATATCCCTTGGTGAAGTAACACTATAAATTCTGGAGACATGTGTTACGCTTGTGAGATTTTTGTTTAAATAAAATGGTTTGTTAATTTTGAATAAACCTTTTCTGCTGAGCACCTCACCTCTTAACACCACCTCCCTGCCGATTTCATCGTAGTGAGTACGAAATACAAAAGAGACGAAGGAGCCCACGTAACCATTCTAAAGGCGAAAACAAAATGAACTTGTATAAAAAGTTATTATTCAACTGCTGCGACGAATGTGTGAAACTAAGGCATCGTGCGGACTGGACATTTGTGTATGTGTAGGTCGATATCCTGTACAGACTGTAATGGATGGTACATTATCACAAAGTGCACGTAGTAGGTAAATTTGCGCACCGCTTCATCTACAATGGTTGCAAAATAGGATTACACGAACTCAGTGTTAATAACCTAGCACTCTGGCTTAAACACTTCTGACAAATGTTTACTTCAGCAGACATAAGATATTGAGCAATGTTTCAATATACACTCACCTGTGTGTTTAGTAGCGGCTGTATTGAACAGCGTGCCGTTCTCCCACTTAACTCTCTCTCTCTCTCTCTCTCTCTCTCTCTCTCTCTCTCGCACACACACACACACACACACACACACACACACACACACAAAGTGGCTGATTGGCGATATAACGGCAGCTGGAACGTTTACACCAGGTTATTAAGAGTTTAGCAGCACTGCTCGCTAATACAGCAATGGAGGCCTCGTAATTTGCGTACACTACTCCTCACAATTTCCATTAACGAAGCTTACTGCTGCTTGAAGCCTTTTAACGATACCGCTAACAAAATTACGTTAATTTTTGCACTACTACTACGCTTAACAGTAATGTAGTGTCATTTCCAGATTCTCTTGATCATTCACCGAACGCACTTAGAATGTAAATCTACATTGAGAATCTTCATCAAGTTCATGAACTGATGATGATGATTTTAGAGTGGGAGAAAGTAAAAGCCAACAATCACAATTTTATAAAGGTTTACTTCCTTATTCAAGCAATAAAATATACCAATCTTCAGTGGGCTGCAATCGTAGGAATCAACAAGGGGAGGCAAAACAGAACAGTTCCTATCCCTTTCCTCCCTCTTAATAACATCTCACTGCCCCACTCTTGCACCTGGGACGTGGGTGCATTTTCAACATTGATTTCCTTTCCTGATTTCCCGCTGCTTTTAATTAGACATACCTCTGTAATCAATCATGCATGTCTGTAAGTGGCTGAGTGATGTTATTAAACATCAGATTTAATCTAGCGAGACTTTCCCCGCTCGTGGACTAGGTGTTGTGTTGTGTTGTCCTCGTCATCATTTCATCCTCATCACCGGCACGCAAGTAGCCCAATGTGGCGTCGACTGCAATAAGACTTCCACTTGGCAGCCGAACTTCCCCGAATGGGGTCTAAAACGCGTATGAAATCTTATGGGGCTTAACTGCTAAGGCCATCAGTCTCTAAGCTTACACACTACTTAACCTAAATTATCCTAAGGACAAACACACACACCCGTGCCCAAGGGAGGACTCGAACCTCCGCCGGGACCAGCCGCACAGTCCATAACCGAATGGGGTCTCCCGGCCAACAATGCCACACGCAAATTTCATTTTTTTCAGCCTAGTCTGATGTTATGTTGCCGAGCATGAGCAAAAATATTACGGTCTTAACAATCTGGTAGTTCCAGCGCTATTGTACGGTTATTGTAGGCAGATACTACCCTTGGTAAAATAGTGCCAATATTGCGTCTCCAAGCTCCTCAGTGTCTCTTATACGCACTCAGTCTTATCTAGCCGCAGAAATGGATTGACCAGCACTCCAGCACTGGGCCAGTCACTAATTTTTTGGGAACCACTCTCCTCCTTCTCCAGTCCAACGTACTCATGACTCTTGCATATCTGATCAACATTCGTCCCAGTTCCCACATGCAACCAATGCTAACACCACTCACAACCTTAATCACCACAGCAGTACTGTTACAAAACAGGGAACGTGAGAGTAAAATTGCTTCGAAAGTTCGAACAGCCGCTATTACTCAGTCACGTGGAAGTGTCGCCAGCCACCAGTCAGGAAGCGTAAACCTTTCAACATCGTCATGGATCAGGAAGACAGCCATCTTGATACCCTTAAGAGAGACTACGAGCAATACACCAGAAAATGGTTAGAACAATCCCGTAATTACTCTCATAACATTACTGAACCATGCTGCGGCTCGCATTGGTGCTGTTTGTAGGTTTCCTTCCTCCCTCTCTTGGAGGCCAGATGATATCGTTTAGTTGGCTTGGTTGCGGTTGTTTGTCTTTTTCTCGTGTTGACTGGTGCCACTCGGTTTCGCAAACGTGTCCAGTCCGCTAGCGGCAGCAGTGGCAGTTATCGGTATTTAGTATCTGTTACCCCATCTTTGGGGCGACGTTGTTGTTTTTCCACGTCGTGTGAGTGTGTTAGTTCGGTTGGGGACTCAGGAGGAGCCAGGTCCACGCAGTGCGAGGATACGCCGGGACCGCTGGCGGCATGCGTGGACTGCCGGATGGAAGAGCTGTGGTCACGAGGATGCACGGCCTCGTGGTAAACCGGATCCAGAAAGCTTTAAGATGAGTGCATTTCAATCCAATTAGAGAAACCTCCACCATTGTGATATCTCGAGACTCTCCAGTTACCTCGATTCGTGTTGCTGCTCGTAGTGTCGCCAAGGCGAAGAGCAGCGAGTGGAGTGCTTGGGGAAGGCGGATCTGATTAGCTTTCCTCGACTTCTTATTACTTTTTACTGAGTTCAACTTGTTACAATTTGTGAAGTTCAACTAGCGGTAATTTTTCATCCCTGGTGGCCGCTAACGCCCCAGTTACCTGCCCTGGGGGTGAGAGTATGCAACGGCAGTGTACGTTTCCTCGTCTTGCCGCTGCTGTCCTGTAAGGCGTGTAGTTTTGACAGCTTTCTTGATTGTAGGCCGCTTCGTGATTCTTCTATTATGGCAATAGTGATTCCTTTCTCGTTTCGGGCGCTCTAAACACAGTATTCTGGGGATGTAGTGCAGACCGCCGGTTCCGGCTTTGGCGTATTGTTCCATCGTTGCATTTGTTTTATTGGACGTCAGGTAGCTTCAGCAAGATTATCATTAGTCATTCGTCAGACTGCCACTAGTCACCATCTTGTGAAGTGAATGCAACTCTTGGCAGCCTGTCTCATCGCTCGCGAAAGTGTTTGTTGCCAGACCCTTTCAGAGGTCGATTCCTGGAGCACCGTCTGTGGCCCCTTGGTTCTTGTAAGACGTGTGTTCTAAAAGGAGGTCTGATGGCCAGTAGTTCAGTGTAACGCTCCTTCAAAAATGGTTCAAATGGCTCTGAGCACTATGGGACTTAACATCTATGGTCATCAGTCCCATAGAACTTGTTGTTGTTGTTGTGGTCTTCAGTCCTGAGACTGGTTTGATGCAGCTCTCCATGCTACTCTATCCTGTGCAAGCTTCTTCATCTCCCAGTACCTACTGCAACCTACATCCTTCTGAATCTGCTTAGTGTATTCATCTCTTGGTCTCCCCCTATGATTTTTACCCTCCACGCTGCCCTCAAATACTAAATTGGTGATCCCTTGATGCCTCAGAACATGTCCTACCAACCGATCCCTTCTTCTGGTCAAGTTGTGCCACAAACTTCTCTTCTCCCCAATCCTATTCAATACTTCCTCATTAGTTATGTGATCTACCCATCTAATCTTCAGCATTCTTCTGTAGCACCACATTTCAAAAGCTTCTATTCTCTTCTTGTCCAAACTATTTACCGTCCATGTTTCACTTCCATACATGGCTACACTCCATACAAATACTTTCAGAAATGACTTCCTGACACTTAAATCTATACTCGATGTTAACAAATTTCTCTTCTTCAGAAACGCTTTCCTTGCCATTGCCAGTCTACATTTTATATCCTCTCTACTTCGTCCATCATCAGTTATTTTGCTCCCCAAATAGCAAAACTCCTTTACTACTTTAAGTGTCTCATTTCCTAATCTAATACCCTCAGCATCACCCGACTTAACTCGACTACATTCCATTATCCTCGTTTTGCTTTTGTTGATGTTCATTTTATATCCTCCCTTCAAGACACCATCCATTCCGTTCAACTGCTCTTCCAAGTCCTTTGCTGTCTCTGACAGAATTACAATGTCATCGGCGAACCTCAAAGTTTTTATTTCTTCTCCATGGATTTTAATACCTACTCCAAATTTTTCTTTTGTTTCCTTTACTGCTTGCTCAATATAGAGATTGAATAACATCGGGGAGAGGCTACAACCCTGTCTTACTCCCTTCCCAACCACAGCTTCCCTTTCATGTCCCTCAACTCTTATAACTGCCATCTGGTTTTTGTACAAGTTGTAAATAGCCTTTCGCTCCCTGTATTTTACCCCTGCCACCTTTAGAATTTGAAAGAGAGTATTCCAGTCAACATTGTCAAAAGCTTTCTCTAAGTCTACAAATGCTAGAAACGTAGGTTTGCCTTTCCTTAATCTTTCTTCTAAGATAAGTCGTAAGGTCAGTATTGCCTCACGTGTTCCAGTATTTCTACGGAATCCAAACTGATCTTCCCCGAGGTCAGCTTCTACTAGTTTTTCTATTCGTCTGTAAAGAATTCGTGTTAGTACTTTGCAGCTGTGGCTTATTAAACTGATTGTTCGGTAATTTTCACATCTGTCAACACCTGCTTTCTTTGGGATTGGAATTATTATATTCTTCTTGAAGTCTGAGGGTATTTCGCCTGTTTCATACATCTTGCTCACCAGATGGTAGAGTTTTGTCAGGACTGGCTCTCCCAAGGCCGTCAGTAGTTCCAATGGAATGTTGTCTACTCCGGGGGCCTTGTTTCGACTCAGGTCCTTCAGTGCTCTGTCAAACTCTTCACGCAGTATCGTATCTCCCATTTCATCTTCATCTACATCCTCTTCCCTTTCCATAATATTGTCCTCAAGTACATCGCCCTTGTATAGACCCTCTATATACTCCTTCCACCTTTCTGCTTTCCCTTCTTTGCTTAGAACTGGGTTTCCATCTGAGCTCTTGATATTCATACAAGTCGTTCTCTTATCTCCAAAGGTCTCTTTAATTTTCCTATAGGCGGTATCTATCTTACCCCTAGTGAGATAGGCCTCTACATCCTTACATTTGTCCTCTAGCCATCCCTGCTTAGCCATTTTGCACTTCCTGTCGATCTCATTTTTGAGACGTTTGTATTCCTTTTTGCCTGCTTCATTTACTGCATTTTTATATTTTCTCCTTTCATCAATTAAATTCAATATTTCTTCTGTTACCCAAGGATTTCTACTAACCCTCTTCTTTTTACCTACTTGATCGTCTGCTGCCTTCACTACTTCATCCCTCAGAGCTACCCATTCTTCTTCTACTGTATTTCTTTCCCCCATTCCTTTCAATTGTTCCCTTATGCTCTCCCTGAAACTCTGTACAACCTCTGGTTCTTTCAGTTTATCCAGGTCCCATCTCCTTAAATTCCCACCTTTTTGCAGTTTCTTCAGTTTTAATCTACAGGTCATAACCAATAGATTGTGGTCAGAGTCCACATCTGCCCCTGGAAATGTCTTACAATTTAAAACCTGGTTCCTAAATCTCTGTCTTACCATTATATAATCTATCTGATACCTTTTAGTATCTCCAGGGTTCTTCCATGTATACAACCTTCTATCATGATTCTTAAACCAAGTGTTGGCTATGATTAAGTTATGCTCTGTGCAAAATTCTATCAGGCGGCTTCCTCTTTCATTTCTTAGCCCCAATCCATATTCACCTACTACGTTTCCTTCTCTCCCTTTTCCTACACTCGAATTCCAGTCACCCATGACTATTAAGTTTTCGTCTCCCTTCACTACCTGAATAATTTCTTTTATCTCGTCATACATTTCATCTATTTCTTCATCATCTGCAGAGCTAGTTGGCATATAAACTTGTACTACTGTAGTAGGCATGGGCTTTGTGTCTATCTTGGCCACAATAATGTGTTCACTATGCTGTTTGTAGTAGCTTACTTGCATTCCTATTTTTTTATTCATTATTAAACCTACTCCTGCATTACCCCTATTTGATTTTGTGTTTATAACCCTGTAGTCACCTGACCAAAAGTCTTGTTCCTCCTGCCACCGAACTTCACTAATTCCCACAATATCTAACTTTAACCTATCCATTTCCCTTTTTAAATTTTCTAACCTACCTACCCGATTAAGGGATCTGACATTCCACGCTCCGATCCGTAGAACGCCAGTTTTCTTTCTCCTGATAACGACATCCTCTTGAGTAGTCCCCGCCCGGAGATCCGAATGGGGGACTATTTTACCTCCGGAATATTTTACCCAAGAGGACGCCATCATCATTTAATCATACAGTAAAGCTGCATGCCCTCGGGAAAAATTACGGCCGTAGTTTCCCCTTGCTTTCAGCCGTTCGCAGTACCAGCACAGCAAGGCCGTTTTGGTTATTGTTACAAGGCCAGATCAGTCAATCATCCAGACTGTTGCCCTTCCAACTACTGAAAAGGCTGCTGCCCCTCTTCAGGAACCACACGTTTGTCTGGCCTCTCAACAGATACCCCTCCGTTGTGGTTGTACCTACGGTACGGCTATCTGTATCGCTGAGGCACGCAAGCCTCCCCACCAACGGCAAGGTCCATGGTTCATGGGGGGGGGCCATAGAACTTAGAACTACTTAAACCTAACTAACATAAGGACATCACACAACACCCAGTCATCACGAGGCAGAGAAAATCCCTGACCTTGCCGAGAATCGAACCCGGGAACCCGGGCGTGGGAAGCAAGAACGCTACCGCACGACCACGAGCAGCGGATAAACGCTCCTACAGTCCACGCCTTCTGCAGGTATAATCTGCCTCAGTACCCTTTAAGGAACTTATGCACTGGTCCTTGTGTCTTGTTATTGTATTATCTATTACAATACCTTGTAATCCCTGCATTAAAGGTTATATACGTCTAGTCACCTTCTGGAATAAATCTAGCAGTGTAGTGTTCAGTGGATGTTAAGGGTTGTGTTACAAAGTTTACCATCATCCTGTTTCACACGTTTGGTGATCAGTTGCTTGTTTTTAATTAACCTTTGCTGTTGTATTTGCTGTTTTACAGCAGGTTTCTAAATTTTTTATATTATTGCCGTTCCTTTCGTGTAAGGCATTCAGCCGTGATTGTGGTCATTTGCCTTAAAATTCTAATTTGGTACTTGTATTTTAGCAGTAAGCCTCAAAACCTTATTTACTGTCATTTCTAGCGTCTGATGCCTTCTGCCGTGTTTGTGGCGATTTACCTTTAATATTTCAATTCCTGTAAGTTGTAAATAGCAGCGACTTCTTAAACAATTCTTAATTTATTGCCATTCTTGGTGTGTAAGGCTTTCAGCCTTGATTGTGGTCACTTGCCTTAAAATTCTAATTTGGTATTTCTATTTACGTAGTAAGTCTTTGAAACCTCATTTACTGCCATTCCTGGAGTCGGATACCTTCTGCTGTGTTTTTGGCGACTTGCCTTTAATATTTCAATACCTGTAATTTGTAAGTGCAATGAGTTTTAAACAATTCTTAACTTATTGCCATTTCTGGCGTGTAAGGCCTTCTGCCCAGATAACTTTAAAAACATTATCTGCTATGGTAACTTACTAAACTGTAACTCACTGAAAACACTATATTTACACAGTTGTTTATTGCTTCATTAGTAACGTGTGGTATTTTTATTTATTGTTGAATCTGGAATTACTCGTTTAAAATAAATTGTGTGTAACTGTAAAAGGCAAACAATAGTAACTGATTACGGCCCTGTCTACAACCGTAACCGAATCCTTCCTTCCCTTGACTACCAGGTTTCAATTATGTAAGAGTTACTAGACAGGACACGACAACGTCTAGCAAGAGATTGACTAAGCAGTAGAGCCCTGTAACAAATTTGTTCAGAAACTGTAGCGGAATTGAAGACCTCTGGCGACTCGCGTAGGACAGAATCTATTCGGTCACTAGCAAAGACGTCGTAGAGCGTCGCCTCGCCTCGCCTCGGTGACAGAAATACTCCACCCCCACAAGGATATGACACTCCATCAGTAGCGTAGATGGTGTTCACGTCGTTCGCACTCGACTCCCTGTTTACGGTAGGATAACAACTTGTGTATGAGATGGTACTAGTGTCGGTTTTGTCCTTGCAGCCCTACGAGACGATCAGCGATCTGAAGCCACGACAGGGTGTCCAGCGACCAGTACTAACGTCAGCACAGCATCCAGCGCTGATGGGTAGTCCGAGGGTGTACCAGCACAAGTCCGGTCCAGAACAGAAGCTGCTGTAAATTCCAGCGTCGCACAGGTTTGAAGGCCTATCGTACTGGTGGGTCAGGTTCAGCATTCAGCAGTACTACACCGCATCCGACATCGCGGTCCACTTTAGGGGACAACATGGGCTGTGATCAGGGAGGGATTGAGTACACCCCGAAACGGCGTGTGAATAAAAACACACACACTGTGGTCACCGCTATCTCCAAGGCAAGCTACCGATGGAGCTTGCCAACCTCGCCAGTAGTAAATGTAATAAGCGTGAATATTCATTTTATTGGTTGTAACTACGCCGCACAGGTCCTCGGTATACATGCTGACGAGGCAATAACTGTTTCCAGCCCGTCAGAGGGTGGCACCTACAGTATTGTCATTTCTCACAGTGTTTAGACCAATGTCGGCTTGTTGCAAGTACTCCAAGTGAAGAGAGTAGAGTGATCGTGATAGACTCTGACAGCACGACCCTGTGATGTAGCATGAGTGCTTTTCCGTGCTCAAGTTTTGGGCTCGAATGTAGCAACCTGAAATACACTACCGGCCATTAAAATTGCTACACCAAGAAGAAATGCAGATGATAAACGGATATTCATTGGACAAATATATTATACTAGAACTGACATGTGATTACATTTTCACGCAATTTGGGTGCATAGATACTGAGAAATCAGTACCCAGAACAACCACCTCTGACCGTAATAACGGCCTTCATACGCCAGGGCATTCAATCAAACAGAGCTTGGATGGCGTGTACAGGTACAGCTGCCCATGCAACTTCAACACGATACCACAGTTCATCAAGAGTAGTGACTGGCGTATTGTGACGAGCCAATTGCTCGGCCACCATTCACCAGACGTTTTCAGTTGGTGAGAGATCTGGAGAATGTGCTGGCCATGGCAGCAGTCGAACATTTTCTGTATCCAGAAAGGCCCGTACAGTACCTGCAACATGCGGTCGTGCATTATCCTACTGAAATGTAGGGTTTCTTGGGATCGAATGAAGGGTAGAGCCACGGGTCGTAACACATCTGATATGTAACGTACACTGTTCAAAGTGCCGCCAATGCGAACAAAAGGTGACCGAGACGTGTAACCAATGGCACCCCATACCATCACGCCGGGTGATACGCCAGTATGGCGATGACGAATACACGCTTCCAATGAGCGTTCATCGCGATGTCGCCAATCACGGATGCGACCATCATGATGCTGTAAACAGAACCTGGATTCATCCGAAAAAATGACGTTTTGCCATTCGTGCACCCAGGTTCATCGTTGAGTACACCATCCCAGGCGCTCCTGTCTGTGATGCATGCTGCTGCAAACGTCGTCGAACTGTTCGTGCAGATGGCTGTTGTTTTGCAAACGTCCCCGTCTGCTGACTCAGGGATCGAGACGTGGCTGCACGATCCGTTCGTTACAGCCTTGTGGATAAGATGCCTGTCATCTCGACTGCTAGTGATACGAGGCCGCTCGATACGATAAACCTCAATTGCAATAGGCTACAATCCGACCTTTATCAAAGGCGGAAACGTGATGATACGCATTTCTCCCACTTACACGAGGCATCACAATAACGTTTCACCAGGAAACGCCGATCAACTGCTGTTTGTGTATGAGAAATCGGTTGGAAACTTTTCTCATGTCAGCACGTTGTAGGAGTCGCCACCGGCGCCAACCTTTTGTGAATGCTCTGAAAAGCTAATCGTTTGCATATCACAGCATCTTCTTCCTGTCGGTTAAATTTCGCGTCTGTAGCACGTCATCTTCGTGGTGTAGCAATTTTAATAGCCAGTAGTGTAGTACATACCATATTCCGCGCAATAAGTGAATAAAACCGTGACTTTTCGTCAAGTTTGAAAGTTTCGCGTCCAGATGCTGACACAGTAAGGTGGCAATACCCATCTTATTGGAGGAATAGAGTTACAAATTCTGCAAACTACCAGTCAGCTTCAAACAACCTGTCTAATTGTGGATATGAAGGCTGTCCTGACTCTGTAATAGGCTGTTGTTTATAACAATTTGGGTATGGGTTCAGGAGAATTGACCACATACATATAGACGAATTGTGGATTTGGATGTCTCTTCGTTCCAGTAACAGAAAACATGTAGCTTTCATCGCACACTTGTTTAGCTCTTTCAGCCAATACTTAAACAATAGTAGCCATGGAAATAACGCAAAACACTCATTAGTAAAGAAGGTGACATCAGAAGACTTCACCGAACTGCAGTAAGACCTGCAGAGGGCTGCCGATTCGTGCAGGGAATGTCAGTTGACACAGAAATAGATGTAATTTATTGCGGATAAATAGACGGAAAGATCTACTATTGTACGATTACACTGATGATTGCATGCAGCCCACCACGAATTCCTCTCCTGTGCTAACCTCTTCATCTCAGAGTCGCAGTTGCAACCTGTCCGCAGCTTGTGGTCGTGCAGTAGCGTTCTCGCTTCCCGCACCCGGGTTCCCGGGTTCGATTCCCGGCGGGGTAAGGGATTTTCTCTGCCTCGTAATGACTGGGTGTTGTGTGATGTCCTTAGGTTAGTTAGGTTTAAGTAGTGCTAAGTTCTAGGGGATTGATGACCACAGATGTTAAGTCCCATAGTGCTCAGAGCCATTTGAACCATTTTTTTGAAAGTTGCAACCTACATCCTCAATTATATGCTGATGTTTTCCAATCTTTGCTTTCCTCTACAGTTTTTGCCCTCTGCATCTCCCTCTAGTGCCATGGCAGTCATTCCCTCATATCTTAACAGATGTTCTATCATCCTGACCCTTCTCCTTATCAGTGTTTTCCAACATATTCCTTTCCTTTCCGATTCTGCGTAGAACCTCCTCATTCCTTACCTTATCAGTCCACCTAATTTTCAACATTCATCTGTAGAACCACATCTCAGATACATCAGTTCTCTTCTGTTCCGGTTTTCCAACTTTCCATGTTTCACTACCATACATTGTTGTTCTCCAAACGTACATTCTGAGAAATTTCTTCCTCAATTTAAGGCGGATGTTTGATATTAGTAGACTTCTCTTGGCAGGAATATCCTTTTTTCCGTTACTAGTTTGCTTTTGATGTCCTCCTTGTTCCGTCTGTCATTGGTTATTTTACTGTCTAGGTAGCATAATTCCTTAACTTCATCTACTTGGTGACCATCAGTCCTGATGTTAAGTTTCTCGCTGTTCTCATTTGTACTACTTCTCATTACATTCGTCTTCCTTCGATTTACTCTCAGTCCATACTCCGTACTCCTTAGATTGTTCATTCCGTTCAGCAGATAATGTGATTCTTCTTCACTTTCACTCAGGACAGCAATGTCATCAGCGAATCATATCATTGATATCCTTTCACCTTGAATTGTAATTCCACTTCTGAACCTCTCTTTTATTTCCATCATTGCTTTTTCGATGTACAGATTGGACAGTAGGGGCGAAAGGCTACGTCTTTGTCTTACACCATTTTTTAATACGAGCACTTCGTTCTTGGTCGTCCACTCTAATTATTCCCTCTTGGCTGTTGCACATATTGTGTATGACCCGTCTCTCCCTGTAGCTTACCCCTACTTTTCTCAGAATTTCGAACATCTTGCACCGTTCCACATTGTCTAACGCTTCTTCCAGGTCGACAGATCCTATGAGTGTGTCTCGATTTTTCTGTTGTCTTGCTTCCATTATTAACCGCAACGTCAGAATTGCCTCTCTCGTGCCCTTACCTTCTCTAAAGCCAAACTGATCGTCATTTAGCGCATCCTCAATTTTCTTTTCCATCTTTCTGTATGTTATTCTTGTAAGCAACTTGGATGCATGAGCTGTTAAGCTGATTGTGCGGTAATTCTCGCACTTATCAGCCCTTGCAGTCTTCGGAATTGTGTGGATGATGCCAGACTCATACATTCTACACACCAACGTGAATAGTAGTTTTGTTGCTATTTCCCCCAATGATTTTAGAAATTCTGACGGAATGTTATCTATCCCTTCTGCAGTATTTGATCTTTAAAGTCCTCCAAAGCTCTTTTAAATCGTGAATCTAATACTGGATCCACTATCTTTTCTAAATCGACTCCTGTTTCTTCTTCTTTCACATCAGACAAATCTTCCTCCCCATAGAGGCTTTCAGTGTATTCTTTCCACCTATCCTCTCTCTCCTCTGAATTTAACAGTGGAATTCATGTTGCCGTGCTAATGTTATCACCCTTGCTTTTAATGTCACCGAAGGTTGTTTTGACTTTCCTTTCGATGTCTTCACAGTTTTCCTGACACCATTTTGTCTTAGCTTCCCTGCACTTCCTATTTATTTCATTCCTCAGCGACACTCACGGAGCGTTCTTGCACAACTGTGGTAGGAAGATAGATCAGAACCAGTCGCACACATGTTAGAGTAACCATCAGTCTTCTGACTAATTTGATGCGGCTCACCACGAATTCCTTTCCTGTGCCAAACTTTTCATCTAAGAGTAGTCATGTGCAGAAGTGAAACGCGGGTGATAAACAATTTCTGGAAGAAGAGAAGAGGAGCTTTCGAAAAGTGGTGCTACTGAAGACTGCTGAGGATTACGTAGGTAGACGGTGTAACTAATGAGGAATTACTGGCACAGTTTGACTGAAAGAAGGGATCTTTTGATAGGTTACATTCTCAAGCATCAAGGAATCGTCAGTTTAATGATAGAGGGAGGTGTGGGGGATTAAAATTTTGGGTGTAGACCAAGGAATGAATACAGGTTGCAGCAGTTATCTACAAACGAGGAGCTTGTACAGGAGATAACAGCGTAGAGGGCTGCATCAAACCAGACTCCGAATTGAAGACCACAACAAAGCGATATTCAATATTATTTTATTAAAATTAAACAAATCACCCGACAACTTGCGTTTATATGTAAGACCACAAAAACTACATTTCTAGTTACAGAAGTAATCTAGGAAAATGTTTAACCTATATGCAGCAGTTTGTACCTATACCGGTGTGCATGATAAGACGTGCTGCAAGAATACACTTAAAGCAACAAAATAAGGCACCGAAAATTCCTATTTTGTGATACACCTTGAAGTTAAAATGAGAAGCACTTGTGTATGCTGAAATAACAGTGATTAGAGTGTTGAAGGTTATCTTGTGGATTGTTAAGGAAATTTGATCATAAAAAAGGAAGACATCTGCTGATAAGGTACAAGCAACGTCAGGGTAGCAATCATATGTACACAGTGTTTCACAGCAACTGCTGTATGAAAGCGGCAACGTGCTCATTGGTACTGAGGAAATTAGTATCCAAAATATCAAAATTAGCAAAGAATAGTGCGAGATATATGACCTGGTCTAAGGTGGACCTTATATAGAAATAGCATTATTATAAAGTCAGTGAATTCCCTCACAAATGATATAAAAATCTATTTCAAATGATTCCCAAGAAGCTAATACTAAAACTGAAAGTAAATTTGAGGTTCTTTACATCTACGGGGGTGTTGCAGAACACCTCTCTTGCAGCGTACCCCACTGGAATCGACTGAGCTTCTACGTGACCCTTTAGCACCTGAAACGACACGTGCTGCTCTTCCTCGGATCTTCTCTGTTTCTTCTGTCGTCATATCTGGTACGGATGCCATAGATAGAGGCATTTTAACTCATAAAACAGCAATGTGAGGCCATAAATAAACGTGTATCTCTCTTAGGATGTGCAGACAATGCGGTCTCACGTTCGGAGTATCAGCCACGACACAGAAACCCATGTGAATGAACTGTGTAAGGTATCCCACAAAATAAGGACTGAAAAGATAAAATGGTAAACAGAAGTTTTGAATGTTGATGGTTCGAGGGGTGGGACACATTAAATTAACGATAGCAGGATTATGACAAGAATAACATAGAGCAGTAGTCATTTTAGGACAATGATTAAAATAAGTTTCCTAGCGATCGTCATTAGAGAGTGGAGCAACTTGGTGAGTTTAATTATATTTAACTGCAAAGTAGTAAATGATCTGCATTATAAAATCAATAATGATCGGACTTAGTAAAAGGAACATTAGACTTGTAAAAGACGTATATGTTTGGCCGACAACGCGCTGCTGATGCTCGATTATGTAATCAAACTGTCCACTTCCAACTGTTCAATTAACTGAAGCATTCAGATAAATTTTAAGATGTTTTTAGGAAGAGGAATAGACTATTCCTCCACAAATCAAAACACGTTTGAGTTTATTGTGCTTATTATTAAGACCGAATTGCAAATGACAAACTCATACAGCACGTTTCAGGCTGATAGCCTGGAGAGGATAAGGGCGAAGGAGAAGACTTAACTTACTAGTACTTTGTTTTCTTAGAACATACGGTAAACGAAAATTTAACCGAAATCTGTTGATTTCCAAAGATGTAACTTATACTTACATTCAAAATTATCCGATCGCTGAAAAAACGTACACAGTGATGTTTTATGAGCTGAAAGATTGCTCATGTACGCTAGAAGTGATTTCGCGTGATGCCCTGACTGCTGTGTAGCAGCGTCTGTCTCAAAGTAATTTATTCATGTATCAAAAGAAGAGAACGGGGTAAATAAAGCAAAATAACGAGTAAATAAAGAATACTAAAGAGGGGACTTGGCGAATCTACCAAATATCTGTGCAGGAGCACAATAGAACAATGTAAGTGCTTTATTCCCAATGCCAGGTAAGGGGCAAAGGGATAACGTAACCATAGGAATATCTTGCAGAATTTCAGCTAAATTGAAGTAGGGGTGCATTAAGCGTTGAGGAGTTGACGACTTTATCTTTTAGGGCTGGTAATATTTCACAAATAATTTTGTATCTAGAAGCTGGAGTCTCTTCTCATGGTTCCATCTTTTTCGTAAACATTGCCTTTTCCTTTTTCTGTAGAATCACCACTCTAAAGTAGCGAAGACAGAAAATTTCCGTTTTTGTACTTCACTGTAAAGAAGCTTGTACAATGCCTAATAATAGATAAAAATTTAATGAAACTATTTTTTTTCCATATAAATCTAGGTCTGAAAAATGCTACTGTATCATATCAGAGTACTTACAGTGTTACGACAGAGAGGAGGAGAGAGAGAGAGAGTGTGAGTGAGTGAGTGTGTGTGTGTGTGTGTGTGAGAGAGAGAGAGAGAGAGAGAGAGAGAGAGAGAGAGAGAGAGAGATGGACGTAACGAATATTGGAAACCGTCAGCACTGTGTAACCATGTTTCGCAATTAGCGCTGCGGTTTTGCTGCGCTTTTATCCTCACATCTGCAGTTTAATTACCACTTAATTAGACTTCCTCTTTTGTGTCACCAACAAACACCAGAGAGCTATTATGTAGCAAGACGTGAAATGATATGTATAAAAATTACTTGAATGAGAATGTTTACGTTGATGAGCCCGACTTCTCGTATTCCGCATTAATTTCGTCGCTTTCCTTTTGTGGCCGCCTCCACGCGCAGTAGCTTGTCCCCTCATTTGCATTTCGTGTGAGGGAAGTGTGGCCTTCT
Organism: Schistocerca serialis cubense; assembly: GCF_023864345.2. Classification (NCBI taxonomy): domain Eukaryota; kingdom Metazoa; phylum Arthropoda; class Insecta; order Orthoptera; family Acrididae; genus Schistocerca; species Schistocerca serialis. The sequence goes on along the minus strand of NC_064645.1, from coordinate 238,019,562 downwards.
CGCGGTTAATTTATTTCTTTTGTGGTGGCAGTTCTGTCACCATGTCCTGCCAGCGGCCACTCACAACGTTTACAACACGTAATCATTCTCTCAAACAGTTACGAACTAGTAAAATGGCGTTATCCCGATTGAACACAGCCAGTTAAATCCGGAACATGTATTACACCAACCATAGAGAAACGGGCTAGTCACATGAGTGTAGCTGTCAAGAGATTCCTCAAATCGACTTACAATTGCTCTATTCTCACTCCAAGTACTCAAATGTAAAACTTTATTTTTGGTTTAGTCATCAGACTCCAGACTGATTTGATGCGTCCCACTTCGAATTCCTCTCCTGTCTAAACCTCTTCATCTCAGAGTAACACGTGTAACCTACGTCCCCAGCTATTTGCTGGATGTATTCCAGTCTCTGTCTTCCTCTTCAGTTTTTATCATCTATAGCTAACTCTAGTACCACAGGAGCTATTCCCTGGTGTCTTAACAGATGTCCTACCGTCCTGATCCTTCTTCATGTCTATTTTCCACATCCTCCTTTTCTCGCCGATTTTGCGGAGAACCTCCTCATTCCTAATCAGTCCACGAAATTTTCTATATTACTGTGTAGGAATGCATCTCGAACGGTTCGATTCTCTTCTGTTCCGGTTCTTCCACTGTCCGTGATTCACATGATCATACAATACTGTGTTACCAGGAATTTCATCCCAAAATTAACGCCACTATTTGACACTGGTAGACATCTTTTAGCCAAGAATGTCCTCATTGCTTCTTTTTTTTTTTTTTTTTTTTTTTTTGGTCACCAGTCTACTGACTGGTTTGATGCGCCCCGCCACGAATTCCGTGCCTGTGCTAACCTCGTCATCTCAGAGTAGCACTTGCAACCTGCGTCCTCAATTATTTGCTTGACGTATTCCAATCTCTGTCTTCCTCTACAGTTTTTGCCCTCTACAGCTCCCTCTAGTACCATGGAAGTCATTCCCTCATGTCTTAGCAGATGTCCTATCATCCTGTCCCTTCTCCTTATCAGTGTTTTCAACATATTCCGTTCCTCTCCGATTCTGCATAGAACCTCCTCATTCCTTACCTTATCAGTCTACCTAATTTTCAACATTCGTCTATAGCACCACATCTCAAATGCTTCGATTCTCTTCTGGTCCGGTTTTCCCACAGTCCATGTTTCACTACCATACAATGCTGTACTCCAGACGTACATCCTCAGAAATTTCTTCCTCAAATTAAGGCCGATATTTGATATTAGTAGACTTCTCTTGGCCAGAAATGCCTTTTTTTCCATAGCGAGTCTGCTTTTGATGTCCTTGCTCCGTCCGTCATTGGTTATTTTACTGCCTAGGTAGCAGAAATCCTTAACTTCATTGAATTCGTGGCCATCAATCCTGATGTTAAGTTTCTCGCTGTTCTCATTTCTACTACTTCTCATTACCTTCGTCTTTCTCTGATTTACTCTCAAACCATACTGTGTACTCATTAGACTGTTCATTCCGTTCAGCAGATCATTTAATTCTTCTTCACTTTCACTCAGGATAGCAATGTCATCAGCGAATCGTATCATTGATATCATTTCACCTTGTATTTTAATTCCACTCCTGAACCTTTCTTTTATTTCCATCATTGCATCCTCGATGTACAGATTGAAGAGTAGGGGCGAAAGGCTACAGCCTTGTCTTACACCCTTCTTAATACGAGCACTTCGTTCTTGATCGTCCACTCTTATTATTCCCTCTTCGTTGTTGTACATATTGTATACGACCCGTCTCTCCCAATAGCTTACCCCTACTTTTTTCAGAATCTCGAATAGCTTGCACCATTTTCTATTGTCGAACGCTTTTTCCAGGTCGACAAATCCTATGAAAGTGTCTTGATTTTTCTTTAGCCTTGCTTCCATTATTAGCCGTAACGTCAGAATTGCCTCTCTCGTCCCTTTACTTTTCCTAAAGCCAAACTGATCGTCACCTAGCGCATTCTCAATTTTCTTTTCCATTCTTCTGTATATTATTCTTGTAAGCAGCTTCGATGCATGAGCTGTTAAGCTGATTGTGCGATAATTCTCACACTTGTCAGCTCTTGCCGTCTTCGGAATTGTGTGGATAATGCTTTTCCGAAAGTCAGATGGTATGTCGCCAGACTCATATATTCTACACACCAACGTGAATAGTCGTTTTGTTGCCACTTCCCCCAATGATTTTAGAAATTCTGATGGAACGTTACCTATCCCTTCTGCCTTATTTGACCGTAAGTCCTCTAAAGCTCTTTTAAATTCCAATTCTAATACTGGATCCCCTATCTCTTCAAAATCGACTCCTCTGCATTTAACAGTGGAATTCCCGTTGCACTCTTAATGTTACCACCGTTGCTTTTAATGTCACCAAAGGTTGTTTTGACTTTCCTGTATGCTGAGTCTGTCCTTCCGACAATCATATCTTTTTCGATGTCTTCACATTTTTCGCCGGCCGCGGTGGTCTAGCGGTTCTAGGCGCGCAGTCCGGAACCGCGCAACTGCTACGGTCGCAGGTTCGAATCCTGCCTCGGGCATGGATGTGTGTGATGTCCTTAGGTTAATTAGGTTTAAGTAGTTCTAAGTTCTAGGGGACTGATGACCTCAGATGTTAAGTCCCATAGTGCTCAGAGCCATTTGAACCATTTTCTTCACATTTTTCCTGCAGCCATTTCGTCTTAGCTTCCCTGCACTTCCTATTTATTTCATTCCTCAGCGACTTGTATTTCTGTATTCCTGATTTTCCCGGAACATGTTTGTACTTCCTCCTTTCATCAATCAACTGAAGTATTTCTTCTGTTACCCATGGTTTCTTCGCAGCTACCATCTTTGTACCTATGTTTTCCTTCCCAACTTCTGTGATGGCCCTTTTTAGAGATGTCCATTCCTCTTCAACTGTACTGCCTACTGCGCTATTCCTTATTGCTGTATCTATAGCGTTAGAGAACTTCAAACGTATCTCGTCATTCCTTAGTACTTCCGTATTCCACTTCTTTGCGTATTGATTCTTCCTGACTAATGTCTTGAACTTCAGCCTACTCTTCATCACTACTATATTGTGATCTGAGTCTATACCTGCTCCTGGGTACGCCTTACAATCCAGTATCTGATTTCGGAATCTCTGTCTGACCATGATGTAATCTAATTGAAATTTTCCCGTATCTCCCGGCCTTTTCCAAGTATACCTCCTCCTCTTGTGATTCTTGAACTGGGTATTCGCTATTACTAGCTGAAACTTGTTACAGAACTCAATTAGTCTTTCTCCTCTTTCATTCCCTGACCCAAGCCCATTTTCTCCTGTAACCTTTTCTTCTACTCCTTCCCCTACAACTGCATTCCAGTCGCCCAAGACTATTAGATTTTCGTCCCCCTTTACATAGTCCATTACCCTTTCAATATCCTCATACACTTTCTCTATCTGTTCATCTTCAGCTTGCGACGTCGGCATGTATACCTGAACTATCGTTGTCGGTGTTGGTCTGCTGTCGATTCTGATTAGAACAACCCAGTCACTGAACTGTTCACAGTAACACACCCTCTGCCCTACCTTACTATTTATAACGAATCCTACACCTGTTATACCATTTTCTGCTGCTGTTGATATTACGCGATACTCATCTGACTAGAAATCCTTGTCTTCCTTCTACTTCACTTCACTGACCCCTACTATATCTAGATTGAGCCTTTGCATTTCCCTTTTCAGATTCTCTAGTTTCCCTTCCACGTTCAAGCTTCTGACATTCCACGCCCCGACTCGTAGAACGTTATCCTTTCGTTGATTATTCAATCTTTTTCTCATGGTAACCTCCCCCTTGGCAGTCCCCTCCCGGAGATCCGAATGGGGGACTATTCCGGAATCTTTTGCCAATGAGAGATCATCATGACACTTCTTCAATTACAGGCCACATCTCCTGTGGATACACGTTACGTGTCTTTAATGCAGTGGTTTCCATTGCCTTCTGCGTCCTCATGTCGTTGATCATTTGTGATTCTTCCGCCTTTAGGGGCAATTTCCCACCCCTAGGACAAGAGAGTGCCCTGAACCTCTATCCGCTCCTCCGCCCTCTTTGACAAGGCCGTTGGCAGAATGAGGCTGACTTCTTATGCCGGAAGTCTTCGGCCGCCAATGCTGATTATTTATCAAAAATTAGGCAGTGGCGGGGATCGAACCCGGGACCGAAGACGTTTTGATTATGAATCAAAGACGCTACCCCTTTTTATGTTCTACTTGCATCCTCCATCATGTGTTATTTTTGCTTTCCAGATATCAGAGTTTCTTCACTTCGTCCACTGCTTAGTTCCGAGTTTTGATGTAAAGTTTATAGCTAATCACCTTTCTGCTGTTCCTCATTTCTTTCGTCTTTCTTCAGGTTACTCTAAATCAGTGGTCCGTACTCAATACGCAGTTCGTCCCATTCAACAAGTCCTGCAGTTCTTTTCACTTTCATTGAGGATAGCAATGTCATCAATGAATCTTATCCTTGATATCCTTTCATCATTAATTTTAATTTTTTCTTTTATTTGCGTCACTTATTCTTCGATTAGCTGAGTACCTGGCGTTGCCCTGGCATACATTTAATTCTATTAGTCCATTTCCTCCTTGCCCTCTATCTGTCCATCCCCTCCCCCCCTTTGTTTCTGTCCATCTTCTCCCCCCCCCTTCCACTCCCTGGCTGTCTCCCCCTGCCCCTTTCTCTAACCATGTGCTACTCTCCACTCTCTGTGCCCATCTCCTCCTCACTCCTTTCTCTTCATCTCCTTTTCTTCCCTCCTTTCCCTTTGCATCTCCTCCTCTTTCCTTTCTCCGTCCACCTCCTCCTCCCCCTCTCTCTTTCCATGTCCTACTTCCCTCATTTTTTCCTGATCTATGTGTATATAATTTTTTAGTTACATTCAGCAGCATATTTGGATACTGTCTTGAAAGTTTTGCGAACAGAATTAGTTCCAGAGAAACAATAAATATAAACGTCATGATGTCAAGCCTAATTTGACAGTGACAAAATATTAAGCGATAAACTTTTTTCCTCTCATCTTTTTGTGGGAACTGTTAGCAAGAGAAAGTTTCATAAAGTTTTGACAGTATAAAATTGTGTGTAAAGTTTCTTGCAAGTCACTATGTGCTTTCTTTCTTAAATAATGAATAACGCTCATAGTAGCTAAACATTATGCAGCGTATACATTATGCAACAAATGGTGTGGAAGAATGGATTAAAAAACTGAGGATTGTACAGCCATTTATTTATTACTTTGACCAGTAACACGTAACACGTACAAACCAGGTAAAGCATTTTGACAGTTATGATAAAGTTGAAAAATCGTACAGCTATCAGCTTTCTCAAAGAGTAAGTATTTTTTGCCTAATTTGTGGGGTGTTCTTCAAATGAAGAAGTATCTTGTACTATACACTTTCTAAAGTAGCTTTTGTTCTTTCTCAGGGTTCAAAGTATCTTCTTATCAAATTTCATCGCAATCGGTTCAGTGGTTTTGTAATATATTTAAACTTAATGCTTGATATGTGCACTTTCTCACGCGGAGCTATGTGTTGTACATAGTGTTGTGTTGGAAGAAGAGCCAACACCGTGTTACTAGTGGGGGCCGAAACGGACGCGTTTTAGCTCAAGCAGGCTGGCGTGAGGAGGGAAGGACTCTACTGACGTGAGATCTGGAACGCGACAAGGAATTAGAATTCAGAAAGTGGACGGAATTAGTTTGATACTTAAATTTAATCCATTAATGATGAACGTCGCTCTTGACGGTACATGATTCACAATATTATCTGTTCAGAATAGTAACTGAATATGGCGCCTTACTAGGTCGTAGTAAATGACGTAGCTGAAGGCTATGCTAAACTGTCGTCTCGGCAAATGAGAGCGTATGTAGACATTGAACTATGGCTAGCAAAGTCGGCTGTGCAACTGGGACGAGTGCTAGGGAGACTCTAGACTAGACCTGCCGTGTGGCGGCGCTCGGTCTGCAATCACTGATAGTGGCGACACGCGGGTCCGACGTATACTAACGGACCGCGGCCGATTTAAAGGCTACCACCTAGCAAGTGTGGTGTCTGGCGGTGACACCACACATAGATTAATTTTGCAGGTACATTTAGTGGCATATTAGTATGTAAGCACTGTCTGCAAAATGTATAGCGAATACAGTTGGTAATAATGAAGTAATAAATTAAAACGTCGTGTCTGATGTGAAAATGAAGATCGAAAATGTAGTAAGCAATAAACTTTCTTCCTTTCATCTTTTTAATGGAATATCAGTAAGAAGATTCGTAAAAGTTAGAAATTATGTGTAAAGGTTGATGCAAGTCAGTAAGTGCTCTCGTTCTCAAATACCGTTTGAATAAAATGTCGGTATTCGTGCGTCGTGGCCTACACTTCTTTTACAACACCTACTCTTTGATAAGAGGTAGGTAGGTGGTTCTTGTCCCAGCGATTCTTTCCAGTCGGTATGTGATGTGTATTCAAGTTTGGTTGAAGTCGGTCCAGTTGTTTCGAAAGCGATGTCGATTATACATACATGCATACATTTTTATGTGTATGGACATCTTTTTCTCTGTATTTGATTTTGATGACCTAAAGTCCATACGGTGCTCCCAGCTGTGCTGAAGTTACCTGCGAAAATGCTATGGAAAATTCATTTAGTAGTTTAGGAGCTTAGTCTTACACCATTTTTAATCCGAACATTTCGTTCTTGGTCTTACATTCGCATTGTTTCTTCTTGGTTCTTGAATATGTTAGAAGTCTTTTCCTATAGCTTATTGCTATTTATTTGAGAATTAAGAACATTTTGAAACATTTGATGCTGTGGGATGCATATTCCAGGCCGGTAAGCCCTATGAGCGTGCGTTATGTTTTCTTAAGACTTGCTTCCATTAAGGACAGTAGTGTGAGAACTGCCTCCCTGGTGTTCTTATCTTACTACACATTGGATTACTTAAGTGATTATTTCACGAAGGTCGTCCAGAAAGTAATACACAGTTCTCTGTAATTCATGAAATGTAGTCAAAAGCGTTGATTCCTTGGAAATCGTTCATTGGATTTGAAGTAACCGGAGACTGGAGTAATGAGATTGCCTGCTGTTAGAAAGAGAGGAGTAATGTCCCCAGAAACTGGAGGTACGTTACCAGCCGCAGTCCCTGCAGAGAGAACGGCTGGCATCATCTACCACGGCGATTCTACGGTCCCTATTCTCCTCATCGTTTTTATCTTTTTTTGAAGCTAAAAAAAGTGATTCGTACATTTGATGCACTTAGCAACATTCAGACGATTTTGGGGTACCTCAGCCACAAAGCCAGTAACTTTCTAAGTACCTGGATTTGTAGCCAGACTGACTGCTTCTGTGAAAACTGAGATTACAAATAAGTCGAATAAAACGAGCTATTGGTGCACAAGCATGACTGAGTAAAATATACCGTTGTTGTGAAATACAACTGGCTCTTTATTCACACAAAGTAACGAGTTCATCGGCAGGGGATGTCAAGTTGATTCCACAATTTCCAGGGCACCGTTCCTCATAAGCGTCTTCTAATCAAATTGTTTCCTTATTGAGTATCAAGTCCGTTATGCAACTGGTTTCATTAAAATCCAGTCAGAAATGACGATGATGAAGTTTGGTTTGTGGGGCGCTCAACTGCGCGGTTATCAGCGCCCGTACAATTTCCCAACCTTTGCTCAGTCCAATTTCGCCACTTTCCTGGATGATGAGGACAACACAAACACCCAGTCATCTCGAGGCAGGTGTAAATCCCTGACCCCACCGGGAATCGAATCCGGGACCCCGTGCCAGTCAGAAATGTATTGTTCGTAGAAACTGACGTGAAATGATCTAGTAAAACCAAAGTGATATCTGGGGTTTCGTAAGGAAGTATTATACGACCTCTGTTATTCTTAATCAATATAAACGATTTTGGAGACAATTTGAGCTGTCCTCTTATATTGTTTTCATGTGATATTGTCATTTATCCACTAGTAAATCTAGCAGAAAATCAAAAGGTATTCCAAAATCATTTAGAGAAGATAGCTACTTGATGCGAAAACTGGCAATTGGCCCTAAACAATAAAAAGTTTGAGGTTCTCCACACGAGTACTAAAACACGTATAAATTTCATTTACGTGGTAAATAATAAACGGTTAATGGTTGTAGAGTCAACTAAGTGCATAGGATATTTAACTGCGAACAACCTTAAATTGGAACCATCACATAAAATTGTTGTCGGTAAGGCGAATCAAAGACTACGTTCTTTAACAGTAAACTTAGTAGATGTATCGAATCTATTAAAGAGACTGCCTACATTATGCTCTCCGTCATTTTATGGAGTATCACAGTGTCGTCTGGGACACTCATCAGACAAGAATAACAAATAACATCGGTAAAGTTCAAAGAAGCTGAGCTCGTTTCTTATTTTCACCAAATAGGGATGAGAGTTTCGCGAATAGGTTACTCGCACTAGCACGGCAGTCACTAAAATTAAGGCGTATTTCGTTTCGTCGGGACGTTTTCAGGAAAATTCAGTCATCAAGATTCACCTCCGAACACCCATTTTTTTACTTTCTCTTACAAAAGAAGAAACGACCAACGTACTAAGATAAGAATAAGAGCTCAAACGGAAACATTTTGGTGTTCATGTTTCGCACATTCTACTCGAGAACGAAACGGTTATCAAACAGTCATGAATTGGATCTATCACCCCTCTGATAAACATTTGATTGTGGATTACGGAATCATGGAAATGCAGATGTGAAAGTCGAAAATAGACAATTGAATCGTATCACTCTGCACACGCGGCGTAACCTGTATAAGTGCTCTTAATTGCTAAGAGTGTCAGCGCGCAAACGTAGAACTTTTGCTTTCGACGTGCTATTTAGACATGCCTCAGGCAAGTAAACAGGGCATTAAGGTCACAAGTTTCCAGATTCCATTTATAAATACAATTCTATCGCGCCCCTTATGTGAGGTGTTCCCGCACAAAATCTTAGGTAGAACCGAAAATTGTTAACACTTGGTGGAAATTTTGCGCAGATATGTTCTTTCTAACATAACAATTGGAGGTTGACGACAACTGTTATGTAGAAACACGTTCAAAACCAACATACGATACATGTCTCATACACGTACAGTACGATGTCAATGAATATGCTTCGAAGGAGCCAAACATGAATGGCACTGAGACAGCGTTTTATTAACTCTCAGGGAGGAGTCTCTTGCAGACATAAGATAATAATGATAATCATGTTAGAAACTGGAGGCATGTAAAATATTCACAAACTAAATTGCTACCCCAGTCACTGGTACCTCCTATATTCCCGCAACATATGTCACCTCAGCTGGGAACAACCCACGTCTTTACGCTTGTGTGTGTGATTGTATGTGCGTGCGTGCGTGCGAGCGTGTGTGTGTACGTGTGTGTGTACGTGTGTATGTGTGTGTGTGTGTGTGTGTGTGTGTGTGTGTGTGTGTGTGTGTGTGTGTGTCTGAGTGTTCCTTGGCCCTCCTTTGAATCTATGCAGCCATTTCAATTACGTAAAATCTTAAGTAGTTAAAAATAAAAAACTTTAATTACATGATGAGTAATACAGAATCCAAACATACAACGTCTTAAAATAATATTAAAATATATACATCAGCTTCTAAAGTCAATTAACAGATCTGAAACAGCGCGGAAGAGCACCCTTACAAGCACACACACACTTGCGCGCGCGACATAAGCCCAACCTTAGCAGTTACAGTCTCATTTGAACTTTTGAATCAAGTGCCACTAATTATTTAAGGTTATGTAAATTCATCGTAAATAAGAGTGATAACACATGACAAGAAATGGTTGACACATGTGGACGAGCTCTGTAATCAGGCAGATGGCTTCCCTTCTGTATCGTTGACACCCAAAGAATTTTGTAATTAATGTTCTAGAGTTCCCCACAGTCGCAATACGGTGACGTTACGAGGTGAAGCCTGTACAATTGCTGTTGGTGGCAGCCGTGGTTGAAATTAACCCTCGCAATGATCCTCACAAGCTGTCTCGCGTTCAATTGTGAAGCGTAAAGTGCACTTCAGATCCCCCACTGCGGCATACAATTGCTCTATCGGTAAATATGAATGGATTCAGTTTTCTGACAGGTTTGATGTGGCCCGCCATGAATTCCTCTCGTGTGCTAGCTTCTTCATCTCAGAGTAGCCCTTGAAAGCGATGTACTGTATTATTTGCCGAATTTATTCAAATTTTTGTCTTCCTCTACAGTTTTTACCCTCTATAGCTCCCTTAGTACATTGGAAGTTATTCCCTGACGCCTTAAAAGATGTCCTATTACCCTGTCCCTTCTCCTTGTCAGTGTTTTCTATATACTCCTTTCCTCTCCAATTCCGCAAAGAACCTCCTCATTCCTTACCTTGTCAATTCACTTTATTTTCAACATTCCTCTCAAACACCACATATCAAATGCTTCCATTCTCTTTTGTTCCGACTTCTTCACACTCCGTGTTTCACTACCATATAATTCTGTGCTCCAAACGTACATTCATCCTTCAATTAAAGCCTATGTTTGATACCAGTAGCCTGCTTTTGGGCAGGAATGCCCTCTTTGCTAATGATAGTCTGGTTTTGAAGTCCTCCTTGCTCCATCCGTCGCTGGTTTTTTGCTGCCTAGGTAGTAGAATTCCTTAACTTCATCTACTTCGTGACCATCAATCCTAATGTTAAGTTTCTTGCTGTCCTTATTTCTGCTGTTTCTCATTACTTTTGTCATTCTTTGGTTTACTCTCAATCAGTATTCTGTACTCATTGAACTGTTCATTCCATTCAGAAGATCCTGTAATTCTTCTTCACTTTCACTGAGGATAGCAATGTTGTCAGCGAATCTCATCAATGTTATCCTTTCACCTTGAATTTTAATCTCACTCCTGACCCTTTCTTTTATTTCCATCATTGCTTCTTCGGTATATCGACTGAACGGTAGGAGCCAAAGACTGCATCCCTGTCTTACACCCTTTTTAATCCGAACATTCGTTCTTGGTCTTTCGCTCTTATTATTCCCTCTTGGACCTTGTACGTGTATTACTCGTCTCTCGCCATAGTTTATCCCTATTTTACTCATAATATCGAACCTCTGGTACCATTTAACATTGTCGAATACTTTCTCCAAGTCGACAAATTCTATAAACGTCTCTTGATTTTTCTTTAGCCTTGCTTCCATTATCAGCTGCAACGTCAGAATTGCCTCTACTTTTCCTGAAGTCAAACTGATGGTCATCTAACAATTTCTAAACTTTCTTTTTCATTCTTCTGTATGTTATGCTTGTCAGCAAAGTGGATACATGAGTTGTTAAGTGCGATAATTGTCGCACATGTCAGCTCTTGCAGTCTTCGGAACTGTGTCGTTGATATTTTCCCGAAAGTCAGATGCTGTATCACCGGACATAAATTATGTACACCAACGTTGATAGTTGCCGCTTCGTCCAATGATTTTTGAAATTCTGAGGGAATGTTATCTGTCGCTTCTGTCTTGTTCGATATTAAGTCTTCCAAAGCCCTTTCAAATTCTGATTATAATACTGGATCCCCTATCTCTTCTGCATTGACTCCTGTTTCTTGTTCTATCGCGTCATCAGACAAGTCTTTCCCTCATAGACGCCTCTAACCACAGAAACAAGGTCTTCCACGGGAATGCATCGCTCTTGTACGTCAATCGTCGTCACGTCCTTAAGTAATTGGTCGGAGTTTTCGTTCCCCACAACCACACCATGATCCACGCAAATGAGACACCCTTACCGTTTCGATGCAACGCAGATAGGGCAGCAGCTATTCGGTATGTAAGGTAACACCACTTTTTTCCTTACCAGTTGACCACCTATGCGGTCATACCGCGTACACGCCTCTTTCGGTAGACGAAATAGTTAACTATTTGTGTCCGCAATGTGCTGACTGTTTCACAGATCTTGAGAGACGACGCTTTTCATCTCGCTGTAGGTCTTCGAGATCTAGCCATAGACAAGAACAAGAAGCTAGTTTTGCCACATGAGATTGACGATCCGTTTTAAACCCGAGGTCTATTCGAAATTAATATTCATTGTTCGTTTTATCCTCTCTCTTGATCTAAAATTTTATCCACTCTCTCGTAATGTATGCAAATATTTTATCGCATTGTCTACTAACGGCCATGAAATTAATTTTCATGTAGATACAGGCGCACTTACAATTCTTAATTAATGGATTTCCTGTTCTGTGCCAACTTCTTCAACCACTTGCACCGACGTCATTCAAGACATATCCATAGGATCTGTCGACCTAGAAAAAATTTCAACAACGCAAAATGGTGCAATGTTCTAAATCCTCAGAAAAATTGAGGTAAGCTATAGGAAAATGCGGGTAATATACATTATGTATAACAACGATGGGAGAATAATCAGAGTGGAAGATCAAGACCGGTTTACTCGGATTAAAAAAGGTGTAGGACAGGAATGAAGTCTTCTGTCCCTATACGTCAAAGAAGCAATGATGAAAATAAAAGAACGATTCAAGAGTGGGATTGAAATTCAAGGGGAAAGAATATTAAAAGATTCGCTGATGACGTTGCTATCCTCATGAAAGTGAAGAAGAATTACAGGACCTGTTGAGTGGAATGAACCGTCTATTGAATACAGAATACGGATTGCGAGGAAATCGGAAAGTGATGAAGGTGAGTAGCAGAAATGAGGACACAGAGAAGCTTCAATAAGTAGACTATATGAAGTTTAGGAATTTTGGTACCTAGGCAGAAAAATAACCGATGATGAGTGGAACAAGAAGGACCTAAGAAGTGGAGCAGAACTGGCAGCAAGGGCATTTCTGGCCAAGAGAAGTCTGCTAGAATCAAACAGGGGTGTTATTTTGAGGAACAAATTTCTGAGAATGTATGTTTTGAACATCTAATGGCAGTGAGACATGGTCTGTGGGGAAACAGAAGAGAATCGAAGCATTAGAGCCGGCCAGAGTGGCCGAGCGGTTCTAGGCGCGACAGTCTGGAACTACGTGTTGTGTTGGCAGAAGAGCCAACACCGCGTTGCTAGAGGAGGCCGAAAAGCACGCGTTTTAGCTCACACAGGCTGGTGTGAGGAGGGAAGGACTATATTGACGTGAGGTCTGGAACATGACAAGGAATTAGAATTCAGAAAGTGGACGTAATTACTTTGATACTTAACTTTAACCCATTAATGATGAACGTCGCTCATGACGGTACAGGATTCACAGTATTATCGGTACAGAATACATGTTGTTGTTGTTGTGGTCTTCAGTCCTGAGACTGGTTTAATGCAGCTCTCCATGCTACTCTATCCTGTGCAAGCTTCTTCATCTCCCAGTACCTACTGCAACCTACATCCTTCTGAATCTGCTTAGTGTATTCATCTCTTGGTCTCCCCCTACGATTTTTACCCTCCATGCTGCCCTCCAATACTAAATTGGTGATCCCTTGATGTCTCAGAACATGTCCTACCAACCGATCCCTTCTTCTGGTCAAGTTGGGCCACAAACTTCTCTTCTCCCCAATCCTATTCAATATTTCCTCATTAGTTATGTGATCTACCCATCTAATCTTCAGCATTCTTCTGTAGCACCACATTTCGAAAGCTTCTATTCTCTTCTTGTCCAAACTATTTATCGTCCATGTTTCACTTCCATACATGGCTACACTCCATACAAATACTTTCAGAAACGACTTCCTGACACTTAAATCTATACTCGATGTAAACAAATTTCTCTTCTTCAGAAACGCTTTCCTTGCCATTGCCAGTCTACCTTTGATATCCTCTCTACTTCGACCATCATCAGTTATTTTGCTCCCAAATAGCAAAACTCCTGTACTACTTTAAGTGTCTCATTTCCTAATCTAATTCCCTCAGCATCACCCAACTCAATTCGACTACATTCCATTATCCTTGTTTTGCTTTTGTTGATGTTCATCTTATACCCTCCTATCGAGACAGTGTCCATTCCGTTCAACTGCTCTTCCAAGTCCTTTGCTGTCTCTGACAGAATTACAATGTCATCGGCGAACCTCAACATTTTTATTTCTTCTCCATGGATTTTAATACCTACTCCGAATTTTTCTTTTGTTTCATTTACTGCTTGCTCAATATACAGATTGAATAACATCGGGGAGAGGCTACAACCCTGTCTTACTCCCTTCCCAACCACTGCTTCCCTTTCTTGTCCCTCGACTCTTATAACTGCCATCTGGTTTCTGTACAAATTGTAAATAGCCTTTCGCTCCCTGTATTTTACCCCTGCCACCTTTAGAATTTGAAAGAGAGTATTCCAGTCAACGTTGTCAAAAGCTTTCTCTAAGTCTACAAATGCTAGAAACGTTGGTTTGCCTTTCCTTAATCTTTCTTCTAAGATAAGTCGTAAGGTCAGTATTGCCTCACGTGTTCCTGTATTTCTACGGAATCCAAACTGATCTTCCCCAAGGTCGGCTTCTACTAGTTTTTCCATTCGTCTGTAAAGAATTCGAGTTAGTATTTTGCAGCTGTGACTTATTAAACTGATAGTTTGGTAATTTTCACATCTGTCAACACCTGCTTTCTTTGGGATTGGAATTATTATATTCTTCTTGAAGTCTGAAGGTATTTCGCCTGTTTCGTACATATTGCTCACCAGATGGTAGAGTTGTGTCAGGACTGGCTCTCCTAAGGCCGTCAGTAGTTCCAATGAAATGTTGTCTACTCCGGGGGCCTTGTTTCGACTCAGGTCTTTCAGTGCTCTGTCGAACTCTTCACGCAGTATCGTATCTCCCATTTCATCTTCATCTACATCCTCTTCCATTTCTATAATATTGTCCTCAAGTGCATCGCCCTTGTATAGACCCTCTATATACTCCTTCCACCTTTCTGCTTTCCCTTCTTTGCTTAGAACTGGGTTGCCATCTGAGCTCTTGATGTTCATACAAGTGGTTCTCTTATCTCCAAAGGTCTCTTTAATTTTCCTGTAGGCAGTATGTATCTTACCCCTAGTGAGATAAGCCTCTACATCCTTACATTTGTCCTCTAGCCATCGCTGCTTAGCCATTTTGCACTTCCTGTCGATCATATTTTTGAGATGTTTGTACTCCTTTTTGCCTACTTCATTTACTGCATTTTTATATTTTCTCCTTTCATCAATTAAATTCAATATTTCTTCTGTTACCCAAGGATTTCTACTAGCCCTCGTCTTTTTACCTACTTGATCCTCTGCTGCCTTCACTACTTCATCCCTCAAAGCTACCCATTCTTCTTCTACTGTATTTCTTTCCCCCATTCCTGTCAATTGGTCCCTTATGCTCTCCCTGAAACTCTGTAGAACCTCTGGTTCTTTCAGTTTATCCAGTTCCCATCTCCTTAAATTCCCACCTTTTTGCAGTTTCTTCAGTTTTAATCTACAGGTCATAACCAATAGATTGTGGTCAGAGTCCACATCTGCCCCTGGAAATGTCTTACAATTTAAAACCTGGTTCCTAAATCTCTGTCTTACCATTATATAATCTATCTGATACCTTTTAGTATCTCCAGGGTTCTTCCATGTATACAACCTTCTATCATGATTCTTAAACCAAGTGTTAGCTATGATTAAGTTGTGCTCTGTGCAAAATTCTACCAGGTGGCTTCCTCTTTCGTTTCTTAGCCCCAATTCATATTCACCTACTACGTTTCCTTCTCTCCCTTTTCCTACACTCGAACTACAGTCACCCATGACTATTAAATTTTCGTCTCCCTTCACAATCTGAATAATTTCTTTTATTTCAGCATACATTTCTTCAATTTCTTCATCGTCTGCAGAGCTAGTTGGCATATAAACTTGTACTACTGTAGTAGGAATAGGCTTCGTGTCTATCTTGGCCACAATAATGCGTTCACTATGCTGTTTGTAGTAGCTTACCCGCATTCCTATTTTCCTATTCATTATTAAACCTACTCCTGCATTACCCTTATTTGACTTTGTGTTTATAACCCTGTAGTCACCTGACCAGAAGTCTTGTTCCTCCTGCCACCGAACTTCACTAATTCCCACTATATCTAACTTTAACCTATCCATTTCCCTTTTTAAATTTTCTAACCTACCTGCCCGATTAAGGGATCTGACATTCCACGCTCCGATCCGTAGAACGCCAGTTTTCTTTCTCCTGACAACGACATCCTCTTGAGTAGTCCCCGCCCGGAGATCCGAATGGGGGACTATTTTACCTCCGGAATATTTTACCCAAGAGGACGCCATCATCATTTAATCATACAGTAAAAGCTGCATACCCTCGGGAAAAATTACGGCCGTAGTTTCCCCTTGCTTTCAGCCGTTCGCAGTACCAGCACAGCAAGGCCGTTTTGGTTATTGTTACAAGGCCAGATCAGTCAATCATCCAGACTGTTGCCCCTGCAACTACTGAAAAGGCTGCTGCCCCTCTTCAGGAGCCACACGTTTGTCTGGCCTCTCAACAGATACCCCTCCGTTGTGGTTGTACCTACGGTACAGCTATCTGTATCGCTGAGGCACGCAAGCCTCCCCACCAAGGGCAAGGTCCATGGTTCATGGGGGGAGGACAGAATACATAGTAACTGAATATGGCTCCTTGCTAGGTCGTAGCAAATGACGTAGCTGAAGGCTATGCTAAACTGTCGTCTCTGCAAATGAGAGCGTATGTAGGCAGTGAAACATCGCTAGCAAAGTCGGCTGTACAACTGGGGCGAGTGCTAGGGAGTCTCTCTAGACTAGACCCGCCGTGTGGCGGCGCTCGGTCTGCAATCACTGATAGTGGCGACACGCGGGTCCGACGTATACTAACGGACCGCGGCCGATTTAAAGGCTACCACCTAGCAAGTGTGGTGTCTGGCGGTAACACCACACTGCGCATCCGCTACGGTCGCAGGTTCGAATCCTGCCTCGGGCATGGATATGTGTGCTGTCCTTAGGTTAGTTAGGTTTAAGTAGTTCTAAGTTCTAGGGGACTGATGTCCTCAGAAGTTAAGTCCCTTAGTGCTCAGAGCCATTTGAACCATTTGAAGCATTAGACGTCTGGTGCTACAGAGAAAATTAGGTGGACTGATAAGGTATGGAAGGAGGAGACTCTCCGAAGAATCGGCGAGGAAAACATTGACAAGAAGAAGGGGCAGGAGGATAGGACATCTATTAAGACACCGGGGCATAACTTTCATGGTACTAGAGGGAGTTGTAAGAATGAACACTGTAAAGGAAGACAGAGACTGGGATAGATCCAGCAAATAACTGAGGATGTAGGTTGCAAGTGCTACACTGAGATGAAGAGGCTGGCACAGGAGAGGAATTCGTGGCGGGCCGCATCAAACTAGTCAGAAGACTGATGGCTCAGAATAAAATTTTAATAAATCCTCCACGGCTCTAAGTATTATGGATGTCGCTTCTTGACGTCTTAACATATGTCCTATTATGGTCGCCTTTCGCCTTCATAATGTTTTTCTTATGCGCCTCTTCTCGACGATTTTGCAGAGAACCTCATCATTTCTTATTAGTTAATCGAATTTTCAGAATCCTTCTATGGCACCACATCTTACACCCTTCCATTTTCTCCTTTTCCGGTTTTCTCACACTCCATGATTCACTCCCAAACACTGCTGTCCTCCAAACGTACATTCTCAGAAATTTCTTTCTCAATTTAATTACGATTTTTGATACTGGTAGACACTTATTTTCAACAGCCCGAGCTGTTTTTTTAGTCTTCCTTTCTTAGCCTGTCAAGTGTTATTCTGCGTGCATGGTTCCGTCTATTTAATGAATCTTATTTTAGTGATTAATTTACCGCTAACCTCATTTCTGCTACTCTTGATCACTTTCGGCTTTTTTCGATTTACTGTCAATCTATAGCGTGTGCTCATTACTTTGTTCATTTTATTCAATGAATATCCTTATTAATGTTCTTGTATCCTGAGTTTTAATTCTGCTTCTGAATGTTTTATTTCCGTCGTTGCTTCGTCGACGTACTAATTCTCGAAAGACTGCAGCATTGTTTTAGATATTAATTGGAGTACTTTGTTATGGTCTTTCATTCTTATATATTCCTCTTGCTTCTTGTTTGTCTTATGTACCACCTGTCATTCCATATAGACTGCAGCTATTTTTCTGAGAATTTCGGACATTTTGCACTACTTCACAGTACCTAACGCGCTATCTAGCTAGACAAATCCTATGAATATGGCTTGATTTTTTTTAAAATTTTTGCCTCCATTATCAAGTGCAATCTCAGAACTGCCTCTCCGATACCTTTACCTTCTCTAAAACGAAACTGGTCATCATTCTGCCGTTCTTCAGATTTATTTTCCGTTCCTCTGCATAATAACCTTGTCAATATCTCGGAAGAAACAAACGTTACACTGATTTTGCGGCATTTCTTGCACTTATCTGTCCATTATATCTTCTGGATTGTGTGGATGGCACTTTTTCAAAGGTCTGGTGGTATTTTACAGACTTACAGGCTCTTGCAATCAACCTGGCAGCCGTTTGGTTGCCACATAATCCACCGATTTCAGGAATAGTGAAGAAATATTATCTGTACCATCGACCATATTTGATCACAAGTCTTACAGAGCTCTGTTAAACTCTGATACTGGGTCCACTGTATCTTCCATATTGACTCCAAGTTCTTCTTCTGTCATATCACCAGACAGTTCCTCCCTTTTTTTACAGTCCTTCGTTAGGTTCTTTCAGCTTGTTCGCTGCCTTGTTTGTATTTAATAGTAAAATACATCTTGGACTCTTAACGTTGACACCTTTATTTTTGATTTTACCGATGATGCCATTCTTCAGACTTTCCCGGTGATCTGTGGACATCTTGCGGTGTTGGGTATTCTGTCGGATATCATTGCTACCTGGGACTGTACGTCAAGTCATTTTTTTAAATTTATTTATTCATTTATATATTTTTTTCACTTTTGATAGGTTGCGATACAGCGTCACCACTGTAGAGCGGGCATACTGTCTTAGTGTAGGGGTAAAATTTTTGTATCTTACAAGGGCATCATGACAAGAACAAAGACATCATCGTATTGCACGTTGAAGGTGTGGTGTAGGGGCTTGAGGTCTTGTACCACCTTCCGACGGTGGTTGCCAGCAAGAGGTGACAACTACACAGGTAGCGACAGCGATATCATTCCAAAGATTTTACAGAATGAGTGGCCGTATCAGAACAGAGCCACGCTCTCCCCCTCCATCGTCGGTTCTAGGCGTTCCGTATGCGCTCATACTGGAACCGACGATGCAGGAGGAGGAGCGTGGATATAAATATTCAGGTGGCTCCACTCGACGATCGGTCTCAGTTAGCGCCTGATAAGGATAACGAGTCACGCTGTCGAAATATCGAGCAAGAACTACGATGAAATTCGGCAGAATACTCGACATCCAAGGATGCCAGTTTTTAGTTTTCTGCATACCGAATCTATCCCTGCGCCAACCATTTATTTTTCGATTTCTGCACATTTTTTACTTCTAGCTTCCCGTGGATATATGTGCTATCAAATACGGGAATGTTTACTGCTTATATTTACTTTTCTCATGGGCATATTCTCTACAGATTCGCTACAACGATCAGCTGGTATATACGAGGGTTGTCCAGAAAGTAAGTTCCGATCGGTCGCGAAATGGAAACCACTGGGAAAATCCGGTAAAGCTTTGCACAGATGTGTTGGGCAGTGTCTCTAGTATGCCCGTCGATCGTGTCGCGTTTCTCTTTTCGGTTTTCAGTGAACAGTGAGCGCGTAAAGACGAGTAGGGAATAGCGTCTCCCGCCAAGTATGAGGGCCTGGTTAGAGATTTCGCCTGTGTCACGCAGACCACATAACACAACTATCGAGCATTTCCTTCTTCGTACCAATTCTCGACCACACACTGCAGGAGCAATGAAGACGCTTCTGCAGCGTTTCCGATGAGAAGTGTTTGATCGCCCACAATACAGTCCGTAATTGGCTCCCCCTGAGTATCATCTCTGCTCACAAGAACCACTGGCTATGAAGACAAAAATTTTCCACAGTTAACGAGCTGCACACCAGTGCAGATAACTGGCCGAAAGCATAGGCGGCTGCTTTCTATGACGAGGATATTAGAAAGTTGATACAACACTACGACAGCAGTCGAAGTTGGAGCGGTAACTATGTAGAGAAGTAGGTGGAAGGTGTACCTAACTGTTGCAAATAAAACGTTGCTGGTTTTCACTGTTGTTTCCATTTCGCGACCGATCGGTCGGACAACCCTCGTATTAGCACGGAGCACGCTAGCGTCAGAGACACGGAGGTGAAACAAACACGGGTTGAATCTGTGCGGTGGATTAAAGACCTTTAGTCTGCTTCAAATGCCATTCTGAATGCGGTCTGTAGGCATTGGCGACGCTCGTCTAGGCGAATGTTGGGCTCGTCCCTAGTCTCCACCTCAAATAATGGGACACATGGACCGTTAAACACATTATGTAACAGTAACAGTACCCGACTCAAAAATGGAGTATTTCACTTCCCTTCGCTTCTGCCCACAGCGGCAACGTGAAGGGCATTTGGCTTCTAAGTTAAAAATAATAAAAAAGGTGCAGCTTTTTAAGCGCTAGGAAAAAGGGAGAGACTATGTAGAATTTAAAACTTCCTGGCAGATTAAAACTGTGTGCCCGACCGAGACTCGAACTCGGGACCTTTGCCTTTCGCGGGCAAGTGCTCTACCATCTGAGCTATCGAAGCACGACTCACGCCCGGTCCTCACAGCTGTACTTCTGCCAGTATCTCGTCTCCTGCCTTCCAAACTTTACAGAAGCTCTCCTGCGAAACTTGCAGGAGACGAGTTACTGGCAGAAGTAAAGGTGTGAGGACCGGCCATGAGTCGTGCTTCGGTAGCTCAGATGGTAGAGCACTTGCCCGCGAAAGGCAAAGGTCCCGAGTTCGAGTCTCGGTCGGGCACACAGTTTTAATCTGCCAGGAAGTTTCATATCAGCGCACACTCCACTGCAGAGTGAAAATCTCAGTCTGGAAACATCCCCCAGGCTGTGGCTAAGCGATGTCTCCGCAGTATCCTTTCTTTCAGGAGTGCTAGTTCTGTAAGTTTCTCAGGAGAGCTTCTGTAAGGTTTGGAAGGTAGGAGACGAGATACTGGCAGAAGTAAAGCTGTGAGGACGGGGCGTGAGTCGTGCTTCGGTAGCTCAGATGGTAGAGCACTTGCCCGCGATAGGCAAAGGTCCCGAGTTCGAGTCTCGGTCGGGCACACAGTTTTAATCTGCCAGGAAGTTTCATATCAGCGAACACTCCGCTGCAGAGTGAAAATCTCATTATGTAGAATTTCTTTTCCGGTTCATACATGAGCTCGGTTTGCACTCTAAAGTACTTGAATGTGCTTGTATTTCAGGAAGAGAACTGGTTCCATCCAGATTACAATTACTTTTCTTTGAGGATCGTAATCGATACTAAACGTAGCTACTAGGTTACCAAACTGATGTTATACAGAAGCGGTTTTGGAAAATTAAAATTCTGTTAGGTTTAGCAGGTAATAGGGATCCGTGATTAATGAAGCTATGACAGAGATAAGTGCAGCCGCAACAGCAACTGATAACAGATGGTGCCGCTGCACGAACAACAAGAATAGCTTCAGCTCATGGTCCAAGCGCTAAGCCGTCGATATTTGTACCACCGCCACTACGTTCGCCCACGCTTACTCCATTTGCTATGCCACGGGAAGAGCGGGGTATTTACGGGCGTCGGCGAACGCCGTGTCGAGTAGAGTACAGTGGGCGTAACCAGTAGTAAGCTGGCCATTAATGTTGTACGCCACTCACCTGTCACTGGGAACGGCTTAGCAGAGGTCAGCAGCGTGTCAGGAGTCAATTCGGGATATATAGTCGGAGACAGAATTCGCGAGACCCTTGCATTTTCGATATGCGGATCTGTAAACACCTACTGTCTGTTACACACATAACATCCAATGAGACGTAGTTCTGTCGACATGTTGTCAACTCACGGGTGTCCCAGGTTCACCTCACAGGACTCAGTGATATACCATTTGGACAGTGAGGATCTGGAAAAAAGGTTACTTCAGTCTGTGCTGCGTAATTCCCATGCTACAATTTTCTGCCCTATGCTACGGAAACTGTTTCTACCTGAGTTTCTTTTTTGTTTTCCATTAATCGAATATTTGAACTCATTGTACGAATTTTTATTTTCTTGAACCTTCTTCCACTAATTTGCGATGTAACATATGACGGTTCTGCTGTTCTACGTTCTAAAATTATATACATGGTGAAAAAGAACTACTTATTCAAAATATCAGAACGTTTAGAGGAGAAAAATGCAAGATTTTTATGAGATGAAAATGTAGCAGCTACACAGTTTTCCCACGAGGGGTCCATTTAGGTTTTCACGCTAGTGTTCTTCATATATCCCACTGGCTTGTAGGGTAGCGTCTTTGACCAATAAACAAAACATGTTTGCTTCCCAGTTCAATCCCATCCACCGATTAAATCAATATTGTAAAATTGAATGGGTGTTTGTACGATTCGGTGTACGTACGTATGTATGTTCCACATATCCTCCTAAACAACTGGGCCGATTTCAACCAAATTGGGTACACATATCACTGGAAAGAACCGCTTCGGGGAAAACGACCACTTACCTGCCAAAGGGTAGCGGTTGAAAAAGAAGTGTAGGCCACGAAGCGCGAATACCGAGGCTTTATTCATACAGAATTTGAGAACGAGGACACAAAGTGACTTGTAACAAATTTTACACATAATTTCTAGCTTTTTCCCACTGATATACCTATATAATGATGAAAGCAAATATGTTTATGGCTTACTACATTTTCGTTGTTCATTTCTACATCAGGCACGACTTTTTAATTTTCTTTATTAATAACTGTATTCGAGACATATTGGAGCTCACGGCTCATGCCTAACCAAAAGAGAAACTGGATGTGAAGTAGAAAACAAAAAACTACAACGTTCGCCACTTTGTCAGATCCAATCCCGATCCTGTACACCCCCTGGGTTCCTATGTCTTGCTTTGTTTTATTTGGTTGGGTCTTGGCCGGCAGATCCTAGAGGTGGTCTGTAACTTTGATAAAAAATGCCTATCCCCTATCCTCCTTTATTCCCTCCTATTAAGGGTTTATGTTAAATTAAGTCATTTATGTCACTATTTAAGCTGAAGGTGCACTCAGTTGTTCATCCCCATCGTTCTATCGACTGATCGTCCCCCTTTCGATGTTGTGTCTGTATTTACAAAGGTGCCCTTGCAGGACTCTTTGGAGCTCATTAGCAACAAGTTTGAGGAGGACATAGTAGCATTATTTAGACACGTGCTTACTTCTACATACTTCTTATTTCATGACCAATATTTTGAACAAGTGGACGGTGTCGCCATGTGAAGACCTGTGTCTCCTGTGGTGGCCAATTATTTTATGGAGGACTCTGAAAAAAAAAAAGCGCTACAGTCAGCCACTCTCAAACCCTCTTGTTTTCTGCGGTATGTGGATGATACACTTGTGGTGTGGCCACATGGACTTGATACTCTACCTAAATTTATTCAGCATCTGAATTCGCTCCATCCAAGTATAAACTTCGCAATAGAAGTGGAAAAAGATGGTACTTTACCTTTTCTTGATGTCTTGGTGCGAAGGAAAGGAAACGGAACCTTGGGACACGGCGTCTACCGCAAGCCAACGCATACAGATCTATACCTGCAGGCCACAAGCTGCCATCAAATGGCTCTGAGCACTACGGGACTTAACACCTGAGGTCATGAGTCCCTACAAGGAAGGAAAGCAAATGGAACCTTGGGACACGGCGTCTACCGCAAGCCAACGCATACAGATCTATACCTGCAGGCCACAAGCTGCCATCAAATGGCTCTGAGCACTACGGGACTTAGCACCTGAGGTCATGAGTCCCTACAAGCTGCCATCATCCTGCACAATGCGATAGCGCATTACGTATGTTAGTTCATAGAGCACATGTGGTAACTGATCCTGAGAGCCTGTCGAGTGAAATACAGCATTTGAAGACAGTGTTCCGACAAAACGGTTATTCTGAGAAACAGATACGTAATACATTCAGGCCCAGGCGAGTTCAATCTACGGATCAGAATGAAGATACGAAGACACCCACCACTTTGGCCTTTTTGCTGTATTTTGGTGCCATGTCGTCAAGAATCAGAAGAGTCCTCGGAAGATATGGAATTATGTTTCTCAACCATCGGCAACACTGATAAACCTGTTGGGTTCGGTTAAGGATCACCTTGGCCTGAGGAAATGTAGTGTGTACAAGATTCCTTGTCAGGGTGGGGCAGCGTATATAGGCCAGACATGCCGCACAGTACAAGAACGCTGCGATGAACATCAGCGTCATACACGCCTTCGTCAACCGGAAAAGTCGGCAATCGCGGAACACTGTCTGAATACAGGATGTCGCATGATTTATGAAAAGACGGAAGTCTTATCCCTGGCATCATCTTTCTGAGACGTCATTTAGGAAGCAATTCATATCCGTACAGCCGATAATCTCATCAACATGGATACGGGATTTCAACTGAGCACCGCCTGGAATACTGCACTGGCTGCTATTAAATTACGAAGTGAAAATCAAGATTCTTCGATAATAGGCACGTCATAACAGTGGCCTAATACGGCCGTTGGTGAGTGACGTCTGGCCGCACTGTTGACAAGCGCAGCGTATAGCGCACGCCCGGGAGAGCTGCTCTGCTATTTTCGGCAGAGGGAGTTTCAATATGGCAAATGATTGCGCGTGCGCGATTTCCGTGGCTACGTATTCTTTGTGAGCGTGTTCTAGAAACGGGGCGTCGACGTGCGTATACCGTCAGTCATAACACAGCCACCAGCAAGATTGAACCACCAGAAGATGTCGGACAGTTGCTCCGAATTTGCTCAACGTGATCCGGCGGCAAAACCGTGAAGACTATTTACGACACATCCACCGGGAAAGCTCGAAGAGTCACATTAATTTTTCTATTTTTCTTCTCTTTTCTTTCAGGTACTGACAGAGGAAGGAAGAAATAGTGAACTGTGAAATGTCAATCGAAAATAATAAGAATTAAAGCAAAGTTATTCACAGTTCTAGCCTCTTCGTGACTTTTGGCCCATTTTATATACTGTATAGGGTGAACATTAATAAAGCCGCCAAACCACAGGGACAGACTACTAACTTAAATGGAGGAAAAAAGTTCCTATGTCAGGAAATGCATCGTTGGCACGGTAGATGGCGTTGCCGAAGGAAAGTGTCTTTGACCACGTCCCGTATGTTCCTTTTGTGTTGCAGGCTGTGCAATCGATGTAGCGTACTGTAAGCAGCAGAATGGTTCGACATTCATATCTGGAACAATCCGTGATGGTGTTTGTCTACGGCCAAGCAGATGGAAACGGCCGAGAGGCAGCACAGGTATACCAAAACAAGTACTCTCACAGACACCAACCACTTCACACAACGTTCGTCTGTCTGAAAGGCCCCATGATCACACAAATGTCCAGAAAAAGCTTGAAATGTAGTGTGATGTAGTTGGTCTTTGTGATAGTACTTCTTTTGGCACAGCAAACTCGACCGTTCCTGTAGCAAGGACAGGGTGGGTGTGTACGGTACTGGGTTGAGAGGAGAATACATGCTCACACAATTTTCATTTATTATCTTTTGACAGTCTTACCTTCCAGGAAGGCGTGAAACACAGAATACACTACTACTAACATAAAATTTGTTGTAATTATTTAAAAATAAGAAATAAAATATATAATATCAATGAATATCCAGAATACTAAAACATATCAGTCACTTATTTTCCTTCTTAGAAATCAAGATCTTAGCAACATCAGGCATCAATTGCAAAAATGTTGCAATACATACCACACAGTCATAGTAAAGTACCATACTATTTGATACCCAACAGCTTTCCTTAGAACAATTTGAACGTGCCTTGACAACTTAACCTTACACATATTTCGGAAGCCTGTAACAAATTAATACTAATTCCAGTTACCAAAAGTGGCAGGATAAATGGTTACAAATGACAAGCTGACAACAGTGATTTGGTCTGAATTTCATTCGTCGCCAACACAGTGACCTCATCCATTGTTTAATTACACCCTAACCGCTGATCGGCCGAACAACAAACACACCAAATAAGTCCTAATAATCCCACCAAATCAAGCAGGATCACAATTTTCGTGATCAGATCTATGCACGGCAGAATTCTACAATAGCAATAACCCAGATTAGCTTGTTTAACTTCACCCAGCCAGAAAGTGCACAGACATGTACAAGCACAGCCATAAGTAGTCAGTAACTGACACATGAAAAGACCACAACAGGTCGATAAATTAACTAGAAAGCTCAGTTAGAATTACAGCCTAACCAGTTAACAAATTTTTGGACAATTTCCGTCCACCAAGTCACTGATTCGCACAACTGACAAATATCGTAAAGGCTTCACGTTTATTTTCAATACAATGCAATACAGAGGTACTGCCAACAACAAAGGCAAGAAAGCCTACAACTTCAGAACACTTGAACTACCACATCAGACAACTTCGACGATGTATACGGCGTTCAAAAAACCGTCAGGGCCAAGGACAAAATCTTCAGACACAGGAATTTAATACCCAAGGCAGAGTGCTTACAAAAAAAAAAAAAAAAAAAAAAAAAAAAATGGCTCTGGGCACTATGGGACTTAACTTCTGAGGTCATCAGTCCCCTAGAACTTAGAACTACTTAAACCTAACTAACGTAAGGAGATCACACACATCCATGCCTGAGGCAGGATTCGAACCTGCGACCGTAGCGGTCGCGCGGTTCCAGACTGAAGCGCCTAGAACCGCTCGGCCACTCCTGCCGGCAGAGTGCTTACAGCAAACACAATATTTCATCCCAAGCGAGCAGAAGAATGTCTACAGCAAATGATACTTTTCACTCCAACTAACTCCAACATCATTCTGTGCTATCCTCTATGCTGACCATTTGCCATCACATGTCCACAACTCGGAGCGCCACAATCAATACCCACACACGTCCTCCGTTATCCTCACGTCAGTCTGCATGGTGCGTTTATTCCTTCTCGGGCGACGACTCGTATTCCCATCAGCTCCTCCTTGCCGAGCGCCGAACTACCATCATCCACCAAGGCGCCCTCTTTCGCCGCTGGCGGACAACCATGGCTCTACGGCAGCGCGCTCCCCTCAGCTGCCGGCCGCCGCCGGAAGTTCAAACAGCAGCGCTCGGTGAGACGCCGTAACGCTACACCCTCCTCCTCCCCCTCCCCGCCCCTTTAAAATGGTCTGCGGAAGTGGAAGGCGATGTAGCAACCTCTGGTCCATAGCGATTTGTCTCCCTCGCGACGAGTAGTCTCACCCGCGCATGTAAAGAAACGAAATTACAAACGTGTGAGGATGCCACCTCAAAATATGTCCCAGTTTTGCTTCTTAACGCCCCCTGGGGAAACCGATACATTCGTTTAAGACAAATAAGAGAGCAGTCTCAAACAGCATGCCCCGGTGCTAATGTTCTTGTGGTAGGAAGGGTTCCAACAAGCCTTAATTAATAGAACAATAAATTATTAGGTATTAAATAAAATAAAATACAATTAAAATTACAACAACTAGTTAGATCTAACTCCTTGGCGTACGGTTTCCAATAGTCTGGCGATCCCCAAGACTCGTGCCTTCCTTGAACGGCTTCACTTGAGATACATGGAGCGGCAATATTCGTTTGGTATTGGGATCTCTCACAAGTGAGGTCACCGGCGTTACAAATCGCAAGACTTGCCCTGGTCCCATAAATCGCGCCAGCAGCTTCCCTATTACTTTTTGTGCCTTTCTACTTGCGACATGAAAATTTCTAAACCAAACCTTGTCGCCAGTACGACACGTGTTCATAGGATTTTTATTTCATTCGTTTCCAGTCAGCAATCTGTACCTGCAGTGTGTTGGCTTTAGTAACATTCCCTCTACACATAAAATGGGGAAATGTCAGCAAGGGGCTATAACTGTGAATAACTTTGTTTTGTTTGTCATTAGTTTAGATTCATATTTCACAGGTAAATAGCAACGATGGTCAATATTCCTTGCTGCCTCTGTCAGTATCTGAAAGATATAAGAAAAGAACTAATAGAAAATTTTATCACAGTTATATAAATATATATATAACTACAGACTAATAGTAGTTACATAAATTAAAAGTAGTATGTTTTTAGATCGGTTAGTACCTCCAAGTACATGTGACAAGAGCGAGCTAGTAATGATTGTTTTCCCCTGAGCAACAGATCAGGTGTCGAAGAGACTTTTGGGCGCAAAACGGTAAGGCTGTACTGACAGGCATAGTCCACATAGTGATGCAGTTACGACTGTGCCGGCATCATAAGATAGTAAATTAATCGATGCAGAGGAAAAACAAGTAACAAACTGAAGCCGGTACGTATCAGGGTAACAATTATCACAATATCTGCACTTATACCCCTAATGCAATGCAAACACAATAGGTATTAACTGAGACTGGCAACACTTACTCGTACGTGTACTCGAAGTAGTCCACGATGGATTCGGAATTTTTTATGTTGTGGTGGCAAGATCTACAACTGTAAAAAACTGCATGAAGAAGGAAATATATCAACAGCGAACAACGACGCAAAAGAGAAGAATAAAAACTTTCTGAACAGCAGAATCGACAACAGCAGCGGCAGCTGTTTAAGAAGGTCCTACAGCGGCGAGTACAGGCAACGCTTCAAACAGCAGAGTTGCAGCAATATGCAGCACTTGATAAGGAAACTCGGGGTCAGTGTCGGTCGTCCTTGTATTTCCAGGTAAATAATATATCTGATTCTGATTTACAACGTGCCTATCTGTCGTCCTCTACTAAGTACATTTATGAGTGGTCTCCAAAATTAAACCCCTCTGGATAGACCTCTGCTAGTGTCTGATATAAAGATATCTCTGCCCGAATTTCTTCGAATGCGAAAATTGTTAAGTCCTACTGTGCTTGGGTAGCAGACTTGAAAGTCTTTCGTCGATCTTATCACAATCGTCGTGCAAAATGCAATTGAGTTATGTTTGGTTCCACCCCTTGAGTACGTTATGGTTCGCTTAGCCTGCAATCCGGAAGATCAGGATCAGCCTTTAACCAGTCTATATATGGAGCTGTTTCCAACTGCAACAGATCAAAAGGTCTCGGCCACAGCCCAGCTAATCCATCACAAAGAAGATTATAGGCCAACAACAACCGTAAGTTTTAGACCAAGTACGAGATCAGCAAGCTGCACAGCTCTCAGTTCCAGGAACAGGTAAATCTACAGATTGCTTGAAGGGGCACACCCACCCACGCAGCAGCAGTCAGCAGGGCGTTGCAGTTTGTTTCCATTTCCTCAAAGCCGGCAATACTGCCGCACTGTGCGTACGCCATTCCCATAAATGAGGAGCGTTTCTGCCACACCTGTGTTCTGTCGTAAGTTCTTGTCCAGTACCAGAAAACGGCTGTTCCTATGAAACTGATGTTGACTTTAAAAGCACAAAACTGCCTAGAAAATAACTAAATAAACTATGTTCGTTACTAAACTACATTCTTTACTCCACGCGAAGAGAAACGTTTCTTAATTTTATGTATCCAAATAAATATTCCTTCTAGTTATTATTTTGCAAGTTACAGTGGAAAACACTTAATATGAAACACTTCGTACATCGAGAATGTCTTTTACAGGCAGCAGCCGCTTCTGGCTGGAAATGAGTGCATGTCAATCCTGTTTACAAAACATCGCTGTCGTATGACTGTTGCAAGACGCAAGTTCACATTCCAATTTCAACTGTTATGGCGTACCTGGAGAAGAGTTCTTATTTCAAAGAATCAGCGTCAACTCAGGCTACTGGTTTATTTTGTGAACTGCCAAGGACATATGACTGCTAAAATCAGAATATATTTTTAAATAAATTGCAGTATTACGATGTAACAGGAAATGATTCGCAATAGTTAAAATTTCCAACAGAAACGAGGGTTGTCATTAGCAAAGAGATGTATTAAGCAACCATGCATTATCCAAATGGGAACTAACTACATGTCATGTCCCACAAGGTTCCATCTCTGGGCCATAACTTTCTCTTGTACATATGAATGACCTATCATCTGTAACGTTAACAGATGCCAAGTTTGTTTTGTTTGTTGATGCAAATGTAGCAATAAGCAGCAAATGAAGTATAGTCTTAGAAGATCAATTAATTGAAATTTTCAGTGATATTAATAAATGGTTTCTAGCCAATTCTTTGTCACTACGCTTTGAAAAAGAATACAATAAACGCAGTTGTGCAGTTGTAAGAGGTTTCGCACCAGAACATGCCTAAAATAAAAATCTGTTTAGACTCTTCAACAGATGTGTGATATGCTAAATGCGAATGTTGTCAGTCGTATGTGTTATAAAAAATTAAAAAAGATCGTACACTATGCTTCATTTCGTCCCATGACGTTATATGAGATTACTTTTTCGGGTTATTCATACACATATTCCGTAATGGTATTTGTCATTACAAGTACAGATCTTTTCCATCCCAACAGTTCACTTTATGGAGACAGTGCTAGAAATAAGAATAATGTCCGTAACGAATTAAAGTCACGTGCCTTGAACCAGAAAGGTGTCCATTATTCAGGAACACACATTTTCAATAACCTGGCACCAACCGTAAAAAGTATAACTACTACTAAAGTTCAGTTTAAGACGAGCCAAAAGAGTTACCGGTGGCTAGCCACATCTGCCCACTTATGAATTTTTAGTAGAATTTTCTGCTGTGTAAATGTTACTAATAACGCCTAATGATGCGGGTGTTAGTACTATCTGACTTCTGCACAAATTCAGTGCAGTAACATGATTAATTTAAGTAAGTGTTGTAAAATTTGGGGGTGGGTTGCACTTGTGTCATTTGAACGGTTCTCTTCAGCCGTTGTTGGTCCCGTTCTTGCAGAATCTTTTTCCGGCGCCAGCGATGTCGGAGACTTGATATTCCACCGTATTTCTGATATTCACAGTACACTAGTGAAATGGTTGTACGGGAAAATCCACACTTCATCGCTACCTCGGAGATGCTGTACCCCATCGCTCTTGCGCCGACTGTAACAACCACTTTCAAACTCACTTAAATCTTGATAACCTGCCATGGTAGCAGCAGTAGCCGATCTAACAACTGGGCGAGATACTTGTTGACTTATATAGGCGTTACCGACCGGAGCACCATATTCTGCCCGTTTAAATATCTCTGTATTTGATGATGATGATGATGATGATGATGATGATGTTTGGTTTTGTTGGGCGCTCAACTGCGCGGTCATCAGCGCCCATACAAAGTCCGAATTATTCACATAGTCCAATTTCTTTACTCAGTCCAATTTAGCCACTGTCACGAATGGTGATGGTGGTGATGATGATATGATGAAGTCAGCACTAACACTCAGTCCCCGGGCAGAGAAAATCCCCAACCCGGTCGGGAATCGAAACCGGGAGCCCGCTCTGTATTTTAATACGCTTGCCTATACCAACATGTAAGACTTCAGTACTCTGATACTTCCTAGGCTATTGTAGCCATGCATCATCAAATAGAAAACATCCCCCAGGCTGTGGCTAAGCCATGTCTCCACAATATTCTTTCTTTCAGGAGTGCTAGTTCTGCATGGTTCGCAGGAGAGCTTCTGTAAAGTTTGGAAGGTAGGAGACGAGTACTGGCAGAAGTAAAGCTGTGAGGACGGGGCGTGAGTCGTGCTTGGGTAGCTCAGTTGGTAGAGCACTTGCCCGCGAAAGGCAAAGGTCCCGAACTCGAGTCTCGGTCCGGCACACAGTTTTAATCTGCCAGGAAGTTTCATATCAGCGCACACTCCGCTGCAAAGTGAAAATCTCATTCTGGAAGTAGCAATAAGTTTGACCGCACAGGCGATGGTGGCTGGGCAGCTACACTACCGCGGGCTCAAGGTGTAGACCACAAGGGCAAAACGTCAGCGTCTGCTGAAGAAACCCACTAGTCGCCCACCGGTTGGAGGCGCTAAGTCAACAGAATTATACTAAGCGTCAAAAGTAGGGCTATAGTTACCAGCATTTAGTCAGGAGGTGGTGAGTCGTTGACTCATGCAGTCCCGTAGACCATCATAGGTCCGCTCTCGGTGCTGGTGGATTGCAGACTACAAGACCCTTGTCTAGAAATGGGCTGCGTTAGTAAGGACTTAGCTCGTGCTTGTTTTGATGAATCACTAGGTCCTTTCACCCAAGCGTCAACAGTGCCACGGCACATGCATGAAGCAGTCACCTCCTCTGCAACAACACTGTCATTCTACTGTATAAGTGCTATAACATCTTTGGTCCCTCCACTTGGCCACAGCATTTGGTACTACCCCGACGCCATAGTGACAACACTTGTCGTATCAGGAGGTAGCTCCTGTTGAAACTCTATCTGACCAGCCCCAAATGACCTGCTTCCACATCCTCTTGCGCTAACCACGGGGTATGTCTACATTTTTCTCACTTGTGCTAATTAAAGTTACTGTGGCGTAACCATATGTTTGGATCTCCTTGGTTCCTTTGTCTAATGTTCACAAGATGGTCATGTGCAGGCTTACTTCGTCCGACCAGCCACCGATGTCAGCAGCGACTTCGAGATTGGTGATAATTGTTGACGGCAGACTCTTTCACTTTCTCCGAAAAGGGATCTATTAGACCAGCTGCAATGGATCAATAGAAGGAAAAGGTACACTAAACTAAACTCTTGCCTCTACCCTTCCAGCTAAATCACCCTGTATCTACCTTAAAGAGTCACCTGCCTCTGTAACGTGGCATTACTGGTCCTATGCCTCGGCCATCTGATTCACCAAATACTGAACTGCTTCCTACGTCATCATTGCTTGTGTTTCAGGATTTCAAGGATCAAATTGTGGCCTTCCGAGTAGGATGGTTTTTTCGGAGCACTGCCACACAAGTTGGATGTGCTGTGTAAATTGTGTAACGATACTGGTATCAGTGGTCACGTGAACATTCTCACACCCGTAGTTGGGGTTCCGGACGTCAACGCAGCACAGACGCCCGCCAGGATCGTCGTATTATAAGAACAGCAGCGGCAGATCATACAGCTACCACAGCAGAGACAAGAGGGCTCGCGGGGCCAAACGTGTCAACACGAACTGTTGCGAACCGGTTACTAGCAATGGAACTACGAGCACGCACATCTCTAGCCCATTTGCCACTCACGCCACACGATCGACTTGCACGCCTAGACTGGTGCCGTCAGACGATCTCTTGGAAGATGGAATGGCGTGCAGAGGTCTTCAACGATGAAATCAGATTCTGCCTGCACGCAAGCGATGTAGACCTGATAAGCACTGTCTCGTAGAGAGCATACGTCCACTACACACTTGCCCCACCCCAGATCTTATGGTCTGGGCTGCGACAAACTACAAACCTCGTTCACCTTTGGTGTCTATGGAGGTGACGCTAACCAGCGCTCGGTATGTGCAAAATGTTGTTTGACCTGAGCCGACGATTTGGATGCGATTCGGTTAATGAAAAGGGGACATACAATTCAAGGTTTATTTCCCCAAAACAAGTAATTAATTGTAATAAATTACACTGTCCTTACAAAATACAGTGACACAAACCAATCAAGCTGCTTACAATATGAGGTAATAAAAATCTTATATACCACAAGTGAACAGAGAAAATTATTTTTGTCGTTTGAATCACTGACAAACAAATTGTTTACAACTTGATACCTTAACAAATAATCATTGCACATTAAACTACATACTTTCACCTAATACAGTTAAGTTTTATAATGTGAAGCACAAATGTATAATTTACAATAAAATTTTCAGTCGAAGTTATTCCTTCCTATACCTTCTTTAAAAGAGTGATAAAATTTCCAAAAGGTATCTCAATTAAAAATTCCCTAAAACCCTTAACACTACAACACGTACATGACTGTCTCAAATAATAAAGTCTGCTGATTTCAACAGCGCAGACCACATTCAAACTCTAGCCAACATGAGCCGCTTGCCGGTCAAAACATGTTACAACTGCGGCAGCGGGCAAACTTACATAGATAATAAAAGAACACAGGCCACCGAGCAATCTTACCAAAATCAGTTAACACCAAGGAGGAAGAGAAGGGGGTGTGGGGGGGGGGGGGCAAACACAATAAATCCCATACGCAAGTGCACTTGCCAAACCTACTACTAAAAATACAGTATAAAAGGATCTCAATTAATGACAAAATCCAGGATAGGTCCGCCAATATTGCACCTGAGCGCTAGTAGCCAAAATAAGGTTGACAGATACCAAGGTCTGACATCATCTTAGGGCTGACTGGCACAACAAATAAATAAGAATAAAAGAACAAGCAAATGGCAATGCCCAAGAATTTATATAGGAATAAGTACACACGAGGCTAAAATCAATTGCTAGCACCTTGGACATCGTCTTAGGCTTAATTGACACTATAAATAAATAAAGGTAAAAGAACAGGCAAATGACAATGCCCAGCAATTTAAATAAAAATAAGTAAGCACAAAGCTAAAAGCAATTGCTAGCAACTTAACAAGCACAGATAAAAATATCAGACTGCTGCCACATCACATAACGGAACAGACGCGCGCGCAGTCCCCAGCAAGCCAGAAAACAAATAACACACACTCCAGCAACCGAGCCAGCCTGACTACAGTAATTTCAACTCAGACTCAGGGCGCGTAAGCACACCGGGTCCACGCAAAACACACACTGCCAAATAATTCCCACCAACAGATACGGCTGCCCCCCGGGCGGGAAAACGGGGGCGACGACCGGGTACACACCAGCAGACAATTCGACACCTAGACTCCGGCCAAAACGGAATCACGCAGAAAATATAAACAACAGCTGAAGTAAGGTGAAACGAACCCCGCCACGCAGACCGGACAGAGCAAACACACAGAAAGCCTGCCCTGCCGTCGTTACAACTCCTGGGTGCGGAAACCCAAGCGTATTCGTGGCACCCTTTTCAGAGGCGGAGAACCTCGAGCGATCGCGTGCGAAGATCCATCAATTGTCCACTACAGCACGTCACCAACACGCCACACCCTCCAACGGGCAAATCAACGAGGCCCGCCAACAACGAGACCACACCTCCGTGCCGGGGCGGAAGGCCAACCACCAGCTCGGTGCGAATCCAACTGCCGAGCCGAGAGCCCCCCCCCCCCCCCCCCCCCCCCGCGAAAAACGTTCCAGACGGCAGCAGCCGCCTCAGCGCCTGCGCAGGCCGAACCAGACTGAAACAGAAATACAAGTCGCTATCGATAGTGCCGGATATGCAGCGCGCCAGAGAAATGGCACAAGACGCATTCTTCCAACAGGAATATGATGTGTTATTCCAACAGGATAATGCTCGGTCACACACTACCCGTGAAACCCAACATGCTCTGCAAGACGTGCAGCAACTTCTCTGGCCAGCGCGATCTCCGAAATTGTCTCCAGTTGTGTACGTCTGAGGTGTTATGGGACGAGAAGTGACTCGTGGAACTCATCAACCAACAACTGTCACAGAACTACATGAACAGTTGAAGCAGGTGCGGCATAACGTGTTGCAGTATGGTATTCACCATCTGTACGATCGAATGGATGGCAGAGTCAGTGTCTGCATTGCCGCCTGTGGAGGCTACACCACGTACTAATATGGATGTTTCAGCATCAGTCGGTTCCTGTTTCCTCAGAACGGCTTCTGCTATTGATCTGTAAATTTAATCATTTCATATACTCCATATGCACCGTTGCCACATTAAATCCTAAGTGAATTGGAAACCTCTAAAAGGGTGTACTAATTCTTCTTTTCCGGCAGTGTAATTCACTCTTCACGAGTATTTACGAGTCGGTCGGAAACAGTAACAAACACTAAGTAGAAAACGACTGCAACTCAATAGGGAACAAGTAAACAGATTGGAGTGTATTTTGAAGTCGGCTTCGGGGCAGAACCACGCAATATCATGCAGTGTGGTGAAACGTGAATAGTTCTTTCGGTTGAACAGAGGCTGTTCCAAGTGGCCACTGCTGTACCAGTCCTTCTCTAGCCGCATTCTGTGACCCGGCAACAGGTCCCGCTTCGCTCCTGTCTGCATGCTCGGGCAGGTACCGGCGCAGACTTCGTGTACTCGGTCACGCCCTATTCTTCGAGACGGCAGCTCAGTTTGTCCACCCGGAGTGTAACGGCATTCCACCTGGAATCTTGTCTTTTGACAGCCAGCCCGTACGTTTGTAAAAGGTACGCCCTCCGTAGGGCCGCATACGAGGCTGTTACTTACTAACACTCAAAGAGCGTAACAACGAACAAGACTGATAGGAGCCGACACAGATCACTTTACACGATACAAAATATTTTAAACATTTTTCTCTCTATTTTGGCCTCAAAAGTCAGCTGCCACACAAAGCGAAACTCTCTATTCCTAGTTTCCATTTTCTGTTGGTAACTTGTATGTTGATGATAACAATTGACGCTAAACTATTAAGCCCAAAACAGAACTTTGAAAATTTAGGACAAACGAAACAAATCTACACAGAACCAAGTGCAACCACATGGCTGGGCAAAATGCATTTTTCAGCAATCAAATTCAAATGGCTCTAATCACTATGGGACTTAGCATCTGAAGTCATCAGTCCCCTAGACTTAGAACAACTTAAACCTAACTAACCTAAGGACATCACACACATCCATGCCCGAGGCAGGATTCGAACCTGCGACCATAGCAGCCACGTGGTTCTGGACTGAAGCGCCTAGAACCGCCCGACCACAGCGGCTGGCCTTTTCAGGAATACTTCATCAAAAACGGTAAGTGACTCTTACGAACAGAACAGATATTAATGAGTCACGAACTTATCTGCCAGTTTTAAAGTGATGAATCTGTGGTGTCACTGCCAGACACCACACTTGCTAGGTGGTAGCCTTTAAATCGGCCGCGGTCCATTAGTATACGTCGGACCCGCGTGTCGCCACTGTCAGTGATTGCAGACCGAGCGCCACCACACGGCAGGTCTAGAGAGACGTCCTAGCACTCGCCCCAGTTGTACAGACGACTTTGCTAGCGATGCTACACTGACAAATACGCTCTCATTTGCCGAGACGATAGTTAGCATAGCCTTCAGCTACGTCATTTGCTACGACCTAGCAAGGCGCCATTACCAGTTTATATTGAGATTGTAATTATGTATCAAGAGCGATGTTCTCCAATTATGGATTAAAGTTAAGTATTCAAGCCACTACGTTCTTTATTTATTAGACTCAACTCCGATAATTGTTCCAGACCTCACGCCAGTCTGCGTGAGCTTAAACGCGTGTATTTCGGCCTCCTCTAGCAACACGGTGTTGGCTCTTCTGCCAACACTGCAGAATCAAGGCGAAATTTTTGATATCAGTAAAATGGCAGGGCAGTGGGTGAGGAGAGTGGTAAGATGCTGGTGCAAACAAAACATAAAAACGAACAATTATCTTGCTGTGTAAGTAGGCCGTTTAGGTTTTTTTATTGGTAACGCCACCTCTGTATGAAAATCACTGGCTGTGCTGTGTGCAGTCTGTGGCTAGTTTGCATTGTTGTCTGCCATTGTAGTGTTGGGCAGCGGCAGCTGGATGTGAACAGCGCGTAGCGTTGCGCAGTTGGAGGTGAGCCGCCAGCAGTGGTGGATGTGGGGAGAGAGATGGCGGAGTTTTGAAATTTGTCATGAACTGCTATATTTATATATGATGATATCAAGGTAAATACATTGTTTGTTCTCTATTAATATCTTTCATTTGCTAACTATCCCTATCAGTAGTTAGTTCCTTCCATAGTTTGAATCTTTTATTTAGCTGGCAGTAGTGGCGCTAGCTGTATTGCAGTAGCTTGAGCAGCGAAGATTTTTGTGAGGTAAGTGATTTGTGAAAGGTATAGTTTAATGTTAGTCAGGGCCATTCTTTTGTAGGGAATTTTAAAAGTCAGATTGCGTTGCGCTAACAAAATATTGTGTGTCAGTTTAAGCACAGTCATGTAGAATTTTTCAAAGGGGACGTTTCAGTCAACAAAATATTCACAACCTACTATCTGATATATACTTAAAATATTTACATTCTCCTCAGTCATCACTTTCAGACAAGCTAACATCTTAACAGATTCCAAAAAATTCATAAGGTTTCTCTCTCTCTCTCTCTTTCTCTCTCTCTCTCTCTCTCTCTCTCTCTCTCTCTTTCTCTCTTTCACCCCCATTCCCTCTCTCTCTCTGTACATATATATTGCAAAAATGCAAGAGTGGCCTCACGCCACAATATGTAGCCTTTGTCTCTCACAGCAAAATGACATTACTCCAAACTTTTCTCAAAAAATCTATATAATGACACTCATGGATAAAGCAGAACATTATAAGTATTAAAATACGTAGCCTCAATTACCATTATTGAGAGAGACAGTATTAGTTCCCAGTACCATAAAGAAACTAAGTAGCTATACGTGTTTAGCATAGCATCATAGCGGTATAATTTGTTTCGTGGTATTGCACAGTAAATTTAACAGCTCAATTACTAATAATTATTTTTAGCTTGAATGAAATGCTGAGTTATACCAGTGTAACACTATTTGCAAATACAGTACAACTACCAAGGTCGAATGATCACAAATTCCGAAATTTTACCTTCTTAAGTTTAGATTCCGAAATACATTTATATTAAAATAGAATTACCTACGCAAATTTATATAACGTAATACGTATGGCCTAAGTAGATTGGCAGAATTAAATGACTTACGAAAGCGGAATCGATTATTGGTGATATAAGTCACGCCAACAGGTAACAGACTTCATTAAACATCTTTATAAAAGAGCCTATTCCTTAGCACATTTGCATAGTAAAACAGAATGGCTCTATTGGCTAGTATTAGTTTGGCAAATAAAACCACATGCAACACCCACTGACGCTAAGGCCTTGCACGACCTATTAGTGTGGTGCCAAAACTAATCCCGGTTATGATGCAGATTATCAAATTAATTGAAGCCTTAGGGATCTGGAGATCAGAACCACACGCCAGCATTTAAGCGTTTACTCTAAATTGTCTTACGCACACACAAATGACACTATTTAGTAAGCAAGAGTAAAAAAAGTTCATCGCCTTTTCCAGTATGATACAACTCACACTTTTCAACAGAGCCCACGTTAACTGATAACTGTGAGCCTCTATAACAGCCATGGACGTGGAACACTTCCAGCCGCCATACTAGAGCAGACATTGTATTTAGGACAACTTGGATAAATTTCCCCTGCAACTTATGACAACGGTTAGTACAAAACACAGTTCAGTCCTACAGGTCACAGAAGGCTGTGCTCTACTTGAAACGGAAAGTCATAGTAGCTACAATAATAAAATGTTACTTAGCTAGTTAATGCACATGGCTGTACTGTACCTGAGCTCCATACAGACTTACATTATAACGTGACCCCAGCGGTGAGCGGAAGGGCAGTAGTAAACCAACTTTTGCTGCCTGCAACCTGTCTCGGCCATTCTTAATTCCACACGAGAACAGAAACGACAAGCCAGCCAGGAAGCAAGGCGAACTACACCCATCACTGCGACATGATACACGAATTTCAACTATGACCGCTAAATCAATTTCTTCAGGTAACTCATATTATCAACAGCCTTTTAGTTTCTGTTTCATGTGTTCCATGTCATATGCAAGTGGACAGGTTAGATTTGAAGTCAACATTCATTTCAACAAAATCACATCGAAATGAAATTAGGTCAAAGGGGTTGACAGTGGAAATGCTTGGGATGAGTTTACCAGTTCTGGAAATTCGCCAGTCAAGACATGTGCCGAAACGGAAGCAAACTTTTAAGCTAACTAAAGTCTCTCCAAACAGGTCCTGGAAGACCCTAACGGTGCAGACATACCGCCGTGTCATCCTCAGCCTAAGGGCGTCATCGGATGTGGATAAGAAGGGGGGGGGGGGGGGCGTGTGGTCAGCATATCGCTCTCCCGGCCGTTGTTAGTTTTCGTGACCGGAGGCTCACAATGGCTGAGTACACCCCGCTTGTCAGCAACGCTCGACAGCCCCAAAGACGCTTCCAGAGAAAATCGTGAAACTATAGTGACTGTGTTGTTTCGAAAGCGTCCTTTGAAGTTTTTATTTTCCTCCGTGTACCCGAATACAGCCAGTTTAAATTGACAATACTGTTTCAACACAAATTGTAAGATACTCTAACAGAAACCACAGACATTAAAGAAAACACTTAAATAACTACAGTACCAAGAAGTCTGCATCTTACGTCAACAGACTGGTTTCTAAATAAGCAACATCGACGTCCACGAACGAGGACGCATGCCGGCGCACCGATAAAGTACAAACTGATCTATTATTCACTGAAGAGCCAAAGAAACTGGTACATCGACCTAGTATTGTGTAGGGCCCCCGCGAGCACACAGAAGTGCCGTAACACGACGTGGAATGGATTCTATTAATGTCTGAAGTAGTGCTGGAGGGAACTGACACCATGAATCATCCAGAGCTGTCCATAAATCCGTAAGCGTATGAAGGGTGGAGATCTCTTCTGAGCAGCACGTTCCAAGACATCCCAGATATGCTCGATAATGTGCATTCCTGGGGAGTTTGGCGGACAGTGGAAGGGTTTAAACTCGGAAGAGTGTTCCTGGTGTCACTTCGTAGCAATTGTGGAGGTGTGGGGTGACGCTTTGTCCTGTTGGAACTGCCAAAGTCCGTCGGAATGCGCAATGGAAATGAAGGTATGCAGGTGATCAGACAGGATGCTTAAGTATGTGTCACCTGTCAGAGTCCTATCTAGACGTATCAGAGGTCATATATCACTCCATCTGCACAAGCCCCAGACATTTATAGAGCCTCCACCAGTCTGAACAGTCCCCGGCTGACATGCAAGGTACATTGATTCATGAGGTTGTCTCCATATCCGTACACGTCGATCCGCTCGACACAATTTGAAACGAGACTCGTCTGACCAGGCAACATTTTTCCAGTCATCAACAATCCAATGTCGGTGTTGACGGGCCCAGACGAGGCGTAAAGCTTTGTGTCATGCAGTCATCAAGGTTACACAAGTGGACCTTCGGTTCCGAAAGCTCATATCGATGATGTTTCGTTGACTGGTTCGCACACTGACACTTGCTGATGGCCCAGCGTTGAAATCTGCAGCAATTTGCGGGAGGGTTGCACTTGTGTCATTTGAACGGTTCTCTTCAGTCGTCGTTGGTCCCGTTCGTGCAGAATCTTTTTCCGGCCACAGTGACATCGGAGTTTTGATGTTTCACTGGATTCCTGATATTCACGGTACGTTCATGAATTGGTCGTACGCCAAAATCCCCACATCATCGCTCTCTCGCAGATGCCGTATCC
This sequence comes from Schistocerca serialis cubense, assembly GCF_023864345.2. NCBI lineage: Eukaryota > Metazoa > Arthropoda > Insecta > Orthoptera > Acrididae > Schistocerca > Schistocerca serialis. The sequence continues at coordinate 237,978,199 of NC_064645.1, read as the reverse complement.
CACAGCTCGTGCGTAGACTATAACGACTATAACACCATGTTCATACTCACTCAAATCTTGATAGCCTGGCACTGTAGCAACAGTAACCGATCCAACAACTGCGCCAGACACTTGTCTTACATGAGCGTTGGCGAACGCAGCCCCTTATTCCACTGTTTACGTACACTATGTGATCAAAGGTATCCGGACACCTGGCTGAAAATGACTTACAAGTTCGTGGCGCACTCCATCGATAATGCTGAAGTTCAATATGGTGTTGGCCCACCCTTAGCCTTGATGACAGCTTCCTCTCTGGCAGGCATACGTTCAATCAGGTATTGGAAGGTTTCTTGGGGAATGGCAGCTCATTCTTCACGGAGTGCTGCACTGAGGAGCGGTATCGATGTCGGTCGGTGAGGCCTGGCACGTACTCGGCTTTCCAAAAGATCCCAACGGTTTTCTATAGCATTCAGGTCGGGGCTCTGTGCAGGCCAGTTCATTACCGGGATGTTATTGTCGTGTAACCAGTCCGCCACAGGCCGTGCATTATGAACAGGTGCTCAATCGTGTTGAAAGATGCAATCGCCATCCACGAATTGCTCTTCAACAGTGGGAACCATAAGGTGCTTAATACATCAATGTAGGCCTGTGCTGTGATAGTGCCACGCGAAACAGCAATGGGTGCAAGCCCCCTCCATGAAAAAACGACCACACCATAACACCACCGCCTCCGAATTTTACTGTTGCCACTACACACTCTGGCAGATGACGTTCACTGGGCATTCGACATACCCACACCCTTCCATCGGGTCGCCACATTGTGCACCGTGATGCGTCACTCCACACAACGTTTTTCCACTGTTCAGTCGTCCAATGTTTACGCTTCTTACACCAAGCGAGGCGTCATTTGCCATTTACCGACGTGATGTGAGGCTTATGAACAGCCACTCGACCATGAAATCTAAGTTTCCTCACCTTCCTTCTAACTGTCGTAGTACTTGCAGTGGATCCTGATGCAATTTGGAATTCCTGTGTGATGGTCTGGATAGATGTCTGCCTATTATTCATTACGACCCTCTTCAACTGTCGGCGGTCTCTGTCAGTCAACAGACAAGGTCACCCTGTAAGTTTTTGTGCTGTACGTGTCCCTTCACTTTTCCACTTCACTATCACAGTGGAAACAGCAGACCAAGGGATATTTAGGAATGTGGAAATCTCGCGTACAGACGTATGACGCAAGTGGCACCCAATCACTGGCCACGTTCGAAGCCTGTGAGTTCCTCGGAGCGCCCCGTTCTGCTCTCTCACAATGTCTAATGACTACTGAGGTCGCTGATGTGGAGTACCTGGCAGAAGGTGGCAGCACAAGGCATCTAATATGAAAGACGTATGTTTTTGGTAGTGTCCGGATACTTTTGATCAGATAGTATACTTCTGTAATTGAATACGCACGCCTACACCAGATTCTTTGGCGCTTCAGTGTATTTCATGTCTACTTTTAATGAGAAATTCATCAGTAGTTTCTACAGGGAGTCCCAGAAATGTGACAAATTTCCGGGGGGTTTGTAGAAGGTGTCTTGAGGAACGTATCGAGGATAGGAACCCGTGTACAGAAACGTCGTTCAAGGGCGCTACAGAGTGACGAAGTTACAGGCACCGGCGCCTTAACCAGACCACCTCTTCGGCAGTGGGCGTGTCTTTGTACGCTCACGAACCGTAAGTAGAGAGTCTTACAATGTTGTCTGTTATTCAATGAGCCCGACTGATTGCCACAATCGCCAGCGGAAAAGATAGGGCTAGCTGATGCGTCGAAAAGCCTTGTCTCCTACGAATGCGATACTCCTCCGCCTCAGTGGATGAAGATTTCGGACACGGGTTTCCATCCGCAGTTTATTTTCCTCCTGGAACCCTCTAAAATCTTCAATATTTTCGGTATGCAGGAGGGAATCAAACTGCAGATGGAAAGCCGTGTCCGAAACCGTCAGTCGTCGAGGCAACAGATCACCGCATTCATAGGCCTTTCTACACAGCAGGTAGCTCCATTTTCTCCTCTGGGGATCGTGGCAATCAGTCGTCATCACTGACTAACGAATAACAGTACTGACATTTTACCTCAGCGTACTAAGTGACGTTTGGCGCCAAGAGGGTGGCGTTAGTGGCAGTCGCCTGCTCCTATAACTTCGACATTCTGTAGCGTCGTTGGAGTACGTTACCGAACTCGGTTTCTTATCCTCGGTTTGTTTCTCAAGACACCCTCTACTACTCCTAAAAAGTATGTCGCAACGTTTCTGGGACACCGTGTATGCATTTCTATTCGATGTTGTCAAGAATACCAACATTTTAAAGTGCTATGTAGTAGAGTTAAGTCGGGTGATGCTGAGGGTATTAGATTAGGAAATGAGACACTTAAAGTAGTAAAGGAGTTTTGCTATTTGGGGAGCAAAATAACTGATGATGGACGAAGTAGAGAGGATATAAAATGTAGACTGGCAATGGCAAGGAAAGCGTTTCTGAAGAAGAGAAATTTGTTAACATCGAGTATAGATTTAAGTGTCAGGAAGTTATTTCTGAAAGTATTTGTATGGAGTGTAGCCATGTATGGAAGTGAAACATGGACGGTAAATAGTTTGGACAAGAAGAGAATAGAAGCTTTCGAAATGTGGTGCTACAGAAGAATGCTGAAGATTAGATGGGTAGATCACATAACTAATGAGGAAGTATTGAATAGGATTGGGGAGAAGAGAAGTTTGTGGCACAACTTCACCAGAAGAAGGGATGGGTTGGTAGGACATGTTCTGAGGCATCAAGGGATCACCAATTTAGTATTGGAGGGCAGCGTGGAGGGTAAAAATCATAGGGGGAGACCAAGAGATGAATACACTAAGCAGATTCAGAAGGATGTAGGTTGCAGTAGGTACTGGGAGATGAAGAAGCTTGCACAGGATAGAGTAGCATGGAGAGCTGCATCAAACCAGTCTCAGGACTGAAGACCACAACAACAACAACAACAATAAGGAAGTTCTTCTTTCACTTTAATCAGCTTCCTAAATTGTCGACCTGCTTTCTTCATATGCTCTGAAATTTCCTTTACTATATCTCCCGCTTTATGAAGTAAAGAAATGGCATTAAGGTATCATATTGGCAAAACATTGTACCAGAGAACTGAATACTAACTCATATGAATTCAGCATGAAAAACAGAGACGCAAAGAGGGAAAGAAAACCATGGAAAAACAACTCAACTCCTAACGAAAAAGCGACGTCAGTAAAGTATTGGCGATTTACACTGAGACTGTTAAAATCACGTATGAAAATATGTAGAGCTAAAACCATGTTTTAAGAATAAGACATATTTTTTCTCTGTGTGTCGACCTGAACTGAAACATGCACTGCCTGGACGGAGAACATGATTGAAGGAGAATCTTGATGAAGCTATCAACAAGCCACGCTTGTTTAAACGCACCACGAATCAGTGCCGCCGGCTTAGCTATTTAATTTATCCGGATATATGTCCATAATAATAAATAACGTTGTAATCCAGTTCTGAAACGCATTGTACTAGCGTAACAGAAAAATATCCTATATTTCTCTTTGCAGTTTTCCATTGGCGTGGAGGGATCTGCTACTAGCGATAAATAAAATTAATGGTCGTTTGCAGCCGCGTTGCCTGTGTTACACGTTATCGATCTTTGCAACAGCGATGTATCGCGACACATTTTATTTCAGTTTCGTCAGCTGGTGGGAGAGACCCAATAATTAATTAGCGCGTGTTATTACGAAATAATTGCCGTCCTTATCGCGGAACACCTCACTGGAATGTAATTCCATTCGAAAATAGCGACTGTATGTTTTTTCTTCTCATACTCAAACGATAAATCACAATACGGCGATGAGAATCTCATCCAGTACATCTGCAGTCAGAATTTCCCCGCTTAGTTTTCCAGCTAGTGTTACTCTCTAACATTAGCTGCAAGCGAAACCTACCATACAGCTATTTTTAAAGCCTGGATATTACCACAAAACGACTGTTACAATATGCAAGCAAGAACCAAGTGGACATACTGTACGGTTCACAAAATTTCTTGCTCCTTTTACTTGTCGAATACCTATCAAGACTGCAAAGAAATTTTTTGTAACATTACTGTTCACCAGATTCTAGTGCCAAAAGTCAGTAACATACTATCTGAAACTTCCTGGCAGATTAAAACTGTGTGCCCGACCGAGACTCGAACTCGGGACCTTTGCCTTTCGCGGGCAAGTGCTCTACCAACTTTTTTTTTTTTATAATAATAGACGCTACCCCCTTTTTTTTTACGTAAATAATTTTTACAAATACAAAAAAAAAAATTGCATGGTGCGAGATTCGATCCGGCGACCTTTGACTCACGAACCCAAGCACTTTTTTTTAATTTTTTTATTTTAAGAGTGTTCAGATATGGGTAGGTGGAGACAAGGCGGGCAGGGGTCGAAACACGAGGCCTGGCCGCGATGTTTCCCCCCTCCCGTCCCTGAATCACTCCCTCAAAGTAGCTTTTTGATTTTTTTTATTTATATTTTTTTCACCAGGAAAAGGGTAAATGAAAAAAAGATCTTTATTGGTACAAACTTAAATACAACAGAAATGCCATCCTTCCGGCGAAAATAACACAATATACTCGTACAAGGCGAGGAAATTTTTTTTTTTTTTTTTTTTTTTTATGAACATGGTGTAGGGAAAAAAAGAATAATAAGTCTGATGTAATCTAAGAGGCGTGAAGCAATATACAGTGGAGTGAGGGAAAGACCAGTGTTGTCTGGGGTAGTGCATTAAAGAAAGGAGGCGCGTGTCCATGCGCCTATTCCACTGTGGGTTACAATGTAGAAAGTAGCGCGGGGAGTCTCAGATGTCAGCAGGGGGGGCGGGAGTGCTGTCGGCGTGTGGCACCATCCAGCTGAGCGGGGGTGAAGTAAAGATCGCGTGTAGGTAATTGGCGAAGAAGGCGCGGTAGCGTGGTCGCTGTTCGACTTCACTGTGGGCGGTTTGTAAGTACTGCCAGAAATCAAGGCGTGATTTGTCGCCACCATTATACATGTAGGTGATCGTCCATCCCTTGACCCATACAATCGCATGATTTTTGGAGGCGGGGAAATAAGTATTCTCAGGATGGATAAAAGTCCGTGGGTCAATCGAGTCCGGCGGAACGCGGAGGTAACAGGCAACGAACTGTCGGGCAAGTTTCCAGACGTCACTGGTGGCAGTACAAGTCAGTTGATGGACATCGTCATCCACGAGGTGGCAAACGGAACAAAGTGGAGAGTCCTGTAGTCCGATGGCGTGAAGGCGATGATTTGTGGCGAATTTTTCATTTGCGACTTGGTACCATGTTGCCCGGACGTTGGAGGGAAGAAAAGGCTGGTGGATGTGACGCCAAACCGTTGGCCACCGCGTGGACGGATGTCTCAGTTCGATATTGTTGCTGGATATGGAACGAAGGAGAGGGGTGTAAAAATCTTTAGGTCGAGGAGAACGCGTGGTCGGTAAGTGTGTGTGAGCATAACTGAAGTCGACGATGAAATCAGAAATGTGCGTCAAATGGTGCTTGATGTGTCCGACTGGTACTGGTGGTGTTATGGTCGCGGGCACAAGAATTTCCAGCAAGCTGCGCGTAAGGGAGGTGCCCCCGTGCCACTGCTTGTGCATGGTGGACATGTACAAGGACGCCGCTCGGAGTCGCACATTGACAAGGCCGAGGCCTCCTGCTCGCGGGGGAAGAGTGAGCGTGTCGCAGCGGACCTTAAAGATCGTACCGGCCGTAAGGAAGTATCCAAGGGCAGCCTGGAGGCTGCGTCCAATAGTTGATGGCAGCGGGAGGACCTGTGCGATGTGGACCATTCTGGCCGCCACATGTTGATTGAGGTATTGGACACGTTGTAAAGAATCGAGTCTTCGGAGAAGATTTTGTCGCACCGTCGTGCGGATAGTTTGGAGTGCACGCCGAAAATTGATGGCAGCGGAGCGGCGCACGGTGGAGGTGAAAATGATAGCAAGATATCGTAGTTGTTGTACACACGGGAGAGGTGCTAAGTCTTCGTGTGAGAGGCCGCGTCCAATGGGCATCGCCGCGGATTTAGCCACATTCATGTTACTGCCCGCTGCAGTGCCGTACGTTGATATCAAATCAAGTACCGTGTGTGTTTCACTCCGTGAGCGGATCAAGAGGAGGAGGTCGTCCGCATACGCACGACATCGAAAACTGTGCTGTCGCAAAGTGAGACCAGAAAGGTGGCTCGTCAGACTCCCGATGAGTGGCTCCAGGCTTATGGCATACAGTAGGGTCGAAAGTGGGCAGCCTTGCCGTACGGAACGCCGGATCGCCACTGGTCCCGCCACACGGCCGTTAACCTGAATCAGAGATTCGGCGGTGCCGTACAGGCGCCGGATCACGTCGATGAAGGCTGGTGGAAAACCCATGCGGTTCATCACTGAGAACAGAAAAAGATGCCGCAATTTGTCGAATGCGCTGTCAAAATCAATGGCAACCACTGCGGCGCGGAGTCTGCACGCCGCTGCCAGTGCAATTAAATCGCGACATTCTCCTGTGGCCGTTTGTATATTAACTGAGCCGCCCGGAGTTGTCTGTTCCGGGGATAGAATGCTAGGCAGGATCTTGCGGCATCGCGTTGCCAGTAGGCGTGTAAAAATTTTACAGTCTGCGTTAAGCAGAGTCAGGGGACGGTAATGTGCTGTCGTCACACCTGGTGTCGGTTTGTGGATGGGTATAATAATTCCCGTGACGAAGGACGGCGGTACGGCGTTCCCTATCGTCAGCAGTTCATTAAACATCGTTGTCCACCGTGATGCCATTAGTGTGAAGAAAGCGCTATAAAATTCTATCGGCAATCCGTCGACACCAGGTGACTTATTCAGAGCACCTTTTTTGATTGCATCGTGGATTTCGTCACGCGTAATGGGCTCCAGCAACTCGTCCGCTTCGTCGCTGGTGAGGGTGCGAGTTACGTGTGGTAACACAGACTCCTCAGCGTGGTTGTTGGTAGTCTCCTCCTGGTACATTGTGCGGTAGTGGTCGACAAAGGCACTGACGATTTCGGCCTGGCAAGTGACGTGCTGGCCGCGACAGGTGGTGATCTCGGTGATGAGTTGTCGTCGTCGATGTTTCCTATGGGAGGCGATATGATGCATGGTCGGATGTTCTTGTTCCGCCGAATCTTGACGTCGGTTTCGCACCATAGCCCCCTGCAGCCTACGGCGTGTCAAAGTTACAATTTGCGCCTTAATCCTGCTGCGTTCCCTCTGAGTGTCGGGGGTGGGCGGTTGGGCGTCCAGGTCGCGGAGAACGGCGTAGAAATAGTCGGTAGTGTGCCGGCGCCACATAGCAACTTCCTTTCCATACTGAATCAAAGTACGTCGAATGGCAGGTTTGGCACATTCTAGCCACCAGGTCAAGGTCGTGCAGTATTTAGGTAAGCGACGTTCACAGGTGGCCCATGTCTCGGTAACACGTTGAAGACATTCGGGATCATGAAGATGGGAGGTGTTTAGCTTCCACGGTGCACGACTACGCCAGACCACTTGCTTGGGGAAGAGAATGTTGCAGATGTAGGCACAGTGGTCCGAAAAGGCCAGGGGCCAAAGTTCTGCACCTTGGACTGCAGGTGTGAGTTCCCGAGAGACGTAAATCCTATCAAGGCGGCTCGCGGAGTGACTCGTCTGGTAAGTATGTCCAGGCGCGTCGCCGTGCCGAACTTCCCAAGTGTCGCGGAGCAACAGATCTCGGACGACAAGACGCAGTTCTTGACAGGTGTTGTAGTGGGGCACTTGATCTTTAGGGTGCAAGACAAAATTAAAATCACCCCCAAGCAAGTAATGGTCGCAGCGTCCAAGAAACAAAGGAGCGATTTCTTCTGAATAGAAGAGGGCCCTGTCGCGTCTGCGGGTGGAGCCTGACGGAGCGTAAATGTTGATGATACGCGTCCCCATGACGGTGACGGCCATGCCTCTGGCAGATGGAAGGTATGTGATATCGGCCACTGGAATGCCTTCTCTGGCGTAGATGGCTACGCCGCGTCCCAGGTGGTCACCAGGAGAAGGATAAGTGTTATATCCCGCGACGTCTGGTAGTGTGGCCAGGAGTACTTCCTGTAGTAGTGCGATATCGACGTCCGACGCCCATATCATCTCTCGCAGCAGTTGAAGTTTCACGGGTGAGCTAATGGTGTTAGTGTTGATCGTCGTTATTCGGTAGGTTTGGAGCCGTAACCCGCCGTGGAGGGGAACTCCACCGGCGGAGGATGAAGAGGGGCGAGGCAACGGTGTGTCGTGCCGTACGCCACCTGACGGCATTGTCAGCGGCGTAACGATGCTTCCGTCTGGGGTAACTCTGTCCCCAGCGTGTGGTCCGGCTCCTCATCGACGTCCTCACTCCACACCATTGAAGGCGTTGTCGTTGTGATGGTCGTACGTTCCACTTCGGTCGTAGGGGCTGAGGACGTCTCGGCGGCAGTCGCATCTGTGGAGTCCATTGGTTCAGGAGCACCTGAGCGAGCCAGTAGAGTAGGCATCGACGTATCCACAGTCGGCGTCATGTTGTCGTCATTCATATCGTCGTGTAGGTTCTCCGAGGCCTCGTCGGGTCGGACGGCTTCTGGAGCATCGGGGGGTGGTGATCCGTCTCGTTCCGAGACCGTACGGCGCCTCCTCTTGCGCCTCTTAGGTGAACGTTGTTTGCGGGTTCGTCCCTCCGTGTCGGAAGACGGGAGGGAGTCGCGTCGCTCTGAGAGGAAGGCCGTCGCGGGAACGTCAAATGAAGGGGCGTCCATATGTTCAGGCGGATGGGTGTCGGAAGTCGTCGCTGTTGGTAGTGGCGCCGGAGTAGCGTCAGGCTTTGAGCGCGACGCGTCGGCCCCAGCGGTATCCGTAGCAGCTGGAAGGGTCACCGGTGCATGGTCCGATGGGCGGCGGCCGGTGGGAGGAGAACAGAGCGCCGATGCGTAGGTGATCGGTAAAACCGTCGTCGGAGCCGGAGGTGCCACAGTAGCGGCTGGCAATTGGGTGATTCGTCGCTGAAGACACTCAGATCTGAGGTGGCCTTCTTTGCCGCACCCGGAACAGGTCTTGGGTTGGCCGTCGTATATGACAACCGCGCGGCACCCGCTAATTTGCAGGTAAGATGGCACGTGGCGATGGAGGTCGATGGTGATCTGCCGTACACCGTTAAGAACAGGGTACGTTTGGAATTGCGCCCAGCGTTCGGCAGTGTGGCCATGTACAGTGCCATAGGGGCGGAAAGCCGCGATAACGTCTTCCGCTGGGAGCTCGAACGGGAGTTCGAAAACTCGTATGGTGCGCATTCCTAAGCCGGCATGGTCGACAGTGACCGCTCCGACATTGCCGTCGGCGTGGCAAAAGCGTAACCCATGGTTGGTGTCACGAAGTATCCTTTCACATACCGCGTCATTGATGACTTTGACGTACACAGTACTGCTTAATATGGACAAATGGATGCCCAAGATGTCAGAATCTGGGATCTTAGCAACGTCGCGTAGGAAGCGTTCCACTTCCAAGGCCTTTGGTCGTGCGTAGTCGTTGGAGAAGTTGAAACGTAAAGTTGATTTTCGAAAACGGTTGGCCATGATTCTAGTGCACGTAAGCGACACGTAAGTGACGGCCGCTGAAATGTAAACAACAGCGAGCGCGCGCGCTCCGCAGGCGGAAATAACAACACGTCCGCACTGCACGGCGGCGAAAGCCGGACTGTCGTCCAACTGAGCTACCGAAGCACGACTGAGGTCCGGTACTCACAGCTTTACTTCTTGCAGTACCTCGTCTCCTACCTTCCAAACTTTACAGAAGCTCTCCTGCGAACCTTGCAGAACTGCCAGGAAGTTTCATATCAGCGCACACTCCGCTGCAGAGTGAAAATCTCATTCTGGAAACATCCCCCAGGCTGTGGCTAAGCCATGTCTCCGCAATATCCTTTCTTTCAGGAGTGCTAGTTCTGCAAGGTTCGCAGGAGAGCTTCTGCAAAGTTTGGAAGGTAGGAGACGAGGTACTGGCAGAAGTAAAGCTGTGAGTACCGGACGTGAGTCGTGCTTCGGTAGCTCAGTTGGTAGAGCACTTGCCCGCGAAAGGCAAAGGTCCCGAGTTCGAGTCTCGGTCGGGCACACAGTTTTAATCTGCCAGGAAGTTTCATATCAGCGCACACTCCGCTGCAGAGTGAAAATCTCATTCTGGGAACATACTATCTGTTTCTCTTGGACGGAAACGTTGTCAGGGCGTTTATTTTTGTTGGCCTTAGACTACATTTGATAACAGTATCTAGCAGAGCAGATGTAGGTATTGAAATGTGCCGAAAAACGTTATTAAGGTAACTGAAGCATAGTGTATGCCAGGTGTTGAGTTTTATACAGCAAGTGACACTGTATTTTGGAAACACTATTGAAGATATGATACCTACGAAACGTTAGAAGCCTCTTGATTAAGAATAACTGTAATTTTGACCTTTGTGTGTGTATGTGTGTGTGTGTGTGTGTGTGTGTGTGTGTGTGTGTGTCTGTGTGCCCGGAATTAATGTGGTCAAAACAGCTGAAACTAAAATGTACAAAATACAACATAAATAATCATTCCCTTACATTGTTGCTTACATTCGCCTATCCAGTCATACCCAATCATGAAGAGAATTAAGTGATAAAATTTTTCGATGTTAAAATGCCATATCGACATCATAACTATCTATAGGATAAAAGCCAAAAAGTTGATTACTTAGAAATCAAGGACGAAAGATATACCGTGATCACGCATTGGAATCTGTTTCTTAAAAATTAAAGTAATAAATCTGACATTTTATAAAATCTTAAGAGTCATATCACATTCATCTCATTATCTACTAAAATAAAAGACAAATCAGCTGATAAACAAACCTCTGTCGTCTTGTCTGAATATAAAATTTAGTCAAAATACAGCGTGGTAAAATGCGTGCATTACAAGCACCACACATTGGAAAGTCTTTCTGCTATAGCAGGAATCCATGCGTCATCGGACTGCGCTCCATCTGAATGTGAGTGAGAAGTACGTTATTTTACCTTCACTGCTGCTGAATTGCTCTTCCAAACAGAATCCCATATGAGCAAACCAATTGCATATTTAGTACTTTAGGTACTCCCGGTAGGCATGGTTCTGTCTAAAAAGAACAGCACAATGTAGTCATAGGATCGAGCCACACCTTTCTGCTTTCATGCCCTGCAGCCAATTCGCTGTAAATAATAAACTGTAGCTGTGATGCTGCAGTCGTACAGTCTCTGCACTGGCTAGAATTGCAAATAAATAAATTACACAGAAATATAAAATAAAAAATAACTGATTAATTTAATAACAAGGTTTCTATGTTAACATTTGTAATTGATCACAATATGCGAAATATTCACCACCTCAAAACAATTCAGAGTTCAACTTCACAATTCACAAATAGACCCACACAATAGAGAGAGTAGTAATTCATACTCTGTCTATCCTTTGTTTCTCAATACAAACGGAATAAGTTAGAGTCCTTTTACGGAGGCTGTTTGAAAAAAAAAAAAAAAATACTCAAACTTCCGTGTTCACGCTAGTGAATCTACAAACCAGGAGCCTCACGTAAATTTGTACATCAAAAATTTATAGTACCTAGGCACATGGATAGAATACTGTTACGTAAATACTTACAGGTGTTCTTCATAAGTTCTTTTCCAAAATATCACGCTCTTATGTATAAAAAAAGTCACGAATTGACGTGAAGAAACTTGGCCAGAAGCATGGGACAATCATCTATCGTGATCGCGTCCATAAGACAAATGAACGTAACAGCATCACAAACCTAGACGACACATGCTAACATATACACTGCAATACACGTATCTACAACAAGATAAATGAAATATCACAGCCAGAATCACTGAAGTAGCTTGACAGAAAAACTAAAAAAAATTATTGCGAGAAATTATGGCAAACCAACTACTTGTGGAACAATCATGTACATCTACATCTACATGGTTCCTCTGCAATTCACAAGTAAGTGCATAGCACAGATTTCATAGAACCATTTTCGTACTACTTCTCTACCATTCCACTCTCGAGTGGCGAGTGGGAAAAAGGAAAACCTAAATCTTTCCGTTCGAGCTGTGATTTCTCTTATTTTATTATGATGATCATTCCTCCCTACGTAGGTGGGTGTCAACAAAATATTTTTGCATTCGGAAGAGAAAGTTGGTGATTGAAATTTCGTAAATAGATCTCGCCGAAAAGAAAACCGCCTTTTTTTCAGTGCCAGCCCAACTAGAGTATCACATCAGTGACACTCTCACTCCCATTGCGCGATAACACGAAATGAGCTGCCCTTCTTTGCACTTTTTCGATATCCTCCGCCAATCCTACCTGGTAAGGATCCCACATCGCTCAGCAATATTCCAGCAGAGGACGGATAAGTGTAATGTAAGCTGTCTGTTTAGTAGGTTTGCCGCATCTTCTTAGTGTTCTGCCAACAAAGCACGATCTTTGATTCGTCTTTCCCAAAATATTATCTATGTGGTCTTTCCAATTTAAGTTGCTAGTAATTGTAATTCCTAGGTATTTAGTCGAATTGACAGCCCTTAGATTTGTGCGATTTATCGTATACCCAAAATTTAACGGGTTTCTTTTAGTAGTCGTGTGGACGACCTCGCACTTTTCTTTGTTTAGTGCCAATTGCCACTTTTCGCACCATACAGAAATTCTCTCTAGATCATTTTGTAATTGGAATTGATCGTCTGATGATTTTACTAGTTAGTAAATTACAGCGACATCTGCAAACAATCTAAAGGAGGTGCTCAGATTATCACATAGATCATTTATGTAAATCAGGAACAGCAGAGGGCCTATGACACTGCCTTGCGGAACGCCAGATATCACTTCTGTTCTACTCGATGATTTAACGGCTATCACTACGAACTGTGACCTCTCTGAGAGGAAATCACGAATCCAGTCACACAACTGAGACGATACTCCATACGCACGCAATTTGATTAATAGTCACTTGTGAGGAACGGTTTCAAAAACCTTCTGGAAACCTAGGAATACGGAATCGATCTGAAATCCCTTGTTGACAGCACTCATTACTTCATGGGAATAAAGAGGTAGCTGTGTTGCACAAGAACAATATTTTCTGAATCCGTGTTGGTTATGTATCAATAAGTCATTTTCTTCAAGGTGATTCATAATGTTCGAGTACAGTATATGCTCCAAAATCCTACTGCAAATCGAGGTCATTGACGAGGCATTTGGCCACCCTAATAGAAGCCATCATACCGCCACCAAAATCTGCACATCAAATAAAGAGTTTCTGATGAGCCTACGTTGAAATTCTCAAGAGAAAAGATCCAAAATTTTGGAAAGGAACTTGGTACAAACAGAAGGATGGGAAGACAAACTAACGAATGCATAATGCATACAGAATCATCCCAGGCGCCTCTCTAAGGTTGACAATGAAATAGTTTAGGGAAGTGCAGGGGCCAGAGTTCGATTCCCGGCCGAGTCGGAGATTTTCCGTGGTCTGTGTCTGGGTATTGGGTTATCCTTAAGTCCTAACTGACATTACACAATTTAGGTTGCTGAATAGGCAGGGCCCGAAAGGCAATAAAATTTTAAAAAATTGCAAAAAAAGTAGTTTAGAGGTACTTTCGCGTATAATTTAGTTAAAAGTGCACAGAAGTGCTTTAAATGTTTAAAATTATCAATAATAATTTTGGCCAGGATTTCGGCACAAATACTCGAAAATGGTTCAAATGGCTCTAAGCATTATGGGACTTAACAACTGAGGTCATCAGTACCCTAGACTTAGAACTACTTATGCCTAACTAACCTAAGGACATCACACACATCCATGCCCGAGGCAGAATTCGAACCTGCGACTGTAGCAGCAGCGCTCTTCCGGACTGAAGCACCTAGAACCGCTCGGTCACAGCGGCCGGCTACAAATACTCCACTGTGCTACGTTGTGTACATGTACGTAGTTGTATTGACATTCTACCGTTTCTTATGGGTACTTCACTTGCCAGGCGGTGTATTTACTATCCCTTGTGTAACACCCTGTGTATATGTGTTTATGATTGTTATCTTCATGAGTCCAAAAGTGTAAATTACTTCTATCACCGTTAGTCCTGTGTGAGACCTCTCTTTACGCATTTCTGATAATGACGCTATTATGTTACTTCTCTTATGGTCAGTGCAATAGTACCGCAATTTACCGCACGCCATCTTTTTTGTCTAGTCAGACGAAAACATATCAACGGTGACTGCAGCGGCCGTGCTGACACGCGCAGCCGGCGTCGGCGAGGGATGCTGGTTTACACATATGCGGCGTGTGTGATCAAACAACACGCGCTCGCTTCGCTGCCCGGAACGACGCGCGGCCGCAGTCAGCCAGCTAGGCAGCCAGCCAGCTGATTAGCTGGAACCCTTGCCAATTAGAGCCGTGATTGCACAGCTATTGTTAGCGATAGGCGGACGGGTTCGCCTCTGCGCTCACTCTGCTTCCCGCTGGAACGGCAATGCAACAGTCGACGGCTGATGCAATAAACAGAGACAGTCGGCTGTTAATGAGTGACCGCTACGGCAGTGCACTGCTAAAAGTGAGGAGAGAACTGTAATTTTCTTTTTATTCGCAACAGTCCGCAAGGGTGAACACACTGACGCAAAAAAATCGCATGAGCAAAAAATAAATAATAAGCGTAGGTTAATGAAATTAATTGCCTGGGTAACATATTTAAGTGGTTAACATTTCAAAATCACCGATTAATGTAAGCGCGTGATAAGTCATTGCAAATCTGAAATGCTTGTACATTAATAACCGGTGTACACGCCGGAATGTTTAACGCTAGTATAAAAACAGGGACTATAAAAACAGGGACAGATAATGCTGTTTGTGTATGACGATGGAATTGTCCGATGATGTCCCGTATGTGCTCGCGTTGGAGACAGACCTGGTGATCGAGCAGACCAAGGCAACATGTCGACATTCGTAGGTCATCTTGGGTTACAACAGCGGTATGTGGTGGACGTTATCTTCGTGGAAAATGCCCCTAGAATGCTGTTCATGAATGGTGGCACAACACGTCGAGTCAACGGACAGACATAGAAATTTGCAGTCAGGGTGCGAGGGATAACCACGAGAGTTCTCCTCCTGTCATACGAAATCCTACCACAGACCATAGCTCCAGGTACAGGTGCAGTCGTCTAGAACGCAGAGTGGTTGCGGACCCTCAACGGGCCTCCTCCTAACACACGGCCATCACCAGCACCGACGCTTACCTCCATCCTGTCCTCCCATGAGGTCTCGCTTGACAACATGTGATGAATTATTATTGTTCTTTTGTTTGCTTTCTTCGTTCTTGTCTTTATATATATATATATATATATATATATATATATATATATATATATATATATGGAGGAGTAACACCTCGTAAAAAACCTTGGTTCACCTGGCCCGGGTGACAGTACCTCGTGAGGGTCCCTAGCCAGGGAAACGGTGAAGACGTCAACGGCAGTGAAGGCGGCGATGAAGATCATCAGAACGGCGGAACTGGCGGAAGAGGCAGGCTTTTATATAAAAGCACCAGACTGTAGCGTCTGTTCCCACAGTGGGCGGCTGCAAAAGGCGTATGTCCCACATGTTAGTGGCGGCCTCACTTATAATTCTAAGCTAAATGCTTGAATTTTTATCATCGAAAGGTTCAACTACCTTTCCGCAAACCAAACATTAACCTAAGACATGATGGTAAATTTCAAAATGGAAACTACTCCAGGAAGTAACCAATCTTCCATCGCTATTCATGGCGGTGCAACTATGCCTTTGGATTCTGGAGAGCCTAGAACAACATGTAAGGAAGAGTCGGAGCTTCCTAGTACTTCTTCAAAGATAAGACCCAAGAAAAAACATCTACTGGGGACTCTGAATATCAAAACACTTATGAAAGTTGGAAAACAAAAACACCTAACGGACACTCTCAATCAACGCAACATACTTATATTAGCTCTTCAAGAAACAAGGTATCTGGATGAAAATGCATTTGAATCAGGTGGATACAGGATCTACAAAGGAAAACCAGCCATTAAAAATTCCAATAATACGACTATATTAGGGACCGCATTTATGGTCAAACAGCAACTTACGGAATCAATAACTAATTTTAGCTCCCCATCAGAACGAATTTCATTTCTGACGTTCAAGTCAGGCAATAACCGCTACACTATTATAAATGCACATGCACCTATTAACCAACACAACCCACAACAAATGTTGACAAAGTGGAAGATTTTTGGGAAATGCTTGAACACGAAACATCCATATTACCAAAAGAACATATAAAAATTTTAGTGGGAGACTTTAATGCACAAGTTGGCAAAGCAATAAAATTTAAATCAGTAGTTGGAGATTATTCAGCACATGCAAGAACCAACAGAAATGGGGAAAGACTCATAGATTTTTGTAGACAGTTTAATCTAAAATTAATGTCGACATGTTTCAGGAAACTTGCAAGAAAGAAAAAAACGTGGGTATCACCTAATCCAAATCAAGGTGAATATCAGTTGGACCATGTGGCAATAACGACTCGCAACTACAAGGAAATCTTGGATGTCAGAGTGAGGAAGGGCCTAAACATAGACTCAGACCATTATCTGACAGAAATAAAGACCATGTTCCAACCAAACAAACCTAAACCAAAACCAAGAAGATTTCCAAGAGTAAACACTAAATTTCTCCTGCAAAAGCAGGACAAATTCAGTCAAATACTAATCACAAGAAAAATGGATAATTGGGAAGAAATTAAAGAAACAATGATAGAGTCAGTTATAGAAATGGGACAGCCACGAAGAATACCAAAACACAGATGGTGGAATGAGCTGTGTGATGAAGCAATTGACAATCGACTAAAGGCATGAAAAAAATGGAACAGCAATAAGAAACACGAATACTGGGAAGAGTTTAAGGCAGAAAGGAAAAAGACAGCAAAAATCATCAGATCAGTGAAAAGAAAATATGACAAAGACAGATTAGAAGAAATGGATTCTGATTTCAAAAGGAACAACACTAGAGACTTCTATAAGACTTTCAGAGAAGTTTTAACAGGATTCCAGTCACCAAGCTTACATTTTAAAGATAAAAATGGAAAAATGGTTTTAAGCAATAAAGAGAACTGCCAAATCTTAGCTGAATACTTTGAAAATCTATTAAATTGTGAGGAGCCTAATGACAGGTTACAATTTCAAAAACCACAACATGAAAATCCACCGTCGGAACCACCTACAGTAGAAGAAATAGAAAAGATTATCAAAGCATTGAAGAATAACAAAGCACCAGGTGAGGATGGGATAGTGGTAGAAATGTGGAAACTAGGGGGCTTATCCGCATGTCAGAAAATTCACAAAGTAATTTAAGACATTTGGACAAAAGGAATCATAGCCAGTGACTGGAAACAAGCATTGATCCACCCTCTCCATAAAAAAGGAGATAAAACAGACACCAACAACTACAGGGGCATATCCTTGTTACCAGTGACATACAAAATACTTTCTAAAGCACTTTTAAACAGAATAGAGGAACAAGCAGGACCTAAAATAGGAGATTATCAAGCAGGATTTAGAAAAGGTAGATCATGTGCAGAACAGATTCTTAATTTAAAACCAATTTTGAGAGTGAGAGCTATACAAAATAAAAATACAGTAGTCACTTTCGTAGACTTCAAGAAGGCCTACGATTCTGTTGACAGACAAACACTATTCCACATACTTTACGAATCAGGGATAGATGAAAACACCAGAAGACTTGTTGAACAAACGCTCACAGATACAACATCAAGAATTAAGATTCAATGCGAAATTTCTGAACCATTCAAAATCAAAACAGGAGTTCGACAAGGTGACGGACTGTCCCCAATTCTCTTTAACTTGGTTTTAGACAAAGTAGTAAAAACATGGGAAAACACTTTAAAAAACAGAGGCACAAAGGGTATAAGCGTGGGCCAAGGAAAGAACAAATTTGAAGTAAAATGTTTAGCCTTTGCGGATGATATGGCATTGATAACTGAAAACCGGACAGACGCAACAGTTATGCTTGATATGTTACACGAGATTGCTGAAAAGACTGGGCTAAAAATATCCTACGAAAAAACCGAGTATATAGAACACAAACATAATAAAGAAAAGTTTATGAAAACAAAGTATGGAAAAATTAAATGAGTTGATAGATTCAAATACCTGGGGGAGTGGATCCAAGCCAATGGACTGGATGACACTACAAATAAAGAAAGAATAAAAAAGTTGGAATTTGCATATAAATTAACACAAAACTACTACAATAAGAAATCAATATCCATACTAGCAAAGATTAAACATTATAATTCAGTTATTAGGACACAAGCAACATATGGATCAGAGTGCGTAACATTGAATAAGAAAGGCGAATTAAGAGACCTAGAAAAAAGAGAGAGAAAAACATTAAGAAAAATTCTAGGTCCTGAGAAAAACAAGGAAAATAGGTGGATTAAAAGGAGAATTGAAGACCTATACAAAAATACAGAAAAGATCACAGATACAATGAGGAAGAGACGGCTAAAATTTTATGGACATGTAAAAAGAATGGAAGAAACACGGATTACAAAGAAAATTTTTAATTACGTTAGTAAGCTGAAAAACACTGTAGGATGGATAGAAGCAGTAAAGAAAGGCGCCAACAAAATAGGTGTTACAGAAGAAATAATACGTGACAGGAATAACTTTAGGCTACTTATAGAAAACGCAAACTATGAAGAAGATGCGCCAAAACCTCGACCCAAGAGAGTGTGGACAGATGAGCAGAGACGAGCAGTTGACGAGAAAATGAAGAAGTACTGGGAAGAACGAAAGAAAAAGAAACACCATAAGTCTTAAGTTGTATGCGGTCCATAGCCGGCCAAATTCATAATTAAAATATATTGTTTTTTTTCCTTTCTTCGTTCTTTTCTATATATATATATATATATATATATATATATATATATATATATAAAGAAAAGAACGAAGAAAGAAAAAAAAATGTATATATATATATATATATATATATATATATACATATACATATATATATATACATTGTGTGTTATATATATATATATATATATATATATATATAGGGAGAAGCGAAATTCGCGCACTCGGGCTTCGCAGCGCGACCCCTCATAGGCCAACGATAAAAATATGTCTCTCACAAAATTTCGTCCGTCTAGTACATCGGAACACTGTTACCATATGTATGGTAACTATCTCCGTCGGGAATGTTAGTTCTGCTGTACAGTTGGTGCAGGGGACAGAGTTTCCTGTTAGCATGCATGAGGTCGAGGGTTCGATCCTGCATTGGGGTGCATTTTTCTTTATTTCCTAATTTCATTCTGACATTTCGTGTTGTAATATACATCGTTTCTTAGATCACATGTATCCTAAATTTACGACATTTTGTACCACTGAACATAGCAAATACGTGGTTAGACAAATAAGAAATAGACAATTGAAACAAATAACCTGTCATACGATAGAACAACTACAACATCAGTATCAATTTCGAGATGTTAAAGATGATGGCACAACACAGTAACACAACATTGACTTTTCATTTATACTACATGTAATAAGAGCGCTCAAATGTCGTACATTAGCAACCAGTGACAGTAATAATGTCCATATTAATGGCCGCATGTCTTTCACAACAAAATACGTTGTCCTCAGAACAGATGCTCAAAACGACCTCCCTGTACTTCCAAACACTGCGCCACCCGTCGGATCGTACAGCTCTGGACCCTTTGCAGCAAAACTGCGTCCACAGTAACAAGAGCAGCATGAAACGCCCTACCAATTATTCCACAATCGTAGGCGGAGTGCCGCGCGGGATTAGCCGAGCGGTCCGCGGCGCTGCAGTCATGGTCTCAGCGGGTGGTCCCGGCGAAGGTTCGAGTCCTCCCTCGGGCATGGGTGTGTGTGTTTGTCCTTAGGATAATTTAGGTTAAGTAGTGTGTAAGCTTAGGGACTGATGACCTTGGCAGTTAAGTCCCATAAGATTTCACACACATTTTTTTTTCATAGGCGGAGTGCACGTGCTCGTTCAGGTGTCCACACAAGAAGAAACGCAGGGAATTTAGGTCACGTGAACGTGTTGGTCATACAACTGGATCTCCACGTCTGAGCCATTTCCCTGGAAATGTTCTGTGCAGCGTGGAGTAGCTCCTCTCGCCGGGGGTTCGAGTCCTCCTTTGGGCATGGGTGTGTGTGTTGTTCTTAGCTTAAGTTAGTTTAAGTAGTGTGTAAGTCTAGGGACCGATGACCTCTGCAATTTCGTCCCTTAAGAACACACACACTGTCGCACATTCATTCCAGAATGTGGAGGTGCACCATCATGTTGGAACCATTATCTGCCGAACATGTAGTGTTACATCTTCCGATGCATCAGACAGATAGTTTGAGACGAATGCATGATACCTTCATGCAGTCAACCAGTCAGGCAACATGTAGGGGCCCAAACACCTATCGCCCAATATTCTGGCCCAGATGTTGGTACCAAATCGAACTTGGTATCTACGGTTGCGGGTGACATGCAGGTTAATCTCACACCAGTGGTGGGCATTGTACATATTTAAGACACCCTCACGAGTGAATGCTGCTACATCCGACCATATTACTGTGTTCACAACGTCTTCGTCGGCTTTCTGTTGTTGTTGGAACCATTCACAGAATTGCATCCGCTGATGGCGATCTGCAGGATGCAGGTGTTGCGTGAAACCATAATGATAGGGGTGCAGCCCATGCCCGTGCAGCACGTTAACGACCGTGCATTGCGAGACACGCAGCTGCCTTGCTATGCTACGTGTGCATTACTGACCTCCAGGACAGCTTCTTCGGTAGGTGAAATATGGCGAGTCCGTGGATGACCTCTGTCACACGATGGTGGAAGGAGAGAACCTGACACCCGAAGGCGCAGCTCCAGACGACGAAACACTTTTTATCTGGATGGCGCCGACGAGGATATCTAGCAGCATATTCACGAGTGGCAACACCAGCCCCGTTATCAGATGCACCAAAGACCAGAAGCATATCCACACATTCATCGTTTGTGTATGCCATACGCGTGCCACAGTGGTTTAGTGGTTTACAGTGAGAAAATTCGATGCGTGTGCGCATGCACATTGCAATCTGTCATGGGCGCATTACTTCGCTCGCAAGTAGTCCTCGTCTGGTTGACAGCGCATACAGTATAAACACGCCGTCAGTCCTGCGCTCTGTTCCATCTAACGGCATTACCCCTCTGACAGATATTATTCTGTATGATTCATCCCGACACCGCTAACTGTGAAATGTTCAGTTTCGAATTACACTGTTTCCCTAATGGTAATAGACGTGAGGTTTCCACTATCCCATAAATATAATAATAATAATAATAATAATCCATTGAGAAACGTACTAAACAGCATGCGGTTACCAGACTCAAAGTTGAAAGGCATAATTAATGGGACCATGGTGATAACACATACAAATAGTAACCGAGTTTCGATATTATTCGCAAAGCACGTTGCTAGTCCTACTGGTAACGTAAGGCCCTAACGAAATGTAATTTACCTGAACGAGGCAAGAATAATAGTTGGTCCTAATCTATGGAACCACTGGAGGAGGGTACAAAGAAAACAGGTTTCGCATCTAGTAGATGGAGTGGTGCGAATAAATTCAAGCCCACGACGTGGTAAGGGCTTCTTTCAAAGCTGACCAATCTCCTATTTCTACGATTGTAGTATGTAAGTACAAATGTTTTCTAGAGGACCCGCTGCAATCGCTGTTGACGATTAAGTTGGCAGATACCATACTACCTGGACTACATTTACCAAATAAAAAACATATGCCTCGACCCAAGATCGAACCATCGAGATCCTGCATGCTAACCCAAAACTCTATCCACTGCATCAACTGCAGGGCACAACCAAAACGTGGTGTCAGAGGTAGTTACCACACATGTCGTTACAGTCCTTTTTTATCGCTAGCATGTGAGGAGTCGCACTGCGGAACCCGAGTGCGCATATATATATATATATATATATATATATATATATATATATATATAGCCAAAGGTAAAGTAATTAGTTGTTTTGTGGCAAAGATAATGTTTTGATACAAGAAAGAGAACAGATACGCTCTTCATCTGATTAATTTCAGTATCTTCACCTATTTGTTTCTATAAGTGGTAGCGGGCTCCGTCGTACCAGTATTGTTTAAAAATGTGTATTCCAACCGTATATTAAAAAGTATTATAAAAGTTATTAGGAAAGCCAAGTTTATTCATATATTTACATCAATCAGCCGGACTGTTCATAATTTCGCCCGCGCCGAGAATCCTACATCAGGAGGTTCTACATCTACATCTACATCCATACTCCGCAAGCCACCTGACGGTGTGTGGCGGAGGGTACCTTGAGTACCTCTATCGGTTCTCCCTTCTATTCCAGTCTCGTATTGTTCGTGGAAAGAAGGACTGTCGGTATGCCTCTGTGTGGGCTCTAATCTCTCTAATTTTATCCTCATGGTCTCTTCGCGAGATATACGTAGGAGGGAGCAATATACTGCTTGACTCTTCGGTGAAGGTATGTTCTCGAAACTTTGACAAAAGCCCGTACCGAGCTACTGAGCGTCTCTCCTGCAGAGTCTTCCACTGGAGTTTATCTATCATCTCCGTAACGCTTTAGCGATTACTAAATGATCCTGTAACGAAGCGCGCTGCTCTCCGTTGGATCTTCTCTATATCTTCTATCAACCCTATCTGGTACGGATCCCACACAGCTGGGCAGTATTCAAGCAGTTCGAATAGGAATTTGCTATGATGACACTGTATCGGCATTGTCACAATCAGCACCACGCACAATGGAACTAATGTGAAGCAGTACGTAACTCAAAATCTGCATATTGACCTTAAATGTATTGGCATTGAAAGTCACCCAGTATATGTGTACAGATTTATAAATTATCTTCCACTTTCTTTCAATTATTCTTTCCAATCAATTTTCTTCTAGTTATTCAAGCAGCAAATATTAATCAGTTTCCATTATTTTGTCCCCCCCCGCCCCCCCTCACTCATATGACACAATTCAACCAAGAAGTCGCAAATGGCGGTGGTTTGCGGTCAATGGAATGCACGATTCAGGGCGTCCGGCTCGGAGTTGTCCTTGAAGGGACTGATTTGTAACAGTTCGCTGTGTCACTGTGGTGCCAACTGCTGCTGAAATTGTAGCTGCAGATGTAGTTACGATGCATCAGAGCCAGAGGCCGAACTCGATGGTATTCCCTCTCGACACTGCCCACGGATTGTGCACAGGCTCACATAGCAGGCAGTATATATTTATATATAATCCGACCGGCACCACAATGAGCGGTCCTGACAATCCATAACCGCGCCGACGCCAGGGAACAAGAAATCTTAACAAATTGCCTGCAGCACAAATAGATTGCAACGAAAACAAGGTCAAATTACACCCACACTGGAATAAATAATAAGCACACCCCCAAATTCTTACGGAGCAATACTCTAACAATATCCGTCCCCCAGTAAATTAGCGGTAAACTTTAGAGATCACTTCCAGTTGCCTAAGACACTTTCAACATTAAAAAACATACAAAATGCTGCCGTGACAAATGATTAAACCGTCAACTCAACGGCTGCCGGGCACGTACACAACCGTAGCCAGTCCCAAAGTTTGGAATATGCGCTAAAACAAATTAAAATTTGCATGAAAACCACTTAAAATACACACTCCACGGATAAACAGAAACGGAATGTGGAACGTAAGTTTCCTTAAAAATAGCCACTGTGGAGCCAAGTTCAGAACCATCTCCGACAGCTACCCATACCACCATAAGTTTCAACAATCTTCTTAGTTGAACAGAGAATAAAAGTCATACATAACTTGGAGCTTGCAAATTACGAGCTGGGAAGCTGTTCAGCGTTAGACGACGAACCCACCACAATTTTGCCCAATGATCGGCACCGTACTTCTGGCGCGCCGAAAGACAAAGGGGGCGAGCACGGCGAGGCCCATGGACCACGGTTAGGAGCGCGGGCTTGTTTTCAACACAGGGTGGCTCGTTTAACACCGACCGCAGATTACTCGTCACACGTTCACCCGGAAAACCGCCGGGGGATCAGTCAGGGATAGCAGGACAGCCGAATATCGAGCAAGTGGAGCATCCTAGCGCCAGCCGCCACGGTTCAGGAATATGTGGAGCTCACGCTACATGATGCGAAATCTAGACTAGCTGGTACACCAAGGAATTCGTCTGCGAGAGTGCAATCCGTTTCCAATAAGATTTCCATATGCCATCTGACAACAAAACAAACGTTGATCCTGAATATTGTTAATCTTTATCTTTAGTCTTGCAAACAATCACTGTATCGGAACTGTTATTGTATTTACACTACTAATGAACTTAAAAATTAATGCATCTGACTTTCTGATCAAACTGCTCGAAAATTCAGTAGGTAGCACTTTACTGAAATCATCTACTGACACTAAGCCCCTGAAATGATATGCAGGGTGAGCACAGCAACTGGTATGACTTGTGGAGAGCGGGGTGGCCAGGGTGTTGGACCGTTCCTTCCAATCCACCGATCCGGACATTACTCCCCTCTCCAGACATTACACCCCTTGACTTTTTTCTGGGTCTATATCAAGGAAAGAGTCTTCGTCACATCAGCTTCTAATGACGAACTGAAGGCTAGGATACAAGCTGCTGTGGGTACTGTGACAGAACACATGTTACGAAACACCTGGCGGGAATTGGAATACCGGCTCGACACTCTCCGAGCTACCAATGGAGCACACATTAAGGTTTACTAACGTAAGTGGTCTTAAAAAAAACTAGTAACACTAGCCTATGTAACGGTATTAAATGTAAATTATTAAGTCAAATGGTTATTCTGTAATAAATTGTTATAATCAGGGCAAGACTTTGTGCTCAACCTGTATTTTCACAAATCACTCAGGCAGCTGTACCTTACAGTGGAGGTCGGTTTTGGTGGTTATTAAATTTATTGGCATACATGTGCACACAGACCGCTCGTCTGTTCTGCAACCTGTTGCTATTAGGAATAATGATGTAAATGTAAAAAGTCAAATTTCTCTTGTTGTACTTACGATGTACAATGCAATACGATAGCTTAACATTTTTTATAAAGATGCTTCTCAGTACAGGAATAGCGATGTGTAATGCGAGTGGCCAAACAGTCATGAAAGCAAAACCTGAAATTAGGGAACTAATCTTTACGACTGATAAAAGAGAACAAAGACTCCAAGTTTAACTATGTTCCATTAAGTCATGACAATGATATACCTTTTTCATAAGTTCTCACACCTGGACAAATTAGCAAAATTTTTCTTAATGGCTTTCTTGTGAGCAATTGGCTTCCTCGACGCTTGTTTCCACTATCAGGTAAGTCCAAGTGCTTCACTATATAATTTTTACGGCAAACTTTAACCATACACTATGTTCTAACACTAAGAAAGTACACAATTTCAAGAAATATGAAAAACTGGATCACCTTAAAAGTTGGCTTTTGACATTCTTCCATTAGTATTACCACTTTTACTCACCTACTTTCCTCAGAACATATTATTACAAAATCGCTTTTAAATATGCTGCCATCACTACACGACAGACCAGCTTCCATCCTTTCCAAACCAAGTACATTGCCAGACTGTTCAACACACACTGCTATTCTCTTTTAAAGAAGTAACCTCTCTGACCAACATCTGTGGTCTCAAAACTAGATTTACAAAGAATACCGTTATATCGATACTGCAGAGGTTGAGTACATTCATCGAATTCGCAACTTCATTCACATTTATGGGCGAAATGTCTTGAAAAACGACGTGCCAAAATAACACAGTCTCTTTTCACATCTTTCAGAATGAGAAACACGCCTATCAACTTTCGTTTATGTCGCACAACTGCTTCTTCGTGAGGCGATTTTTTTCCGTCAGCGTAGACTCCACGTACGTTCGCATGTTCAGAATATTAAAACTAAATTTTCCGTTACGCTATAGCTCATTTGTGTAATAACAGTACGAATGCGATGACGTTACACTGATGATTTCACGCACGTGTTGTTTGTGAAATACGATGTAATCGAGTGGAACGAGCTTGTCAGTTTTTTCGTCATTAACACAGTGTTAGCTCGTTTTCGTTGCGATGACGGTTCCATTAATTTAGCGGTTGATGCAGAGCGTATTGTATAACAGGAGCCCATGATGAATTAAAACTGCTTACTGACCTATTATGTGGATTGCACCCCTCTGTCATACCCCACACATGCAAAGCATTAATCCGACCTATCCTCTCTAATACAATATCTCCCGGATATTCGCTACACCAAAATTGTACCACTCTCTCCAACACTTCCAAGGCAATAGACTGTGAGCGACCACTCTCCTATTCGGACCCTGTGTAAACTTATTCATTTCCCCTGTCGCCTCTGCCATATTGAAGACGTTCGGATTACCTATAGTTCCCTTATAAACGGTGATTATAATTAAAGTTAAACTTTCAAAATGCTCTAGAAATAACAACAATGGCCAGACTGACGTCAAATTACAACAGAATATTATCGGACAAAGGGGAAAACGTATGGCATAAGAAAAAAAGTGTGAAAATTGATCAATAGATGGCGCAGTATGTGTCAGAATACGTAAATGAAAACACGGCCCATTGAAGTTGGTATAAACTCATCGGGTACACAAAATCTTTTCACGTGTGCGACCCATTTTGCACGAGTTGTTTCCTGTTGACCTGTCAGCAAGAGAGCCCATTGCTTTAGAATTTCTCTCTCACATGGAAGTGGACAATGATTGGCCGTGGAAGATTTTGTGGACAGGATATGTCAGTACACAGAATTGTCGAATGTGGGCAACGGAAAATCGACACGCAAATCAGCCAGTACCACTTCATCCTGAAAAGGTCACTGTGTGGTGCGGGTTTACAGCATCATTCATCATAGGGCCATACTTTTGCGAAGAGAAAGGTGCTTCCGGTCCTGTTACCCGTACCGTCACTGGTAAGCGCTGTAAGTGTGTTTTGCGCAACCACGTCATTCCAGCTCTCCGACAGCGTCGATGTGTAGATGGGAACGTTTTTATGCAAGATGCCTCACCTCCGCACATTGCAAATACAGTTAAGCAGCTGCTGAAGCCCCATTTCGGAAATGCTAGAATTATCAGCCGCCATTTCCCTACAGCCTGGCGGTCCCGATCACTTGGTCTTAATCCGTGTGACTTCTGGCTGTGGGGCTATCAGAAAGATGTTGTGTTCAGTGTTTCGATTGCAAACTTAGCTGCATTGAAGTCACTAATTGCACAAGACATTCTGAACGTGACCCACTTCGATCACTTGTGGAACGTTCTGTTTCTCGATTTCAACTTGTTACAGAAAACGGTGGTCAGCATATTGCACATGTTTTGCGCTAGTAACACGGAAATTAATAACCCGATTTGATTTTGATTGATGATTTTTATGCGGTTTTTGGCCTCAGGAAAATTAAAAACCGATGTGAGTGATGCTTTGTATGTGGTTTTTGGCAATTAATAACCGATTTTTGCCATCCGATGTGATATGACTTTGCCGTGGTGGGTGGGCTTACGTAACTAACAGTATCATACCTGTACACCCATACACACTGAGTAGTACAGTTTGTTTAACGTCAAACGTACACCTTAGGCATTGTTGTATGATTCATTTGTCATTTGTAGTCGACCACTATTGAATTATGATGCTTACAGCGCTATCTGTTGCTACATTTTGTAACTATTTATTTTTCTCCTGCCATACGTTTTCCCTCTTCTCCGATAATATTACATTGCAATTTACGTCATTCTGCTCAGCTGTTCGAAAGTTTAACTTTAATTACAATCACCCTGTGTTTTATACAAACCACCCAACCGTATCATCCCTGATTACTTTTCCTGGTTCTTAGCATTTGCCCCCAATCTTTTTTCTTCTATCCACACTTCTCACTCTCTGTTTAACTGCCTGATTCCGAATAATTATCCCCTACACCATATCTTACCAAGACACTGTTCCACGAAAAATTCATCACCTTCTACTTAACTGCTAATCACGAAAAATTATCTTTTATCTCTTAAGAAACCGTAAGAACCGCATCGCTGCTTTCTCATAAATACATTCTGAAGTCTTTAAATCACTTTTACATGTTTTTAATCTCTTTCAGTTGGAAAGGAGGGATAAATTAAAAATGAAAACCATACGTAGTGTGCGCGCGGCAGCTGGCGAATTGACATACTAAGGCATCTATGTACGAAATCCATCGAAGTGGGAATACATTATCGCCAGACATGTTGACACAATGTCCGAAATGTGATGAATGAAGGAGTTAAAAGGAAAGTAACAGAAGACGACCACAGATAATGCACTCATCACGGACTAAGTAATGTGGAGCTAAAAACTGGAAAGCGGCAGGCTGTAATACAATCATAATGTGCGGAAAAATACTGAACACCCTGTAAAAGTTCCACTGCTAGGTATAGTTCTATTTATAATGTGACGTTTAGCTGGAGAGTTGATTTTTTGAGTACTTGACAACGCCTGAACAACGCATGCCATTGAAGCAAAGAAATCTTGATATATTCCTAGGAAATTTACTATCATGATATTTGTCTGTGTTCCCACGACGCGTCATCTCATCTTATTAGAACACCGTTCACAAACAATTCATCTACCAACCACGTCTGATATGTATTAGATGGGAATGGTGTGAGGAAAATGTGAAAGTTACGGAAGCACCCGCATCTGTCGTGTTTCACAGAAGAGAGCACATGTAGCTAGGCATTGTCCTCGTGAAGCACGACATGTGGAGTTGGTAGCAGTTCTGCCCAGTTCCAAATCACACACTTGTTGATACCACTTTTAGAGGTCGACGAGCATATCGACATTTTCTGTGATATTCCCAGGTTATGATTTGGGTTTTCAGTGGCTGACTTTGTTGTAACGCTGAACTTTCTGATTACAATACTGGACGCTGCTCGGTAAGCATGTATGTTACTTATATATACCCTTCAACACTAGTTGTTCATGCTACATATCCGTTGAGTTCTGATTTGGGCCATTACTTCTGGTCTGGCAGTGTATTTTGCTTTTACGATGTTACAACATTGTCATCCCGTATCTCGACAAAGCCTATGGGATAGCTTATATTTATATCATACTTCTTCCGCTGGATCCAATTTTTGCTCTTTATATTTCAATATTTCAGAGATAATAAATCGTATCCCGTTACATTCATGGAAAATATTTCCTCCAACCAATATTACAAAATTGGTGTTGTCACTTCCGGAGATGCTTACGATTGCAGCTGTTAATGACAATCACCTCCAATGCCATTTGCACTACTTGCACACAATTTTCTTGAAAGACCTTAATCAAGAGTACGACCCATATTTAAAGCTATTAGCTTTGTAGGGTACGGACGCACACCTGTCTTAATGTGCTATTACTGTTCTTCTAACGTCTCATTACCTGACGAAAACTTTAGGCACGATATGATTGACTAAACATGAATGTCTAAGCACATTGTGGGTACTGTTTATTAATTAGAAATGTTTATTCAGCCTAAGTGCTGGCAGTCCAACGAAGTGAAGATCTGTGAACACAGTTAAGTATTCTCCAAGTCCTGACAACCAGTCTACCGTTCTCCTACATCGACATACACTATTTGAAGAAAAGTATCCGGACATCTGGCTGAAAATTGCTTACAAGTTCGTGGCGCCCTGCATCGGTAGTACTGGAATTCAATATGATGTTGGCCCACCGTTAGCTTTTATGGCAGCTTCCACTCTTGGAGGCATACGTTCAATAAGATGCTGTAAGGTTTGTTTGGGAATGGCTGCCCGTTCTTCACGGAGTGCTGCACTGAGGAGAGGTATCGGTGTCGGTCGGTGAGGCCTGGCACGAAGTCGGCGTTCTAAAACATCCAAAAGGTGTTCTATAGGATTCAGGTCAGGACTCTGTGCAGGCCAGTCCATTACTGTGGTGTTATTGTCGTGTGACCACTCCGCCACAGGACGTTCATTATGAACAGGTGCTCGATAGTGTTGAAACATGCAATTGTCATCCCCAAATTGCTCATCAGCAGTGGGAAACAAGAAGGTTCTTAAAACATAATTATAGGCCTATGCTTTGATAGTGCCACGCAAAACAACAAGGGGTGCAAGCCCCCTCCATGAAAAACACGACCACACCATAACGCCACCACCTCCGAATTTTACTGCTGGCTCTACACTCGCTGGCAGATGACGTTCACCTGGCGTTCACCATACCCACACGTTGCCATCGGATCGCCACATTGTGTACAGTGATTCGTCACTCCACACAACGTTTTTCCACTGTTCAATCGTCCAATGTTCACTCTCCTTACTCTAGGCGAGGCGTCGTTTGGCAGTTACCGGCGTTATGTGTGGCTTATGAGCAGCCGCTCCACCATGAAATCCAAGTTTTCTCACCTCCCGTCTAACTGTCATAGTACTTTGCAGTGGATCCTGATGCAATTTGGAATTCCTGTGTGATGGTTTGGATACACGTCTGCCTATCACACATTACGACCCTCTTCAAGTGTCGGCGGTCTCTGTGAGTCAACACATGATGTTGGCCTGTACGCTCTTGTGCTGTATGTGTCCTTCACATTTCCACTTCACTATCACATCAAAAACAGTGGACTAGGGATGTTTAGGAATATGTAAATCTCGCGTACAGACGTATGACACAAGTGACATCCAATCCCCTGAGCGCTTTCGAAGTCCGTGAGTTCCGCCGAGTGCCCCATTCTGCTCTCTCACGATGGCTAATGACTACTGAGGTCGTTAATACGGAGTACCTGGCAGTAGGTGGCAGCACAATGCGCCTAATATGAAAAACGTATACTTTTGATCACATAGTGTTCATAATCCTCAAGCCGCCATACGGCTCTATGGCGTTGGGTGCCCTGTACCACTGTTAGTTGTTCCACTTCCTGTTTCAGCCGCAAATAGACCAAGAGAAAACTGAGTATGTGCTTCGTTACGAGCCCTTATTTATCTTGTCTTAGTGGTCCTTAGGCGGGATATGTGTTGGTGGCGAAAAGAATGTTTTCCCCCCTCCTGAGATTCCCATTTGAGTTTGCGGAGTATTTTCGCGTGTTGATCGAAGCTATCTGTAACCAATACAACAGCACGCCTCCGAGTTGCCTCCATGCCTTACTTCCAACCATGTATCCCAATCACCTGAACAGTTCTCAAGAATGGGCCATACACGTGTTCTGCACGCAGCGAGCCTGCTTTATGTGTGAGCTACACTTCCTGAAATTCTCCCACTAAACCAAAGTCGACCATTCGTCTTTCCTATATCTGACTTCACATTTTCGTTCCGTTTGATGTCGCTTTGCAACGGTACACCTAGGTGTTTAATCGATGTGACTGTCTGGCAACACACAACAAATACTGCAGTCGAACATTACAGGATTTCTAGTCGTATTCACATGAATTAACTTACATTTTTTCGCGCTTTAGTCAAGCTGCCATTCATCACACAAAATTGTATGAAATTCATCTTGCATCCTTCTACAGTTTGTCAAGGACGATACTTCCCAGTATCAACGAATAATCGCAAACTGCTGCTTACCCAGATCGTTTATGCACATACAGAACAAGAGCGCTACTATTATACTTTCCTGGGCATCCTGTAGACAGCAGTGCATTCTATGTCGATTCGTACAGAGGAGGTTTCACTTCTCGAGAAAGGCAGCGATGCGCGAGCAGTTGCTCTTTACGTGTACTAGGGACGCGAGAGATGGTACGCAGGCACTTTGTACGCCACCCGTGATCCGGTGAGGTCGTGAGGGCTCGTGGCGGTCTCGCGAGCACCACTGCCGGCAGCATTATTTATTCGCTTCGGCGGCGGACGCCTCACTGGCCGGCAAAGTCCCTCAAGTAATTTAGTCGTCGGCCGCGGAACGTCCAGCTCTAGTTCCAGTTCGTGTGGCGTCCCCCGAGAGGCAGGGCCGCCAACTTTGTGGAAGCCAGCCGGCTCCAGCGAGCAAAAAGGCGAACGAGCGAAAAAGCATCGCGTGGTGGCGGGAGTGGCTGGCGGCTGGCCGTTCCGTGCTACTTCCCGCTGTTCCCAGCCGGCACGTAGAGTAAACGCTGTGCGTCAGCGGAGGACTGCAGGCAGAGAGAGAGAGAGAGAGAAATGGGAGAAGGAAGCGAGCGGGCGAGAACACAGAGAGCACTGCATTCCTAACTGAATGTTTCCACATTGCTAACTAATGCAACAAAAGATCTCATTCCGAAATCTTATTACAGTGATGCAGTACTGCAGACTCTATTCCGTATGGATAATAATGTTACTGACTAGTGGACCGCGCCTACTCGAAATCATCAACTTCGTCCGAATTTGTGGTACATGCACGGTCTGACCAGAAATTAAAATGACAAGAGTACGATCGCCAGATGTCCAAGAGTCTAGAAAAAAAAAAAAAAAAAAAGAAAAATTGGCACGGGTCGAGCGAGGGATGGGCAATTTATCTCAACAATAGCTACTAGGCAGAGGATGGCCCAGCAGAAAACGAACACGACAGTAAGCGGAAGGTCGTGGAGTCGAGTCCCTTTCCACGTACTTTTCTTACTTTAAAATGGCTCTGAGCACTACGGGACTTAACATCTGAGGTCATCAGTCCCCTAGAACTAAGAACTACTTAAACGTAACTAACCTTAGGACATCACACACATCCATGCCCGAGGCAGGATTCAAACCTGCTACCGTAGCGGTAGCGCGGTTCCAGACTGGAGCGCCTAGAACCGCTCCGCGACACCGGCCGGCTCTTACTTTAAATTTTTACGTTAACTACACTGTGGATAAACTGAAATACTGCCCAACGAATTGTATTTATTAATACGAGGTGTGATCGTAAAATAACGCGACTGATGCTGTCACAGTAAGTACGCATACGTAAAGATGATCGAAAATAATTGTGAAGCTTCAAGACTTCTTACAAGTAAGTCTACACAAGGGATGCATTTCGATTTGATTGGCTTTGAATACGTTGTTGCGTAGAGTAAAGTAAGACATTTTCTTGTACGTACCCAACTGGCCTTAATGGGGTGAAACATCACCTGAAAAAATCGTGAATATTTTAAATGAATACCATTGTAATTGAAACGAAAGTAATATAGGTTTTAATGTGCATTACGACGATGCAACCCGGTTTGTCGGAAAAAATCATTTTTTCCGAAATCACCTCTACCCCACAATTTTGATTTTCATTTCGGCATTTGACTGCGATAATACCAATACCAAATTCAATCATATATGATGAAGTGTTTTTCCAAAGACACATTTGTCGGAAATAAGCTAAAAACATCTCGATACCGCTGTCCGAGTGCTCGATACGTACCCACTTCAGTGCCCAATTGTTATATTAGGTACTTTAATAAATCTTTCCCCTATAGATAATTTCTAAATGCATACGTTGTTATATACACATACATTACTTTCATTTTATTACTATAAAATACTATGTTTTGTATTTTCTTTTACATTTGATGCATTTTTTTTTCAAGATATAAATTTTTCAGATTTAATTATGTTGTTTCTGAAATTGTTTGTACATCGTTGTTGTAACAATACTATAAATCTGTACAATAATAAGAAAGCGCAGATATGATTGGGTAAAAAAAATGCAGAATGAACTTTGATTCTGCGCACCAAGCATATCGAACAGTTACATTATCACATCTTATATGACTGAATTTGGCATTAACATGTTATACGTTTTGCTGTTACTGAAACGCCGAAATGAAAAATTGATTGTGGGTAGAGGATTTAGAAAAAAATGACCTTTTTGAAAAATCTGGGTGCATCTTTGTAACATACATTAAACACCGTAGAACATTTATTATAAGTTTTTTACTCGTTTTTATTTTTTGCCTTTTTTTAAAAAAAACTGTTATTGTTTCAACGGTATTCATTCAGAAATATTAAACTTAGTTATATATATATATATATATATATATATATATATATATATATATATATATATATAAAATATGTGTCTCTTTTATCGCTCTGCATCAAAATCTAA
Organism: Schistocerca serialis cubense; assembly: GCF_023864345.2. NCBI lineage: Eukaryota > Metazoa > Arthropoda > Insecta > Orthoptera > Acrididae > Schistocerca > Schistocerca serialis. Next base: position 237,944,031 of record NC_064645.1, on the reverse strand, counting down.
GTGTTTCCCTTGGGTACTTTGTCAGTCGAATGCGACATCTAATCAGTGTGGCCGTTGCCTTCGCATGTGTAAGAGCTGTTACTTTTTTTACCGGAAAAATGATTAGTGTAGCAACAAGGCAATGAATTATCGTGAAGTTTCACATGGAACGTGGAGAATATTGACACTGAAACTTATATTTTACTAAAAGGAGTGAATAGCGAAGACTTTTTATCACGTAAGCGAGCTTTAGAGTGGTTCAGGCGTTCCCAAGACGACCGAGAGGAGCGAAAAGAACTAGAATGAGCAAACGAAAATTCGATATTCTTGGAATTGTGTATCATCACAGGGTTCACGAAGGTAAAGCTGTTAATCAACTACCCTGACATTCTTGCACAACTTAGAAAGAAAATAAGAAAAAAAGATCCGAGTCGTGGAAGAACAAATCATTGTTTCTGCATCAACACAACGCACCACTTCATACCGATTGCCTGTTGAGGGATTTCTAGCGATGTACAACATCTCAGTGTTAGAGCATCCACGTTAATCTCGTGACGTAGAGCTGTGAGCCTTTTGTCTACTCCCCGAAGTCAAATATGAATCTAGTGATACATAATATAACATCTAAACAAGACTTATTATTCATTCAAAACTAAAATTACTGAAACAATGACCAATAAAATGAGTTGCGACGTAAATTCGCGTAGGAAACATGCTACCGGGTTGTGACTTGTGAGCACTTCTAATCTATATTACTAAAAGTAAAGCTGTAAAACCGTCTTGTCTGTCTGTTTGAACACACTAATCTCCAGAACTAGCCCACGAATTTCCATGAAGTTTTCGGAGGTAACTTGAGCGTAGTTTGGAGAAATAAGGTGAAGCGCCCAAAAAAGAAGGAAAAAAAAAACGTACAAACAGGTATACGGAATGGCACAATACGGTGCATTCGCAAGCGCCTATGTAAGTCAACAAGTGTCTGGCACAGCTATTAAATCGGTTACTGCTGCTACAATGGCAGATTATCAAGACTTCAGCGTGTTTGAACATGATCTTAGTCGGCGCACGAGCTATGGGACACAGCATCTTCGAGGTAGCGACGAAGTAGTGATTTTCCCGTACCACCATTTCACGAGTGTACTGTGATTATCAGGAATCAGGTAAAAACACCAAATCTCCGACATCGCTGCGACCGGTAAAACGATAATGCAAGAACGGTATCAACGACGACTGAAGAGACTCGATCGACGTGACAGAAGTGCAACTCTTCCGCAAATTGCTGCAGATTTCAATGCTGAGCCATCAACAAGTGTCAAGCGTGCGAACCATTCAACGAAACGTCATCGATATGGGCTTTAGGAGCCGAAGGTGCACTCGTGAGCGCTTGATGACTGCGTGACACAAAGCCTTACGCCTCACCTGAGCCCGTCAACACCGACATTCGACTGTCGATGATTGGAAACATGTTGTCTGTTGCATCGAGCAGATGGACGTGTACGGGTGTGGAGACAACCTCAAGAGTCCATGGACCCTGCATGTCAGCAGGGGACTGTTCAGGCTGGTGGAGGTTCTATAAAGGAATGGGGCGTGTGCAGTTGGAGTGATATGGGACCCCCGATACCACTAGATGCGACTCTGACAGGTGACACGTACAGAAGCATTCTGTCTGATCACCCGCATCCACTGATGTCCATTGTGCATTCCGACGGACTTGGGCAATTCCAGCAGGACAATGCTACACCTCACACGTCCTGAATTGCTACAGAGTGGCTCCAGGAAACTCTTCTGAGTTTAAACACTTCCGCTGGCCACCAAATTCCCCAGACATGAACATTACTGAGCATATCTGGGATGCCCTGCAACGTGCTGTGCGTCACCCACTTTTACTCTTACGGATTTATGGACAGCCCTCCAGGATTCACGGTGTCAATTACCTGCAGCACTACTTCAGACATTAGTCGTGTCTATGCCACGTCACGTTGCAGCACTTCTGTATGCAGGCGGGGGCCCTACACGATATTAAGCAGATGTACCAGTTTCTTTGGCTCTTCAGTGTATATAGGCTTTACCTCATCAAAGTCGGAAAGGGAGGAAAAAGATATCGTAATTTAAAGTTTTATCTGAAATCGTCTGCTCAGCTAGGTCAAAAAAATGGGTCAAATGGCTCCGAGCACTATGGGCCTAAACATCTGAGGTCATCAGTCCACTAGAACTTAGAACTACTTAAACGTAACTAACCTAAGGACATCACATACATCCATGCCCGAGGCAGGATTCGAACCTGCGACCGTAGCAGTCGCGCGGTTCCGGACTGAGCGCCTAGAACCGCTAGACCACCGCGGACGGCTGCTCAGCTTGGTAGTTCGGGTGTTTAATCACGTGGGCGTAGTACATTGAAGAATCAGTAGATAGTGCTGTTATTTTCGTAGTACAGTTAGGAACCAATGGCGTTGTTAATTTTTTTTTTTAGCTCAGTTGCAAATGTATTTTCGGAAGTCTGTCGGAGACAGAATTAAGCGCCGCAATTTTATCTTACCGCATAGACTTTATAAGCGACGTATTAAAAGCTTAACGACATTTGTTTGGAATTTTGGTGGGTTTCATTTATATTTGAGTTCTTTCCTATGACTGTTTTTTGTTTTTTCGGTTTAGTGATACAAGTATTTTCGCAATTTTATGTCAGTAGCAGAATTAAATACCGAAATCTCTTCTTTACGAATATAAGCTAATATTTAGGTCAATCGCCTAGTATATACGGATTTCCTGATTTTGTTTCGTGTGTTAAAAGTTTAACCAGATTGATCTGTTTCTTTCGATTTGGGTGACTACTCCTTAGATTTTGATTTGGTTTTGTTCTCGAATAAAAACTCTATAGAGTTGTGGCGTCTTTCTGAATACACCACAATAACTAAACGACCGCAGCTCGTGGTCGTGCGGTAGCGTTCTCGCTTCCCACGCCCGGGTTCTCGGGTTCGATTCCCGGCGGGGTCATGGATTTTTTCTGCCTCGTGATGACTGGGTGTTGTGTGATGTCCTTAGGTTAGTTAGGTTTAAGTAGTTCTAAGTTCTAGGGGACTGATGACCATAGATGTTAAGTCCCATACTGCTCAGAGCCATTTTTGATACACAGACACAGGAATTCAGTTAAGATCGTGAAGTAGGACTTGTTGCAATTCGAGAACATCAGTCTTCACCTCGCACTCTGGAGTGCGACATAACTCTGAGACGTCATGAATCATCTCGCTCCTCAGAACCCTTCACTCACGGAAGCTTAGGGTTACTTCTCTCCAAAGTAACATCATAGATGCGAAGGGATTGGCGCAGTGAGTTTTTATATCCCGACTGCCGCTTATTCCAAACTATTTACGAGTAAAATTCCCTGCAAATTTAAGTTATGCAATGAGCATAAACAAAGCTTAGGGCTAGAGGCTGCATGTTGCAGGCATGGACCTCAGAGTCAGCTGCTTTTCGCACAGTCAGTTCAGTGTTGCTCTTTCCCGTGTTACTGAAGCGAACAAGCTCTCCGTTCATACCTCCAATCATAGTACTTCAAAAGATGTATACAAAGGAGCTTTACACTTGTACGTCAAAAATTTATTCCAAATGTATGAAATCTCAGACACAGCTATAAATAAATATCTGGGCAATGCCGGGATTCTCGGCCAGTCTATATTTCTAAACCACTATCCCATCACTAAGTACCAGTTGCAGGTGCCCTATCTAACGGCTTCCAGAGGCTACAAACATTTTAGTTTTAAATATTTTGCGTAATTATTGAGCAAATGCAAAAAATTTAAATGCTGTCATAATCTGCATAATAAGAGATATACTATTATGTTAAAAGTGTAACACAACGGACAAGTATTGCAGTTAGCAACTGTGTGTCTGTCTTGAAGTAGCAGCATAACGTCATTTCGCCACTTCGTCCTAATGAATACGTTCGTTGTGCGTCCTACACCGATTTCTGTGTATATTTCACAAAGTGTTGATTGTCTGTTAGCACTGACAACTCTACGCAAACGCCGCTGCTCTCGGTATTTAAGTGAAGGCCGTCGGCAATCGCCTCACCGGTGGTGAAAGGCAAACCACTGGCCAAGCCCCTTCCTGGTCTCCAGTCGCCGCTGGAAAAATATCTGGAGACGGAGTCGGGCAGGACGCACTAATACGCAACGACGCACCGCGGGGGCTGTAGCGGATATTGCATGCAGCGCGGCGACGGAGGACAAGTTTTCAATAATCTTTTATATTACATGGCGGGTAGGCGGGGAGAAATACGTTGACGACTACCAGGGGGTTCATAACTGGAGCGGTACCAACTGCAGACCTCACTCTCCTGAGAGACTGCCGCGCTTCCACCAACCTCCCGGAAACTCTCTACACCGCCAGCATTACGAGGGACCTACAACTTTCTCCAGTTAAGTAATCTCTATAAGCCCTCTACCGTGTTCCGCTAACTGCGGGCACCACAACATACCAGCAGAGGTGTCGGAACGTCGACAATGTATGAAGAAATTGAACAGGAACTTTATGCGGCCTAACAACCAAGAAACTTTTACCTTCAATCAGGTCAGCCACGGAACGTTGCACACTTACGTTGTCTTTCCGTCAGACACTGTTGAATATTTGTGAGATCGCATGAGCGGAATGACTAGTTTCTAGAAAAGAGGTCATCTACTTCTACGTCTAGATGATTAATCTGCAATTCACAATTAAGTGCCTGGCAGACGGTTTATCGAACCGCATTCAAGCTATTTCTGTACCATTCCACGATTCAACAGCGCGCAGGGAAAACGAACACTTCAATATTACTGTGCGAGCTCTGATTTATTTTACTATGATGATTGTTTCTGCCTTTGTAGGTAGCCCAACAAAATATTCATCCATTCGAAGGAGAAAGTTGGTGTTCAAAATTTCATGAGCAGATCGTGCCTCCGTGTATCATATCCGTGGCAGCCTCTCCTCCGTTTCACGAAAAACTGTAATCTCCTTCCTCCTTCCTTCTTCCATCTATTGTCCACATTAAACAATGCCCAGTCTAAGTAATTAATAAGCAAAGTCTTTTATGAAGATTTCAGAGGAGTGACGATTACAATGAACTTTCAAGTTTTGTTACCTTGTCTTATTGTGATGGCTCCAATTCGTCTTGTCTAGGGGTCTCATTCTTGAAGCTGAAAATTTAACGTCAGATCTTCACGGTTGGATTGAATTAAATAAATTGGAATATTGTTGTTACAGAATTTTTTTACGTAAATCTGTTTTCATCTGATTTTCTCACATTTTAGTGTATCATACAGTATTTTGATTTTTCACATTAACAAAGCCGAAATTACATTGTTTGAACCTATTATACAAAAATACGTCCGATCACATCAGAGGCAAGCTTACGACTCTCACACTCTTCGGAAATAACAAAGTTCTAAAGGGTTTACAATTTTTCTTAACCAATGCATTCCTACTAGTTTTCTTTACATTATTAATTTCGACTATTATTTCATAAATCAATCCAGAAATAAGCATAGTAAACAGAACACGATTGCATAATTAATAATAGAAATTGCAAGTGAGCATATAATTCGTAACTTCAAATATCTCTAAAAAAATAATTTTAACTGGACATTTAGAACTAGTACTTATCGATTATAGTATCGAAACTAAAATATTGTATAAAGTATGGAAGTGAAACATGGACGATAAATAGTTTGGACAAGAAGAGAGTAGAAGCTTTCGAAACGTGGTTCTACAGAAGAATGCTGAAGATTAGATGGGTATATCACATAAGTAATGAGGAGGTATTGAATAGAATTTGTGAGAAGAGGAGTTTGTGGCACAACTTGACAAGAAGAAGGGACCGGTTGGTAGGACATGTTCTGAGGCATCAAGGGATCACAATTTAGCATTGGAGGGCAGCGTGGAGGGTAAAAATCGTAGAGGGAGACCAAGAGATGAATACACTAAGCAGATTCAGAAGGATGTAGGTTGCAGTAAGTACTGGGAGATGAAGAAGCTTGCACAGGATAGAGTAGCATGGAGAGCTGCATCAAACCAGTCTCAGGACTGAAGACCACAACAACAACAACATAGACAATGAAACTGAAAATGTTTCGGAAAATGCTGATTCTGTGTTAAATGATCGTACTGAAAATGTGGACACTGTCGCTCCTGACCACAACGACGTAGTAGATTTGGATGATGACGTCAGACACACTGAATCTGACGTCAACATTGCAAATGAGCCAACAGTGGAGTCACACAGATTAAGTCATGATACTGCTTCAGCTAAAACATTGCCAACAGTAGATAATGGGGAGATAGAAATCAGCAAGGAGCTAAATACGTTATCTATGTTATTATTATTACCTTTAAAAAAACTAACGAAGAGATAAAAGCCGAGTTAAGAGAAACAAAAGGTGATGTCAGAAAGCATATGCAGTAATGACTCAAATCAGTAGCAATTTTAAGGCTTTAGAACATTAGGTATCAAAACATGAAGCTAAAACTGTGGCTTCTTCCAGTAAAATAGATCGAGAAACAAAAGAATGGGGTAAGAAATTAGAATTATGTAAGCTTGAGATAAATCAGAAGTTTGATTGTAAAATTAAAAAGCTGAATGGTGATATGGGGGCTGAGGATTGTGTAATATCAACAATAAGTAGTAATGTTAGCCAAGTAATAAACGAGCAAAGCAAGGCTGCTAAAGAAAGTAATGATAAACATGAACAGCACTTAAGTGAGTTAGAAAACGTCAAAGGTGAGCAGCAGGTACTTAGTCTTAAGGTTTCACAAATAGATGCTCACTGTAAAGGTACCACAGATGCCATTCAAGATAAATTGAAGGAATTTGAGCAAGCAATTAAGCAATTTGCTGACAAAAGTAAGGACAGAGTGTGTGTACATGCTAGTGATGTAACAAATCCCACTATTGTTTACCATCCTTTCTCTAGTAAAGGTAACATACATCCAGTTGATTTTATTAAACAGTTCGAGGGTACACTTCCTGAAAATCTAACAGAACAACAAAAAATAAAAGCTATGGCAAGTAGATTTCAGGGAGACGTAATATCATTGGGAACCGGGGTCAGTAACACATGTACCGTATACAAGGAATTTGTACAAGAATTTTTAAATCAATACTGGTCTACCAGCACACAAAATAGCGTCAGGAGTGAAATTTTTGAGGGAAGGAGTTTCGCTAGTAGTGGTTGTAACAGTTACAAAGAGTTTTTCAACAATATTGGGAAAAGAATCAACGCTTAACTGAACCTTTAAGAGAATCAGACCTCATAGAAATAATCATACTTAAATTTCCAGTGTCTGTACAAGAGAAGTTAATCAATGTAAACAAAAGCGATGTTAATAACCTACTGCATGTCCTCGAGCAGTTAGATGCGTTGTCAGGCAACAAGCAAGTGCAGGAAGGCTGGAGAAGGTAGTATCGAATTGAAGAATTGGTATTGATCAAGGCAAGAAACAGGTCTTCTAAGATAAATTCAGAAATTAAGAAGTTTCATGAATTTTATGAAGGCCATACAAAATAATTAGGATACCACACCCCAGTGCTGTGGAAGTAGCTAACATATAAACGGGAGTAAGCAAAGGACTCTACAATATCGTAGACGTAAAAAAATACTATGAACATTAGTAACTCTCAGGGGACAATAGCGTTCTTTGCATTGCTAGGTAGATGACGACTACCAGGTACCCGAGTTAACTGACAGCATTACTTCATTTTCTTTCATGCTGTTCGTTCTTCCTCTTATTTCATTCTGAGCTATATTCTGTCTTCTTTAAGTTCTTCTCTATCCACGGCTATGACAATTTTTTACCCGATTTGTGACAACAAACATAATTAGTGACAGCATAGTAACCCAGCAGTATAAACATCTGCAACACACGGGTGAGAAATAGGAATTGACGGAAAATAAGTGAACAGTGAGTTTTATAAAACCGAAGTGCAGCATCACAAATACACAAGCTAGAGAACACAGTATTACGTTGCCTTAAGAAACATCAGTATAAGATTTTAATGACATTACACCTATCACAAGGTATACAGTGGAACGATTTAATTTTGAATTTTAAGAACTATTAAGTACTACACATCACGCATTATGTTTGAAAAACCTGGAAAAACTAGCAAGTAAGTGAAATTTGGGCTCTTATTACAGACCTAAGCTACCAGATGCTGAAGAAGAGGACGACGCTAAACCAGGTAAGTGAACATGACGAAAGAATGAGGTTTGGTGGCAGAAAACGATGTCAGGAGATTATTAGTACAAAAGTTGTATTAAGTTTTGTGGAAATAAATATATTATATTCTGAAGTATGAATTGCCGGCGAAGCAATTTCCGCTGAGAGAAGAGAGTATGTATTTATAGGCAAGGGATGGTCCTGCCAAAGAGGTTTATGTTGTGGAGAAATATTATTAGGCGACAGGTAAGTCGGCCAATTGCAAATGAAGAAGTGAGGCGATGAGAATTATTCGGCGACGTGTAAGTCTGCCCATTATTTATGAAGTATGACGAAGTGGAGGTACAAGGCGACGTGTGAGTCGGCCCATTATTAACGAGGTATTTATTGGCGAAGTGGTTCCGCCAACTGGTTATGAAGTACGAGACAATAGACGTATTGTTATTGACGTGAGCAAGACACAACACCAGCATGAACATCTGAAGGGACACAGACACAAAACAATTACGATTTAAAGATAAGACCACGTTATATAAGATGTGGTGAATAGCTCACTGGTTTATAAAAAGAAGAACAAAAACTACAATGCTAGCAATGAATAGTTCAGACAGCCCCTGCATGAAGTCACATAATACTTACATACGACTTTTGACACAGGAATGATTACAGAAGTGTACACATATGAACACATTAATACAGTTCCACTGGTTGTAGAAATAGTAACAACGCATACACGAGAAGAGAAAGGTATGGTAACTTTTACTGTTGAGTGACGCAACGTTTCTGACAGCCAAAATTTTCATTAAGAGATTTATTCTGAAGTGTTCTTTCAATATCTGTGAATCGCAACTGTGTGCCTATTAACGGTTAAGAAAACTGTTTATGTAATATCTAAAATGATACTGTATTGAAAAATGTAGAAATAACGTATGAGAATGAGTTGGAGGTGCAGTCATATAAGTCTGCATAATGAAACAGTTATACGGCGCTGAGCTGTCTGTCAGAGTTAAAGCGTACGGCAACAGCTAGCGTCTTTACGAATGAGTCATGGCGCTAGTACTGGACGTCACATGTTGTGAATGGACATCGACCCATCATACGCTGCGGGCAACGTCCTAGCCATATGATAGCAGTCACTGTTTAAAAGCAGTGGCACTGCATTCAAACAGAATGAAGTTTACTTTTTAGGTCTAGTCATGTACATATTCATTGTATTGTATAATAAAAAGGTTGTTTCAGGGATTAGTTAACTTTTATTAGAAATCTAATATAAGGCATTTTGTATTGTTACATGAAATGTACCTGTCCTGTATTCTGTAGTTGGAGACAGAATGGACAGTCACTTGTCAAACCCAGCACCAGTTGAAATGAACTACGCAATACAAGACCACTTAATGGAAGCCACTGTTGGTGTTGCGAGTCACATGCGTTTGTTCCTGTAATAGTGAAAGTGTACGTAAAAGAGTGATTTTCAGTCATTTATTTTTGAAAGTGTGAATAGTGATTTTGAAAAAGATGGCAATGAGCCAAGAAGGTGTCTGTATTTTACTACAATTTATGTAATGCTGTAACTTATTTTGAGTTTCAATGGACGGCAATGAGCCGATAATAATGTGAACATTTGTGAGCTCTTAATGTTTTTTAGATAACTTCATAATCTTTTTGGGTAAATTTAAAAGACAGCTATAAGCTGATTTTTTCTTGTGTTTCAGATAACTATGTGATTTACTTTGAAAATTCGTTTATTTCTCACATTTTTTGTGTAATCACATGATGATATTCTAACTGTAAAATGTTTACTTATTGTTCATATTATTGTGTTAGGAGCTGAAGATGTAACTTTATGTTGACAATGTTTGTGGTGTAGGGTGTTACTGTTTTGGAATTTATGGCAGGCATCACATCATTTACTTCTTCTCAGATTTTGGAATTTTAATAATGATTTTAGGGCAGACTGGTTGATTTTTTAAAGTAGGACAGAGGATAGATTGGTTCTTGAGAGATTACCTATTGGTTCACAGTTCTATCAAAATTTGGTTCTATTTTTTCATATACTTCAAAAATTGCGTGTTGACTTCGAGAACACCCCAATTTTTGGAAATCTCAGAACGAAGGGGATGTCTAATATTTCTGGCTTTTTCAGGCATCATATTAGGCTCCAGGAAGCTACTCCCAGGGCAGTAGAGATGCAAGAAGCTTAGAGATGACGCAATGTGGGATGAGGTACCGGTGACAGATGTTAGATTCATTACCATTCCCGTGAGAAAGACCGCCTGCATGATGCTACTGCTCTGTGATTGGCTGCTGTGTTCGGCGGTTTGGCGCCAAAACGTTAAACTTTAGTTGCTATTATTAATTAAACCTGTCATCCAAATTACTTCATTTTTTTAAAATAAACATCTCTCAACAGCCAGCTATCAATCAGTCATATCCCCCCCAGGGGGTCCACAACTCTTTTGTGGATACATGCGTAGCGAGCACGGGACCCCGAGCTAATGTGGCCCTCCTTCCTTTCCGGGCTGCATACCTTCCTTTTCCGCATCCTTCCCTCTCCCCCATCTTCGCCCCTCCTCCCCTCACCTCTGGCTCTTTCCTTCCCTTTCTCCCCCTCTGGGAGTATGGTTTGTGCCTACGTCCGGAGACATACGCTCGTAAATGTATCGCATTCTACGCCTTCTCTGCTTGTCTGTCTTCATCCTTCCTTTGTCCTTCTCTTTTCCTTACCTCTTCTCTTTACCCTTTTCTCCGCTGCGGCGTTTGAGACCTCTCCTCTTTCCTTTCTCTTTCTTTGTTTTTCGCCTTCTCTTTCTTCCTCCCTGTGCTTGTCTGAAGGCCGACCCATGTATTTTTGTGCATAGCCAGTGACGGGGTAACGCGTAATTCCCCGCCCCGGGTAGAGAGGTAGGACACGTACGTACCCCCTGGTAATGGCCAGGCCCAGGGAGGGGTGATTACCCGAGCTGATACCTTCCGAAAGTGCCGATTGGTCCCTCCATCCGTTTGTCGGGAGGTGTGACCTGAGGTGTGAACAATCACCTATGGCGGGAGTGCCCTCAGAGAGGGCCCCCACAAGGGAGGAGTGCGCCATCGGAGACGCTGGTAATCATGGGAGATTCTTCCGCAATGGTTTCCTCACCTTCCACTATGTCTGCTCACAAGCGTAAATTCACTGAGTCTCAGCCACAGACAGTTCTTCCATCGTTGCCACAGTTCCTTGTTGTTTCTCAGTCTGACTAAGGTCACGACTTCTTCACGGTCAACCCTTTCATTATTCAGAAAAGTTTGCGACGCACTTGCAGGTCCTGTAAAGTCTTGTTCCAGATTACGGAATGGCACCTTGTTGTTAGAAACAGTCAGTGCCCTCCAGGCACAAAAATTGCTGTGTACTTCACTGCTCCACACCTTCCCTGTCCGGGTTGAAGTGCACCGCACTGTAAATTCCTCGCGTGGAGTCGTTTATACACGCTCCTTCGATGGATTGTCTGACGAAGAAATTCAGCACTACCTGTCTGACCAGGGCGTAACGGCTGTTCATAGAGTTACGAAAAGGGTTGACACAAACATCATTCCAACCCGCACTGTTGACAAAGTTCAACTCCTGTCGAAAATCAAAGCAAGCTATGAGATAATTTCCGTTCGCCCTTACTTCCCAAACCCTATGCGTTGCTATCAGTGTCAGCGGTTCAATCACACCAGCCAGTCCTGTTCCAATCCGGCCAAATGAATTAAGTGTGGCAAGAATGCCGATGAGTGTGCTTGTCCACCACCATCCCCTCGCTGCATCAACTGTATGGGTGACCACGCTGCTTCCTCTCGAGATTGCCCCGTTTTTAAGGACGAAAAGCTCATTCAGGAAATCAGAGTGAAGGAAAAGGTGTCGACCTTTGCTGCTCGAAAATTATTCGCCAGTCGACAGCCCACCGTGCCTCAGACAGGAAAATACAGCACTGTCCTTGCTTCTCCTTGGCCAACAAAGGAGGCGGCCACGCAGACTTGCAACCTCACCTTTAGTGCCACGGTCGTTAGATCGGCCAGTGCAAAGATCGCCCGTTCAACCTCACCACTTTCACCCGCCCACTCTATGGCTCACCCTTCATCGGGTTCTGCTAAATCTCGAGCCCAAAAGTCAGACACCAAGACTTCGAAAAAAGAGCATACTCGTGAAGATTTTTTATGTATCCCAACTTCATGACCATCGGTTCCTCCTCCTTCTAAACATCATATTTCCAAGAAGGCTACAAAGAAACCCAGTTCATCTCCTTATCCGCAAGGCGTGTCCCATCTACAGCACCACCTGTCGTCTTCTGTGTCGCCGAGACGCACTGCTGGCGGCCGATCAACCGGCCGATCGCTGGTGGCAGGGGCTGCTCCTGAACAACCTTCGGCTGAATGCCATTCCATGCTGTCGGTCGCAAGCTCTGAGCAGTCGTTGAGTTGACAGCAACCTTGGTCACATTCCTCCATTTTCTGTTCACCCTATGTCTATTATTCACTGGAATATCCGCGGCATTCGCGCCAATCGCGATGAAATGTCGATCCTCTTACGATCCTACTCGCCGGTCATCTTCTGTCTTCAGGAAACAAAGCTGCGTCCCCATGACCGCTTTGTTCTCCCTCATTTTCAGTCTGTCCGATATGAACTCCCCTCTGTTGAAGGCACTCCAGCCCATGGAGGACTCATGATTCTTCTCCATGATACTCTCCATTATCACCCAATCCACTTAAACACTTCCTTCCAAGCTGTCGCCGTCCGTCTTTCCCCTTCTGGATACACGTTCTCTCTTTGTACTGTATACATTCCATCTTCCACACCAATGGCACGAGCTGATCTCCTTCATCTTCTTGGTCAGCTTCCACCCCCCTATTTGCTGGTTGGGGACTTCAATGCCCACCACCCGCTTTGGGGATCTCCACAGCCTTGTCCATGTGGCTCACTATTGCTAGACGTCTTCCACCAAGCGGATCTAGTTTGCCTCAACACTGGGGTCCCTACATTTTTGTCTGCCTCCACGACAAATTTATCTCATTTGGACCTTGCGGTCGGTACTGTTGCGTTAGCTCGGCGCATCGAATGGTTCGCCCTTGATGATACACACTCGAGTGACCACTTTCCGTGTGACTGCAGCCTCAACTGCCATATATGCGCCCGCGACGCTGGAAGTTTGCCCAAGCCGATTGGACACTTTTTTCGTCCCTAGCGACATTCGACGACCGTCACTTTCCCAGCGTCGACGATGAGGTCACACATATTACCGACGTTATTCTTACAGCTGTGGAAATTCAATACCACGCACCTCCGAATTGCCCCGGCGCCCCCCAGTTCCTTGGTGGAACGAGGCATGCCGTGACGCAATACGTGAGCGGCGACGTGCTCTTCGCGTTTTCCGCCACCATCCTACTTTGGCCAACTGTATCCGCTATAAGCAGTTCCGTGCGCGATGCCGTCGTGTCATCCGCGATGGCAAGAAGGCAATCTGGAAATTCTTTATTAGCTCATTTAACACCTTCACTCCCTCCTCGGAATTTTGAGTCGGCTTCGACGGTTCTCAGGCGCGCCTAGTTTCTCCCCGGTCTCTGGGCTCACTGTTGCGCATAATACATTAGTGGACCCCGTCGCAATTTCTAACTCATCGGATCAGTACTTTGCTGAGATTTCGAGCTCTTCAAATTACCCGCCAGCGTTTCTCCCGAAGAAACGTGCAGCGGAAGTGCGACATCTTGCTTTCTCCTCTCAAAATCGCGAAAGCTACAATACTGTTTTCTCCATGTGGGAACTCCAACATGCACTCTCTTCTTCTCGCTCCTCCGCCCCAGGACCGGATGGTATCCACGTCCAAATGTTGCTGCATTTATCAACCCATAGTCTGCGTTACCTCCTTCGCCTTTATAATCGAATTTGGACCGACAGTACTTTTCCCAGACGATGGCGGGAAGCTATCGTCGTTCCTGTTCCGAAACCTGGAAAGGACAAACATCTCCCCTCTAGCTATCGCCCCATTTCTCTCACGAGTAGTGTCTGTAAGGTTTTGGAGCGTATGGTGAATTACCGTTTAGCTTGGTGGCTGGAGTTCCGCAGTCTTTTAACATCTGCCCAATGCAGATTCCGAAAGCATCGTTCTGCAGTTGACCATCTTGTTGCTCTCTCCACTTACATCATGAACAATTTTCTCCGGAAACGCCAAACAGTAGCAATATTTTTTGATCTGGAGAGAGCATACGATACCTGTTGGAGGACAGGCATCCTCCGCACACTGTTCTCTTGGGGCTTTCGAGGTCGGCTGCCCCTTTTTCTTCGCGAATTTGTGGCAGAGCGCACATTTAGGGTGCGGGTGAACACTACTCTCTCCTGTACTTTCTCCCAAGAAAACGGGGTAGCCCAGGGCTCCGTGCTGAGTGTTGTACTGTTTGCCATTGCCATAAATCCAATTATGGATTGTCTCCTTCCTGATGTCTCGGGCCCCCTCATTGTGGACGATTTTGCGATCTACTACAGCTCTCAACGGACCAGCATTCTTGAACGACGTCTTCAAGGGTGTCTCGATCGCCTCCACTCTTGGAGCATCGAAACCGGCTGTGTTAATTTTTGGCGACGTAAGGAGTTTATTCAACCCCTCTTACATCTAGGACCTGTCAACCTTCCGTTTTCAGACGTCGCTAATTTCTTGGGTCTTATGTTTGACAGAAAACTGTGCTGGTCCTCCCACGTTTCCTATCTTTCGGCTCGCTGTCTGCGATCCCTCAACACCCTCCGTGTCCTGAATGGTACCTCCAGGGGAGCGGACCGAGTGGTCCTTCTCCGCCTCTATCGCGCCTTAGTGCGCTCGAAATTGGACTATGGAAGCATAGTCTACTCCTCTGCTCGGCCATCTATTCTTCGTCGTCTCGACTCTATCCACCACCGTGCATTACGTTTAGTTTCTTTTTACACCAGCCCTGTGGAAAGCCTTTATGCTGAGACTGCTGAACCTCCGCTGTCCAATCGGCGAGCAGTCCTTCTGAGTCGTTATGCTAGCCATCTGTCTTCCATACCTGCTAATCCAGCCCATGACATATTTTTCGAAGCCTCCTTTGATGTAGGGTCTGCAGGCCGGCCCCCCCTCCCTACTACCACCGGGAGTCCGCTTCCGTCAACTGCTCCATTCTCTTTCCTTCTGCTTTCCTAAAGCCTTCTTGACAACTTGGGGTACAGCACCACCTTGGCTCCGTCCCCGGATCTGCCTGCGCTGTGACCTTTGTCGATTTCCCAAGGATGGTACCCCTTCACTTGTTTATCGTCGGGCATTTGCTACTCTATGTGCACAAATGACGGAAGCCACCTTTATATACACCGATGTCTCGAAAACATCGTTAGGTGTAGGGAGTGCCTATATTGTTGGCGACATCCCAAATCACTTTCGGCTTCCCGACCAGTGTTCGGTTTATACTGCGAAGCTTTATGCTGTTCTCCAGGCTGTCCACTACATCCGCCGCGATCAGCGGATACAGTACGTTATCTGCTCAGATTCTCTTAGCTCTCTCCTCAGTCTCCAAGCTCTTTACCCTGTGCACCCTCTGGTCCACCGGATTCAGGACTGTCTGCGCATGCTCCACCTGGGGGGCGTCTCAGTGGCGTTCCTCTGGCTCCTGGGACACGTTGGTATCTGTGGAAATGAGGCGGTCGATATCGCAGCCAAGGCTGCAGTCTCTCTTTTTAGGCCAGCTATTCAATCGATTCCCTTCGCGGATCCACGGAGCGTTTTATGTCGTCGTGTAGTTTTCTTATGGCACGAACATTGGTCGACACTTCCCCATAATAAATTGCGGGACGTGAAAGCTCTTCCTTGTGCTTGGACCTCTTCCTCCCGAACGCGTCTTCGGGAGGAGGTAATTTTAACTGGACTCCGGATAGGGCACTGTCTTTTTAGCCATCGACATCTTTTAAGCGGCGATCCTCCCCTACTCTGTCCCCACTGCTCTCAGCTGTGGACGGTAAGACACCTTTTAATTGAGTGCCCCTATTTTACTCCGTTACGCTCCCGTCTACAGCTGTCGCCTGATATATCGTCGATTTTAGCAGATGACACACGCTCAGCCGATCGCGTTCTCGAGTTTATTGGTGCCAGTGAAATGACGTCAGTCATATGAAGCTTTTTTTGGGGACAACCAACCCCTTTCTGTAGTGAATTTTTAAGCCTTCCTTCTGCTTTTAGTTTCTCCAATTTATTGACTTTCATTCCCATTGCTGCTGGTTTCCATTTTCGGTTTTCTACTGTTTCCTAAGTCACCGACTGGGCGCTAATGACCAAAGCAGTTTTGCGCCCTAAAACCAAAACAAAAAAAAAAAAAAAAAAAAAATCAGTCATTTCAAAATGATTAAAATCAAAGTATTACTAAAACAAAAGACTGACGATATTACTGCCGATTCACTTCGGTGGCGTTCGGTCACGCCTTGCTGGCTTGGCGCGCGAAGTGTCTCGGGCTGTCTGGCCCTCCAGTTCTGACCGTTCCAGTAGACAGACATGTTGTCTGTTATAGCAGCATTTGTTTCACGCAATTTTATTTACTACAGTTCCGACCGTCACTAGGTATAGACATGTTGTCTGTAATAGTAGTATTTGATTCATGTAGTTTTATTCTCCAGTTCTGACGGTTCCGGTAGACAGACATGTTGTCTGTGGCAGGATGTATTTCATGTTATTTTAGCCAGATATAATAACTGTGGAAAGATATGTTCAATATGTTGTGATCAAGAATAGTTTCTCGCGTCTATATCAATAAAAACGCGAGTGGCACCCCAAATGGATTATAGTTTATTCGTAGCAGCAGTTCCTTGGGAAGTTAATTTCAGCCTCAAGAAAAAGAATCCACGACCTGCTTGCTCTTTTCTGCGCTGGGGACATCATCATCATGAAGACAGCAGGTTAGTGAAGGGTACAAGAACTTATGTATTCCATACAGGGCAGTGGAAACAACTGGGCACCTCATGTCTACTGCATGCACAGCGCAAATGTGCTCAGTGACACGTCATCTGCAGTAATGCAGAGGAGGTAAAGAAGGATGAAAGTATTAACACTATCTCACTTTTATTCCTTTTTTCTTGCCGTAAACTGCTGTTTGTGTATGAAAAATCGGTTGGAAACTTTCCTCATGTTGTAGGTGTCGCCACCGGCGCCAACCTTGTGTGAATGCTCTGAAAAGCTAATATCACAGCGTCTTCTTCCTGTCGGTTAAATTTCGTGTCTGTAGCACGTCATCTTCGTGGTGTAGCAATTTTAATGGTCAGTAATGTACCGGGTGATCAAAAAGTCAGTATAAATTTGAAAACTGAATGAATCACGGAATAATATAGATAGAGAGGTACAAATTGACACACATGCTTGGAATGACATGGGGTTTTATTAGAACCAAAAAATACAAAAGTTCAAAAAATGTCCGACAGATAGCACTTCGTCTGATCAGAATAGCAATAATTAGCATAACAAAGTAAGACAAAGCAAAGATGATGTTCTTTACAGCAAATG
Source organism: Schistocerca serialis cubense (assembly GCF_023864345.2). Classification (NCBI taxonomy): domain Eukaryota; kingdom Metazoa; phylum Arthropoda; class Insecta; order Orthoptera; family Acrididae; genus Schistocerca; species Schistocerca serialis. The sequence goes on along the minus strand of NC_064645.1, from coordinate 237,926,368 downwards.
CTCAATTTGTCCACCATCATTCCTCAACAACAGCGGTAGTCGAGGAATAATGTTGTGAACAGCACGGTAAAGCATGTCCGGAGTTACGGTGAGGCATTGGCGTCGGATGTTGTCTTTCAGCATCCCTAGAGATGTCCGTCGATCACGATACACTTGCGACTTCAGGTAACCCCAAATCCAATAATTGCACGGACTGTAGTCTGGGGACCTGGGAGGCCAAGCATGACGAAAGTGGCGGCTGAGCACACGATCATCACCAAACGACGCGTGCAAATCTTTCACGCATCTAGCAATACGGGGTGGTTCTAATAAAAATGGTTCAAATGGCTCTGAGCACTATGCGACTTAACTTCTGAGGTTATCAGTCGCCTAGAACTTAGAACTAATTAAACCTAACTAACCTAAGGACATCACACACATCCATGCCCGAGACAGGATTTGAACCTGCGACCGTAGCGGTCGCTCGGTTTCAGACTGTAGCACTCAGAACCGCACGGCCACTCCGGCCGACAAAGTCTAATAAAACCTCATGTTATTCCAAGAATGTGTGTCAATTTTTACCTCTACATATTAATGATCTACATCTACATGATTACTGTGCAATTCACATTTAAGTGCTTGGCAGAGGGTTCATCGAACCACAATCATACTATCTCTCTACCATTCCACTCCCGAACAGCGCGCGGGAGAAACGAACACCTAAACCTTTCTGTTCGAGCTCTGATTTCTCTTATTTTATTTTGATGATCATTCCTACCTATATAGTTTGGGCTCAACCAAATATTTTCGCATTCGGTGACAGAAATTTCGTAAATAGATCTCGCCGCGACGAAAAACGTCTTTGCTTTCATGACTTCCATCCCAACTCGCGTATCATATCTGCCACACTCTCTCCCCTATTACGTGATAATACAAAACGAGCTGCCCTTTTTTGCATCCTTTCGATGTCCTCCGTCAATCCCACCTGGTAAGGATCCCACACTGCGCGGCAATATTCTAACAGAGGACGAACGAGTGTAGTGTAAGCTGTCTCTTTAGTGGACTTGTTGCATCATCTAAGTGTCCTGCCAATGAGACGCAACCTTTGGCTCGCCTTCCCCACAGTATTATCTATGTGGTCGTTCCAACTGAAGTTGTTCGTAATTTTAACACCCAGGTACTTAGTTGAATTGACAGCCTTGAGAATTGTACTATTTATCGAGTAATCGAATTCCAAGGGATTTCTTTGGGAACATGTGGATCACCTCACACTTATCGTTATTTAGTGTCAACTGCCACCTGCCACACCATACAGCAATCTTTTCTAAATCGCTTTGCAACTGACACTGGTCTTCGGATGACCTTACTAGACGGTAAATTACAGCATCATCTGCGAACAACCGAAGAGAACTGCTCAGATTGTTACTCAGGTCATTTACATAGATCAGGAACAGCGGAGGTCCCAGGACGCTTCCCTGGGGAACAGCTGATATCTTTTCAGTTTTACTCGATGATTTGCCGTCTATTACTACGAACTGCGATCTTCCTGACAGGAAATCTCGAATCCAGTCGCACAGCTGAGACGATACCCCATAGGCCCGCAGCTTGATTAGAAGTCGCTTGTGAGGAACGGTATCAAAAGCTTTCCGAAAATCTACAAAAACGGAATCAACTTGAGATCCCCTGTCGATAGCGGCCATTACTTCGTGCGAATAAAGAGCTAGCTGCGTTGCACAAGAACGATGTTTTCTGAAACCATGCTGATTACGTATCAATAGATCGTTCCCTTCAAGGTGATTCATAATGTTTGAATAAAGTATATGCTCCAAAACCCTACTGCAAACCGACGTCAATCATATAGGTCTGTAGTTCGATGGATTACTCCTACTACCCTTCTTAAACACTGGTGCGACCTGCGCAGTTTTCTCTATCTACTTTAATCCGTGATTTATTAAGTTTTCAAATTTATACTGACTTTTTGATCACCCGGTAAATACAAGGATTAGTGCAAGCAATTAAAAACAATCTCTACTGAAAACCAGCTAAAACTATCCAGAACGCAAAAAGTGCTATTGTCATAAGATACTTTTTCTTCCTGTGAAATGAAGTCATTTGTACGTTAATGAATTGGGATACGCGGACAAAAATAAGAAGATCATATTTTGTCACCTTTCTGTTGCAACAAGTCGTTGAAGATACTGAAATATAACTATCTTATAAAAGTAACCTGTTAGTTAATTATGCTATTCGGGGATGAACGACCTGGGATGTCCAAAATTCATCCCTTCGGCGCAACATTCAGTATGATTAAGTCGTTGTATGTGGTAAGTAGGTCATGGTAATTTTCCCAGAAATAACAACCCAGAACACTCTTATTACTAGCGTAACTATGCTTTCCGTCTGACGGGTTAAAAATCATCACAAAACACCTGATAGACTGTAATTATCTGACATTTCATCCATTGTGTAGCGTAGTCATGGTCATGTTGGTTTTCGTATGAAACAGTACTTTTATTTTAGCCTTCCTAAAGGCATTAGCAGCGTTTCAGAACAAGAGCCCCCATATGATAAGGAAATATGGGCCACGGTATGACTATGTTTGCTCTCTACCATTCTGTGTTTTTCGGAACGTTTTTTAACGAACTCGCGAATAGTCATTTGGACAAATCCATTAGCCATACCAACGAATAAAATTGTTTTAATTTCTCTGTCGGCAGCATTCGTAGAAAGTCCTAATTCTTCCATCCAATAAAAGGTCGATGTAAGGTAAGCATGTTTGAGTGTGTCGGATGGCAGCAGTCGGCTGTTATAATTAAATACGTTGCTGTTGGCTTGCAGTAAATGTTTGTGTCCAAACTAGACCCCCATCTAAAGGACTTGCAAGTCAAAGAAATTTATTGACTCTTCAGTTTCATTTTCTACGGTGAGCTGAATTTTGTCTTGCGTTCTATTAATATATATTCTAATCCTTGGATGTTATCAACATTCCTGGTCTGGGAATGCTGATAAAATCGAAAACTTAGCACACGTACTTAAAAGTATTAATTATGTCTTTCCTTTCAGTTTTATACTGAAGCTCCCTTTCCTTATGTTAACCATTTTAATCACAGGCACTTCTTTCTATTCGATTAATTAGTAGATGCCTTGGGTACAATTCTTTTGTGAATGAAGTCAATTCCTTCATGGCTGCTTTTCATCTTACAGATATAATTACGTCATATTATCTTCGCATGCTGCTATGCAGCCTATTGGTGCATATTACCAAACTTCTTCTTTTAAAAATTTAATTTTGATATGTACCCATTCCACTCATTACTTCATTACTGTCCTTTATCGATAGAGCTTCTCCATGTTGATTCTGGAATTTTTATTATGAATCTTAGTTACGGTATGAAGACGGTTTGTGATCGTCATCTCCATGTGTTCCCCCTACTTAACTGTATGTGGCGCTGTCTAGTGTTCAACTGTGTACATGCCCGTGGCCATTACCTGTGGTAGCGGGTTTTCGTTGGACTATGTGTAGTCATCCAAGATGTGTACTGTTCTGCAAGTTTGGTCTTTTTACTTTGCCACTCCTCTTGGTATCATGACTGAATCAGAGGTTTTGTTTTGTATTTTAACACGTTATTTCACGTATCACCATGTCATTTGTTTAGGATTTTACCATTCTCAGCAACTGTTGTTGTATATAACGAAATAATAAGCAACTAACTGCATAAAAGAAATTTAATTTCCTTACCGGTTTCGGGCACCTAGTGCCTATCTTCAGAAAGTAATGCCTATCGCTTTATTTGCGAGTATCAACAGTAATACGCATATTGATACGTGGCGCCATCGGCACCAGTCGCTTCTCCGTATTCATTTAAGATCTCTGCGATCGACTGTGTATAGTGTGGCTGCGGTTTTCCTCTTTGGTCGCTTTTCGGATATTTAAGCGCACGAAGCTGTGGGGAGAGGGCTCGTTTTGGTTGGTTTGTTGACGCTCCAGTGTGCAGTCTCTTTGTCGGCGGTCGCTCTTTGCGCATGCTCTGCATCTCTCCGTCACGTGGGCAGTGGTGCTGCGTATGGAGACGTGCTTGCGGCCGGAAGTGTTTACTGTCTCATGTGCACATGTGAAAGTGGCTTTGGAATGTATCAGCCAGCAACAGGATACACTACAGAATCAAACGGTGGGAACTATTAAGGTTCTTAAAGTCTTGCTGTATATGTGTACATTGAATTTCGTAATGTTTGCAGTTAGCGGCTCTCCCAGTGTTTGGTCGCTCATGTTATATGTTTCGTATTGACCACTGGTGCACAGCTTACTAAACAGTGGTTAAGGTGTGAATGAAGTTTGCCTGTTTTGGACGCACTTGAGATACTGGTAAGGAGTACAAGGTGCAACAATAAAGTAATGAGACTGATGTGAAAAACAATGTTGCTTACCGTTTTAGTAAAGTATAGTGTTGTCTCCTTCAAAGTAGTTCCCTTCTGATTACCCAAACTTTTTCCAGTGCTTCTGCCATTGATGGTAACATTACTGGAACTCATCTTCTGTAATATCCTCCAAGACCCTCGTCGCACCTTTTTGAACATCTTGTGTTGTTTGAAAATGGTGTCCCTTGACCGCCGTTTTGACTCTTGGAAATAGAAAAAAGTCGCACATGGCGATATCTGGTGAATAAGGTGGCTGTGGTAGTACTGAAATTTGTTTTGAGGTTAAAAATTCCTGTACTGACACAGCAGTATGGGATGGCGCATTATCGTGATGCAGAATCCAATCTTTCTCATACAAAGATCTTCAGTTATTATTAGAGAAACCGTTTCTCGATTGATGTTCAGTTCTTCTGTAATCATTTTCACAGATAATCTTCGATCAGATCGTACAAAATCACGCACCCTGGACAAGTTGACATCCATCCGTGAGGTTGATGGTCGTCCACTGAGGTCTTCATCTTCAACATTCGTTCTGCCTTCACTAAACATTTTATGCCAACGAAAAACTTGAGCTCTTGACACAGCCTCCTCTCCAAAAGCCTTCTGAATCTTACCATAAGTTATCGTCTGACTGTCAACCAGTTTAAAGCAAAAAGAAATGGCATACCGTTGCGCAATATTATGTGGTTCCATTTCCGTGATGAGAGACTCAAACATGTGTTAACTTATTACAGATCAACTCACGACTGAGCAGTTGCATCAATGTGCCACTTGGACTAGAAGCAGCTTATAGACCAAGGTCAAAGATATTGTGCCTACGCAAGCCTGCAGGGTTGCCACATCTTGCAAAGAAAATCAGTCTCATTACTTTATTGTCTCACCTCCTGTGTATTTAAGTGCGGGTCTGTGCACTCCAAAATAACCACCGGGTCGATTTTCTGGCACTTCTTTCAGCCTTTTGTTATTAAGTGTAATGCACCTAGAGTGGCATTCTTTTGAAAAATTAAGAGATATATGACATTATTTTTCTTCTTGTATGTAATTATTTTTTAGGATGATAAGACAGAGTATGTGTTCCAGTTTCTACACATTCTGCAGTGTTCACATGGTGAATTTTTATGTACCGTTATTCCTGTGCAAAGGGAGTGTGAACTGTTGTTGTAAACAGTGATTGCAAGATATTTAATTTGGCTGCGAAGAGTAATTGTATTCCTGCTTTGAAATTCTTCTAATGTTTTATGGATTGAGTTACTCTGTATACTGCCCAGTAGCTGTGTGGTTTTACGTTGTTGTTTCAGTGGTGTAATCAGCGGAGCGCGTCGTCTATTGTAACTGGTCAAATAACATGGGGACGACGCCTTGGTGGCGGCCAGTTTAAATTGTAACGGATAATGCGGTCGCTGTGTTCATCAGTAGACTCTAGTTCTTCAGCGAATTTAAGTTATTCTATGTTCCTGTTGACGCCGAGGCGTCCATCTTTCCTTCTTCACCGATCCTTTCAGCTTTCATTCAGGCTCGATCTGAGTTGTAGTTTCTGGGCACCTCTGAGGTCACTGAAATTTTGTAATACTTGAAAGATGCCTTTCATTGCACTGTGTTTTTAATATCTTATTCAGAAAGAGAAATTGTGAGTTGTTTCTGCTGTTTTGTTAAAAGGTGTCCTGTTACTGTGGCAGTTTCTCTCAGTAAATAATTTATTGTTTGTCTGGTTCTTAAGATTTATGTAAAGAGGATTTTAAAATTATTTATTGTTTGGGGTGGGCTTTGACGCCCATAGAAGTTGTATCTATTTAGTAATGTTTCAAGTTCTGTGGCAATTATAATATTATTTTGAGGTAACAGCAGTTTGCTGTTGTCGTGTCATTGCTAAATAAAATCTCTTGGAAACTACATGCCAGAATTTGCATTTGATTGGTAATTGAGCTGAAGTATCCTTGAGGGTGTGTCCCACATCGCACTTGCAATAAAATGCAGTGGTCATGTAGTTCATAGTCTCTATAGATACTGTTTCCAACAGGTTACTTATTATTTCGTTAGATATTAATTATTCTTTCTTTTTAAGGTTTCGTTATCAAGTCGTGTTCATTGTCTACACACATGCCACAGATAGCTCGATCTGGGTATATGCTTGTTCCACAGCATAACAACTGTATGAATGTCTCTCAGTCCCATGGCTCATAAAAATTTCCTTCGATATTTCATTACAGTAATGCATGATATGACCATACCTTAACTATAGCTTTCCCTTAGAAAATCATATGATACCTTTCAGTGGGTGAAACGAATCATTAAAACATTCCTTTCGCAACCGAGACTATTTTATCAAAGATAAGCTGTACCAGTCGACCAAATGAAGCGGGAAATGTTTTATTTAAAATCGAACAAGCTCAGGTGTGTTTCGTACATACACGATCTCTCACCCTCCATACTCCATATAATCTGATAGCAGTATTAAAATGATGCATAAAAAGTCACAAAGTCTCATTATTTCTATGATTTTTATTTAAAAAATTACATAAACACACACACTACGTAATGTACCTCCTCCCTTCCTTCCCTTCTTTCAAAATAATCACTTAGTATTTGAGCTGTCACTAAAATGGAAGAGCCATTTACAGTGCAGCATCATTTGGGGTATGTTTCCAAAAGCTTCCAAGCTACCTGAAGTATTTATCAAAAAGTACATTACATACTCAAGAAAAGTGTCTGAACAGCGTACAATGCTAAAAATATTGTGAACTAAAATCGTTTATTGACTGGCTCACCATTCGCATCATTAGATTTCATTGTGAAATAATCATTTGCAATGAAATATTGCAAGTGTTACACAACATTTTCTCTATAAATAATTTGGTATCAACACCTACATTGGCTGTTGATGATTGGAAACATGTTGCCCGGTTGAACCAGTCACGTTTCAAATTGTATCGCTCGAATGGACGTGTTTGGGTATGGAGACAAACCTCCTGAATCCATGGACCCTGCATGTCAACAGGGGATGGTTCAAGCTGGTGGAGGGTCTGTAATGGTGTGGGGCGTATGCAGTTGGAGTATGTGGGACCACGATCTAGATACGACTCTGACAGGTGACACGTACGTAAGCCCCCTGTCTTATCACCTGCATCCATCCATGTCCATTGTGCATTCCGACGGAATTGAGCGATTCCAGCAGGGCAGTACGACACCGTACACGTCCAGAATTGCTACAGTGTGGTCCCAGGAACAGTCTTCTGAGTTGAAACACTTCCGCTCTCCACCAACCTCCCCAGACGTGAACATTATTGAGCAATCCGGGATGCCTTGCAGCGTGTTGTTCAGAAGAGATTTCCACCTCCTCGTACCCTTACGGATTTATGGATTATGATGTCAGTTCCCTTCAACACTGATTCAGATGTTAGTTCAGTCCATCCCACGTCGTGTTGCTGCACTTCTGCGTGCTCTTGGGGGCCCTACAGGATATTAAGCAGGTGTAGTAGTTTCTTTGGCTCTTCAGAGTAGAATTGGAGGTCATACATTATCAACAGTTATTTGGATGGAAGATGTTTACAGCAATGTTCATTACTTTTTCGTGTTGTCATACTATATGTACATTCAAGAGTACTATCGTCTCCCTCGGTGAAAAATACTGTACATTTCACTCGATGAATCTGAGGTAGAAGAGTCATGTTTCTATTGCTAGTTTTAGAGCTGAATCACCTACTTGTTACTTTCAGTAGCCTTGTGGGATTGTAACGCCGTTTCCTCAGTGGTTTGTGTAGCGATAGTCTGTCTGTTTTAATCACAGACTTTCTTGGAGTACACAGTTTATGCTATTCTCAGTAAAATTGTGACGTTGAGTGAGCGATGGTGTTGCACGGGTGCTGAAAATTATATCAAAATGTATACTTTTCACGCAAGAAACCCACATTAGTCTGCCACCAGTTGAGCGTGGGTGCTGAAAATCTTCTCGTTCCTGAGAATGCTATAAGTACCGCCATACCATACGGAATGAGAGGAGGGATTTAGATGTTTACACAGATAATTTAACTACCTTTTCATACTAAACTCGACTGACGAAACATTCTCTTTGCGGTAATGTATCTAATAAGAAGAACCTTACCACACAAATCCACGTTGTACATTGCCTTTATGAAACAGTACATTTGCTTTGAAGTATAAAGTTATAAGAGATCCGGACCCATTTCTGACAGTTCAAAGCATGTTGCATTCACACGTTCTACTACGATAATTGCCTGTAGAAAATGTGTAAGTGACGATGATATTGCCAGGTGGCTTCTCGAAGGTATTTAGGGACGAAGAATAATTTAGTGATGAAATTGAATAGGAAGAAACTTCCACCATGGGCAGTGAGGTAAGGTCTAGTAAATCAGAATCTACTGATGGAGTGGGAAGTGGCTGTAAGTAGGCTGTTTAGGTTTTTATGTTGGTAACGCCATGTAGCGCTCTGTGTGAAAATCACTGAGTGTACTGTGAGCGATCTGTGGCTGGTTGGCATTGTTGCAATATTCGCTATTGTAGTAATGGGCAGTTGGATGTGAACAGTGCGTAGCGTTGCGCAGTTGGAGGTGAGGCGCCAGCAGTGGTGGATGTGGGGAGAGAGATGGCGGAGATTTGAGAGCGGATGATCTGGACGTGTGTCCATCAGAGACAGTAAATTTGTAAGACTCGATGTCATGAACTGATATATATATATATATATATATATATATATATATATATATATATATATATTATGACTTTTGAACACTATTAAGGTAAATATATTGTTTGTTCTCAATCAAAATCTTACATTTGCTGAGTATGCCTATTAGTAGTTAGTGCCTTCAGTAGTTAGAATCTTTTATTTAGCTGGCAGTATTGGCGCTCGCTGTATTTCAGTCGTTCGAGTAACGAAGGTTTTTGTGAGGTAAGTGATTCATGGAAGGTATAGGTTATTGTTAGTCAGGGCCATTCTTTTGTAGGGATTATTGAAAGTCAGAATGCGTTGCGCTAAAAATATTGTGTGTCAGTTTATTGATGATCAGAATAAGTAAAGAGAGAAATGTCAGAGCACGTTCAGTTCTGCTCAGCTGTTTGAAAATCGAATAACGTAAGAGGTTTGTCAGCACAGTAATTCATTAATTTTTCCATGGTGATGTTTCATATGGCAACCCTTAGCCGAGGATACCCCACTGGAATCTTATGATTTTTTTCTTGTAGTTTGTGTAATTAGTGTAGGTACTGTTTATTGCTAGTGCGTAATTGTAGAGAAAATTTCCTTTGTAGTTGTAGTTTTTCATTGTTGTACAGTAAAACCGTTGTGGCATGCATGTAGATTTGCACCAAGTATTTCGCGGCTGCGTTTGCAATTAACTAGATATTATTTTCAGTGCTACGTTAAAGTGATTTCTTAGTTTTGCTCTTAAAATTGTGCTTTTCTTGTTGTCGCGTGAAATACGTGATAATTATGGCGTGTGAAAAACGTAACACTAGGCTCCAAAGTAAATTGAGAAATGATAATGACGACGAGCGTAGCTTATCAGCACCACCGTGTAATGAATTAACAGACATTCGAAGTAGTAATTTGGTAATTGTGCATAGGGAAATGGAGCGGGCGGCAAATAATGGTGTAGACAGTGAAACAATTAGTTAACAGTGAAGCTTCAAAAGTTAGCCACAATGGAACAAAATCTTCAAAAGTTAGACACCACACTTGAACAAACACGTGAAGGTTTAACTGCTGAGTTACTTAAAATCGAATCGAAATGTCAAAAAGTCTGTAATGACGTAAAAACACAAATTTATGAGCATTTTCAACCTATTTTTTCGATTCATCAAAATGCATTACAGAATCACGAAGTAGCCATAAAAGAACTGCAAACTATTGTTCATGAAAATCACGGAACCTTGCAAGCTAAAACTGACTCAATTGCATCTACCGATTCGGTTACGCAACTTGCAAAATCTCAAGGAAACTTAAAGGACATAGTAGATGCGTTTTCCGCACAAATGGACACTCTAAAACTTGGTTCAGAAAAACACACTGAGGAAATCAGCTCATTATCAGAGAAAGTAGTCGAACTTTCGGATCAGCTAAATAATTTATCTACGAAGGTAGATGCTGATCTGAATGGCACAAGACCGGTAATCTTTAATGACACAGAAGAGTACGAACAACTTAGGAAATTCAAACACAATCAGAATCAAATTAATACGCAACACCAAAGTGAAATCCGGGAAGTACAAGATCAGTTGGCACAAGTAGTACAAGAATTACATATTACAGAGGACACTCGTGCTCCAACAAGGGAAGAGGGACTTAGAAATACGGAAAAGCCACAAAACAATAACACTGGGCATTTCGGTAATTATGAAAGAAATTGGCAAGGAGCACCGAATTTTGAGATGGAACCGCCGACGCGACGTAGCAATGACCGATATGCGACTTGCCGACACGATGACCTTGACTATAAGCTGCTCATTACTGCCTGTAAATTCAAAACATTTAAGAATTATGGCAACGACATTCATCCACAAGCATGGCTTCATCAATTCTCTCATTGTTTTTCTCCCAACTGGTCATTAGAGCACAGATTAGAATTTATGTGTGGCTATTTAGAGAATGAACCAGCTGTAAGAATGCGATCGGTCATTCAGGATTGTCATAGTGAAGGAGAATTTTATCATGCCTTCCTCGCAGCATATTGGTCTCAAGCTACACAAGACCGAGTAAAACATAGCATCGTAATGATGAAACATTTCGAACAATCTGAATTTTCCAGTCTTGTGAAATATTTTGAAGACATTTTGCACAAGATTCAGTACCTGTTAAACCCATACAGCCCTTCAGAACTCATCTGCATTTGCTTAATCAAATTGCCTGAACATTTACGACATACTATTTTGGCAGGACGTTGCAAAGACGACATTGAAGGTTTTCAGGGACTGTTACAACAACTGGAAATTGACACTGACAATTGCGGGACGCGAAAACAGGAACACAGCAATTACAGGTCGCATCCATCACAATTTCGCGATGAAAGAAATAATAACTGGACACTACTAGGCTATTCTTACAACGTAAATTGTGATGAAAACAGACACCGCCTGTATGACAACCGTTGGCAGAGTAGTAATAAGTACAGGGAAACATCACCTCTCCGCAGCAATGACTATCAAAGAGACAATCAGAGAAACAGACAATATGGAAACCAAAAGAATTATTATGAAAGGAGCCAGAATAACTTCAGACACAACGGTCCACCGCGCAGTTACGATTCCGGGAGAAGTTCTCTACCACATGACCGACAAAAGAGAAACTATGGAAACTATCGACATAACGAAAGACCTGAACGTTATCAGAACTGGCGGGGTTCAAACAGGGCAGGGCCCTCTCGACAAGGTGAATTTGTAGAAGTTAGATCTCAAATCCCAATAACGACGCGCGCCAACAAAGAGACAGTAGGCAATGACTCACACCACTGGCAGCCACGAAACGTACTTATGAAGCTGACGACGTAGCTGCCGTGGCCAGTAATTACATAAAAATGGAAGAATTAGGGACGTCTTACTCCAGGAACACGACGTAAAACATAACAACATTGCATATCCTGTAATTCACATTACAGTAAATGACGTAAAATTTACGCCAGTACTTGGCTCTGGCAGTCCCATTTCAAAAATTAGTGAAACAGTCTTTAGCAAATGCTACAAATCGAACGATTGCCCCACACTTCCGTTACGTAAGTTTAAATTACAAGGTGCAATCGTTGGAAAAAGTGTAGATGTACGCCAACAAACCAACTTAGAATTCTTTTGTCAAAGCCATAGTCTCTCTATATACTTTCTTGTTGCTCCATTACTGTCGACGGAAATTATATTGGGAGTAGACTTTTTGAATGAATACAAAGCATTCCTAAACTTTCACGACGCTGAAATAAGTTTAGAGAAAGGAGGTAAGTCAATAGCTTTGAAATTTGAAGATTGACTCTCAAACCATGACGAGGAAATTAATCGGCTTTACCTTCTGTTAGACAACAGTTCGGAATTTTTGACGGAACTAGACACTAACAATCACTCTGCAAGTACTGACAGGGATGATATTGACGGTATATTTGATACTAATGAGTTAATTCAGAATAAAACTCAAACAATTGAGAATTGTAACGACACTGATAGGCAGGACCTTTTTGAGATATTACAAGCACATTCCACAGTCTTTACTCCCAAAACAGGAACAATCAAGGGATTTCAATACTAATTTCATGTTCGTGAGCATACTAAATTGTGTGTTAGACCATACGTAATTCCAGCACATTATAGGGACTGTGTTAGAAAAGAATTATAATCTATGCTTGACGAGGGCATTATTGAGCCTGCAGTAAGCTCATACAACAATCCATTACATGTTGTTGAGAAGAAAAATGGATCGATCAGGCGTGTATTAGATTCGAGACAAATCAATACTATCATCATTCCTGAAACAGAGAGGCCGCAAACGATGTAAGAACTTCTTCAAAATTTTAATGGTGTAAAATGGTTGTCTTCTATCGATCTCAGAACCAGCTTTTATCAGATCGAACTTCATCCAGAATATAGAAAATACGCAAATTTTCTTTGTTTCGGCGTTTGTTATCAATTTCGGAAACTTCCCTTTGGTTTGAACATTTCTTCGGCAGCATTCATTCGTGGGCTAAATTCCATAGTACCTGAGTTCTTAAAACGTCACATCACCTTATATGTGGATGATATTCTAATAACAGAAGCCTCATGGGAACAACATAATCGCACCCTCAATAGTGTGTTACGTATTTGGAAGCAATCAGAGCCGTTCCAGTTCCAACCACAAAAAAAAAATAAATAAATAAATAAATAAATAAATAAATAAACAAGTCCGCAGTTTTCTAGGTCTCGTTAATTTTTACCGTCGTTTTCTGAATATGAAAATTCTTGTTACACCAAAACTTTGTTCTCTCACTGGAAAAAATACTATTTGGAACTGGGACGAACAAGCACAGTTGGAATTCAATTCTTTGAAAGAATCGTTACTTTACGCGCCAAGACCAGCTCATCCAGATCTGTCACAAGATTTCTGCCTTACCACGGATTCTTCCAAAGTCGGTCTTGGTGCCCATTTATTTCAAGAAGCCATAGAAAATGACACTACTGTTCAGAAAACCATTGCTTTTGCTAGCCGAGTGCTAACAAAATCTGAGAAATTTTATTCCGTTACTGAATTAGAAGCTTTAGCTATCGCTTGGGCATTTGACAAATTCCGCTTTTTTTTCTTTCTGGTAAGCACGTAAAAGTATACAGTGATCATCGTGCATTACAATTTCTTATGCCTTCAAAGTTAAATCATGACAGGTTAAAACGTTGGGCATTGTTTCTGCAAGAATTCCACGTCACAATAGTCTACATTCCCAGCAAGGAGAACATTGTTACGGACGCACTGTCACGCTCACCGGCTGGGCTTGTGAAAAGTAACACGGAAGGCAACCTCTTTAGATTCAGAAAGTCGCCTTTGAAAACTTCATCACCACATCTTTGAAGGACATTGCTCATGAACAAGATAAAGATCCGATTTGGAAAGACATCAAAAGTAAATGTTATGAAAAGACACAAACACAGATGCGGTATTATTATCTGGTTAGAAACAATATACTCTTCAAACACTGCACTGTTGATGACAAGCTATGGGTACTTTGCATTCCAGACGATTATGTTAATAAGCTCATTTGGTACATTCGTTTCAGTTACGCACATTTCGGTCCACGAAAATGTTATCATATTCTTCGAACGACTTGTTATTTTAACAATATGGAAAAGAGAATTCGAAGAGTCTTGTCTATTTGTAAACTTTGTCAAAAGGCTAAACCATCTACTATCTCACATCGTGCTCCGTTGTTTCGTATCATTCCTTCTGAATTAAAAGAATTTGCTGCTGTTGATCTCTTGGGACCCCTTGTCAGAACATCGAATGGATTTTCGTATGTTCTAGTAGCTGTTGAACATACTTCAAAATTTCTTTCTTTCACTCCGTTACGTGAAGCCACTGATCGGTCTGTATACAACGCCTTTGTTAAAAATTTCTTACGTGAAGCTGGATTCTTTAGTAAAGTCATTTCAGATAACAGACCGCAATTCAGATCTGCTGTTTGATCAAGAATGCTTCGGAACCATAAAATCAAACCAGTTTTTATTTCATTGTAGTCACCACATTGTAATCCGTCTGAACGGATTATGAAAGAAATCAATAAGGTTTGCAGACTTTATTGTCACAGAAAGCATCAGTATTGGGACAGATATTTACACTTATTTCAAAACGTGCTGAATGAAATGTCTCATAACTCCATTGCTTTACCACCTATTCTTGTACTGAAGAATGAAGAACCACCGAACAGAATCAGAGAGCTTGTACCTTTTCTGAATACACGTAAACTTTGACACAAAGACATAATTGATTTGGCTATTAAAAATATAAAATCTGCAGCAGACAAAAGGAGAAAACTACACGGTAAAGCAAATGCAAAGAAATTATATATTGGTCAGAAAGTTCTCATTAAAGCTCATTCATTGTCACATAAGAAGAAACACTTGGGTCACAAATTCTTTCTGATTTACAATGGACCTTACAGAATAGGACGTATACCACATTAGAAATGCGTTGAAGTTGAAAGTCTGCGTACTAGGAAGAGTTAAGGATTGCACCACATTTCACACGTAAAACCGTTGAGAGATAATCAGGTTTTTAACTTAGTCTTTGCCATAAAATCTTTCACTTCACTTTACTATTACGCTTTGTCACACTTAGAAACTCTTGACATGGAACTATGCTTTAAAGTTAACTATCCAGTCAAGAACCTAGAGAACTTATTTAGACAGAAATTACAAATGCATTGTTATAGTGCACGGACGACACAGTGTTATTGTGTGTGTACATTCTTGCTTGTTAGTAGCACGATTACGTAATGACTATAAGGCTTACATACTTAGAACATATACCAGTACTGCTAATGAGATTTTAATGCAACGTTTTGGTTTACTTGAAAATACATTGTGGATTTAAAGTGCTTTCTGCGAGATATCAGATGACTCAGTGGTTAGTTTATTTGACAGCTACACTATTATATCACGTCGCTACTAATGAGCGACACAATTTATATTATTGCTTTTGCGCTCTATCTGTTTTATATTTGCACCGTTTTTCTGAATTCTTCTGGAAAGTAAAACATGTTTTAGTAGTAACTTTTGTGGTATAGCTACAATGAAACAGCCTTTTTCGTAGCACAGCAATACTTTACAGTGTAGTACTTTCCTGATCATGATATTGTACGTAATAACTACGATATCTATACGCATAGCATTTCGCTTTTGTTTATTACGAGGCAAGTACATTGACTTCCACAGAACTTTGCTTATGGACGACGATAATTACGACACTTGGCACATTTTTTACCCTTAAGTAATGACAGAGATTATGGTACAACAAGACGCACAGTTTAGCGCCGCAGTACACGCATTTGAGTGATTAATTTTGTACTTAAAACATTTATTTTAAAGATTTTTGAATTAAAAAGATACAAAGGTTTTCCTTGATACATTTCATTCCATTCATGTAGTGTGTAACACCTGAGGGTATAATTACATTAATCCTCAGGGGGGTACACGATTACTTTGTGTACCATGTATGAGGCAAGCACAAGGATCCCTAACTAGCATGGTATTTGCTTATATAACTTTACACATCGGTATCATATTTCTGTAACACAGACTTACACAGCTATCTGATCATTTAACTGAGAGAGAAAAACATTTTTTTTAGTACGTCAGTACGTCAGTGACACATGTTTATGCAATCACACAATTGGAAAAAAAATTGTTCAAATGGCTTTGAGCACTATTGGACTTAACTTCTGAGCTCATCAGTCCCCTAGAACTTAGAACTAATTAAACCTAACTAACCTAAGGACATCACACACACCCATGCTCGAGACAGGATTCGAACCTGCGACCGTAGCGGTCGCGCGGTTCCAGACTGTAGCGCCTAGAACCGCTCGGCCACCCTGACCGGCACACAGTTGGATAACTTCACACTTATGAAATTGAATTTTGTCTGTACTTTGTGAACTCTTCATGTTTGTTTGGAACCATTGTGATAGTATGAGAGCTTTGAATGTCGTATTTGGCAAGGGATCATGTTTTTTGAAGTACATTTGAGGTAGATGACTACAGTGGATCTGCTCTGTGATGACCTACCTACCAAAATTCCCCAAAAACTTCGACTGACTCTGCTGTGGGTTTGCTCTGTTGTGGCCCATTACCTGTCTGCATTTCAAGAGTCAGCATTGGAAGGACAACACTACTTCTTCAAGACTGCATGGAAATCCACTACGTCTGTGTGTATTTCCTTTTTCTGATCAGACTTTGTGCAATGTACTTACTACTGTGATGAATGATCAGTACTGTCTTTATGAGAACAATTTTTGCTTTTGAACAACAGTGCATCAATAAGTGTGTGCATTTGATATCTTTGTTATTGTAATTATGAAAGACTTTTTTCAAATCTGTATTGGCCACGGCCCAAAACAATTTGTAAAAATTTTTGTGGGCAGCATGGGGGCTATGTAAGTAGGCTGTTTAGGTTTTTATGTTGGTAACGCCACGTAGCGCTCTGTATGAGAATCACTGATTGTGCTGTGTGCAGTCTGTGGCTGGCTGGCATTGTTGCAATATTCGCTATTGTAGTGTTGGATTTGAACAGCGCGTAGCGTTGTGCAGTTGGAGGTGAGCCACCAGCAGTGGGGAGAGAGATGGCGGATTTTTGAGAGCGGATGATCTGGACGTGTGTCCATCAGAGACAGTAAATTTGTAAGACTGGATGTCATGAACTGATTATTTATATATATATAATGACTTTTGTATACTATTAAGGTAAATACAGTGTTTGTTCTCTATCAAAATCTTTCATTTGCTAAGTATTCCTATCAATAGTGAGTGCCTTCGGTAGTTAGAATCTTTTATTTAGCTGGCAGTATTGGCACTCGTTGTATTGCAGTAGTTCGAGTAACGAAGATTTTTGTGAGGAAAGTGATTCATGAAAGGTATAGGTTAATGTTAGTCAGGGCCATTCTTTTGTAGGGTTTATTGAAAGTCAGAATGCGTTGCGCTAAAAATATTGTGTGTCAGTTTATTGATGATCAGAATAAGTAAAGAGAGAAATGTCTGAGCACGTTCAGTTTTCGTCAGCTGTATGAAAATCAAATAATGTAAGAGGTTTATCAGCGCAGTAATTCATTAATTTTTCTAAGGGGATGTTTCATGATGAAAGATACAACATGTAGCAAATAACTGGAAATTCTGTCGTGATGGCGAGACTGATCTTATGAAGTTCGCTTTTTCTGTTACGCAACAACGTTTTACTATACCTCATAGCGTTCGACCCAAACCCGAACTTGAATATATCCATTTCTTCTTCACTGACAGTCTTATTAGTGAAACTGTGAATGATAAGATATGTATGCGTAATGAAATGTACGGAAAGTCACTCCACTTACAAAACAATCAATGTCACATTGTGAAACAACGCTTCATGAGAAGAATTGAAGGAGTTTGTTGGTTAAAATGGTTCAAATGGCCCTGAGCACTATGGGACTTAACATATGAGGTCATCAGTCCCATAGCACTTCGAACTATTTTAAAATAAGTAACCTAAGGACATCACACACAACCATGCCCGAAGCAGGATCGAACCTGCGACCGTAGCGGTCGTGCTGTTCCACACTGAAGCGCCTAGAACCGCTCGGCCACATCGGACAGCCGTTTATTGGTGTAATACTGACCATGGCCCTGTATTTGATGACAATTAATTGACTGTTTTGGAAGACCGGCTAGAATGAACTCCATTCTTCCCACTTTTCAAAGATGTTTTCTCTTGCCGTCGTTTTATATTTCACATATTTTGGATGCTACAGTTAGTCCCACCTGTCACAGTTCAGAAGTGTCAAGGTCCGAGAGGGAGCAAGGTGAAGAACGTTAGTGAAAATATTCACAGTAAATGCATTGAAATTTATGTACAGAAAATATTACTGTAGATGAAAGTACAGACGGATTCAAACGAAGAATTCAACTCACGTACTACACTCCAAGGAAGCCTATGAAGTAGGATTTACAAGTCTTCTCTTTGTGTGATTGAGAAAATGGTTCCGTTTTTCCCCACATTCAATATAATGGGAAAACAACTACAGAAATTCTAATTCAAAAAGTGGTTCAGATGGCTCTAAGCACTGTGGGACTTAACATCTGAGGTCATCCGTCCCCTAGACTTGAACCTAACTAACCTAGGGACATCACACACATGCATGCCCGAGGCAGAATTCGAACCTGCGACCGTAGAAGCAACGCAATTCCGGACTGAAGCACCTAGAACCGCTCGGCCACAGCGTCCGGCGAATTCAGATTCTTCCTGTTTTACCTTTAGCAATACAAATAGTGTTCCATTTGGCACAGCAATTGGTAGCTCGGGCAGGTGGTTCAGGTTATCACGTCTTTGCTGACAGGTTATACACAAGCCCTCAACTTGCTCGTGAATTGTTCAAAATAAAATGTATGTAACAGATACATATATGCCTTTTAGGCAGGATTTCGCATGCGATTTTAAGAACACGAAATTTATTCAATGCGATTTTTGTGCGCGATCAGACTGAGATGAATGTCTTTCATTCCAAGACTGGTTATAGGAAGAAAGAGCCTATTCCGTCCCTGAAACCCTCTGTTACTTCGGCGTAAACGAAGTTTGTGGGAGGAGTGGACAGGGGTGATCAGTACCGTTACTGCTACGGTATTACAAAGCTGTCATACATGTGGTGGCAGTAGTTATTCTTCTGTCAGACTGAAGCTGTAGTAGTCGAGAGTTACGTTATTTACTCAACAGACAAAAAGAAATGTGGAGAACAACTGTAGTCTCACCTTTACTACAGAAACAACCTAATCAGACAGCTAGACGGCCACGAGAGAAATAAAAACTCCAAGAAAGGAGGGGGACCATTACCGTCTGACACTAGGGAGAGACTAAATGGGAAGATGCCTTTTATAATGCAAAATTAAAAAGAAAAACTCCTCAAAGAATTGCATGGTCTGCAGGTAATATATGAAGAAAGGAGGAAGTAGAGAAGCTATTTCCTGCAGTGAAACATGCAAGCGGAAACCTGGACATCACCCGGGAGAATGTTTTAAGAAGTACCATATAGAAAAAAATTATAAACCACCATAAATAAATGCCAATGTAGTTTTAAAAACTAGCGTAAAAGAAAATACAGTTGTCACGTGACCTCATACTCCATTTTATTTTTTAAGAAACCGTAGCGTAATAACCCTTTAACGCCTTACGTCCATACCAGACGAAAATAAAGAAGAGATGAGAAAAATGCAGAGTGTAAAAAAAACTGTATTGGTAACGATTAGCTTTATGTTCAGGTGTTTGTTATAATGTTCAAGTGTCGGAACTTCATCTGAAATTTGTGGGCAAAATTTTGGATAAATGTAATAACTACGTTTCCGTATGAAAATTTCTTGATATTCAAGCATTACTACGTTTGTTGCACTATTAAAGGAATGTTAGTGTTCTCTTAAGGGAAAAATGTTGTTGCTAAATCACTTACTTTCTGCTGGAACAAAGAAAATAATAAAGTATTATGTACCTTTATTATTATTATTATTATTGCTTCTGGGTGGGGGAAGAATGTTTATATAAAAGATACCTGACAAGAACATTTTCTACATTATAAAGGCAAGTAAGGTCCTTGAAATGATTAGTGATATATTCTCACTGACTATCATCCTGGATGCGTGAAATTTCTTTGTTTTCATACAGTTGAAACAGAAATTACTAGCTCCGATAGCGACAATAGTAAGTGCCTGGGAAACTGTATCTTAACGGACTCTCCACTACTTCAACAAACTGCGGTGGAGCCATATTTTCACAGTAAACTATTCCTAAGTAAAGTGAAACAACCTCACCCAAAATGCTGTTCCCATTCTAAAGGTCGTCTGCCCAAATTCAAAATCTCCATTCCTTGGTTACTATGGGGGAGAAATCAATTTCTTTTACTTAAATTAAACATTATTTGTATGAAGTACAAAAGTTCACCTTTTTGTATCTGTGGCTCGTTGGGCAAACAGTTAACAAAAGAAACTTAGAGGTACGGTGTGAATCAAAAGGCAAAGCGAGTGAGAGGCTGGAGGAAAGGAAGGATAAAAATAGGCAAGAAGAGAGGTACCACCTTAAAGAAGAGGGTGCACGGTAAAAGTAAGGGGAAAGGAAGCAAAGAAGAAACGGGCCCCTTCCGGGACTCTGGGGGCGAGCCTGACGCTGGTCGAATCTGCCTCGCGGGTTGACGACTACTGCAGCTGCACCAGTCATTCTGTGTGTGGATTTTAGGCGGTTTCCCACACACCACTAGAATGAGGACCGGGTTGGTACCCACGTCCCTCTCCCATATACACGTTACACTGATATTTAGAATCCGTTTTCCGACTTGCACTTAATCCTAACTCATTACGCATAGAAACAGCTTGTATACACAGATTCCTCACTGGGGGTGAATGAGACATTGATGACTTTAGATGTTTAGTTTCATACAACTCACTATCACCAACAGAAGGACACAAAGATGAAAATACTTCCTCGCACAGTCTCTAGCATGCCACAGGGCACATGACTCGCATCTTCTAATGTATCAAACTATGCTTTCAGTACTATGCACTTTATCACTTTCTTATTGCTCTACATTCTTGAGATTTCGAGTGTTTGGACACAAGAATTTCACAACATGATGGTCGCCAAAATCTCTGTTTTCCCTTTCGGGGCGGTTCGAATCCTTCCTCGGGCATGGACGTGTTTGATGTCCTGAGGTTGGTTAGGTTTAAGTAGTTCTAAGTTCTAGTGGACTTATGACCTCAGCTATTAAGTCCCATAGTGCTCAGAGCCATTTTTGAACCTGTCAGGGCGGAATTTTTCTTTGTTTAACAGCTGCGTACTCTGCCTAAAATATAAAATACGGCCTTACTAACAAACTTTCTTGGGAGCAATAAATGACATTAATAAGGAATCACGAACCTACCGAGAATTATACTCGTAGTTCCTGTGGTTCTGTTCTTGATACTTCTGCAACAGACCAATAATCACGCATATCGTAGTATCTCACTAAATCCAAGTGACGTGCCGCATGTACCATTGTTTTGAATCACGTAAGTAACATGTTGAAACTTGGAGAGGTAAGTTGAGGCGGAAGGATTCTCTATGTTTCAACGTTCTAACAGACCCATTTAGGTCAGTTTTTTAAGTGTCGTACTAATGTCACCAACTGCATTTGCCTCCGACAGTACAATTTCAACACCAGTAGCTCTGCGGAAATCTGTCATGGTGGACTAACTCCAACCGGATATTTTAATGTAAGTAATGATACAAATTGAAGTAGTTATTAATTTAAATGTCTACGGCGTATAATCTTTAAGAAATCTACCATCCGTTAATGTTTGTCGCAACACAGTTGCACTGCAATATGCTGTACAGGGAATCTGCTGTAACGACGAACGTAGGGTGTTTTTGTTGATAACTAGGTCTGTGACAAATGTACCTTGTAAATCTCATTCACAAGTTTCATGATTTCCTATCCGTGACAAAATTTCCGCCCTAATTGTGAGATCAGGTTTAGCATCCTCGCCAAACATGTCTGCATGTCTGCCATATGCTAACGTACTCACCATTAGTATATCAATCGGGCCACAAATCCACTTCCAAGTCACATGAGTTGGTCACTAGGCAACCAATGTTTTCCTGCTGGTTATCTACTCTGATTTTGCAGTAGCCTTAGATATATTACGTGAAATTGCTGACAGATTAAGGAGGCTGTATGGAAGCAGCCAGGTTTCGCTTGTTGTGCAGCTATGGCTAAAAGCTTCTGACAGACGTTCTTGAAAGTTTCACCTTTATCGTTACTATGAGAACATGCGCACTACTAACGAGACTGCAGTTTGATCTTGACGAAATTAGTGGGATGTCTCTTGAAGGAATAATCTAAACAGTGCGGGCTACATTTCTCGAAACCATCATCGTTCCAGAGTGTAGAGTTACTTCGTATTTTTTTTCTCCTTCTCCTTCTTCTTTAGCGCCAACTTTTAGCTGTCCACCTCATGTCCCTCTTTCCTTGAGGATCGTATCGGAAGGTTGTTTTTGAATTTCTTCTTTCTTCCATTCGTTTCCAAAGTTTATTCCAGAGCGCAGTTTCCAGCTAAAAGCCATTTCCATGCTGCTGATGACTCATTCTTCTTTGAAAGTACAAAACGAATTATTTTTAACTAACTCTGCCTTCTCTGCTTCCTTGGTAAGAACACCCTGTGGCGAGGGCGACGTTGACACAGATGACGAAGACGTGGGTAGCAACTGCGGTTTGCCTCCCACATACGGAGTTTTCGAAAGTTCCGTGTAGGAAAGATATGTCACCACTTACTCTCACATAAGGATTCACACTTTCCTTACAACATGTCAAGTAGCAGAGTCAGAACTAAACGGCAGGGTATTCGCCCTGGTTTAAAATACCCACCGTGCTAATTTTAGATTCTTTCTTATTTTTTAAAATTATTCCGAGTATTTCTCCTGTTACTCGCTCTAAAATTATGAAGTGCAAATAAATATACAGATAACTTCATCGATTAGCTAATATTCATTTCTCTTACAAAGGTAATATTCTGGTATGTTAAAAGTTATACAGAGAAAAATGTGCACTTATAAGACAAAACTACAATGTTTCATACTTTTCTTTATTTTACTCATTTGTTAGCACAGAGCGAAGTCGGTTCATTGCCTCAGTACTCAGCGTCTTGGTCAGCTATCTTTCGCTGGCCATGTACATCTGCGTTGCCATGGTCTCCATGTCATTTTTGATCATCGATCCACCTCAATTTTGGTCTACTTTCAAAGTTCCCATCTTGCTCTGCGTTCATGAATTTTTTTTCTTTTCCTCGATTCATGTTCCAGCCATTAAATTCTTTCGCTGTTTATTACAGGAATCACATCTGGTTCATTAAACACCTTGTTCATTTATGTTTTACTCTGCTCTTCTTCTTCTTCTTCTTCTTTTTGTAGTTCCCCTTCCTCCTCCGCTACAACCACAGTCTCATCTATCTACATTCACACTTATAGCAATCGACGACGTTCTTCTTAAGCATTTTTGAGTACTAAATTAAATATGCTTTTAAGATATCATTTAGCAATGAGAATCGTACAGACATACTGTGGTTCGACCGTGGTACTAACTTCCCTCTGGCAAGAAACAGGCATCCTTGGCGTACTGAACAAAGAAAATCAAACAAAAAAGAAAGTCAGCATTTCCAGACGGAAGTCCAATTTAGTTTTACGGACAGTACTCTGTGGTATTAGCCTCTTACTTTGCTCTCTTTTATAGCAAATCACTCGCCCAGTGCAGGGCCCCAAACGCCTATAAGAAAAGACAGGTGACTCCCGTATGCAAGAGGGGTAGAAGGGCCTACCCACAAAATTACGCACCAGCGTCTTTAACATCGGTTTTCTGCAGAATTCTCGAACAAATTCTGAGTTCGAATGTAAATTTCCTTGAGGCGGAAAAGCTTCTGCCCACAAATAAGCACATATCGGAAGCGTCGCTGGAGCGAAACATACCATTTTCTCGCATGAAGTCCTACGTTCCTTGGGTGAAGGGCAACATGTAGTTTCCATATTCAGAGTATTCCGGAATATGTTTGAAATAGTGACATCTGCTGACTGTTAATGAAGGTATGAGTATGCGCAATAGTGGCTCGAAGATTTCTTAAGTAATAGAACCCATCACGTTCTCGACGACGGCCAGTATCCATCAGCGACAAGGCTATCGTCACTAATGCTACAGTCAAGTGTGATAGAAATGCTCACATCCTCTATACATTTACTTGTAAATGGTCTGTCAGTCTTGGAGAGAAGCTGTGTATGTTGTTGTGTACAGGAGGGTGTCAAAGTTGAGTGACTTTAGGAGGATACAAAGTGACGTAGACAATATTTATAATTTTTTTGATGAATGACATCTTCCTGTAAACCTAGAAAAATGTAAGTTAGTACCGACGAGTGGGAAAGCAGCCATGTAATATTCGAGTACAGCAGTGGTGGAGTGGCGCTTGACAGAGTCACGTCAATTAAATACCTTGGCATTAGACCGATGCAGTTTCCCTGTTTGACTCCTCCGTCCACTGCAAAACGAACTCCCAAGCTTCAGTCATCACTAATCATATAGGAGGTTTCATAAATCGTATAATTTCAGATGTGATTGAAACCAATGAATCTGCCACTTCACGGTTCTTAGAAATAACAAACGTGAACAAGTGCAAGATACAAAGACAGAGGCAGAATGTGGCGCACAAGATGCGACAGGCTGCTCTCGCGAGTAACCACAGCACTCTACGTCACAGACCCCAGAAGTAAACCTGCTGACTGCTGGGCTGGCAGGGCACTGGTAGCTTCTGGCAGCTGTGGCATATACATGAATTGCATTTGGCACTGATAATACAAGTTACGTGTTAACGAATGATCTTAGTTCGATCTTTGTACGATGTACTGAAGAAGTCAAGGAGTGCTTGCATTATTTGTCGAAGTATGTAGAAAATTGTTCTATAGCATCATAAACACACATGACACAAGTACGGATCTAAGTTACCGTTAGAGTGCACTTGTGTACAAGAATTCTTTGATTTTTGCACCAAACTAAACAACGCTATTCCCACTTCAAAACTCTTTATTTGTCAAAACTGGTCTTAGTTGTCTCATCTAAATATGATAGTCATCCAAACGTTATAGTGACCCCCAAGATGGGGAGTCAACATTATCTTGCATTACAAAACATTTGCCATCCTTTGATGATAATGCTGACAGATGTCATCGGACAGTGGAGACTACAAGACATTTCTCATACCATACTTCGTCATTCTACAGAAACCTTTCATAAATGGAGTTGACTTCATGGTACAGTAAATAGTAAAAGCTTGTGGCAGTTTGGTGTAACATGGGGATATGTATGGTATTTTACGGTATTTTTCCAGTAGCACATCGAATTATGCCACAATTTATTATAATTTAGGTGGAGCATGTATATTTGTTGAGCAGTTAGTTAAAATTTGGGGTAAGTTGTTACGATTTAGTATAACACCCTCAAGTATAAGTTATTTTCTTATAAACTGGGCGATTTGGTACAACTTTGTTGTAATATAGATTAATTTTGTTACAATTTTCCAGTGGCACAGCGATGTTTGTGGTAATATGTTACAATTTTGCTGTAATGAAATGATTTTTGGAGCACTTTGTAACAATTTTGCTGTAAATAAGGCGATGTAAGGGGCAATTTCTTACAATTTAACTGTGACATGGGATAATCTATTATAATTTTACTGCAACCTAGTAATACTCGAGACATAAAAGAATTCAAACCTCTACATAATACTCGAGGCAATTTGTTATAATTGTCCAATGGCAGAAATAGTTGATTTCTTTGTTTGGGGGTCACTGGGATGTTTGAGTGACTTTGATATTGGTATTAGTTGAACTAAGATTGGTTTTGGCAAGTAATGCTGATGATTTAGCTGTAGAGATAACGCTGTTCACTTTCGTACGAACATCGATACAATCTCACTGGCAAGTGTTCTTTAGGCTCGCAGTCAGATCACGTGCAATGAGTGTATTATAATCTTCTAGGAAACAGTTCTACGTATTCTGATAAATAATATCTATGACTCCTGCTTACTTTAACGGTGGTACAAAAGTCGTTGATAAACGTACGAGTTATATGACTGTTGCTAGCGTATGAGCCAAAAGTACTATGAAGAATAATACAGATAAATACACGTAGAGATATCGAATTTTTGAATCCATTGTGCCTTGCAAAAGTGCTTCAGTTCCAAAATGTTCACGTTAAAAATTTTATTTATCTGTAACGTAAATCGTCTCTGTATTTTCTTTTCTTTACACCTCATAATGGAGAAGTGGAGAGTTACCCTTTGATACTATGTAAATACGTAGTTTACGCGATTCTACATCTACATCTACATTTAGACTCCGCAAGCCACCCAACTGTGTGTGGCGGAGGGCACTTTACGTGCCACTGTCATTACCTCCCTTTTCTATTCCAGTCGCGTATGGTTCGCGGGAAGAACGACTGTCTGAAAGCCTCCGTGCGCACTCGAATCTCTCTAATTTTACATTCGTGATCTCCTCGGGAGGTATAAGTAGGGGGAAGCAATATATTCGATACCTCATCCAGAAACGCACCCTCTCGAAACCTGGCGAGCAAGGTACACCGCGATGCAGAACGCCTCTCTTGCAGAGTCTGCCAATTGAGTTTGCTAAACATCTCCGTAACGCTATCACGGTTGCCAAATAACCCTGTGACGAAACGCGCCGCTCTTCTTTGGATCTTCTCTATCTCCTTCGTCAACCCGATCTGGTACGGATCCCACACTGATGAGCAATACTCAAGTATAGGTCGAACGAGTGTTTTGTAAGCCACCTCCTTTGTTGATGGAGTACGTTTTCTAAGGACTCTCCCAATGAATCTCCACCTAAGACTACAATATGCATTAAATGTCTTGTCAAGAGACGGTTATCTTCTCCTCTACAACCATGCTTGATCAGCTTGATTTTTGCCCAGAGTCTCTTGTATAGCTAACAAGAACTGTCAACTGCGTGCTTAGCACGTCATTTTAGCACATCACGTGTTATATAACAGTTATAGATGTAGGTATATTATTACTGTTTCAGTTAATTTGAGAATCCACATTTAGGGTGTTAGGGGGTTACACGATCTCATCCTTTCAACTTGTTGGGTGTTTACATCTTGTATTGGGAATATGATAAAGCTTCCATTGTGTATTAAGATAATATGGAGTGGAAGTGATACAAAGCATTAGAAATATCGTCATAAAGTATCATTTCTAACGTAGCGTGTGCGCTTAAGTACCACAAAAATATAACGTTGATGGTTAAACACGTTATCACGTGTATGTTAAAGTTCTAACGTAATACAAACAGAATAGCTTTCAGTAACACCGATTACATTTTTCTAATGGATAACAATAAGCGTAAAACTTCCACCCCCTGCCCCCTCCATAAACTCGCTTCCCGCGCCCGGGTTCCGGGGTTCGATTCCCGGCAGGGTCAGGTATTTTCTCTGCCTCGTGATTACTGGCTGTTGTGTGATGCCCTTAGGTTAGATAGGTTTAAGTAGTTCTAAATTCTAGGGGACTGATGACCATAGATCTTAAGTCCCATAGTGCTCAGAGCCACTGGAACCATTGGCAGTTTTGTGTAGTGCCGCGTTGTGTGCCAACCCATTCTGTAAGTGTCCTTAATTTATGAGCATGAGTGTAGTAATGATAACATTTAGAATCTGTTTTTAAACTGCTCTTTAAAAAAAATAGAATCTAGGGATTAGGGTATGCAATTTTGTAAATATTGCATGCTTAAAGCTTAATCTTTGGAGGACGGTAGCAGCATTTGTAGTCAGTTACGAAATTTTTTAACTGAATTAGAATCTATATAAGTTATAAAGTTTTTAATGCTATACAAATAATTTAGAATTACGTTTATGTACACCTCTATAAAAGTGCTCAATGAAATGAAGCATCACCGAAAAACTCAACAATATGTCAGATAGGTCAGGAGTCCACTACACGCAACAAGCGGCTACACGGGTAGCAGCGGTGTGTGGCGTGGGCTGGGCGGTTTTTTAGGTTAGATGGCCTTGGGCAAGTACAGAAAGGGCAACAGCCTCAACGGGTGCGGGGCAAAGTCAGGACATGCGGAGACCAAGCAGCAATCGGTATTGTAATTGTCAACTGTCGAAGCTGCGTTGGTAAAGTACCGGAACTTCAAGCGCTGATAGAAAGCACCGAAGCTGAAATCGTTATAGGTACAGAAAGCTGGCTGAAGCCAGAGATAAATTCTGCCGAAATTTTTACAAAGGTACAGACGGTGTTTAGAAAGGATAGATTGCATGCAACCGGTGGTGGAGTGTTCGTCGCTGTTAGTAGTAGTTTATCCTGTAGTGAAGTAGAAATGGATAGTTCCTATGAATTATTATGGGTGTAGGTTACACTCAACAACCGAGCTAGGTTAATAATTGGCTCCTTTTACCGTCATCCCGACTCAGCAGCATTAGTGGCAGAACAACTGGGAGAAAATTTGGAATATATTTCACATAAATTTTCTCAGCATGTTATAGTCTTAGGTGGAGATTTCAATTTACCAGATATAGACTGGAACACTCAGATGCTTAGGACGGGTGGTAGGGACAGAGCATCGAGTGACATTATACTGAGTGCACTATCCGAAAATTACCTCGAGCAGTTAAACAGAGAACCGACTCGTGGAGATAAGATCTTGGACCTATTGATAACAAACAGACCCGAACTTTTCGACTCTGTATGTGCAGAACAGGGAATCAGTGATCATAAGGCCGTTGCAGCATCCCTGAATATGGAAGTTAATAGGAATATAAAAAAAGGGAGGAAGGTTTATCTGTTTAGCAAGAGTAATAGAGGCAGATTTCAGACTACCTAACAGATCAAAACGAAAATTTCTGTTCCGACACTGATGATGTTGAGTGTTTATGGAAAAAGTTCAAGGCAATCGTAAAATGTGTTTTAGACAGGTACGTGCCGAGTAAAACTGTGAGGGACGGGAAAAACCCACCGTGGTACAACAACAAAGTTAGGAAACAATTGCGAAAGCAAAGAGAGCTTCACTCCAAGTTTAAACGCAGCCAAAACCTCTCAGACAAACAGAACCTAAACGATGTCAAAGTTAGCGTAAGGAGGGCTATGCGTGAAGCTTTCAGTGAATTCGAAAGTAAAATTCTATGTACCGACTTGGCAGAAAATCCTAGGAAGTTCTGGTCTTACGTTAAATCAGTAAGTGGCTCGAAACAGCATATCCAGACACTCCGGGATGATGATGGCATTGAAACAGAGGATGACACGCGTAAAGCTGAAATACTAAACACCTTTTTCCAAAGCTGTTTCACAGAGGAAGACCGCACTGCAGTTCCTTCTCTAAATCCTCGCACAAACGAAAAAATGGCTGACATTGAAATAAGTGTCCAAGGAATAGAAAAGCAACTGGAATCACTCAACAGAGGAAAGTCCACTGGACCTGACGGGATACCAATTCGATTCTACACAGAGTACGGGAAAGAACTTGCCCCCCTTCTAACAGCCGTGTACCGCAAGTCTCTAGAGGAACGGAAGGTTCCAAATGATTGGAAAAGAGCACAGGTAGTCCCAGTCTTCAAGAGGGGTCGTCGAGCAGATGCGCAAAACTATAGACCTATATCTCTGACGTCGATCTGTTGTAGAATTTTAGAACATGTTTTTTGCTCGAGTATCATTTCGTTTTTGGAAACCCAGAATCTACTATGTAGGAATCAACATGAATTCCGGAAACAGCGATCGTGTGAGACCCAACTCGCTTTATTTGTTCATGAGACCCAGAAAATATTAGATACAGGCTCCCAGGTAGATGCTATTTTTCTTGACTTCCGGAAGGCGTTCGATACAGTTCCGCACTGTCGCCTGATAAACAAAGTAAGAGCCTACGGAATATCAGACCAGCTGTGTGACTGGATTGAAGAGTTTCTAGCAAACAGAACACAGCATGTTGTTCTCAATGGAGAGACGTCTACAGACGTTAAAGTAACCTCTGGCGTACCACAGGGGAGTGTTATGGGACCATTGCTTTTCACAATATATATTAATGACCTAGTAGATAGTGTCGGAATTTCCATGCGGCTTTTCGCGGATGATGCTGTAGTATACAGAGAAGTTGCAGCATTAGAAAATTGTAGCGAAATGCAGGAAGATCTGCAGCGGATAGGCACTTGATGCAGGGAGTGGCAACTGTCCCTTAACATAGACAAATGTAATGTATTGCGAATACATAGAAAGAAGTATCCTTTATTGTATGATTATATGATAGCGGAACAAACACTGGTAGCAGTTACTTCTGCAAAATATCTGAGAGTATGCGTGCGGAACGATTTGAAGTGGAATGACCATATAAAATTAATTGTTGGTATGGCGGGTACCAGGTTGAGATTCATTGGGAGAGTCCTTAGAAAATGTAGTCCATCAACAAAGGAGGTGGCTTACAAAACACTCGTTCGACCTATACTTGAGTATTGCTCATCAGTGTGGGATCCGTACCAGATCGGGTTGACAGAGGAGATAGAGAAGATCCAAAGAAGAGCGGCGCGTTTCGTCACAGGGTTATTTGGTAACCGTGATAGCGTTACGGAGATGTTTAATAAACTCAAGTGGCAGACTCTGCAAGAGAGGCCCTCTGCATCGCGGTGTAGCTTGCTTTCCAGGTTTCGAGAGGGTGCGTTTCTGGATGAGGCATCGAATATATTGCTTCCCCCGACTTATACCTCCCGAGGAGATCACGAATGTAAAATTAGAGAGATTAGAGCGCGCACGGAGGTTTTCAGACAATCGTTCTTCCCGCGAACCATACGCGATTGGAACAGGAAAGGAAGGTAATGACAGTGGCACGTAATTCTGCATTTTGATCAGCAGCAGTGTCATGTGCATTTCGATAAATAATATAATTTTAGACACTGAAATATTGTAACATACACCAAATTTATCACTATCTTAAGACAGTCTATTAATAAATACAGTCAATTTAGGTAAGGTAATACTTAATTTGGAGAATTGGTGGCTAGTGTAAGGTACAGAGAACAAAGTTAGCGATTGGCAGTTTTGTTTTAAAGGCAAATTTAATAGTGTACTCTGACTGGCTGTTTCAGTTTTCATGGCTGGTAAATTACTTGCGTGAGACCGGAATACTGAGACATAATGAAATGACAGGAATAGGCACGGCTTAGGCAGGGACATGACCCCCACCTGCCACAGTCGGAGTCTCTACCTACCATCCTCAGAGGAAGGAATGGTGAGCACACCTGACCCAAAAACCCCTTACGTTTCTACTGACGAAGAGTGCAGGTAAGGCGCGCGCAGGCAACCTCACTCTAATTTTAAACGATTAGCAAGGTGGGATGAGCACAGTTGGTATACTCAACGTATAATTAACATCTAGCAGAACCATAATATCTCGATACATCAGTCTGTATTGAACTCCGACTCAATTCTCTATCTCAGTAACAGTGAGTTTGTATACAGTGGATAAAAATCACCATTTGGCCATGATCATGGAAGGAGGACGTTCATTTAATCAAAACATTAATTAACCCAATAATTTTAGGTCTGTATAAGATGATAGTTACAATACTACATAAATGCTGAGAGGCTACCATATGTACCGTTACATTACTATGGCCTTTGGTAATACTTGCATTATACAAGTGCTACTTCATTTTTAATTCTATCAGTACTACTTATTTTTAATAAGTTTACCTATCCAGTGAACCAGTAGCCTCTTGAGGAAGACTGTGGATAACGGGTTTAGTTATTAATTGGTGCACATACCCCCCTTTTTCCCATTATGTGTCAGCATTTTATTACCATGTAGATAGCGTGGAGTGAGTCACGAGCATGAATATTTGCTGGCGTATCTATAAATGCATGTTTAATGTCAAGTTGTTACCTATCTATGATTCAAGGAAAGAATGCAAACAAAACAGGTATGACGGAGATACACAATAGTCTGAAATGTGTTGTGCCGTGGTTGGTCACGGAAGTGATTCAATATATTCTACGGTGGAACAGAAAGTCAATGCTGCCTCATCTGTATGCCACGATGAGCATCATATCTTCGTGTTTTAAGTGAGCGGTAGTTCCGTCGGAATGTCCCGTTCATGTGACTGTCTACGGTACAACAATGAGTTATTTAGTAACTTATTAATCGCTTTCTTGCAGGTCTGTTAATAGTAGGCGTGTTGTAACGCACATAAATTTTTATACTTCTGGTAACTTCAGTAGGGACAGCTTAGTCTCGTGGAATTTCCTTTGTGCAGTCATTGAATCATCAGTGTGCGTGAATATTTGCCCAAGCCTTTAGCTTTAGGACTGCTGTTGTTATCATTATTTAGTTACAGGTGCTCCGTTCTTATTTTTCTAGCAATTTGTGTAGGATCAACTGATGATTTCTTTGTGTGAAACGTATCAACCATTGCCTTCCAAGGGCTATCGTTGATGGCCGCACAGACGATTACCTTTCACTTTAACTCGGACATTTCATACCGAATAAGTTGCGTGTTTTCCTGTGTAGTCTATAAAAATATTATAGTGTGAACGTTCTTACAATGATGAATGATCTCACGGTCAGTAAACTGTATGCCACGGTTCTCCATGTACCACGTGGCCATGGCTACACATACAGTGAGCTCTCATGGTTCATCAATGGCTCTCATTTAAGGCAGCATGCGTGTGCAAACATACATTGAGAAAGAATATTACTGTGTGAATATTATCGGAATCAAGATCTATTAAATGGTGAGTAATGTGTATACCATAGTCTTAAAAAAGCCATGTGCGCATGACTGTACAGACAATGGGCATCCGCTCCTTGTGCATAGCTTTCAGATCAGCCAGTGTGCGTGTGTTAATGTGAATTTGTTATAAATCTTTTGTGTGCCTTGTAGTCGATGCGTGGACGATGTCTCTGTAAGTAAGGTATATGAAATTTATCTTCTACGCTCGCACGTGGTCACAACTCCATAGTCGATGAGGTTTCTTCTTTCTTGGCCTGTGCGATGTTGTGCATTCTGTTACGCTGATATACCGATGAGCTCACCTTCTTTTTGTTATTACGGTTACTTGCTTAACTTCTACATTCAGTGGGTAGGTGTGCTCTCTCTGTGTACCGTGCGTAAATATTCAGTCTCCGTTCTGATTGCCCACAATTTCTGGTAGGCGTATTGTGCCCCAGTTGATTTCGTAAGACTTTTGAAGTGGCTGTATTACGGCCCAGCTATAAACCCGGCCAATTAATTACTGAAGACACTTCCCCTCCATATCCATTTTACTGAATTAAATAATAATGAGACCATTTAGCATACTGAGATGCTACATCACACTATGCATCTACTGTATGTACTTACAAGGTTGTATGCTTTGTTTTCCCACCACACATTTGCTTTGAAATAATACACGTTGGTGTAGCATACGGAAAAAGTCTCTGTTGCTCACGCACGTACTTTCGTAGCCCATTAATCGTAAATAACTGGGTCCTTTTACATATTTCTGATGAGCACATAGTGCAAGAATACTCATTGAGGATAGGAATGAGTGGTATAATTAAGCTGAGCGGCTTACGATACATTTCTTTCTCGTTAGAACGGATCATATTACCGTGCTACGCAGATGAGAAGCTGGTCAGACAAGGATACGTGCTCGAATGTGGACTTCTCCCCACAGCACCACTCCTACTCTATTTCTCCTCTCTAGGGATTTTCCCGAGTTAAAACGAGAGGAAAACTGGAACAACCCAATTTATTGCGCACGTATTATTAGCGAGGAATCATAATCATATAACTACTCATACCATAAAATAATGGGAGACAATTCCTCTCTATTGAGGCTTCACATCAGTTTTTATATTCCGGCACGTCAGGACAGTATTTTTAAACAAGCTACAGGGAAACTCGATGGAGAAGCAGGGAGCACCACAAACAAAATGTCCCAAACCTGTCAACTCTCGTATTTAAGGATGTACGCTTCTACTACAAACAAGTTAGCTTCTTAGGGGAGAAAAGGTTAGAGCAATCTCTGCAATATTCTTTTGGCATTTTTCATCCAACGTACTCCCACACGTGTTGCTGCCATGAACTACACAGATTCGTGACAAGTGCGGGCAATTGTCCAGGCCATGATCCTACCCAGAGTCATTAGAGACATTGGGCCAACGATATTACGACTATTTACCTAACACTCTCTAGCCACTATAAAATCAGACTGTGTAAATCGGCATTATGTGGTGTTTGCAATACAGAAGTGAATGTAGCACTTACTGATGATTATTATCTTGTATCTATCACAGACCTTTCAATGTCACTGAAATGAGCTTCATAAATGCCTTAGCCTGAGTCCCGGGTTTAGTCTACTGTTGACTTCATTGCAACGACAGGGAGACAGTAGGCTATAGAATAAACGGAAAATGGAACGTACTTTCATCTCGGCAACTATTGTTGTTGCAGATGTACACTAAAAAATAAGATAACAATTGGTGAAATACGTAAAATTTATTTTTTTGATTTAAATAAACCAAGGATAGATATTGAAAATTGAAAAATGAATAAACACAAACAACATTAAATGAACGCAAAAAAACGAAACACAGAACTCAAAATGAAACAAAAAAAAAAAAATAGAACAAAATCTGAAAACAAACAAAAACTTTAAGAACAAACATATTTTTCAGTGGGTAAAAGCGGTACCCAAGAGTTGGCTACAAAGACTCCCAGCTGCCCCCTCCTCCACCTCTACACGGACTTCCTCCATCTTGGCAGCGCCCTTGAGACTCTCTGCTGCGTCCTCCTCTAGATATCTAGGGGCTTGTTCCGTCTTGGCAACATTCACGAGAGTCTCAGCTGACCCTTCCTCCTCGTCTTCACAGTCATCAACCATCTTGCCAGCACCCATGTGACTCTCAGCTACCTCCTCCTCTAATTCTTGATGGGTTTGTTCCACCCTGGCAGCATTCACGAGACCCTTACCTGCCCCTTCCTCCTCATCTCCACATACTGGGTCAATCTCTGCAGCATCCATGAGACCATCATCTGCTCCTTTCTCAATCTCTCCAGACACTTCGCCCATCTTGGCAGCACCCATCAGACTCTCGGCTGCCTCCTCCTCTAAATCTTGATTGGCTTGTTCCATCTTTTCAGCATTCACAAGGCCCTTAGCTGCCCCTTCCTCCTCATCTACACATACTGGGTCAATCTCTCCAGCATCCAAAAGACCCTCATCTGCGGCTTCCGTATTCTCTCTAAACGCTTCACACATCTTCGTAGCACCCATGATACACACAGCTGCCTCCTCCTCTACATCATGACAGGGGTGTTCCATCTTTGCAGTATTCACAAGGCCCTTAACTTCTCCTTCCTCCTCATCTACACATACTGGGTCAATCTCTGCAGCATCCATGAGACCATCATCTGCCCCTTTCTCAATCTCTACAGACACTTCGCCCATCTTGGCAGCACACATCAGACTCTCGGCTGCTTCCTCCTCTAAATCTTGATAGGCTTGTTCCATTTTTTCAGCATTCACAAGGCCCTTAGCTGCCCCTTCTTCCTCATCTACACATACTGGGTCAATCTCTCCAGCATCCATGAGACCATCATCTGCCCCTTGCTCAATCTCTCCAGACACTTCGCCCATCTTGGCAGCACCCATCAGACTCTCGGTTGCCGCCTTCTCTAAATCTTGACAGGCTTGTTCCATCTTTGCAGCATTCACAATGCCCTTAGCTACACCTTCCTCATCATCTACACATACTGGGCCAATCTCTGCAGCATCCATGAGACCATCATCTGCTCCTTTCTCAATCTCTCCAGACACTTCGCCCATCTTGGCAGCACCCATCAGACTCTCGGCTGCCTCCTCCTCTAAATCTTGATTGGCTTGTTCCATCTTTTCAGCATTCACAAGGCCCTTAGCTGCCCCTTCCTCCTCATGTACACATACTGGGTCAATCTCTCCAGCATCCAAAAGACCCTCATCTGCGGCTTCCATATTCTCTCTAAACGCTTCACACATCTTCGTAGCACCCATGATACACATAGCTGCCTCCTCCTCTACATCATGACAGGGGTGTTCCATCTTTGCAGTATTCACAAGGCCCTTAACTTCTCCTTCCTCCTCATCTACACATACTGGGTCAATCTCTGCAGCATCCATGAGACCATCATCTGCCCCTTTCTCAATCTCTACAGACACTTCGCCCATCTTGGCAGCACCCATCAGACTCTCGGCTGCTTCCTCCTCTAAATCTTGATAGGCTTGTTCCATTTTTTCAGCATTCACAAGGCCCTTAGCTGCCCCTTCTTCCTCATCTGCACATACTGGGTCAATCTCTCCAGCATCCATGAGACCATCATCTGCCCCTTGCTCAATCTCTCCAGACACTTCGCCCATCTTGGCAGCACCCATCAGACTCTCGGTTGCCGCCTTCTCTAAATCTTGACAGGCTTGTTCCATCTTTGCAGCATTCACAATGCCCTTAGCTACACCTTCCTCATCATCTACACATACTGGGCCAATCTCTCCAGCATCCATGAGACTATCATCTGCCCCTTCCTCAATCTCTCCAGACACTTCGCCCATCTTGGCAGTACCCATCAGACTCTCGGCTGCCTCCTCCTCTAAATCCTGACAGGCTTCTTCCATCTTTGCAGCGTTCACGAGACCCTTAGCTGCCCCTTCATCCCCATCTCCACATACTGGATCAATGTTAGCGGCATTCACAAGAACCTCATGTGCCCCTTTCTCAATATCTCCAGACACTTC
Source organism: Schistocerca serialis cubense (assembly GCF_023864345.2). NCBI lineage: Eukaryota > Metazoa > Arthropoda > Insecta > Orthoptera > Acrididae > Schistocerca > Schistocerca serialis. The sequence goes on along the minus strand of NC_064645.1, from coordinate 237,889,474 downwards.
GCCCATCTTGGCAGCACCCATGAGACTCTCGGCTGCCTCCTCTTCCAAATCCATCTTGACAGCAATGACGAGACACTCAGCTACTATCTCCTCCTCTTGATCCATCTTGGCACTATCCACCTAGGCAACCAAGATAGTGTTAGGTGTTTGGTTAAACTAGAAACAACATTATGCTGTAGAAATTACATTATGAAATAATAATGGGTAAGAGTTTTCAGACATTGCGGTGAACAAAAGGTTTATATGGATCGTCACAATTTTATGTCACATTCAAAAGAAATTCATTAAATGAATAGTAGAGATAATATTTAACAGGGAGTAAGCTATTGGAATATAATTAAAGCTTGGCATTAGAAGCTGATGACGATGTATGGTAAGAAAAAGAGGGTCTTCCATTATCACCGACTGCACAATAATGTATCGCTGAGGTCCTCATACTAGCAGCATGCCTATAACTAAAAAGTTTCGGGCCTACTGAAGAACGGGATGCAACCCGTCGGCTCTGACCAATGACGTCAGAATTTGCCAGAGATGATTTACTACATAGATTTAACAGCTGAGACAAGTGTTTATAAACTAAGGGATGCAGGAGAGAAAAACAGGTGGTAGACATATTTAACGTCCAGTAATATTTCTACCATAATCTTAAGGATATCGCTTGTTTGAGTCCTAGTGGTCTGTAAAAAATAAACGGAAAAAAGACAGAAGTAGTGGTAGTGTAGAATACCTCAGTTGACATATATAAGAGCTGTATCTCGAAATCTTCTATTTAGTGTATAGGTCAACTGAAGAATAAGATACTAGTGCTAACGAAAACGAGGAAATCTACGTACGTAACATTGGCAACCTGTTGACCTATGTATGTCAACTGAAGTGTGATATAAAACTTATTTTAGGCTTCGATACTAACAGTATCGACTGAAATTTGTCACACGCTTGCTATCGACGACAAGAAAACCAGTAACAGTGACATTTGTATCCCATTCTTCAGTTGAGCTATATAGGTGAACTGAGGCCCTTAGCTGATGCTAATTAGTATTAGAGAATGGGAAATAACGGAAATTATAACATTTGTATTCTGAACTTCAACTGACCTATAAAGGTAAATAAATTCAATGTTACATATGTCGCTTTTTTCGTGTAGCTAGCACCAGTATACCGTACTTTAGTTGACCTGTATACGTCAACTGAAGTACGGGATACAAATTTTACGTATGCCGGTCTTTTCGCCTTCTGTAGTGCTAGTATAGACTCGGAAAATAATACTGCCACCTGACGAAGAACTGTGTCAGTTACAAGCGTTATGTGATTTGGGGAATCGCAAATGACGCAGAATTCCCCAGTTGCTCTTATTCCCTATGTTTTCAAAGCCACTCAGATTGTGATTAACGAGACAGCGATTTGAAAACCAGATTTTAAACTAATTTTTTTTCCAGGAGCAGTTATGGACTATATCCATACTTAGTTGGATACAAACGGCTAATTGAATTTGAAAAAGCTGCAGAAAGATTGAAACGGGAAAAATGGTCAGAGGTAAGTCCAAAACCCACTGAGAAAGGGGAAGCATTGCAATAGAAAATGAATGGAAAGCTTGAACACATGAAATGGAAAGGGCAGTAGAAAATCAAATGGGCAAAAAGATTATTCCCAATAGAATTCTTGCCTAATTCACCAGATGCTGCTCGTAACTGTTTAAAGAAGAAAATTAAAAAAGAAAAACAGGAAATGAAGCCTCAAATGTAAAAATAAGTTTTGCAGTAAGCTGAAAACATGAAAACAAGGCTGGATGCAGAAGAAATGCGAAACAATAGAAGCGTGTGTAACAATCTGAAAGTTAGATACCATATGTGGGAAAATTAAGGAAACCGTTAGGGGAGCGAGATTCAGATGCATAAATATCAAACGCTTGCCTGGCAAGCCATTACGAACGAAAGGACGGAGGTCTGAAAGCTGGATTGAACGTATGAATGGGTCCTACAAAATAAACCAACTTAAAAAAGGAAGTGAATGAAGATTCGATGTGAAATATGGTACACTAAAAAGAGTTTCACACAGCAGTAAAAGACCCAATTCGAAGAAAGACTCTTGGCGTACGCTACAGTGTTTCAAAATTGTTAAGATCACTGGTAGGGAACCTGAAAAAGCTGTTCTAAGTGATATGTAAAATATCCTGAGCTGGTGAAATACACCCAGACTTTCAAAAACATCTAATAATCCCATTCCCAGACAGACCAAATGCTCACAAGTTTCAAAGTTAAGTCACGAGAAATCTAATACGAATTAATGAAGACATCAGTAGCGGAGGTTTCGCGGAAGTATGGGGACGAGTAAGTCATTTCCGACCTTAAGACTCTGAAGACAGATTGCTGCAAGGCAAAAGCAAATCGGTAGGAATTCAGTTTCTGAGGGTCACAGTGATAAAATACAGGGAGTGATGTTGTCCAAAACTTGTGCATAAAACAAAGTGCAATTATAAAGGTCTCATGATATGTCAGGCATACATCAGCTAGGACGGGAGTGAGATACGTTTTTAACCTACCAAGTCAGCAAGCAGAATGGAGAGTAGACAGAAATTAGGTATGGGGATTGAAGCTCAGCGAGAGAAAATAAATCTTTGAGTTCATGACATAACAGTTCTGTAAGATACACCAATTTCCTTTGATTATCAGTTGAACGAAATGAATAATATCTTGAAAAAAAAACTATAAATGGATACTAGCAAAAGTAAAAGTAGGAAAGTAAAATGCGGTAGAATTGAATTAGTAGTTGAAGGTGGAAAAATATTAACAAATGACACTGAGCGAAGTAAACTGAGGTTTGTTGTTTGGGCAAAAGTAACAGATTATTAGCAAAGTAGAGGACATGTAAACATCAGGATGTCAATAGCAAGAAAGACGTTTTTGAAAAGCAGAGATTAGTTAACCTATAACATAAATTTCAGTTCTAGGTAGTCTTCTCTCGAGGTATTTGTCTGTAGTGTAGCCACGTACATGAGTGGAACGCTGAAGATAGTTCAGAAAGAATGGAATATATAGCTCTGATATAGTTCTCCAGGAGAGTACTGAAGATAAACTGGGTACAGCGTGTAGCTTGCGAGGAGGAAATGAATCGAAATGGAGGAAAAATTCTTTTATCACACAATTCGACTAAAAGCTGGGATCAGTTTGTAGTATGCATCGTGCGGTATCATAGGATCTTATGTTGTTAACAGGGTGATCGGAGAGGGTGAGTGGGGAAATGGAAGGGTTGTAAGATTTTTACAGGTAGAGGAAGACTTGAACACAGTAAGCAGATTGAAATGAGTGTCGGTTGATGCACTTACGGAGAAGCAAAGAGCCTGTCACAGGATAGACTACCGTGGGAACCTGCATCTCATCTTACTTCAAATGGGAAACCGCATCATCAACAACACCACAACGTGAAGATTTTCTAACAGTTGCCTAGCCGTTACTTACCACGGGGAAATGGCCGTATTGATGTTATTCATAGAAGAAGAGAGGCCTAGACTCCATGGATATAGCTTCACGCGGAAAAATTTCTATCGTGGTGCATTCTGGTAGCAGGGTCTAACTCACCGTAGGTAATAAAACAGCAGTTCCTATAACTCTACATTCTATAGCTTCATTACCTTTCTAAAATTCAATCCACTTTCATTTTCCTAATCTTCTCTAATTGATTATGCTAGACTATTATTGTCATGGTATTTGATAACATGGCTGTTGTAATTTTTTGTTTTATGTTGCGCACGATGTTTGGTGTAACAGCCGGGATATATTCACTCTGCCGCTATGTGGATGTGTTATATCTGTTTCAATAAGTGGTGTATATTTTCGTAACCCTTGAATGTATTTCAAGCTACCTGCTACGCCCTCATGTGGTTCTTTTTCTATGATCATAAAGATGTACTATAATGGTGGAAACAATGCCTTTGTAAAGGCGTATGAGAGAAATAGTGAAGATAAGGAACAGGAAAACGCTAAGGCAAGCATTCCGGTAGAGAAGGGAGTTTGTTTCCCGCGTGATCAATTTTATCTCGTAGTCAAGCAGCTAAAACATGGGAAAGCCACTGAAGATGGTGATAAACCAGCAGAATGCGACAAGGCTGCTGGACAACAGCTACATGAAGAACTGTTCCATTTCATATAAATTACGTACGAAACCAGGGCACACCGAAAAGACTTTGAAGAATAGTTACAGCGCCAACACAAAAGAAAGAATCTGCAAACAAATGTGAACAATGCAGCACCCTCAAGTTGAGAACACACGACACCCAGATCTTGACCTCTTATCATTGTAACGCGGACTGAAGAAAGGATAGGTGTACAAAATACGGAAGATCAATTTGTCTTTAGAGGAGCTGTAGGCACACGAGAAGCAATACTCGGGTTACGGCTAATACCTGAGACAAGACTAAGCAAGAGCCAAGAATGCAGCAGAGTGTCGTAGGAGGAATGGTCAGTATTCAGGTGTATGATAGGAACGATCATACGAAGCTTAACCATCTACTAAACATGGGCTCTAAAATGCAGCTATAAGCACTTCATCTTCGATAGTGTAACAAAATCTCGTCTTGGCCTTCTATATTTTGAGGGGCGTAAGTATGGCCAAAATCACGAAAACAATTTTCTGTAAATATGGGCTGTAAAGTGCTCACCTTCAGACCTTTGGGCACTTTTGCAGCTTCACTGGTGTGAAACACACCTCTTCGACAAAACAAGTGCTTGCATGTTGAGATTTTCTGATGATACTACAGTGTGTAGTGAATGTGCGGAACTACAGAAGCGAGATGCAGATGAAAGTCAGCCCCATTTCATACTAACATGCAAATTAATAAAGTTGAGACAACAATCTTGATGAGTAGACAAAATACCGTTGCTCAGTGCTCACTTGACAATGAGGGACTGGAGACTGTAGAATCCTTTTGCTCCCTACGGATTAAAACCACCTTCAGGCGGATCAAGGAAGGATATTGAAAGCCAAATAAACCAGGCAACAGCTGCTTTCAGCAAGAGCAGGAATCTTACACATCTCGTTTCATAGCCCAGTACCTGAGGAAAGACCTCATAAAGATTTTGTGTGGAGTGTGCCGCTGTACAGATGTGACATACGGACAATCGAGGAGAAAAAAAAAAAAAAAAAAAAAAACACTGATAGCCTTCGAGATGTGGTTCTATCACAGAAGGCTCCAGATATTCTGTGAAAAGAACTAATCAAATGAACTGGTGCACTGCAGGGTAGATAACGTGCAGCTATGTCTCCTAAAGCTTATTGAACGCCACATGTGTCACCCTTATGCTGAGACATTATGGTGTTACTAAAGGTGTTGCTGAAAGGACAGCAAAAAGGAAGAACACAGGAGACAAACAGTCTAGTATACATCAACCCTATCATGGACGGCACAAATTGCACCACCTATACTGCACTCAACAAAAGGGCCGGAGACAGAAATGCTTGGCAAGTTGCTGATAGCCAACCTGATAGTTAACGACCAAAGAAGAAGAAGGAGATCATGATAAATTTTCAAAACTAATGGCAAGACGCTATAAATGTTCAGAAATTGGTACATGTTTGAGTAATTAGCCTGTGATACATGTGATGGGAGAAGTGCAGATACACTGTGTGATCAAAAGTATCCGGACATCCCAAAAACATACGTTTTCCAGGTGCATTGTGCTGACACCTACTGCCAGGCGCTCCATGTCAGCGACTTCGGTTGTCATTAGACATCGTGAGAGAGTAGAATGGGGCGCTCCGCAGAACTCACGAATTTCGAACATGGTCAGGTGAGTGGGTGTCACTTGTGTCATACGTCTGTATGAGACATTTACACACTCCTAAACATTCTTAGGTCGACTTTTCCGGTGTGACAGGGAAGTGGAAACGTGAAGGAACACGTACAGCACAAAAGGTTACTACCCGGCCTAGTTTGTTTGACAGAGACCGCCGACAGTTGAGGGAGGCTGACACTATCCACAACATCACACAGGAATTTCAAACTGCATCAGGATCCACTGCCAGTACTATGACAGGCGGGAGGTGAGAAAACGTGGATTTCATGGCGGAGCGGCTGCTCATAAGCCACACATCACGCCGGTAAATGCCAAACGACGCTTCGCTTGGTGTAAGGAGAGTAAACATTGGACGATTTAACAGTAGAAGAACGTTGTATGGAGTGATGAATCACGGTACACAGTGTGACCATCCGATGACGGGTTGTGGGTATGGTGAATGCCCGGTGAACGTCATCTACCAGAGTAAAATTCGGAGTCGGTGGTGTTAGGGTATGGTCGTTTTTCTCATGGAGAGGGCTTGCACTCCTTGTTGTTTTGCGTGGCACTATCACAGCACAAGCCTACATTGATGTTTTAACCACCTTCTTGCTTCTCACTGTTGAAGAACAACTCGGGGATGGCTATTGCGTCTTTCAACACGATCAAACACCTGTTCATAACGCACATCCTCGTAATGGACTGGCCTGCACAGAGTCCTGACCTAAATCCTATAGGACACCTTTGGGATGTTTTGGAACGCCGACTTCGTGTCAGCCCTCACCCAACGACATCGATACCTCTCCTCAGTGCAACACTCCGTTAAGAATGGGCTGCCATTCCCCAAGAAACCTTCCAGCACCTGATTGAACATATGCTTGCAAGAGTGGAAACTGTCAACAAGGCTAAGTGTTGGCCAACACCACATTCAATTGCAGCATACCGATGGAGAGCGCCATGAACTTGTAAGTCATTTTCAGCCAGATGTTGGGATACTTTTCATCACATAGAGTATCTCGCACACGCTGCTCTGTTAACCCCCATATATGAGTAAATTTTTTGTCAATCCGCGTCAGCTGTGTCAAAGTGAATGTTTATTAATACATCAAATCATAATTTGTACGCTTTATCTCAAACTTGTTGCTCAGTCTGGAACAGAGTATAATCCTCACTATTGTTCCAGCTTTAACTTAATCAGCTTAATTCTAAAGCAGCCTATATCCGTAGAAAACAAAGTAATTCCACTTTATAGACTAACATCCATTAAGGATGTGGTAATACCCTGTTAATTATCTTTTTGGTTCCAAAACTTAATTAATATGGTGTTGAAAACTAATGTGGGCATAGTGTCTCTAGCAGCACCCGTATGGAGACACGTGGGAAACCTATCATTCGCCTCAATGAGAGACAGTAATACTTTCTCATAACCAGGGCCACGGCACTTCTTATAAAGTTAAATTCATAGTACGGACTGACAATCCTTTTACAAGATCACGTTTGTTTCAATGTTCGAAGAAGTGTCGTAAAAGAGCAAAGGAGAGCTCACGAAACTGGATCGAATTGTGCTCTCATTGTGTGAGCAGTGTGGGAAGAGAGATGACAATGTTCTTTAGGTGTCAGACGATCATTTATTTACACAGATGGAATGTTTATGAGGCAGAATATATCCTGCTCAGTTGTTTCAAGAGATCGTGACAAAGTACCGTTATCAATTACTTGATGTAGTAATTATACCATTTCAACCATCCGTGGTAGGTGGGATATAATAACCTTCTTGTAGGCAACAATCGTTGAAATGTTGTAACTGTTGTGACTGCCTTATCCGTCCTCTACCGTTCCAAATGTTCTTTGGTGGTATTCATGGCGTCAATTATTCCCAGCTGCTGGTTTCACATCCACTGACTCCTACCTAGCACGCAGAAGTGCTCTTCTCCCCTAAGAGGTTTGCCTAATTGTACTTATTTGTATATAAGTACATAGGACGTTTTGCTTTTTATTGTGATTTTTCTTTGCGCTAATGTGACTGTTGAAGGTGTGACTGACTAGACGAGTGTATGCTGCTGTGGTCCAGATTTGCATTACACAGCAGCATGTAAAGGACTTCCGCTATCATTGATAGCAAATGACAACGGCAGCAATCGCACTGTAGCCAGACGTTCTTACCCTCACTGGCAACCGTATAATTTTTCAGCTATGATTCAGTAGGATATTTTGCCGAAGTCTTACATCTCTGTAAGAGACAAGCCAATCATAAATGGTGTTCCACAGAAAATGCCATAAGTTGCACTAGGTCAATTACGACTTTGTCCCAAACTGAAGTTCAGCTGCTGATATTGCAGCATTGCCTGGTACGTGCAGTACTGCTAAACGGATGTGTCTCCGACTGGTGGCAGCCTTCGGACCGTTGAGACCCGTCATGACGGAGTTCTACAGTTGGCGAACTCACAATCGTTGTAGGCTCGCGTCTGTAACACGAGTAATATTTGACGAACCCGTGACAGTTTTACAACGGACTCTTACATTCCCTGAGTTGTACTTTATATTTACATTTGCGTCTTCGAACCAACGGTTGCTATATTATTGGATTCTAATATGGTGAATCCGTCTGTTAATACTTCACGTAAAGATGAGGGACAACTGCATTTTACAGTCATAGAGATATGAGAGATATGTGCAAATCATGAGATTTTCTCGATTGATATCACCTGCCTAAGCGGCTAATTCTGCAATGTGTACAGTCAGAGACGCAGCTGTTTCCACATCGCTCACACTCGCATACTCTTAATGTTAGTAATAAGTCGACTAACCTCACTGGGGCCCTCCTGCGGCGCATCGACCACTATCATATCTCGTTCCTCGGAGCATATCTCTCTTTGTGTAGGCAGGTCGGTGTCTTGATTCTTAAACGGTGGATTATCTTCTTCGACGTTATTCACTTTGAAGCGTCCGATAACGTGGACCTGTGGGTGGTTTGATCTTATATTTACTTACTCAGCTATGATGGCGTGTATCAGTCATACATAAAGCTTTATGTACTTCACTTCGCATTCTTAAACATATAATATATTAAATTAGCAGCTGTTGAATGTAGGCTATAATAATACGTCATTTAAAAACTAAGTTATTAAATAACGTAGAGAACTGTGGGATACGAGAATGAAAGGTCGATGATTAGTGGAAGGTTGACACGACTATTTCTAACACATCCATGAATAGTTACGCAGGCTCTTGATAAGAAAAGCTGAGACGATGTGCCTAGATTGGAATATAAGAAACAATTTACTACCGAAGCAGTGCATAATGTGCGAGAAGACATGAAGAGTTTAGCTCACACAGAAGAATGAGACCAGCCTCTTAAGCGATAGATCTAACCACATCAGACATGTTTCGCTTCGTGTTTTGTAGGTAACGTTCGTGAAGGTTTCTTCTTTACTACTTACCACAGTACAGCATAAACTTATGTATGCCAAATACACGGTTAAGTAAGCACGTATCTCAAACCAGGGTATTGTGCAAACGTTTTCGTAAACCCTGTCTGGTGCCACAGTCAGACTCCAATAACTTCACTAACCGAACGAATCTAAATCAATTCCCAGCAGGAAATAAAACTTTTTGTTGTAACTGACGTCAGTGATTTTCGTATCTAACACTATATTTTTATATTATTTCCTGAATCTGGGCGATTGTTTAAATGAGTAGCGGCGAATCCTACTGACTGCATGTACAACACAGGCCACCAGAAAAGGGGAGCGTGTGTCGGTGTCAGGCCACAGTATAGAGCATATGGGGTGAGCTCCACGGCGGAGGCACCGTCTGTGTCTGCATCCTAAACGATGGAAAGCTGATCCCGTACGTTTTATCTTGGCGTGTCCACTGGCGCAGAGGAGGCCCATCGTGAGTTAGCAGCTACAGGTTATGTTCCCATGTTCTGGGAACTTGAGGCCCACAACGGTGAAAAGGTAAGATTGGAGTGGGACGAAAGACCATTGGATCTTATCTGCTTAACAGCACGGATCCCTGAGACGACAGACTGCTGCGATGCTAACTGAAATTTTGTTGACTCTGCTAAGAAACTTGCGTGCACTGACATAGGATAATGCAAATAATTTCTGGAATGGAAGAACAGAACTCGCATGTGTCTACATGGAGAAGGCCTGATTGGCTGAACGTGATATAGGAGAGATGGTGAGAGTCAAAAGTTGCCAGTCGCTCAGCTTCAGCACAATGAACCTACGACTGGTTTATTATGTTAATCTAAATAGGGAAGGGAGATTTCTACGCTGTTACGATGAATGTGACTGGCTGGTACTCAAATAGTAACAGTAATTGATTATCCGAAACCACGCACACTCCGAAAAGTAAATAAAATTTCTGATTCTTATTGGGATCGCTCTGTAGAGCAAACTTCGATCAGAGACTCGCCAGTGGACACATCAGTTGAGAGAGGCACATAGAGTTTCGGGCAGCCTTCAGTAGAGGTCAGATGACAGAGTGTGCCGCAGCCACTACGGCAGCCGCCCGCGGCCACAGGTAACGCTAAGTACGGTGAGCGACAGCGGCGTCCACTACCCGAGTTGCAGGGTGTACGTAAAGATTTCCGGCTGACATTACGACTTCCACCGTTCAGTAGAGTTAACTGGCAATCTCGAACACAACATGCACTCAGTCAAGACAATGGGTCTGTACTTCTTTCATATATGTTTAATATTCGGGAAGCACTGTGGGACTTCTGCGAACTTGGTTCTTTCCCCTAAACTAATGAACCAATCTTTGCCAAGGGTATTTTAATTACAGTATAAAGTAAGTTAACACTTAATGAACGTAATAGTTTTCTTTTCGTGTGCGCTTATGTTTAACATGACGTCTGTAGCGAAGTGTAATATCTACAGCTCCATAGTGACCATTGCTTCATTCAGTAGTACCATAAACCCCCTATTTATCGTCTTATAATGCCGTTATGACCAAAATTTGTTAAACAAATTCAATTTATTAATTTCTGCGCTGCCCAATGACCTTAAACTGAACTCGTGTGATCCTATAGGAAACGATTTGTTTATCGGTAAGGTTACCCGGTACAGATACTTCTGACATCCACAGAGATATGTCGATGGCTTCATCGTAACCTCACGAAGGGAGCTTCCTAAGGAAAACGTAATTTATTTTTACATTATTATGCAGAATCTTGTGCGAGAAAAAGCATTACTTTCAATTAAAAGTCACCGACTTTTATTTCACACAAGCAGTCTGGCTAAGTTATGTAGTTGCAAACTCACGCTTATCTCATCACGTGAAGAATTGTTGATGGGATTGTAATAAACCAGAAAAGACTGCACTGATGCTGTTCATGCGTCAGGTCTGTTATAAGAAACTTAAGTTGTTCCCGGTATGCCATTTGTGTCAGTCACAGAGGATTTCATTAATACAGTTGGAATGTATTCGAAGTCTGATTAACTTCGACTAATTCTGACCAAGTTTTCTGCTATGTTAAGGAAGTTACCACACTTCTACCGTGTACGTTAGATGAGTCACTACTTCCTTGTAGGCATAATTCGCCGAATTGTTGTAATTGATTCCGAGTGCTTTATTGGTTCCCTACTGTCCATAAGTGCCACTGATGGTATATGGGGCGTCATTGATATTCATGTTTCGTACCAGTGTATCCTACTCAAGTGTTCAGCACCGCTAACAGTCTGGGCTAATATCACTTATACCTGTATCTTTACATACATGGCAGATTTCTCTTTGATGTGGTATGTCGTGGCATAAGTATTTGTGCTCAGGTTGGGACTGGCTGGGCGACCGTATGATACTGCGATTTATAGTTACCGTGCAGCTAACTTTCTCTTTCCTTGGTAGAAAATAGCTAAAGACGCAATCAAATTGGAGCTAGAGGTACTTAAGCTCACCCTTTGCTGAGCCAACCAATCGAGCAGTTCAGCTCTCCAGTCTGATACATAGGCGATATTTCATGTCGCTGTAAGAGACAAGCTGAACGAAAATGGTATTTCCACAAGAAACTTTAACCAGATGATGGGTCGAGTTGCTTAAGGCTCACTACGCGAAATCAGTATGTGCTCAGTTAAATTCACGTCGGCCAAGCTAATTCCGGTTCTCCGTGTTTTCATAAATCATATACAACGGTTATCGGCATACTTGCGTTTAGAATGAGTCAAACGTTTTCATTTCCCGTCATTCCACACTTCGAACTACATCTATAATGAATTCGTCGATACTGGATGCCGTTCGCTAGTCTTACACCATTACCCCAAATCTGCGATACTGATGGATGGATGTGTCTCCGACTGGCAGTAGTCACTGGCCAGTTGTGACTCGCACAGCTGAAGGTCTATAATTTGTGCACATGAAGCTGTTTGAAGCTGCAGTGTTTCACACAAGTGTTATAATACAAACTCGTGGATATTTTGTATCGGTCGTTACTGTCCCACAACAATACCTATCCGTATGACCCAAGATTTACATCATTATCTTGTAACCAATCTGTCATTTGATTGTAATAAAGTAAATCTCTTAAACTGTCCTTCCTGAATTTATAGTCAAGGGGACATGTCAGGAGCGTCAGAAATTCTCGATAGACATGATCTGGCAGAGTGGCTGATTCTGCAGTGCGTGCAGATGTTGTTTCGTAGCTCTCAACCTCTCACCCCGTCTCTCCCTGCTTGCTCTTCATGGCAGTAATGAAGCTGACTTACCCCAGCAGGGCCCTCCTGCGACGCAGCGACCAGTTTATTCTCACGTCTCTTGCGGCGACGGCGACGCTGCTCGGTGTGTCTGCGCTCGTGGTCATCAGACGGTGGTATTTCTTTGGCTGCCTTCCTCTTCTTGACACGGCCAACAGCATGGCCCTGTAGATGGTTTGATTTTACTATCGCTTATTCGGCTAGGATGCCGTATGTCTAACAGAAGAAAACTTTGGACGACTGACTTAGCTTTGTTAAACAGATGGTATATTAAGTAAGCAGACCATAATTGTATCCAATAACAAATGTGAAATGTGATGCTATAGGCGTTTGTCAAAAAATAATATATCAAATAGAGATAGGGAAGTGAGAGGCACACGAATGAAAATGGTACAGAATGTTTTAATGGGGCACACTTAACAAAATAAAGCTTGGTTGACACTAATAATGATAAGGCATCTAGGAATAATGAACCCGGCACCTGAAAGGGGAAGAATGTGAAGGCGTGCAAAGTGTATAAACACCAGATTGTTGTTCGCGCACTGTGTTGTACACAACATATGAAGAAAGCTGAAAAAAGTCAATAGATATATGACTCGAATAACATAGACATTGTGTGTGATCCGTTTTGTATATAACGTTTGTGATGCATCTTTGTTCACTAATTGCGACGGTAGAGCAGAAGGATACGTACAGCAAGAACATAGTAAAATACGCAGGCAATTGTAAACAATAAATTTTGCTAATGAGAACCTTCATTTATATTTGTAACACTCCTTTTTACCACCTTAATTTCACTCACTTGATCCTCTGATCGTCACGTGAATATACGTCTTAAGCTCTATGACGCCGCCTCGTTTACCACGAATCCACATTCTGGAAGACTACACAAAGAGATTACAACAATATAGTTACCTTTTATTTAAGAGCCCTACACACTATACAACTCTGTGTTATAAGTTCGAGTGGTTTGGTTTGGTTACTTATATTCTTGTTAAGTATTCTTCATGTTTCATAACCTTATTCTGCATGTTGCATTGCTGGGAGCCACAAGTACTGGAACTGTAAACCATATTACGTCGCATTGGTATCGTGTGTATTTCTCCTGCAACTAATGAGCAGAACTCAAGTCGGATTTGTGCCTCTTATTACCGACAGCATATGCCCACTACAGTTCATAGCAGAACTTAGTCTCATGAACAGGTACTGAAACTGACACTCCGTATGATCGTACATCGTGTACTGGACACTTGAGGTAGCATGTCGAATGCACATGGGAAACCATGTAAGACTGAATTGACTGTTAACATGCGTTTTTAGCTTGTAATTTTACAACGGAAGTTTACTTTCCACAGCAATATCTTTCCGTCGTATGTTACATTTATTTTAGGATATTGTAACCACTGCTATTTTGTATTAATGGATTACAACAAATTGCGTTCCTTACTTAGTCCCACGTGTGAAAATGAGAGAGCTGTCTGGGAGAGTGACTGATGCATACTCGGTAGTAGTGATGTTTGCTCACCTCTGCACGGCCTTCCTTCCGAGTATCGTCCTTATCCTCTTCTTTCTTGATGCGAGGGGCAGGTCCTGGAGTCGGTTGACAGGGAAAGATGTCGAAGATGGACGGATATTCTGGCTCCCTTCTCTCTCTGAAGCGTCCGTACTCCATAAACTGTGGGTGTTTTGTTTTTGCTATTACTGACTCAAGTAGTATTGCCTATAACCAACACATAGCAATACTCTAGAAATTCGACTTACCGCACTTGAATCGATTTTCTATCACATAGGCAGTTCGTAAGTCTAAAGCCTCAAGAATGTGTTACATAGTGTTACAGGGAGCGGTTATAAATTAAGAAATCAAATAAATTAGAGAAATGAGAGCTACAAGAGTGAAAAGGTGTCGTAAACCTTCAATGGAACATGCTCTATAGGATTGGACAAAGGTTAATGGGAATGCTGCTAAGAAATCCTAAACTAGTTAACTTTCACTTATTAATAATACACCCATTATTTTATTTATACGAATTTATTTAATTGTTAGTATTTGTCGTGTTATAAGACAAATATTTCGACTATAAAATACTATGCTCCTCGTTTAAATGTATGTTCTTTAGGTATGAAAATATAGTTGCTTCGTAAAAACGTAATATTATCTTAAAGTGAGATTTGAACCTCTTCATGGGAAGTGATCGTGGATGTCTAAGGGCAGAGAAATTTGGACAGTGAACCACCAACAACAAAGGTGAGCGTCTCCTTGAGTGTTCAGATGAACATGACATGATAGAACAATCATAATCTTTGAGGTGCATAAAATAAAGAAGTGCACCTGGAAATTCAGTGTGATAATAACAGCCACCTCATCGATTTTATATTAAGGTTGAATGCTAAAGACATCAAATAAAGTCTAACAACAGTTCTCCAGAATTAGACGCAGACTCCAAAAATGAGTGTATGTTTGTAAGGTCTAATTTAAGATTTAATATAAACCAGCAAACTAAAACAAATAGTGGGAATATTAAAAAAAAACTGGGAAGTTAAGAGAACAGATGTTGCTACTAGAGTAAGCATTGTTACTAATTTCAGTAATGCTTTAACATCACTGTGCCGTTTTTTAAACGTCTTGCAGTTGCTCACCATGTTCAGATCCATTATTCCAGCATCAAGGTCTTTCTTCCACTCTTTTCTACTTGTGTAGCGCTCCACATAAGGTGACTCTTTCTTCATTTTCTTGGTTTTCTTCCTGCAGGGAAGACACGAACAGCACAAGATGCTCCGTAGCACCTGAGAAGCCAAAACAAAATCACTATACGCGTAAACCAGTGCCTACACATTAAGACAACGGTAACGCCGCCTCAAACGTGGACTACATAGCAATCAGAAAGTAGAGATTTATTGTGGCCTATCTCCGACACGGGCTTGACCCTTGCCTCAGTTTTTTGGAATAATCTCTTGAAACAGTAAAATTTTTTCCAAACGTTGAGAAAAAATGAATTATAAACTTCCAGCAATGATTCACGTTCAATGCGACTGTGGTGAAGTGCAATATCGAACAGTGAGGGTATGCAGATGTTTTCGAATTAGTTTTATGCTACATCAAATGAGGAGATGTGAGACACAATGGGGGCTCACACAGTATCCCCCTGCTTCATTTATCCCAGGCGAACTGGAAATCCATATCACCAAGCCGTAGCACAGTGTAAGTGTTCAGGACGTCCACGACGAATGGCAGTTGCAGTTAACTCAGAGATAATATCTGGAGTATCATATTAACAACTGAGGTATATTTCCTTACCAGAGCAGAGTTATTTCAGCGCTCACACCTCTATTTAGGGATATTCGTGTACAAGAGACCCAGGACAGAGCTCACTCTAATGTAATGGAAGACAGTCACCACATAGTCCTCAACTACGGCTGTTCTATCCTGGAGTCTCTTTCCCACTATAGTGGCTCACGTAATGCTTGCCACCAAAAGTGAATATTTGTGCTCGGTCGATATTGCATCAGAAATCAGGATCAGGTAATTTTTCCTGTTACTTGGACGATGGCGCGACAACAAGAGACGTGGAATTCTTTCCTAAATGTTACTGGAATATCAATAACGCAAACTGGCACTCTTTCAAAAAGCGAGAAACGGTTGCTGAAGTAACTTTACCAGAGACCGGCTCAGTGTAAATATTACACTACACATTCTGCGTAGTATTAAATGCGACAGACTTCTAGTATCAAAAGCGACATTTCACTTAGTTACATGTTACGAACTCCGTGGTGCGATGGAATACGGAATACTCACCAGAGACTGCCGAACGTCGACTAGAATGTAAGAAGGGTAACATCTTCTCATCTGGGGAAGATTACCCGTGAAACTGCTAGGTGAATGCTCGAACTAAAATGTTTTGAAAATTGTGAAAACCTTTTAACTGGATAAATTCCCTCTAGGAGTCATCGCATTGATCATATCCTAAGATATCAGGCTCGCGGAAGTCCTCTACGAATTCAGTCCTTGGAATGGATTATGTCCACTGTCCCATGCTCTCTCTCGTGACAAAGCGTCCCTTCAAAACTTTTCTACGAACCTTATCGATATCTGAATTAGAGCTCACTACCTCCCTGAACTTTTCAAATAATGCTTCCAGTTCTATAATCTAAAGCGGTGCCTGGAATTCCAACTTCCTACATACCCATCCCGTTGTCGCCTTGTCAGCGTTTACTAAAAGAGCTCTTGGAAGACTTATTTTGTTTTGTGTTCAAATCTTTCCCAAGGACAGTACCACATGTGTAAGAATAAAAAAAATTGTTAGTACAAACTCAAGAGGACTCCCTAAATCCTCATATCAGAGCACTATTCTGTTTTTAATATATACACGAGATATGAAGAACATCATTACACCAGAGATTAAATCTCTCCAGTATGCAAATGATTTATGGCTTTTTCTTCTACACTTAAAGACCAAATCACTGTATGAATGACAACGATCTAATAGTGTGACTAAGAAATTTTCTGTAGTTCTCTTCAGCCCACAATGTAACCACGAAAAGAAACAGAATTAACGCAATGAGACTTGCAGCTGGAACTTGACGGTGTGCACACTGTAACATTGTCTTCGTCCGCTGCATCATAGATTAGAATGATCGTTGTACCATACCGTTGCGAAAGGCGCAGTTCATCAGTCTGACTTAGTACAATTCGGATGCAGGGTTGTGGGCCTTGGAGCAATGCGATCAACTTACAAGAATGTCTTACTAGGAGAAGTTGTTGAAACTCCTCTGCTTGTTCGATGTTAGTACTTGGAGAGATATTTTAATAGCCTAGTAGGGCAGCAGCCCAATACAGATTAACATGCAGCTGCGACAAATGAGGGTACCTTCCGCACACAAGGTCTACATCGGAAATGAGGAGTGTTTGCCCTCTGTTAGTGAAAGCATTAATCTCAGTGCACAGTATCTACAGTTGGGTTCAGACAGACACATCCATAGAAATACATTCCGGTATCAGATGTAAAATCTCGGTATTCACTATTTACAGTACCATGAAACATTGCCTTGGCACGATGAGTTCAAGTTTAATTGCCTACTTTAAATTTTACTGACGCACTTTGTTCGCTTTTATATTTATTGCTTTCAATTTCAAGAGACTTCGGCAGTAAGATCCGTATTACTTCTGCCGCAGCGGAAGTATTCCAAAGAACTTAGTCTGCCACCACGATGTCCAATTTTTACTGCAGAAGCGGCAGTGATTCGAGATGCTCTGCCATTAGGTATTTATTTAAGGCTCCAGAACCTGCTGTAGTCAAGGACTCAAAAAGCATGTTCCAATCTATTCAAACAAAAGTGCAACAGTAAGATGAATATTCAGGTATTTGAAATTTTACGATAAGCATTCAGAAATAACTAAACAAGTATGAGAATTTTATTCGAATGGGCCATAGATCATATATGATTGGGTTAGAATACTTAGTCGAAAAGCTGGCGAAGAATTCCAATGGCTCTGGATGTGTGATGAACGTCGTTCTACCATCCTCAGATTTCCAGTTGTGGGTGCGGAAGCTGGCCATAAATTCAATGCGACACTACGACCAAGCCAGTAATTAGAAAGTTCTACTGTCTTCGAGAATTTCAGACGAGCAGGAAGCTGAAAACTATCTTGGTACTTATTCATATGAACCGTAGTTCATCGTACCCACTTACATTTGGTAGATGTCAGGCGTAACCTTTGAGCGACTGTCGGGAAACACAAGAAGGAAGGAGACTTGTAAACACATCAAAACTCTTTACTGCAAAACCTTGCGAAACTGATGCCTTCCATTCCAACAAGTGCTCATGTTTCTTTATATCATAGGGGTCCTCAAATATCCTCCTCACTCTTTATGATGCGTTTACGCTACATACAAATTTTATATTTGTCTAGCTCAGAAAAGTAAGGAAATTTGCTGTCCTCAATTGTAGCTTGTAATTCACACCACGTGCTTTCTGTTCACCACATGCTTTCGTTTCTGCAAGCTCCCAGCAGGTTTCAGCACTTCACCGAAGAAACATGTTTATCGCAGTGTTAGCATGATTTTGAGATAAAGAGTTACTTACTGTTTGAATTTTGTATTTTTGAACTAGATTGACAGTAAAATGTGCTTTAGAATATCAGTATACCCTGCGCTCTAGAGAGAGAGAGATCATTTATTTCCTCAAAACAACACAGCGACGCTTTTTATAGGTGTAGCGCTAAGTCCCCTTTAGGCACGTTCACAGCAGAGAATACTAGACGTAGAAGAGAGCGAAGAAGAGAAGGCGGAATATGTTGACAAAGATTACGCATTTCCAACGGACAACGCACTAGAACGCCAAAGCCTATTCCTACGGAACAGTTATGATGTTTCATACAGTGCATCTACCTGAGACGTTGAATAACACTTGTAAAAGTTGATTCTGATTGAGTTGCCTGGTTTTATGGATATCTGTCTGACGTCAGGCATAGAGATTTGGCCTTTAAGCGTAGAAGAAAAGGCATAAAGCATCCGTATACTGCAGAGTTTTAACCTCTGGTGTAATGATGTCATTCATATCACATTAGTGTAGTTCACTAAATGCAAAATACGTTTTCGTTTCAGAGAAAGCGAAAGAAGGAACTTTTTTTCAGTTACATAACAAGTAGGGTCAACGCCCTTGCCGCTGTGATAACACTGGTTCCCGTCAGATCACCGAAGTTAAGAGCTGTCGGGCTGGGCTTGCCCTTGGATGGGCGACCATGAGGTCTGCCGATCGCTGTTGGCAAGCAGGGTTCACTCAGCCCCTGTGAGGCAAACTGAAGAGCTACTTGTTTGAGAAGTAGCGGCTCCGGTTTTGTAAACTGACATATGGCCGGGAGAGCGGTGTGCTGACCACATGCCCCTCCTCATCCGCATCCAGCGACGCCTGTGGGTTGTGGATGATACGGCGGCCGGTCGGTACCGTTGGGCCTTCATGGCCTGTTGGGACGGAGACAGAGAGAGAGAGGGAGAGATAGCAAATAGAAGAAAGAGTATAAAGGAGCTTATATATAGGGACTTGGAAAAGTAAGTGACACATATCGGCCCATGCTTGTGCAACAAGTGTGACGCGTTGTCAGAAGACAGTACATGTTCTGGGTGTCCTGCAGACACAGTTCTTCAGAGATACGGATAAGAAGCGAGAGTGAAATCGCGCGACAACTGGACACTAACTCCAAGTTTGACGTGGGCATAACGTTTGACACACAGATTAACCGTGAATGCTGACGCTGTATGGACCACATTCAATACCGCGTTCAGGAAAAGTGAAATTTTGCCAATGGTTTGATCAAAGCCGGACAGATGAAGGTCATGCTGATCACTAAGGGAGGCCATCGACTTGTTCGTCTACCACAGACGACAATGTGAAGGTATCCAGGAACAAATTCACACAAATTACAGATTTTACGACGTTGAAGACATTTACACAGCTGTCGTACAATGGCGGATTTCTATAGTCGAGGAAGTAAGCGACTGTTAAAACGTTTCGAGTCTTGTTTACAGAGATTTGATAACTATGGTGCAAAACATTGTCGTGTATCTGTGACCGTTTGAAGTTTAATGTAGCAATCAATATAATTCACTCGGCGTGACATAACAACGTGCAACTTACTTTCTGACGGCGCTGGAGTGTAAAATTTTTTTATAGTATTTTATGACATAATTATTAATTAACATTTTGCGATACTTACGTAAATACGTTTATGTATTTCAGTTGTCAGATTACAAATAATGTCTCTAAAGATAAACCGTGAAACAAAGTTTTTATTAGGATAAAAGACAAATTTGATGAATTATGTAGCATATATGAATCTGAATCCCCTAATACTCTTATGATTCACAAGAATTTTTTAAAATTTGGTAGCTCAGTTTTATTCAGTCCCAGAACATTACATTGACAACCAATAAAAAGTTTTCATTCGCGAAACCCAAGCTCAGAACCGAGGAGGATATATAAAGTTCCTGTTTGAAATTTATGCTTTCCCAGAATAATGAGTATCGAAAGTCTCCTCAGAGACCTGTATATTACGAAGACCTGCAACCTTGGCATCAATTTTCAACAGAACTCAGCATCAGCGTTCTGATAAAGATGGAGAACAGCTGGATCGCCGAAATATGGAATGAAGTTGATTTTATAATGCGGCAGCCAACCTGAGGTGTCATTCGAGAAAGCCGTTATTTGGTTTACCGGAAATAATAGTGTCTTTATATGAAATATGGGTTGTTATTTGTAAGTGAATACTCTTGTTAATCTCTGTGTGTACGCCTTTCATTATCTCTTTAATACTACTTCGTGTTTTCGGACTACATTTGATAAGCGATAATATAGCAATAATAACAACAATAAGACAGCAACAAAATAAAGAGTCTGTCTGTGTCCCCCCCGCCCCCTCCTCCCACCTTATTAAAGCTGATTTGGGAGCTGAATATGGGAGGACTAACAGGAATGTCGTTAGATAAACGACCCCAAGAGGGAAAGGAAAACGGTGCGTCAAATATATCTAATGCCTAGCAGTGCCTACAGCCCACATCTGATGTCTTAATGAGATACAATGTATTCTTTGAGTTATGGACGAGAAAGAAGAGTAGGCCGTGTTGGCGAAGTGGTTAAAGCGTTTGAGTTTCATACATCTTGAGCTGCTGAGTACCTCATTCAACGTTCTCACTTGAATTTTGTTCATTTTCTCAGTCCACCTCAAGCAGGTGCCGGAATGGTTCACCTGAAAAGGTTATGATCCATTTAATGGTACACTTTTGTCCGAGCTGAACGATGTGGAGAAATTAAAACCAAAATTCCGTTTCTACTTATCTAGTTCATCACAAAGTAGGATGAAGCTTGAGCGCGGCTCTACAAATAACTTTAATCAGATGGCAACTTTTTGGATCCTTAATCGATAGCTTGGATACAGAGTAATCAAGTCTGCATCATCATAATTCCTTCCTTCAGCCTACTAAACTCATTCACTGTTTTATTTAGAGTTGAAGAGTGAAGAATACACGAATGCCTTATAGGGTAAAACGGCCAAGGTTTAGCATTCATATCCATCCACGCTTCCTGAGTTGATGTTGTGTCCCTCAGGTACTAGTAGCAATAACCCTAATCAGTTTCTTTTAATGAATAATTCAATGATGAATACATCGTGATCAAACATTTGAGATTCGAAAAATAACTTCTAGTTGCGTTTGCTGTGTGTCCTCATCCGTGTTACACCAGTGCTCAATTTGCTCCCGTCGCAGAATGAGGAAATTCTGTGGGCTCTCAGCTCTTTTTGTGTACTCGCATATCTTGTAATTTATATGCACATCACACTTAAGCACGTTTACATAATTATATTTCAGTCACGCCTTTCATGTTGTTCATATATCAGTGTATTTAAATTAGAACACTGAAGATCGTGGACTCGGCAACACGCAAATAAAAGTGAGAAAATCTAAATTGTGTCGTTATTTCTCATACTTACACCCAAACCTCCAGATATCAGACACTCATATCGGTACCAAACGTTGTTTGTCAATAGAGTATCAACCAAAACACCGATTCAGTTCGTGCTGGGTGTTGTAGTCCAGTGGAACGTGCATAAACGATAATTTAAAAGTAACACCTGCACAATGGGCTATAGGAGAAGAGTATCGGTGATGGAAGATCACAGAGAGCTCTGGTAGGTGAGTGGGTAAGGCTTTAGCTCGTCGTCTTAAACGTCCCGAATTCGATGCCCACTGATGGCGATTCTTTTTAAAACAGTTTACTTGTGAAATTGTTATAAGGTAGAACATATTTCTGACATGTAAAAGGACGCTTCGGAGTTGGTAGCAATGTTGTTTCTGCTGTTTGCTTTCGCTTCGTTGGTAGAAAGTAGCAACCCTGTAACGCACATTTGTATAGATAACAAAACATCTGTTTATGCAAATTTACTCTGTAGGTTTGTTACTATCAACTAACGAAGCCAAGGCAGACTGCCAAAACAACATTGCTACAAACTCCGAAAAGACCTTTTACATGTCAGGAATATGTTCTCCCAATTAACAATGTAACTGTTTCACGTATAAAAAAAATTGTTATCAGTGGTGTTCCAACCTGGGACTTAAGTTTCGACGATCTCAAGCACTACCAACTTACTTTTTTTTTTCATTTTTTTGCTTTTTTTACGCATCTTCCCCGCTGCTAAAGGGAGGGGTGGGGGCAAAGTGAGCGGGGGCGCAACTAGAGGCCTGGTCACCAATCCTATTCCCACACCCCACGAACGAAGGAAAGTGTAGGGAATGTGGAGTAGAGGGGCAATGAACATAAGTTTATTTATTTTCCTTTCCTTTAGCTTTTATTTTTATATATATTTTTTTAACATTAAACCACCGAGAATAACAGGTTGATACTTTACCGACACACAACGTTTGGTACTGATCTGAGAGTTTGACATCTGGAGGTTTGGATGTTGGTGATAAAATGCTATGAAAAGGAGGAGGATCATGACATAGAGCCGACGACATGTTCCAAAGTTTTGACTTCCATCGCCAAAAAAAAAAAAAACAGATGTGACATATTTACTGAACCTGTAAACCACTATAACACGTTCAGAAATACTTCACGTTAATGATAAGCAAAAGCGAGAACAACAATCAGTATGTGCGTTCTTACTACGGAATATTTCACTTCTATCTCCCACTACGTATGGTTGTAAGTAGTGGAAACCAAAGTTTTGATACAGTCAGGCAATAGTGATAAAGATACAATATCTGTGTTTTTATCTACTTATTCCTAGCATTCTTCTCGTATACATCTGACAACGTATTTGCATCCCTTCCACCTTCTTTTGGACTGAAAACAATCACTTACGGTAATAAGACAAGTTGGTTCGTATATCCAGAGAAAACTGTTAATTTAATTTGGATGCTCGTTTTGCTATTGCAGTTTTACATTTACGTTGCAACTTGTTGTTGTTGTGGTCTTCAGTCCTGAGACTGGTTTGATGCAGCTCTCCATGCTACTCTATCCTGTGCAAGCTTTTCCATCTCCCAGTACCTACTGCAGCCTACATCTTTCTGAATCTGCTTAGTGTATTCATCTCTTGGTCTCCCTCTACGATTTTTACCCTCCATGCTGCCCTCCAGTACTAAATTGGTGATCCCTTGATGCCTCAGAACATGTCCTACCAACCGGTCCCTTCTTCTAGTCAAGTTGTGCCATAAACTCCTCTCCTCCCCAATTCTATTCAATACCTCCTCGTTAGTTATGTGATCTACCCATCTAACCTTCAGCATTCTTTTGTAGCACCACATTTCGAAAGCTTCTATAAACTATTTATCGTCCATGTTTCACTTCCATACATGGCTATATTCCATACAAATACTTTCAGAAATGACTTCCTGACACTTAAATCAATACTCGATGTTAACAAATTTATTTTCTTCAGAAACGCTGTCCTTGCCATTGCCAGTCTACATTTGATATCCTCTCTGCTTCGACCATAGTCAGTTATTTTGCTCCCCAAATAGCAAAACTCCTTTACTACTTTAAGTGTCGCATTTCCTAATCTAATTCCCTCAGCATCACACGACTTAATTCGACTACATTCCATTATCCTCGTTTAGCTTTTGGTGATGTTCATCTTATACCCTCCTTTCAAGACACTGTTGATTTCGTTCAATTGATCTTCCAAGTCCTTTGCTGTCTCTGACAGAATTACAATGTCATTGGCGAACCTCAAAGTTTTTACTTCTCCGCCATGGATTTTAATGCCTAGTCCGAACTTTTCTTTTGTTTCCTTTACTGCTTGCTCAATATACAGATTGAATAGCATCGGGGAGAGGCTGCAACCCTGTCTCACTCCCTTCCCAACCACTGCTTCCCTTTCATGTCCCTCGACTCTTATAACTGCCATCTGCTTTCTGTACAAATTGTAAATAACCTTTCGCTCCGTGTATCTTACCCCTGCCACCTTCAGATTTTGGAAGAGAGTATTCCAGTCAACATTGTCAAAATCTTTCTCTATGTCTACAAATGCTAGAAACGTAGGTTTTCCTTTCCTTAATCTTTCTTCTAAGATAAGTCGTAGGGTCAGTACTGCTTCACGTGTTCCAACATTTCTACGGGATCCAAACTGATCTTCCCCGAGGTCAGCTTCTACCAGTTTTTCCATTCGTCTGTAAAGAATTCGTGTTAGTGTTTTGCAGCTGTGAGTTATTAAACTGATAGTTCGGTAATTTTCACATCTGTCAACACCTGCTTTCTTTGGGATGGAATTATTATATTCTTCTTGAAGTCTGAGGGTATTTCGCCTGTCTCATACATCTTGCTCACCAGATGGTAGAGTTTTGTCAGGACTGGCTCTCCCAAGGCTGTCAGTAGTTCTAATCGAATGTTGTTTGCTCCCGGGGCCTTGTTTTGGCTTAGGTCTTTCAGTGCTCTGTCAAACTCTTCACGCAGTATCATATCTCCCATTTCATCTTCGTCTACATCCTCTTCCATTTCCATAATATTGTCCTCAAGAAGATCGCCCCTGTATAGACCCTCTATATACTCCTTGCACCTTTCTGCTTTCCGTTCTTTGCTGGGATTCCATCCTAGCTCTTGATATTCATACAAATGGTTCTCTTTTCTCCAAAGGTCTCTTTAATTTTCCTGTAGGCAGTATCTATCTTACCCCTCGTGAGATAAGCCTCTACATTCTTACATTTGTCCTCTAGCCATCCCTGCTTAGCCATTTTGCACTTCCTGTCGATCTCATTTTTGAGACGTTTTTATTCCTTTTTGCCTGCTTCATTTACTGCATTTTTGTATTTTCTCCTTTCATCAGTTAAATTCAGTATCTCTTCCGTTATCCAAGGATTTCTACTAGCCCTCGTCTTTTTACCTACTTGACCCTCTGCTGCCTTCACTATTTCATCCCTGAAAGCTACCCATTCTTCTCCTACTATATTTCTTTCCCCCATTCCTGTCAATTGTTTCCTTATGTTCTCCCTGAAACTCTGTACAACCTCTGGTTCTTTCAGTTTACCCATGTCCCATCTCCTTAAATTCCCACCTTTTTGCAGTATCTTCAGTTTTAATCTACAGTTCATAACCAGTAGATTGTGGCCAGAGTCCACATCTGCCCCTGGAAATGTCTTACAATTTAAAACCTGGTTCCTAAATCTCTGTCTTACCATTATATAATCTATCTGAATCCTTCTAGCATCTCCAGGGTTGAATCCTTCTAGTATCTCCAGGGTTCTTCCATGTATACAACCTTCTTTCATAATTCCTTAACCAAGTATTTGCTATGATTAATGTTGTGGACTGGCAAGACAGCCAATCCATTATGACAGGAAGACGAAAGGCACGCGTTTAAGCTCACGCAGGCTGGCGTTAGGTCTGGAACAGGACAAGGAATTTATAGTAGCAAAAATAGTACGTAGCTGCTGGAATACTTAACTTTAATCCATAATTGGTGAACATCGGTCTGATGGTACATGCATCACAAGATAAATAGCAAATGATAATGGCGCCTTGCTAGGTCGTAGCAAATGACGTAGCTGAAGGCTATGCTAACTATCGTCTCGGCAATTGAGAGCGTAATTTGTCAGGAACGATCGCTAGCAAAGTCGGCTGTCCAACTGGGGCGAGTGCTAGGAAGCCCCTCTAGACCTGCCGTGTGGCGGCGCTCGGTCTGCAATCACTGATAGTGGCGACACGCGGGTCCGACGTATACTACCGGACCGCGGCCGATTTAAAGTCTACCACCCAGCAAGTGTGGTGTCTGTGCAAAATTCTACCAGGTGGCTTCCTCTTTCATTTCTTAGCCCTAATCCATATTCTCCTACTACGTTTCCTTCACTTCCTTTTCCTACTGTTGAATTCCAGTGCACTCATGTCTATTAAACTTTCGTCTCCCTTCACTACCTGAATAATTTCTTTTATCTCAACATACATTTCATCAATTTCTTCATCATCTGTAGAGCTAGTTGGCATATAAACTTTTGGTGTCACCGCCAGACACCACACTTGCTAGGTGGTAGCCTTTAAATCGGCCACGGTCCGGTAGTATACGTCGGACCCGCGTGTCGCCACTATCAGTGATTGCAGACCGAGCGCCGCCACACGGCAGGTCTAGAGAGACTTCCTAGCACTCGCCCCAGTTGTACAACCGACTTTGCTAGCGATGGTTCACTGACAAAATACACTCTCATTTGCCGAGACAATAGTTTAGCATAGCCTTCAGCTACGTCATTTGCTACGACCTAGCAAGGCACCATATTCAGTTACTATTGATATTGTGAATCATGTACCGTCGAGAGCGACCTTAATCATGAATGGATCAAAGTTATGTATTCCACCAGCTACGTCCGTTTTTCTAAATTCTAATTTCCTTGTCCTGTTCCAGACCTCACGCCAGCCTGCATGAGCTAAAATGCGTGCATTTTGGCCTCCTCTAGTAACACAGTGTTGGCTCTCCTGCGAACCTCAACATTGGTGAGGAGGCAAAACCGCGTTCTTATATATACTGCCCTGATTTACTTGTGTAATGGCTTTGCCACAATCTCCAGATGTACTGTCCGAATTTTATCACTTACAGAATCAGCAGATGCAGGCATTACTGGATGCCCTTGAACAGCTTGTCCAGGGTCAACGTGCAATGCAAAACGATGCGGCAGCCGCCGCTCCACCGCTAACGCAGCCACAACACGCTGTTGCACCAACTTTTCGACCTTTTGATGCTGCACTGGAAAGCTGGACGGAGTGGTCACGCCAATTTGGATTCCATCTCGCCGCCTATAGATTTCAAGGTAACGAGCGGCAGCCTTTTTTGTTGTCATCAGTCGGGGTGAACATGTACTGTGTGATAGTCAAATTACTTCCCCAACGCGCTGTAGCAACTCTGTCCTAAGAAGAAATTTTGTCTGCATTAGATGCATATTTCAAAGAATCAGTCAATGTAGTTGCGAAACGGTATACCTTCTTTCGTGCAAAACTTATGGCAGGTCAGACTAATCGAGAGTGGGTTGCAACCTTGAAAGGCCTTACTATGGATTGTGCTTTTGAGTGTCACTGTGGACTCCCTTATTCAGATACTATGGTACGTGATGCAATTGCACAGAACGTTTCTGATGTTCGTATAAGGGAACAGATTTTGAAACTAGTCAATCCCTCCCTTCAACAAGCACTGGACATATTGGATCGGCAGGAAACACTTGACTTTGCTCAGGAATCATTTGAAACTTCACCACCCGGGTGTCAGGTTAACTGGCCCGCCGGACGAGCTGCACGGAGCAGTAAACAGCCCTCGCACCCAGCCGCGCTGCTGCCACCAGGATCTCAGCAACGTGTGCCGCGCAGGCAAGCAAATACAGTGCTAAAATCATGCCCGCAGTGCGCTACTAGACATTCGCGTGAGAATTGCCCATCACGCCAAGCTATTTGCATTTACTGTAATAAAAAAGGACATGTTCAGAGTGTTTACCAGAAAAAGCTCAGATCGGAAGCTCAAAACCATTACAGGCCCTTTGCTTCACGCCGGAATCGGAATAGAACTAAGGATACTCAGGCTCGCGAAACTTCACCCATGGAAATTCATGTAGTTCATTCCACTCCGCCCAGTGCCACTCTCTCTAACAGTGACTGTGTTCGTCCCACAAATAGTGTGCGTCGACATCGCTGGAAATCCCGTCAAGTCTCAAATGATTATGTACCAGTGTCAGTTCACGTTGCATGAGACAGTCGCTCTTGTCGTCAGGAGGACAATAAACTCTTTGTAGACTTGGACATTAACGGCAAAGTGATACCATTCCAGCTCGATACCAGAGCTCCAGTTTTCTCTGATCAATCAAGACATGTACAAACAGCTGGGCACACCTCCGTTGCATGCCGCAAATGTTAAGTTAACCAGCTATTCAGGTTAAGAGATCCCTGTGTTAGGACAGTGTAGCCTTCTTGCAACATACAAAGGACAAACAAAACCTGTGTCATTTTACGTCATTCGTTCTTCTTCTGCAGTGAACTTGTTTGGTTTCGATTTATTTCAGTTGTTTAACTTGTCTATAGTAAATCAGGTCCTATCAGTGAACCAGACTGTGCCTTCAGACAGTGTTTCTCGTCTCTGTGAAGAATTTGCAGACATTTTTGCACTGGGCCTTGGTTGCGCTAAGAACTGTAAAGCACATTTGGAACTGAAAGTAAACGAGCAACCGAAATTTTTCAGAGCGCGCAATGTTTCCCACGCATTGTGTGATGAGGTCGCAAAAACATTACACGATTTGGAGTCACAAGGTGTAACTGAGCATGTGCAGGCTTCTCTCTGGGCATCACTCTTAGTAATTTTGCTAAAACCGTCGGGAAAATTGAGACTTTGTGTGGACTTCAAGGCAACAGTGAATCCACAACTAGTGATTGCAACTTTTCCTTTACCCCGCCCGGTAGTTCTTTTTGACAAACTGTGCCCAGGTAAATGTCTTTCGAAGTTGGACCTCGCAGATGCGTACTTGCAAATACCGGTGGACGAAGAATCCCAGCGCGTTTTGGTGGTTAACACGCATCTTGGGTTGTATCAATTCAAACGACTGCCATTTGGGAGTGCATCCGCTTCTGCATTGTTTCAGCAATATCTACAAACTGTATGTGCGTCGGTTCCTACTGCAGCAACTTATCTGGACGATATTGTGATCTCCGGAAAGACAGAAGAAGAACATTTGGCCAATCTCAGAACATTATTTCAGGTCTTGCGACAAAATGGTCTTCGCTTGCGGAAGGAGAAATGTCTGTTTTTTACTCGTGATTTGCCATACCTGGGACATGTACTCAATGCCCAAGGCATACATCCCAGTCCCACGCAACTTCGTACCATACAAGACTTGCCTTCGCCACAGAATTTGAAGCAGCTACAGGGTGTGCTGGGAAAAATAAATTACTATAACAGATATGTGCCACATGCCTCTTCCATTTCAGCTCCGCTTCATCGCTTAGGCCGTAAAGGTGTTCCGTTCGTGTGGACGACGGAATGCGAACGCGCCTTTCGCCAGTTGAAATCGGCGTTGCTTTCCAATACTTGCCTTACACCATTCGATCCCCAGAAGCCCCTTTTGTTGATGGTGGATGCATCGGATTTCGCGATCGGTGCTGTGCTTGCGCACAAAGATGTATCGCACGATCGCTCCTATTGCCTTTGCGTCCAAATTGCTCTCGTCTGCGCAAAGAAATTATTCACAAATCGAGAAAGAAGCATTGGCTCTCGTATTTGGTGTTACAAAGTTTCATGATTTCTTGTATGGTCGTCACTTTACCATCATCATGGACCACAAACCTCTGACATCGCTTTTTCATCCTACCAAGCCTGTACCTCAACGTACGGCGCAGAAATTCATTCGCTGGTCTATTTTCCTCTCGCAGTACCGCCACGATATCTTGTATCGGTCCACTGCTAAGCACGGAAACGCCGATGCGTTGTCCCACTTGCCTGTTGCTGAGGATAGGGCATTCTATTCCTCCGAACTTGCCTGCATGTTCATTGATGCGGAAACTGGTGACGTGGTCGAATTGTTTCCGATTGATTTTCGTCGTGTAGCTACAGCCACAGCTGCCAACCCTGTCCTTGATACCATTCTGCGTTTTGTTCCTACGAAATGGCCCTTGTCAAAGTCAGGGATCGGGGATCCGTTGATTCGCCGATTTTTTGCTCACCAGGAGAGACTTTTTGTACGCCGTGGTGTTTTGCTGTTGCGTTGTCATAATGATCAGTCCAGGGTCGCGGTACCACGTTAGTTACAGTCCTCTGTCTTACAGCTTCTCCACCAAGGACATTGGGGTATAGTGAGAACGAAACAACTTGCTCGTCAGCACTGTACTTGGTTCGGAATCGATGCCGCGATTACGAATATGTGCTCTTCTTGCATGGTGTGTGCCGAACAACAATCAGCACCACCGCAGAAATTCTTTGCATGGCCAAAAGCCACTTCCCCTTGGCAACGCTTACACATCGATTTTGCTGGTCCATTCTTGAATGCTCGATGGTTGGTTGTGGTAGATTCATTCAGTAAGTTTCCTTTTGTTGTCCGGATGCCTTCCACGACGTCATCTGCCACCATCTAAGCGCTATCTGCTATCTTTTGCATTGAAGGTCTTCCACAGACTATTGTTTCCGACAATGGCCCACAATTCATGTCCGCAGAATTTCAGTCATTCTGCAAGGCCAATGGTATTAAACATCTGACGTCCGCGCCGTTTTCGCCACAGTCAAACGGTGCCACTGAACGATTGGTCAGGACTTTCAAGTCACAGATGTTGAAGTTGAAAGAGTCGCATTCTCGGGAGGACGCGTTATTGCTCTTTTTGTCCTCGTATCGCTCTCAGCCCAGAGATGGTCGCTCGCCGGCTGAGTTGCTCCACGGTCATCATCATCGAACCTTGGTGTCTTTGCTACATCCGCCGCATCAGGTTCCTGTGCAGCGGCAGACACCTGCTTTTGCTCCAGGCGACGTTGTCTACTATCGCCACTATCGAGGTTCACGGCGTTGGCTCGAAGGGCGCATTCTTCGCTGCCTCGGCCGCGCTATGTATCTGGTTTTGGGGGCCTCTGGTGAGTTGTGTCGGTATCTCAATCAGCTGCGCCTCTGTCGTCGCACGGGATCTGCCGCTCCCCGTCTGCTTTCAGCGATGGTGCCGTCCGGTCAGCGCCCTGGGGACCCATCTACTGGCTCGCCTCAGCCCCAGGTGTTACCGACGCTGCCTCCCATTTTGCCCCATGGCGACGCGCCGCCGCCGCCGCCTGTTCTCCCGCTGGCGACGCCCGCAGTCGACGCTTCGCTGCAGCCGCCGGGCGCCTCCCTGGGTCACGCGCCGCCGATCGCTTCCTGTGACCAGTTGTCCTCTGACATGGAACTCTTGCCGCTCCAGACCATGTGTCGTCTTCGCCCGTCGGGTGCCCCGGCCCGATGGAGGTCGACCCTTCGGCCCCTCCTGTCTCTCTGCGGGCGCATACACCGCATGTTGGCGTGCACCCCGGAGCAGGTTTTCAGGCGTTTCCTAGTTCCCCACGGTCCGAATGGCAGGGTGCGGGTGGCACAGCCACGCCTGTTGTTAGGCTCCCCACCTTGTCGCATACGTGAACATGGGGTCCTCCCCACGCCGGGCGGAAGCCTTATACCACAACCGTACGCCGATTTTCCTGGGAGGAATGTGGTGTCACCGCCAGACACCACACTTGCTAGGGGGTAGCCTTTAAATCGGCCGCGGTCTGGTAGTATACGTCGGACCCGCGTGTCGCCACTATCAGTGATTGCAGACCGATCGCCGCCACACGGCAGGTGTAGAGAGACTTCCTAGCACTCGCCCCAGTTGCACAACCGACTTTGCTAGCGATGGTTCACTGACAAAATACGCTCTCATTTGCTGAGACGATAGTTTAGCATGGCCTTCAGCTACGTCATTTGCTGCGACCTAGCAAGGTGCCATATTGAGTTACTACTGATATTGTGAATCATGTACCGTCAAGAGCGACGTTCATCATTAATGGATTAAAGTTAAGTATTCCACCAGCTAAGTCCGTTTTTCTAAATTCTAATTTCCTTATCCTGTTCCAGACCTCACGCCAGCCTACGTGAGCTAAAACGCGTGCATTTCGGCCTCCTCTAGTAACACGATGTTGGCTCTCCTGCCAACCACAACAAAACTTGTACTACTGAAGTAGGCGTGGGCGTCTTGTCTATCTTGGCCACAATAATGCGTTCACTATGTATTTTGTAGTAGCTTATCCGCACTCCTATTTTTTTATGTCAATATTAAACCTACTCTTGCATTACCCCTATTTGATTTTGTATTTATAACCCTGTATTCACCTGACCAGACGTCTTGTTCCTCCTGCCACCGAAATTCGCTAATTCCCACTATATCTAACCTTAAGCTATCCATTTCCCTTTTTAAATCTTCTAACCTACCTGCCTGATTAAGGGATCTGACATTCCACGCTCTGATCTGCAGAACGCCAGTTTTCTTTCTCCTGATAACGGCGTCCTCTTTAGTAGTCCCCGCCCGGATATCCGAATGGGGGACTATTTTACCTCCAGAATATTTTACCCAAGAGGACGCCATAATCATTTAACCATACAGTAAAGCTGCATGCCCTCGGGAAAAATTACGGCCGTATTTTCCCCTTGCATTCAGCCGTTCGCAGTACCAGCACAGCAAGGCCGTTTGGGTTAGTGTTACAAGGCCAGATAAGGTAATCATCCAGACTGTTGCCCCTGCAACTACTGAAAAGGCTGCTGCCCCTCTTCAGGAACCATACGTTCGTCTGGCCTCTCAACAGATACCCCTTCGTTGTGGTTGCACCTACGGTAGGGCTATCTGTATCGCTGAGCCACGCAAGCCTCCCCACCAACGGCAAGGTCTATGGTGGGGTCTGACTCCTATATACAACGAATGTTTGAGGCTGAGGGTCTAAATTAGGACCCTCAGTTTCAAACTTTCGTTGTATACATCTATATCGACATCTTCGTGAATACTCTGCAAATCACACTTAAATCCGTGACAGAAGGTTCATCGAACCACCTTCACAATAACTCTTGTTATTCCACTCTCAAACAATGCGGAGAAAAAACGAACACGTATACCTTTCCGAGCGAACTCTGAATTTCCTTATTTTATCAACATGGTCTTTTCTCTCAATGTATGTTGGGGTCAACAAAATATTTTTGCATTTGGAGGAGCAAGCTGGTGACTGAAATTTCGTGATTGGGTCCCGCCGCAACGAGAAATGCTTATGATTTAATGATGCCGATCCCAAATCTCGTATAATGTCCGTGACACTCTGCCCCCTATGTTTGGATAGTACAAAACGTTTTGCCCTCCATTAAACTTTCTCGATTACTCCAATCATTCTATCTGGTTAAGGATCCCACACAGCGCAGCAGTACTTCAAAAGATAACGGATAACCGTTGTGTAGGCAGTCTCTTTAGTAGATCCGTTACATCTTCAAAGTGTTCTGCCAATAAAACGCAGTCTTTAGTTGAACTTCCCCACAACATTATCTGAGTGTTATATTTACTGTGTGTTCTTTCCTATTTGCGTTGTTGGTAATTGTGATTCCTTGGTACTTAGCTGAATTTAAGGCCTTTAGAATTAACTGTTTTATCGTGTAACCGAAATTTAATGGATTTCTTTTAGCACTCATGTAGATGGCCACATATTTATCATTATTAGGGGTCAACTGCCAAATTTCGAACTATACGGGTATCTTATCTAAATCGTTTTGCAATTGGTTTTGATCTTCTGATGACTTTGCCATACGGTATACGACAGCATCATCTGCAAGCAACGCCAGAAATCACTTCCCTTTTACTTGATAAATTTGTCAGCAACTAAGAACTATGAGGAGGAGGAGATTAGTGTTTAACGTCCGGTCGACAGCGACGTAATTAGAGACGGGGCACAGGTTCAGATTAGGGAAGGATGGGGAAGGAAATCGTTCGTGACCTTTGAAAGGAATCAAAATACGGAAAATCTAAATATGGATTGCCGGACGCGAGTTTGAACCGTCGTCCTCCCGAATGCGAGTCCAGTGTGCTAACCACTGCGCAGTCTCGCTCGGTCTACTAGAAACTGTGACTTCTCTCACATTAACTCACGTATCCACTTGCATAAGTGAGGCAATATTAAATAAGCACGCTATTTGATTACAAGCCGCTTGTGAAGTACGGTGTCAAAAGCCTTCTGGAAATCTAGAGAAACGGAATCAATATGAAATCCTTTGTAGATAGCACTCAACACATTTCTGTGTATAGAGCTACTTGTGTTTCATAAGAACGATGTTTTTTAAATCTTCGAGGTAAAGGTTCGATCACAATATATGTTCCAAAATCCTGCTGCCTATCGACGTTATTGGTAGGGTCCTGTAATTTAGTGGATTACTCCTATTGCTTATCTTGAGTATTAGTGGGACCAACGAAATTTTCCTGTCCTTGTGTTCCGATCTTTCGTCGAGAGAGCAGTTGTTTATATTCTTAATTGTGGAACTATTGCATCAGCATGCTGTCGGAGGAACTTAATTCGCATACATTCCGGACCGGAGAACTTGCTTTTATTAAATGATTTGAGTTGATTCACTATTCCGAGTCCATTTAATGCTAAGTTATTCATGTTGGCAGCTGTGTCTTGATTCGAATTATGGAATATTTAATCCGTCTTCTTTGTTGAAGGAATTTCGGCGGGCTGTGTTTAGCAACTCTGCTTTGGTAGCACTGTCATCGATACTATTTCCTTTGCTATCGCGCAGAAAAAGAATTGATTGTGTCTTCCCGCTAGATACTTTACATATGAGCGAAATCACTTTGGATTTTCTACCAGGTTTCGAGACAAAGGTCCGTTGTGGTAACTAACATATTGATATCCGCACTAAATTTCGAGCTTTTGTAAAAGATCGGCAATATTGAGTGTTTTGCGTCCGTTTATGTTTGACATGCTCTTTTCGTTATTTCTGCAGCGGTATTATGACCTGTTTTGTGTAGCCGTTTTTTAATTTGTTTGCTATAAATCTTTCAATTGCTATCTATGCTATTTGTTTGAATTCAAGCTATATCTGGTGTACGCTTACATTGTTAAGTAAGAAGGAAAGGAAATTGTCTCTCAGGAAAGCGTGAAGCGAATATTTATCTGCTTTTTTGAATAGAAGTATTTTTGGCTCTCTACGACAACCCTGTGTTCACTAATTGCTATACCCGCTTTGGTGCTCGTTACTAGCTCAGAATTATTTGCTGCTAAGAGGTAGACACTGTTTTTACAGTCATTTAGAATTCTAATTGGTTGATCAACTAATTAGTCGACATAATTTTCAGAGAATGCGTTTAGCACAATTTCGGATGATGTTTCATGCGTACCTTCAGATTTAAACATGTAGTTTCACCAACATATCGAGGGCAAGTTGAAGTCACCACCAACTGTAACTGCATGAGTCGGGTACGTGTTTGAAATTAGACTGAAGTTTTCTTTCAACCTTTCAGCAAGTGTATTATTGCAGCTGGGAGGTCGGTAAAACGATCCCGTTATTATTTCATTCCGCCTGCCACGAATGACATGCACCCATACTAACTCACAGGAACTATCTACTTCAATTTCGGTACTATATAAACTGCTTCTAACAGCAACAAACACGCCACCACCAGCTGTATTTAGGCTATCCTTTCTAAACACAGTTCGATTCTACGCAAAAAATGTCGACTGAGCATAAATTTAAGTGCCTGTAACGATTAGAGCATCAGTACTTTCTATTAGCCACCTGCAGTTGGCTGCACTCTGTGATCTTCATGGCATCCAGAAGGACACGTGCCATGTCTGGATTCTCTCCACCTGGTGTGCACATGGGCTTTCTTCCCTTCCTTGGCAGTCATATTCCTAAGGGTCTCTATAACGCGCCTGACACTGGACCTCCCAGCTACCAATAATACACCCCTTTGTGAGTGCCTGAATCTTGCTGCCCGAGAGATTTCCTCTGAAATAGGGCAAGCGACTGCATCTGACTGAGGGACATGGTCAGCCGCAGATAGCACCTGGAATCTGTTTGTCAGCCTAACTGGGTTAGCCTCCCAGGGAAGTCTTTCGTAGACTGCCCCCTCCATCCCCCTCCCTACACGAGGCGACCACCCACACGACCATGGTTGAGGGTTCAACCTCTGTGCGAGCGAGAACTGGGCTGGCCACCAGTGCGGACTGATCAGAGGACTCTTTAGTTCTACTGGACGTCCGTTGGAACCACACGGTCCGTCCACAACAGTGATGCCCATCCACTGCATCCTCAAGCTGTGTAATCGAAGTCAACGCAGCCAAGAGGTGACAGCCAAGTGTCACCAAGTCAGCTCGCATCCGCACACGTCAATCACAACCGCTATCTTTTTTAAAAATGGTGGAAAACTACACTACAAAAGAAAACCTTAACGATACGAGCTACGAAACTGTGATATAGACTCTGACGCAAAAGCAAGAACTGTGTCTAATAAAATAAATTAACACGCAGAGATTCAAAAAGTAAACTTCCAAAGCACACAGGTGAAACTAAATGATTCACTCCTTGTTAGTAACTCGTAAAATGTTACAAAATCGGTTACTATGTTACACAAACGAAATTGCGAGAACTGTGTTTGCTACATATTAAGTGTTGAATAAACCCATAAAAGCCTATTATGATACGCATTGCTCAGTTGAAAGGGTTTCACATGTGTATAATACGCTAAATGCAAAGTACGTTTTTGTTGCAGAGAAAAAAATGAACTTTTTGTGCAACCCCATAATTAACAGCAGAAGGAACTACGAAAGACACACATTGTGCCTCGCTAAGACCACTTTGCAAGAAGAGTGGGGCATTACTGGAGGACAGTACACGCTCTGGGTGTGCTGCAGACACATAGTTCCCCGTGGAACAGATAACAGGTGCCTCACAGTGTGACAGTGAAATGGCGTAGCAACTGGCGACGAACTCCAAAGTTGAATTACGCGGGACAGTACAATTTTAGTGGGCAAAACGTCTAATTTGCCCCCAGATTATCCGTGAATTCTGGTGGGTTGTGGGCCAAAGCCAATGTTGTGTCCAACCACAGTGAAGTAGTCCCGACAGTTTGAGCAAGGCCGCGCAGATGTGGCCGATGCTGATTGGGAAGGCGGGCCATCGACTTCCATGTCGACCACGAACGACAGTGTGACGGCAGTCGTGGAAGTGATTCACAGCGATGAAAGATTTCGCTACGACTAAGCAATTTACACAGCGGTTCTGGAATGGCTCCCTGACCGAGGGTGTGATTCCGGTAGTCGGGGAACTGAGCAACTGGGAAAACGATCCGGGGGTTATTTTCATAGTTTTGATAATTATAATGCAAAACAGTCTCATGTATTTGTGTAAGTTGGAACTATAATGCAGCTTTTAATAACAGTCACTTGACCTGCCATGGCAATGCATAAATTACTTTCTGAAGGCCCTGGAATGAAAATTTTGTGTTAGTTTTCTCAGATATAATAAGTAACAAACATTTTGTTGTAGATACATAAATATCTTCATATATTTGACTTGTCAGTTTAATAAATCAAATCTATGAAAGTCGTCCGTGGGAATATGTAATTACTAGGATGAAAAACGACGTTGATTTATCTTGTAGCCTATATCCCAGATGACAACAATAAAGAGCACCAAGCTGTCTCTTAAGATTTTTTTTAAATTTGGTGTTCCGGTCTTGTTTGGCCCCAGAGCAGCTAACTGACCACAATAACTTTTAGTCACGAAATCTAAGCTCTAAATCGAGGAGGATCAACAAAGCTGTTTTATATTTTGTCTATGTTTGATGTGTGAAAATTCCTTATCTATATATACTGAACCTATGTGACATAGTTAGATAATTTAACGCCATTGTACGCACTAATTAGACCCTTTTTCTCTGAATATATGAGTTTAGATGTGTACCAAGCTTTTTGCATTATCTATAAATAAACCCAAGCCAAATAATAATACTAAAAGTGCAACAAAATGAACGCCTCATGTGCGTGTGGCCTGTCCTGCTAACGGCTTCTTCACCTTACACTATGCCTACTGTGCGTTGATTAAAGCAGCTTTGACAGATGAACATAGAGGTCGATTCATAAAGAAACAACAGATTTCACTTGTTTATTTTAGACGAACTATGACGGACAGAACACTTTCTGCACGTCACTGGATAGAGCAATGCTGAAAGTTTTATCTTCGCACAGACACTACACCATACACTCAACATGTGCATCATGCGTTCCTGGAGAAATATCGAAACGGTAGTCCATTTCATTCCACACATGAATCAACAAGTCACTGTTTACTGAAGCGACATCTTCAACAATTTATCTGTTGCTAATGAGTAGCTTCCATAGCTGGGAGGAAGTCCCTTTCTTTCATGCACTCCCAGAGAAATAAATCTGAAGGTGTGACGTCTTGTGACCTGGGAGGCGAAAAGGAATGAACGAGATCTTGTTGTTCACCTCTTCCAGTCCAGCGTTTTGGGATGGTGTTCTTAAAAATATTCTATACTTTAGGGTGAAAGTTAGGCGGACTCCGTCACGCATAAAAATATCGTCATTCGAATCTTGGTGAAGTTGAGGAAACAACCAATGTTGTGACAT
Organism: Schistocerca serialis cubense; assembly: GCF_023864345.2. NCBI lineage: Eukaryota > Metazoa > Arthropoda > Insecta > Orthoptera > Acrididae > Schistocerca > Schistocerca serialis. The sequence continues at coordinate 237,850,898 of NC_064645.1, read as the reverse complement.
GTTCAGGTACGACATTCCTGTCACAGTTTCCTCCGCATTAAGGAAAGGTGTACAACCACTCCGAATAGAAACGGAACAAAACACGTTCATTTTCGGTGTTCGAAGACTACGACAGGATTTTGTGATCCCCAAATTGTTACATTGCGGCAGTTTACCAGATAGATGAAACATCTATTCGTCTGAGATGTTGAGTCCTTCGAGAAAAGTGTCCTCCGCCATATTCTGGAGCAATGAAATGTTAAACTCGTATCTTCTCTAACGGTCGCAGGATGCAGTTTCTGCAACAACTGCAACTTGTAAGGCTTCATATGCAGACGTCGTTTCTGAACATGTGTGAACGCGTCTCGGATCTGCTCGACCTTATCATCACACGTGCGTAGCCGGCCAATGCCCTTCCCTGTGCGTATCCAACCAACTTCCAAAGATTTTGTATACTACTAATAGATCTACGTGTGCAGAGGTGGCTTCTTGTTGTATCGGCGGCGAATTGCACCTTCGACTGACCTCACGCAAATTCCAACACACAAAATTATTTCTCTTCTAAAGTTGTAGCCCTGTTGTAGTGTTGGTGGAGCGGTTAACGCTCTGGAGTTTCATACGTCTAAAGTTACTCATACCGTCATTCAGCGATCTCACTTGAAATTTAATTCATTTCTTCTAGTCACTTAAAAAACGGCATTGGTTCCCTAAAAAGTTTATGATCCATTTAATTGTACATCTTTGCCCAATCCGAAAGACGACGAGACGTCAAAAACAAGTTTACGCATCTGTTATGTAGAACTTCACAGCCTAGGCTGAAGCTCCAACACAGCTCTAGAAATCAGGTGATAAATTTTTGGATCCATAGTCGATAGTTTTCGCCCTAGTAATCAACTTTGCATCATCTTCCTTCCTTCCTGGATCTTACTGAAATCTTTCATTATTTTGTTGAGAGATGAAGAGTATAGAGTGAAGCAGTGCGTCATGGAGTAAATCGGCCACGGTTAGCATCCATATCCATCCCTCTTTCCGGGTTGTCTCTTAAGTAATGAACGATTCCTACGACCAACAAAGCTAAACTGTTTCTTTCATTGCATTAGTCAAATTTCAGTAAATATTCCGATAGCAAATATATCATGATCAGACATTTGAGACTCGCAAAGTAACTGCTAGTTGCGTTTACTGTAAATAGTTATCAGTGTTACAACATAGCTCAATGTGCAGCCGCAGCAGAATCAGAGAATTCGGTGACTTTGCAGCGTACATCTTCTGATGAACACGCGCATCAGGCTTAAGAACATTTAACTAAATAAACTCATGGTACACCTTTCTTGTGACTGATATATCGTTGTGTCAAAATAAGAATACTGAAGATTGTAGTTTCAGGAACATGCAAACAAGTTGTTAAAATCTAAATTGTCATCTTATGTCTCGTACTTAGATGCACAATGCTGCGGAGGGGAGGAAGATCAATGCGTACATCCAGTGGCGACATGCATGGTGCAGAGTCTTTAACTTATAATGCCTAAGAAAACTTAGGTAATACATACTTTACTGAACATGTAAACTTCTACAAAAAGTTTCGAGAAAGTCAATGGTAATATTAATGCTAATCTGATAATGACATTCAGTATGAACGCTGTCCTACGAAACACTTCAAGTCCGTACCCCATAATGTATGGTTCTAAGTAGTGGAACAGCAAATTCCGATAATAAAAGGCAATAGTGAAAATGATTCCGTATCTGTTTTTTTTAAATTATTTATTCCTAGAATTCTTCTCAGATGCTTCTAACCACATATTTTAATTCACTTCCATCTTCTTGTGTACTGAACAAAAAGGTCTAAATGGTAGTAAGACAAATAGGTTCATACCTGCTGACAAAACACGTTATTTAATTGGTATGCTTGTTTTGCTATGGTAGTTTTACATTCAAGCTACAAACGCAAAAAACTTTTATTTGATTGACAATGGATATAAGGCGATCTGTTTGCTTACCATATATGGCGAAGAATTTATCTAAGATGGCGATGGGTCGGGGGGTTACAGACAAACCATTTAACAGACATTTTTCCTTCTGACGTATGTTTACTGCTATTGGGAAGAATATGCACACACCTCAGATGGAGTTAAAATTTATCAGCGTGCATTCTCGATAACTGCATGAACACTATGAACTGGTGAAACTCGTTTCAATTTAGTTAGCGAAAAAGAATACGTTACTCGCCTTGTTTGGCGAAACTCAAGAGGCTCATGCTGAGACTACCGTAAGTGTCACTCAACTGAAGTGGCTTACAAAAATTTAGTTTGACCAATTTTTAAGAATTGCTGATCACTCTGGAGCCTTTGTCTTGTTAGACTAATATAAGTGACTGAGAAGATTTGACTAAGGTTGGTACGTTTCGTCTAAGGATTCTTGAGCAGGTGCGAGAACCTTAAGAGTATGCTCACAATACATATGCCAGCCGCAGATGCCACAAGATGTCGTTGTACACCACGAAGATGGTACTGTAAAAATTTCAAGAGCATACATGCCGAAGAGAGATGGGCAACATATTCTCACGAAATGCTAACGACTGAGAAATCGGAACAATTGGAGTCGTTACGATGGCTTGTTTACAGGAAACCTTCCCGGTACCACGTGCGAATACAAGAGGGAGGGCAGGAGTGCAGAAGCACTCTCTGCCACACTCCGTAAAGCGGTTTTCGGAGCATATCTGTCGAAGCAGAGTGATGCACCATTCAGAGGAGACTCCTACGCCAAAATACTAAGGAAATACCCGTAAAAACTTTGGAAGTGGCTTTGATGTTGCTCGGATTCACGCTGTATCTTACTCGGATTAGGTCACACAGCATTCAGCAGTATCAGCTTTTGAAGTTGTAGCCTACAGTATCAGATTTCACCGTGGACGTGTTATGATAGCTGAATATGGATTGGTCACTTACCTCCATTGTTTTTCGTCAAAGTCTGCTTTGCTTCAACAGTTAACCTCCTTTTACAGTCTTATGTAACTTCTGTTTGCTAAGAACGGCAGCAAACTCTTTAATCACTCTATTCCTTTCAGAGAACTCCGACACACGTCCGAATAGTTTGAACTCTCAAAGCAGACAATTGCTAAGCAACGGCAGTGTCACGTCGCACGATTTTTTCATTGTTTAGAGCCCGCCCTGGGACCGATGCTAGGCAGTGAATATTGGTGATGACTAGCGCCCGCATTATTCGGTTTTTGTAAAAGTGATTTAAGCGTTTTTGGAGTCCTTCAATGGAAAGTGTAATAGACCCCAATATTGACACAGAAAACGTCATTATATTTTTGACAGAGCCATTCTAGTTCTTTCTGTCAAATGAGGGACTAATTATTCCCTGTGTCGAACCTCGGAAAAATTCACAAGCAGTTGAGATATCTACCGGTGTTACAACTATTTTCTCTTTCGATAAAATAGTAATGGGACGCGTTTTACGGAAAACATCCTATCACATGTCATTCATACAAAAACACAGACTTGTAATGCGTACCTGAGTACGACCACTGTCCGTGGCCTAACGCTACAATCATATTACATTTTGGAACTGCAGTACACAATGAACCACACTTCTAAGCTATGCAATATGGAACTTTTTCTACTGTCTCTCAGAAATTTTTGCAGACTGAGGAAGTTCTGCCATAGACGTCAGTAGTCTCGTCGACTGAAAGCCAAATGCAGTGGTCACAAATGTCTGTTTTAATACCAGTAATAGCCTTTTCATACATCTGTTACAAATAATATTTGCGGTGTAGACTTTCCTGGTATAATGCAAGAGGGTCTTAAGATGTCGTTTCTTTAGACCGTCCCATGGCAGATTAGATAACACTAAATCCTCGCACAAGTCTAGATGAAAGATGTCCACTTTTATATTTGCCACACGAGACTTTAATTGTTCAGTCTGTGTTTGCTCTGCTTACTAGTGGAGCTCTGGAAACGTGGTGCTGAAGAAAATGTAACTTTTTAGAACGGATTACGTAAACAAACCGTTACTAAGAAGATGACAGTAACTAAAAAAATAAGATGGTAATCATATAAAATGTCTACTTAATTCAGTCACATATGCCTGTTAGTTATCTAATTTTGTAGAAGACGATCAGAAAGTTTGTGCTCAAAGGCCGTACAGTCCAGAACCGGTATGCCGACCAGTAAAATTCGCCGTGACCATTGAGGATATCATCCCACCGACGCAACAGAATGAAGACAACTGTTAGCTAAATCGACAAGTCGTGCTGGTTGACGAAGTCCGAAACTCCCTGATACACATCCTCCGACAGGTATCGCTGATTTGTCAAGGTCTCATTTTAAGAGAGCGGTGGCGTGATATTCCAGTGGCATGAGATCAGGACTATAGGTCGGGTGTTCAAGTGTCTCCCACTTTAGTTGGCGTAACTTGTGCATTACGCCTTTTTCGATGTGGGGACGTTAGTTATCATGAAGCAGCAGATTCCCTTTGTAGCAGTTTTCAGGGACATTTCGCCTAACATATACGGCATAATTTCTCAAGCGTTGCGCATTACCGTTATCCAGTGAAAGAGACACCACGCTTCTTAAAATCAATGAGCATTAGCCTCTGGTAATCAAATAACAGGTTAAAGAGATTGCTGACTCTTGAACGTCTTGGGACGAAGTAACGATGGATGACAACAATGTATCGTCAATGCTTTCGATTTCAGTTCTCAGCGGTGGAATCAGGTTTTGCCGCCTGAAACAATGCGCCAAAAGAATACGTTGCCTTCAGCATTGTCTAATCAGTTATTTCAGACAAACAGCCATCCGGTTTGCCTTTTTGTTGGGGATTCTACGCTTGTTATACACTGGCTCTAGATCTTATGGTAGCCTAATTGCTGCCGAAATACGTGTTGCACGCTGGAGAGGGTGATGTCGGCTTCCTTTTCTAGCGCACGAGTTATGTTCCAGTCCGTACCAATGGCATCATGAACCGCCCACTTGTGGTTTTCCGTCGTGGATCGGGTGGTCTCCCAGATCGACCGACACCTTGTATCGAATCGCGACCATCACAAAACTTGGCGCATCGTGACACAACGGTGGTTTCAGACTGATGTGCTAGCCCCCATACTTTCTTCACTCTGCGATGGATATCTATTGGCGTTTGCCCTTCGACAGACAAGAAAATAGTAACAGCACGTAGGTCCTGTTTGGAGGCATTTGATAATAATGGCGCCGTAGTTCAGGTTTCCGTTTTTACGGTACACACATAGTATATATACGAATGCCCCACTAAGATCATACGTAGATGCTGGTGCTTATATAACCGTATCGGAGTCGCGCTGCGCCTTCCGGTTGCACATACAAATTCCGCTCGCCCATTACAAATTCGATTTACGAATCTCAGGGAAGAAGACCAGCAAGAAAACCGTAGGGTAAAGTGAATGATAAAAATAACCTGTGTTTAGTTATTTGTTCTTGGCAGGGTTCGAAAAATTACCATTCGACCATCACTTACGACATTTGAGACTTTTCCTATACAAAACTGGTAAAACCAATTTTCGATATTGACAAAATTACACTTAAACGATGTACTCAGTGCAAGTCAACACACCACGTGAGTTTAGTTCGCACAACAGTGGCTGTCTGGGGATGGTGGTGGCGGGCTTATCTTTCCTGGATAAAGAACCGATCTGCCTGTCTTCGAGAGCTTGGTGCCTATGTCGCCGCTACTGGGACAGTACAAGTTCCGCCTTATCAGCTGTGTGCTGGGACCGCCACTCCAGATTTCTGTGGCTGAGCCTAGGTGCAGCTTCACTCGTGGAGAACGCCAGGCTGCGTGGACGCACGGCCGAAGCAGTCTCCCGCGACGGGGCCGCAGCGCCCACCACAGGCAGCGCGGGACCTGTGCGCGCCAAGTTGTAAAATTCTCGCAAAAAAGATTGTTAACTGAATGTCGTTGCATTTCACATAAAGGAGCAGCTTGTTTCGTCCAAAAATTCAAATGGCTCTGAGCGATATGGGACTTAACATCTGAGGTCATCAGTTCCCTAGAAATTAGGACTACTTAAATCTAACTAACCTAAAGACATCACACACATCCATGCCCGAGGCAGGATTCGAACCTGCGACCGTAGCATTCGCGCGGTTCCGGACTGAAGCGCCTAGAACCGCTCGGTCGCCGCGGCCGTCGTTTGCATATTAATCACTTACATGTTATCTGGCAAATGTATTCCCGAGAACTTTCAGGTCTCCGCTTTAATTACTTTTCGGTGCTGAGATTTTTTCCCTTTACCATACACAGTATGCGAGTGTGTGTTGTCCTTAGCGTAAGTTAGTTTAAGTTAGATTAAACAGTGTGTAAGCTTAGGGACCGATGGCCTCAGCAGTTTGGTCTCATAAGATATTACCACAAATTTCCAATTTTCCCATACAATACTAATTTATTGAACATTCCATTCCAGGTGTCATGTACTAGTAGCTACGTACAAAAGTAATTTAATCACGTGTAATTTTGAGCCTCGCGATGTAAGTCGACTTGCAGTGAATCGAGCGACCACAGAATGAAATAGCCTCCCATTACATGCTCAATTAACATGCTTATAATTTGCAATCATTTGAGTATCCGTTTTTAATTGCTTTTCAATACATTAATGTAGGGTTTCATGCCGTATTCACTACAGACACACGGGTGATTCCTATAAGGAACAAATCAGATAAGTTAATATACTCAAATGTTGCACTGTTCAAACATTTACAGATTAGTAACCATTCAGTTAGCTTACACTGCGAGAATTAGCTATGCCACACGACATAAAACCTAATTGTATCTTGCAAAGGGCTTACCATGCAGGATACCTCAACTAGCAGTTCAGTACAATTAAAACACTACTCTTGCAGTGTACACCAGAATGAAAATCACCTATTCTTATAAGTGAAGGCTATAGAAACACTGTTCCATTTACTACATGGTCGCTTGGTGCAGCAGAGAAAAACAGATCGACACAGGAAAGAAAAAAGTGATGTAATCGACAATGAATGATCTGGAAAGATTAAAAATGGAAAATTGAGATCGCGAGAAACATGAGAAGGCCTGACAGTTTATAGATTGACCTGCTGTTACGACAGAGGTAACCTGGTAAACAGGCATGGAAGTGGCTAACATTCCATGAGTGCCGGGATAACGGAGCCATAGCGAATGCCATTTACGTTCAGGCTGAGGTTGTTGTGAGGCGTGGCCACTGCTTGTTCCCTGACTATGTACAGTGGCTTCGGAGAGCCACCTGTTTCCAGCTGATGCCACGCACAGATTTTCTACGTATCGTTTGACTCACCCCGGAGCTCACTGATTCACGCGACTTCTGCGTCTTCCGTGTAGCCAGCTGGAAAACTTAGGTGACACGCGCATTGTCTGACGGAATGAAAAAAAATTATTGTACGTGGTACAGTAGTGGGTTATTAAACTGACACTTAGGCAGAAGTAGCGCATCCTACGTAGCTCGAGACAGAGTCACATCATACCTAGCTCATCCGAAGGAATCGTAACAGATAACGATACCTGGCAGCCACATACGTATGATATTAGTGAGAATATTTCTGTTGAATTTGAAATTGTACATGGCCCAAGAATGGTGACGAACAAGACCAATACCTTACTGACGTTCCGGACAGCGTGTTTTGAAACTTTTCATTTACACACTGATGTTATGGTCGCTGGAGAAAACCTGCTCGCAGGGGAAGGTAACTGAATGGTTTCTAATCTGTAAATTTTGTAGCAGTACAACATTTGCGTATATTAACTTGTTTGATTTGTTCCTTATAGGAATCACCCGCGTAATACACATGTGTCTGTAGTGTCTACAGAAAACTGAGGTGACGCACGCAGCGTTTCAGTGTCATATGTTTAGATGCAGTCTTAGAAAGAAGGAATGCAAAATTATACATATATAATGTTGAACGGCTGAATATCAAGGGATCAACTTTTCCCCACTGACCATAAAAGCTGTATAAAAATAAAAAATTATGGTTTATTAAAGTGTCGCTTGCCTCTTACTTGACTGTATGTCACACCTCACATCCATATTTTGAATCCCTTCGACACCGTAATCCGGTTAAAGTCAGTGCCTGGCGGGATCTATGGAAGAGAATCACAGCTCATTTCCTTTACTATCCTTTTCCAATCAGAGTTTCTGATGTCATTGCGAAGATACTGCCCTTTACTCGAAATTAAAAGCAAATCTTCATTTTATCTATGAGGAGAAGTTGAACAAATGCTGGTATATGTATCTAATGGAAATGTCGTGTGGCTATGGCCTCCCGTCGGGTAGACCGTACACCTGGTGCAGGTCTTTCGATTTGACGCCACTTTGGCGACCTGCGTGTCGATGGGGATGAAATGATGATGATTAGGACAACACAACACCCAGTCCCTGAGCGGAGAAAAATTCCGACCCAACCGGGAATCGAACCCGGCCCCTTAGGATTGACAGTCTGTCACGCTGACCACTCAGCTACCGGGGCGGACATGTATCTAATGAGAACAGAAGAACGAAAAGCCCTGAGAACAGAAGAACGAAAAGCCCATTGAATAGAATTACTGTGAAATGATGAAGTATAACCTCAGGAAAATTTAATAAAAAAGATAAAATAGGTACAATTCCTCTACTTCTTGGAGAATTTAGTCCTTAAGAAATCTTTCTGATTTCGACTTAGTGTATCCCTCTGGTGTGCCATGTACTATCTTGAATGCCGCCTATCCACACCCACATACACATTCCGCAAGCCACCGTTCGGTGCGTGGCGGATGGTGCCTTGTACCAGCACTTTTCATTTCCTTTCCCGTTCCACTTGCAAATAGAGCGAGGTAAAATTAATCTCTACGCGCCTTCATACGAACCCTGATTTCTCGTATCTTTTGTTCGTGTTTCAAAGACGAAATGTATATCGGCGGCAGTAGAACCATTGTGGAGTCAGCTCACATGACAATGTTCTACTTTTTTCAATATGTTCCTAGAAACAAATGTCGCTTTCCCTCCAGGGATTCCATTTTGCATTTCCGAAGCGTTTCCATAACTATAGTGTGTTGTTCGATCCTACTGGTAACAAATAAACAAATATAGCAGTCCGCCTCTGAATTTCTTGGATGTCTTACTTTAATCCATCGTGGTACGGATCCCAAACACTCGAGCAGTACTCAAGAATAGGTTGCACTAGCGTCCTATGTGCGGTCTCCTTCACAGACGAACCACAGTTCTCCAATATTCTCCAAATAAACAGCAGCCGTCCGATCACCTTCCCTACCACAATACGCACATGTTCGTTCCAACTCATATCGCTCTGTGGCAGTTCCCCCAGATATTTTAACGACGCGACTGTGTCCCCTTGGCCACTACCACTGCTATATCCCGACATTAAGGGTTTGTTTTTCATACCTAATTGCATTGCCTTAGATTTTTCTACCTTTAGAGAGAGCTGCAATTCATCACACCAACTAGAAAGTTTTTCTAAGCCATCTTTTATTCTCCTACAGTCGCTCAATTGTGACACCTTCCGTACACTACATCATTATCAGCAAACAACCGGAGATTGCTACCCACGATCTCGCCAGAACATTTATGTATATAGAAAATATAGCGACCCTATAACATTTCCATGGGGCTTTTCGACGATACCCTTGTCTATGATGAGCACTCGTCGTGGAGGACAAGATACTGAGTAGTGTTACTTAAGAAAACTTCGAGCCACTCACATATGTAGGAAGCTGTTCCGTATGCTCATAGCTTCGTTAAAGACCTGGATCGAAGAACTGTGTCATACGCTTTCTGAAAATCTAGAAATATGGAACCCACGTGTTGTCCTTTATCCATAGTTCGCAGTATTTCATGTGAGAACTGATTTCTAAAACCGTGCTGAAAGCTGAACATAAGCTTCTTGGTCTCAAGAAAATTTATTATATTCGACCTGAGAATATGTTCAAGGATTCTGCAGCAAGCCAATGTTAACGATATTGGTCTGTAATTTTCAGGGCGCCACGACTCACCCGTGGCCTCACACTGTCCTTGACTGCGTCCAGACTAGAGCAGATTTTTTTCCATATCCTTCGGATTATCTACTGTCTTACCAGCATACACTGTCTTTCATATCTCTCCTGGACCCTAACGTTCTTTTCTCAACAACATGCAAAAATACCTACTCCAATCAGAGAAAAATCCTTTCTACACCACTCCAAGGTTGAACCTCTTTCACGAAGCCCTTCTCAGAAGCAGGAACTCGTCTCTGGCATAACCTCCCGCACTATACTAGATAACTGAATAACATTTAGAGCTTCAGAAGAGAGCTAGTGACATATCTACTGATGCATATGTAATGACTACTATTGTCTCTGAACGCACTCGTTATCGCTAAACATCCTTAAATATCCATTCCTCAGAACTCGCTGTATCGAAAAACATCATTTTTGTACGCCTACACATTCGTTTCTCATCTGGCGCTATCAGAATTGTTATAACTGTCATTATTACCGTTTGTTAATGTTATTAGCGTTTTAGTGGTGGCAGTAGTGGTAGCAGAAGTACTGCCAGTATTAATCTCTCAGGTCAATAGTCAGCATTATTTACGTTATTTGTATAGATACTATAATCATTTTAATACTATTTGTCATATTAAAAGTTGTATTTCTTAGGTAAATGTGACGTAAGAAATGTCCTCCTTGTGTGAAACCTTGGTCCGATGCAAGACAGAGCCTGATGGCCCTAAGCAGTTCAAGTTTAGAAACAAGCAAATATTTCTCCTGAAAATAACTCTAAGCTGATGGCTGGGAGTTTAACGGTGTGTGTCACAACTACGGCTGCTGCTGTCGCGGCTGAAACTGGAGTAAGTGTCACGTTTGCAACCGATTAGGATGCACCGTCTGCAGTCTTTCATATTCCCTTCAAAACTGCCTTGTTAGCGATGTCGACGCATTCTTCGCACTTCTTTATGTCAGCGTCATAGCCTGTGTTAGAAAGCAGATCCTGAATTGCGTCATCTGTGTCTCTCGAACGGTCTAAAACCTCTTGCAGCCGTGGTAGAAAGTACTCATAATCTGTATCTTTGCCTTTACCTCCCTCAGCAGTTGCCGTACTAAACAATGTTACTAGCTGTATGTAAATAAGTTATATAAAACTGCTGCCAGTCACTTTCTCGAATAATTGTGTTTTATTCCATGAAGTGGTTTTCGAACATTTTCAGGTTCATCTTCGGATGGCTTCTGGAAGTTACATCATTATTTCTAGCATAATGCTGGATACTGGCTCTATGACAAAAAGATTTTCAGAAAGCCTACAACCACCAACGTTACCACACAAAAATCCTCTTGCCATCCAGACCAACATAAAAAAGCATTCTTCAGAACAATGGTTAATCGTGTACTTAAAATCATAATGGACACAAGTGAAAGACAAAAAGAAACAGAAATTGTTAAATCAGCTGCCTCCAGCAATGGTTATAATCCTGGAATTATAGATAAACTAATCCAGACAGAAAAATTAAATCAACAAACTACTGAACAACCACCCACAAACAAGAGGACCGCATTCATAAGCCTGCATTTCCTAAGGAAGATTTCTCACCAAATTGCCAACCTCTTCAAGACATAGAACATAAATGTAAGCACCTTCACCAACAACAAAATACAAAATAAAATCATACACAGTACCAAAACCAATACAACAGTATCAAAATTGAGGTGTATACAAGCTCATTTGCAACTCATGTCCAAGCTTCTATATTGGACAAACTGGTAGAAGCTTCGCAACAATTTTTAAAGAACACATAGATGTACTCCGTCTTAACAACCTGAATAAATCCATCTTGCCCAACATAATCATTCTGCAAACAAAGTAGAACAAAATCTCGAAACACTCCATTTTGCCAACAAAGGCACAATACTTGACCCTCTTGAAGAAACTGAAATATTTTTCTACACTAACACAGCACCTCACTACCTGCTTAGTAACCAAATTGAACTGAAAAATAAATTTTTCCTTCAGAGCTTTGAAGATCTACTAGTTCAAAACAAGTAACCACTCAACCAACCCTAAACCGCCTCCCCATCCCCCCCCCCTCCCCAACGCCCCTCCACCCCTCTCCTTACATCTTAACTACACTGGTGTAAATGTAATATCGTACCACAGAATAAAACCTGTACTATGTTTCTAAATGGTAAAGCCCTCTACTATTAACATAAATCAGAGCTTTTGTATATATTTCTAACTGGAGCAAACAGAAGCTGCCTTTACCAATATTTCAGATCACTTTAATGTAAGAACAAAAATAAGCCAACAGTTCAGTTGAACTTTTGTTCTTGGTCTTAAATATAAAGTGTACAGTCATACAAACCGCTTTAGTCCATTACAAACACTATAACTTTTATACATATACCTTCTGCTAAAATAAACAGAATATATTCTCACTAATATCCCAGATCATGTTAACGTAACAACAGAAATAAGTCAAAATTTAACTTGAAGGTTTCTTGCTAATTTAAAAATTTTAATTTAAATAAAAAGGTCCTAGTCATACAAACAGCTGTATTTCATTACAAATACAATAACCCTGTATTATTGATTCCTGGGCATTCATGTTTCACGATTAAAGTATTTGCTATCAACTGCCTGTATTATACGTTAATATACAAATAGAAATAAGACGAAAGATCACCCGAACTTTGTTCTTGTAGTAATTTATTTATTTATTTTATTTTGTGCTCTCATGTTATCGCCAGTCTGATTAAAATGTTTGCTCTTATATCGATTTTAATAAATCTAAAAAAGAGCAAATTAGATTTCGGTGTAAAGTAGGCCTATACCATATCTTTTTGTCAAGATCTTTGTTATAATCAACAGTGTAAAGCGCATGTTGGATGCTGGCAAAGTCTCGCTGTCAGAGTGTAAATTAATATAGTTTGTGTGAAAGTGTGTGTAGTGATATAACAATTAAACATCATGTGGTGTCACCGCCAGACACCACACTTGCTAGGTGGTAGCTTTAAATCGGCCGCGGTCCATTAGTACATGTCGGACCCGCGTGTCGCCACTGTCAGTGATAGCAGACCGAGCGCCACCACACGGCAGTTGTACGGACGACTTAGCTAGCGATGCAACACTGACGAAGCCTCGCTTATTTGCAGAGAAGATAGTTAGAATAGCCTTCAGCTAAGTCAATGGCTACGACATAGCAAGGCGCCATTAATAGTTGATATTCTTAATAACGTACCGTCAAGAACGATGTATACAAATGATGGATTAAAGTTAAGTATTCCAGCAGCTACGTACTTTTCTTTATAGCATTCATTACGTATCCTGTTTCAGACCTCACGCGTGCATTTCGGCCTTCTCTAGGAATACAACACATCAAAATTGAGGCAGACAGATGGACAGTAAAGAAAAGAGCCGCCCATACTATCGGAGTAACTAAACAACTAAATTTACATCCATATCGACAGATAAGCAATAGTCATGGCGATACATTAAAGAGTGTTCCATCTTTTTGTCATAGAGCCAGCAGCCAGCATTATATTAGAAATAATGATGTAACTTCCAGAAGCCATCTGAAGATGAATCTGAAAAGGTTAGAAAACCGGTTCGTGGAATAAAACGTAATTATACAAGAAAGTGAGTGGTTACAGTTTTACATAACTTATTTACATTCAACTAACAGTCACTGTTCTAAAATATTCGTAATGGATAAGAATGATATCATGTTACTAGCTTGCTTCCAGTGATTCGTTCCTTATTAAAAGTGTACAAATGTATTTCTGTATCCGTCTCCGATACCGTACCTTGATTTGATGTCGCATGCGAACAATCGAAGAATATAGTACAAGAAACTGTCCATACATTGCGCTATCGCGGATTAATGCTACGCTGGAAAACTCAAAGATTATAAACAAACAATAGAAAGCGCTACTTGCGGTTAAATATTTTATCACTAATCGACTGTGTTTAGACCTGTGAACGGACCTCACAATACTTGCAGAGTTTACTTAATATACGTTTGTTAGAATAGTAAATCGTACAACTCAATTGCTGTGCCGAGGCAGTGTGACTACAGAGTATGCTGCTATGTGCTGTCTCAGCTCTTACCTCGACTCGAGGACGTGAAGCAAGCGGGCGACGATTTTCGTCTGGCAGCTGGACTCCCACTCCACTGCCATACTATCCTAGTCACAGGTTCCCGGGTTTCGGCACCGTACTGTGTACAGTGCATTAGCTAACGTGTAATGTTTACTGCTTTATTTTCGTCTCCAGTCAGAGATATACATATTACAGAGATGAATAAAGATCAGAGCACATTCACGATGAAGATCTTGTAGAACCTGTTTTCGATCTAGATGGCTGAGGAATCCCTCATGACTAAACGTAATGCAAATTATGTAACTTAAAAACTTTATTTGCCTTGGCTGTGTGAAACCAGGAATCAAAGCTTAGAGGGCATGTTTGACGATGTTTGTCCATAATATTACCTTTTACTGCTCGTTGATGACTGATATTGGACTGCCCTTTGGAGTCTTCCACTTCTGTATATCAGCGATCGCCCCTACCTCATCGACTACTTCATTAAATATGATGTTAGTGTGACCTTTGATCTACATAAATGTTAACACCTACGCATAAGTACAGGCCGTTATTTTCTGGCATTCGTAGTGTCCGCTAGCATTAGATTAGTTTTCCTGGGAAGAGCTCATGTCTGAATATCTTGGAACAACCTTCTACAGTACAGTAAAAGCACAATGTTTATATTTACATTTCTGCAACTAATGTAAAGCTTCACTCATAGTTCGTTGGAACGTAATTTGGAAAGACACACTGGGAACTGAAATTAGATTCCTTGCAACATGTGTTTGTACACAGAAACACGCAACAACCCCTGCGGTTAGCTGTGGTTTTGGATCAGACATTATATACACTGCCGGTCAAAAGTTTACGATTACCTATCTCAATTACGGACTTTTAATTAAAACAGGGAATTCATTCTGAATTTTTATCACATCCATAATTCCCATAATGAAACAAATATAATCGTGTAAAGTTGGAAGCTCCTGTATTGTGTATTTGACTGGTTGTTCACCTAGAGAGGCACTGATGAGTATCCGCAGCAACAGTGACTTACTTTAACCTAAGTTGATTCCATTCTAAATGGGCCTCATTCCTTCAGTTCGCGTTAGTGTACAGTACAGCGGGTGAATCTGGCAGTGTGCTCGTATACTTAGTGAGGTTCATACCGTGTTACCTCCTAATGGGACGGAATTAGAAGGGTAGCGTAGCTACCGTTCATCACCGCTTTCGTCCACGTTATTGGTACACAGGGCGTTGGCCAGAAATGAAAGTGACAGAAGCGGGAGCTCCAGATGGCAAAAAAAAAACATAGAGTAGGAGCAAGTAGGGCTCACTCTCTGAGGGTTCATACAAACTTAATTATGTATACCAACAGTAAATCCATCGCGGCAGTCGAGAGTAACGAGGTTTTATGCTGTTATCGGCACTGATACTGGCACGATACGATTCCTGGGAAGTCCAAGACTTCTGAGAATGTTTCAGTTATAAGTTAAATATGGGACAACAATAAGAAAAGATATATTTTTTGTGAGATATAATTACAAATTAACAATTTTCGGATTTTTTTCCTTTACTTATACGGGGAAACATTGCTCCTTCCCAAATTTCACGATTCCAGGTCAAGGGGAAGTATGCTATAGGTGTTGATGAGTGAGTTTCCGAGTATCAAACTATATGATAAACAGGGTGACATTTGAAACTTCCTGGCAGATTAAAACTGTGTGCCCGACCGAGACTCGAACTCGGGACCTTTGCCTGTCGCGGGCAAGTGCTCTACCGACTGAGCAGGAGAGCTTCTGTAAAGTTTGGAAGGTAGGAGACGAGGTACTGGCAGAAGTAAAGCTGTGAGTACCGGGCGTGAGTCGTGCTTCGGTAGCTCAGTTGGTAGAGCACTTGCCCGCGAAAGGCAAAGGTCCCGAGTTCGAGTGTCGGTCGGGCACACAGTTTTAATCTGCCAGGAAGTTTCATATCAGCGCACACTCCGCTGCAGAGTGAAAATCTCATTCTGGAAACATCCCCCAGGCTGTGGCTAAGCCATGTCTCCGCAGCATCCTTTCTTTCAGGAGTGCTAGTTCTGCAAGGTTCGCAGGAGAGCTTCTGTAAAGTTTGGAAGGTAGGAGACGGGGTACTGGCAGAAGCAAATCTGTGAGTACCGGGCGTGAGTCGTTCTTCGGTAGCTCAGTTGGTAGAGCACTTGCCCGCGAAAGGCAAAGGTTTCGAGTTCGAGTCTCGGTCGGGCACACAGTTTTAATCTGCCAGGAAGTTTCATATCAGCGCACACTCCACTGCAGAGTGACTATCTCATTCAGGGTGACAATTATTTAACTGAATGAAAGAAATGAACGTAAATTAGTTACATACTACAGCGAGCACACACTTCATTCAACATGTAAACGTCACTACAGATATTCATATTTAGGTTGTGATATGTTCGGTATGCCTGCAATCTTTGGGGGTGATGTGGCCGAGGCGAATAGCGAAATTCTGAAGACCCGCCCAAGTGTCGGAAAATCGATGCCGTCGATGACCTCTTGAGCGGCTGTTTTCAGATCAGCAATGGTTTTTGGGCTATTGCTGTACACGTTGTTTTCAACTTAGCCCCACAAAAATGACTCGTAAATGTTCAGATCCGGAGAATATGGTGGGGAATCGAGGCCCATGACAGTAGACTCTTGGGACCCAATAGCCAGCATGTGGTCCCGAAAGTGCTCTTGCAGGACATCAAACACTGTCTTGCTTGGATGGGGTCGAGTTCCATCTCGCATGAAGCACATTTTGTCGAAATTAGGGTCACTTCAATGACAGGGATGAAATCATCTTCCAAAACCTTCACGTGCCATTTGATAGTCACCGTGCATTGAAGGAATATCGCACCGATTATTCCGTGACTGGACACTGCTCACCACAGTCACCCGATGAGGGTGAAGAAACTTCTCGATCACGAAATGCGGATTGTCAGTCCCCCAAATGCGCCAATTTTGCCTATTAACGAATCCATCCAAATGAAAATAGGCCTCGTTGCTAAAACAAACCGTGAATGCGTGTAGTAATTCTCATCATGTTCGTGGCCGACCGTGCAATTTGGATGTCCTAACTCAAACCGTTGAGAAGCTGTGACGATTTTATTTCACATAGTTCAGTTAGTATCACCCTGTAAATAACCGCACCTTTTGACTGCATTCATCTAGAAGTTTCCATTTTTTCCACCGCCAAGAGGCCGTAAACTTTAGTAGGTGGCAAAAGGTATAGAAATTTCAGCTTGATATGTGCACCTGTTGCTGAGATAAACGGTTTTTTAAGTCAGATAGGCAGACAGACGGAAAAACGGACATCAATGTGGCCGTATAAGGTTTCCGTTCTTGCCGACTGAGGTACGGAACCTGCGAGGAATGAACCGTTTATAATAGCATTGTTTCCAGCCAGCCATTGGTACAGCGGAAGATGTACAAAATGGTAATTCCAGAGCCGTGGGGTCGAGTCCTGGACGGAAACTTATTTTTATTTTTGTTTGCACTTTCAATTTTTACGTTACACAAAGAGTCACCGTCCACTTCTTCACATTCCCCTCGATCGTCTTCTTCGGAGCAAGTCAGTTCCTCATCGTACATAAACGTATACGGCTGCTACCATCATGATGCTGTAAACAGAACCTGTATTCATCCGAAAAAATTACGTTTTGCCATTCGTGCACCCAGGTTCGTCGTTGAGTACACCATCGCAGGCGCTCCTGTCTTCGATGCAGCGTCAGGGGTAACCGCTGCCATGGTCTCCGAGCTGATAGTCCATGCTGCTGCAATCGTCGAATTGTTCGTGCAGATGGTTGTTGTCTTGCAAACTTTCCCATCTGTTGACTCAGGGATCGAGACGTGGCTGCTCGATCCGTTACAGCTATGCGGGTAAGACGCCTGTCATCTCGACTGCTAGTGATACGAGGCCGTTGGGATCCAGCACGGCGTTCCGTATTACCCCCCTGAACCCACCGGTTCCATATTCTGCTAACAGTCATCGAATCTCGACCAGCGCGAGCAGCAATGCCGCGATACGATAAACTGCAATCGCGATAGGCTACAATCCGACCTTTATAAAAGTCGGAAACGTGATGGTACTCATTTCTCCTCCTTACACGAGGCATCACAAAAACGTTTCACCAGGCAACGCCGGTCAACTGCTGGTTGTGTATGAGAAATCGGTTGGAAACTGTCCTCATGTCAGCACGTTGTAGGTGTCGCCACCGGCGCCAACCTTATGTGAATGCTCTGAAAAGCTAATCATTTGCATATCACAGCATCTTCTTCGTGTCGGTTAAATGTCGCGTCTGTAGCACGTCATTTTCGTGGTGCAGCAATTTTAATGTCCAGTATTGTATCAAGGGGAACCCAACAATTCTCCACCCAATTGCGGAGGTCGAGAAATTCGTATCTGCTACCTCGGTAGAGTCATCTGTACGTCTGGCTTGGACCTTCCACTCTGCTCCGAACCCGAGGACCGCAGTCGACACTGGGTACGATACTATGAATAGTCAGCATAGCCTGCACTCCGTGTGTGATGCTAGTTACCTTCACCAAACCAGCCAGCCGCCGAAAAGAGCCGAGGATGACCTCAGAACCCATGGGGCAGACGTCATTCGTGCCGACATGTGCCACTACATGCAGCCTGTAGCACCCAGGGCAGTCGATAGCCGCCGGCAGTACCTCCTCTAGATCATTGACGACACCAACAGCAAACATATCGAGTGAACACTGGCATTATTTACCGCCGTGCATGTTATTTCTCTGCGGTTGTGTTACCAGTCTAACGATGGAGCTCCCAGTGGACAGCATACCGCTCTTGTGTACTTGTCTGGACTGGGCAGGAAAACCCGTCACCGTTCCAACATCCCATGCTGGCTCAAAAGTATTATCGGTATTGGCGTATCACCACGCACCTTTTGCTAAGGTACAAGGAGTTAGGCGTACAGCGTATTCCCTCTTTCGCCTTCCGCCCAGAGACACCCCACGTTAACCCACCGCTGTTTGTCACTCTCTCTCGAGTGAGGACGGACCGGTCAGATCTTGCATATCGAAGGATACAGCGACAAGCGACAACCAGGTCACCAGCAGATTCCAACGACACCAACGGAGTCGCAGGCCTCTACACCGGCACGCTGAAGTCCCGACTCTTTGAACAGTATCTAGAAGCCTGTCGACCAAGGCCAATTCAGCTTCCAGCAGTTTATGGACAACAGCCAGTTCTCCTTGTATCCATTCACAACAAGCAAAGTCCCTATCAGTATCGTACCGTGTAAAGTATTTGAACAAGATCACAAAAAATACAAAGAAAGCAATCAGGAGTAAATGAGAAAGTACAAACAGAGGCTCCACAAAAGAAAAATTACCCGACCGTGCCACTACTGAGGTTTTAATGTAAGCAGAACATAACGAGGAGATTACACGAACGCTAAAATCTGCTCTGCAGGTTCTCGTATAGCCTGAGACCGCAAGATCCGCAAGCTCTGAAAACATAAATAAATGTCTCTGCTGACAATTTGATAAATCAGCATTTCCATTTTCACTGAAAGCTCTACATCCACAAAAGTTACTGCAGGAAATAAATGTACAAAGTTTAATGCACTGATCTAAACTATGGACTGCGTACTAAAACGACTCTGAAATGGAGTCACGAGACTTTGCACTTCTGGCGGAGGAAGAAATATGCACTAATACTTATACAGAAACAAAAGCCTAGAGTATTTTGCCAATCACTAGTTTACGCAGTAAAATACACAGGTACCGTTCACAGAAACCAACCTAAATTACTGTGTATCAATCAACAGCTACTGCTGCTACCGCTACAAGGGCGTTCTCTTGCCTCGGCGCCTGACACTGCACTGACGAGGAGCTGCCCGACCACCGTACACTAAACTCGTAAGTGCTGGCTTTATGTCAGATGGACTGCTGGCAGTACTTTGGAAGGGACGAGTGATGCCTTTCGCTGACCTCATACAATTTTTTACACCCATCCTCCACAATGCTCGACTTTTCCTGCCCCTTAATACAGGAGGTCTGCCTTGGTCTTGATTCAGCTGTGGTTTATCCTTTGCATTCTCACTTCAGTACCAACTAACCAACAGCCGACTTGGGAAATTTAAGACCGATTGAGACGTCTGTCGATGGATTTGTTACTCAGGTGACATGTAATGACTTTCGAAGTATCTAAGTTTTTCTGACTGACCTGTTCTGCAGTTATTGCCTCTCCACTTGTAGCATAACACGCTCCACCGTCTTTGATACAGGCAAGTCAGCCTCTCGCGACGCATAGTGGTCGCTTCTATAATACATAGTGATGTCCGAGTACTTTTGATCAGACAGAGTAGCAGATGCCTGTGTACAGTGATTACCAAGTGCTCTCCCTCTTTCGCTGTCATAGTAATGTGGTAGATGCTGAGCAGATTATAATACCTTTTTGATAGTAGTTTATAATTTCACCTGCTAGCACCATGCTGAATAATATCTCGTATGTACATAATGCTTTTAACAAATTTGGTCTAAACACGTATCCGAACAGGAAATTTATCGTGTATTAAACAGTACCGATGTGGATGGTTTTAGGTAGGTTACTCACCCCATGATGTCCTCACAGGTGAACGACATACCTAAATCAGTCTATGACCATCTAGCCCATGAAACATATAATAGTATCAGGGGTGGGACAAGGGGTGGGACATCCCACTAATACACTTATCAAAACAGGACAACATACCGTGTATTAAAAGTAATACTTCCTGGATGCTTTTAGCATATTTTTAGTGTGAGTATAAGTCATTACAGAGGCGTGCGACCACATTCGATAAAATTACTAAGTGAATTTAAAACAACTGACAGATCGCGGAATAATGGTCACATATTGTTACTGGAACATTTCAGATTTTCAATTAGGCGTTTCGTATGCTGCCCACCTTCAGATTCCTGTTAAAAAATAGTAACAGAAACATTTTTGGTTACAAGTATACACGGATACACAAGTTACATTTGAGAGACATCTTAAAGAGGACATACCACAGAGAGTGAAACGAATACAAGCTGTCAAACCGTCGCCAATTCGAAAGACATATGATATTCAAAGAGAGACTCTTGTAACTACAGTTTCATGTAACCTGCAGACCATTAAATGTAGCAGCTGCAGTTCCGCACAGGTAAGGTCGGTAACACTGGATGGCGTAGACGTATAGGTTCTATCACACGACACTGTGGAGACGTCGACAATTGTATTATCTCACACAATGTTTGTTTTCCAAACCATAAAATTATATAAAATTTGTAATAAGTAATACCATTCATGCCAACGAATAAGTACACTACTGGCCATTAAAATTGCTACACTGAGAAGAAATGCAGATGATAAACTGGTATTCATTGGACAAATATATTATACTAGAACTGAGTATCATTACATTTTCACGCAACTTGGGTGGATGGATCCTGAGAAATCAGTATCCAGAACAACCACCTCTGGCCGGAATAAAGGAAGCATTGAGTCAGCCAGAGCTTGGATGGCGTGTACAGGTACAGCTGCCCATGTAGCTTCAACACGATACCACAGTTCCTCAAGAGTAGTGACTAGCGTATTGTGACGAGACAGTTGCTCGGCCACCATTGACCAGACGTTTTCAGTTGGTGAGAGATCTGGAGAATGTGCTGGCCAGGGCAGCAGTCGAACATTTTCTGTATCCAGAAAGGCCAGTGCAGGACCTGCAACATGCGGTCGTCCATTATCCTGCTGAAATTTAGGGTTTTTAAGGGATCGAATGAAGGGTAGAGCGACGGGTCGGAACACATCTGAAATGTAACGTCCACTGTTCAAAGTGCCGTCAATGCGAACAAGAGGTGACCGAGACGTGTAACCAAAGGCACCCCATACCATCACGCCGGGTGATACGCCAGAATGGCTATGGCAAATACACGCTTGCAGTGTGCGTTCACCGCGATGTCGCCAAACACGGCTGCGACCATCATGATGCTGTAAACAGAACCTGGATTCATCCGAAAAAATTACGTTGTACCATTCGTGCACCCAGGTTCGTCGTTGATTACACCATCACAGGCGCTCCTGTCTTCGATGCAGCGTCAAGGGTAACCGCAGCCATGGTCTCCGAGCTGATAGTCCACGCTGCTGCAATCGTCGAACTGTTCGTGCAGATGGTTGTTGTAAACGTCCCCATCTGTTGACTCAGGGATCGAGACATGGCTGCACGATCCGTTACAGCCATGCGGATAAGATGCCTGTCATCTCGACTGTTAGTGATACGAGGCCGTTGGGATCCAGCACGGCGTTCCGTTATTACCCTCCTGAATCCACCGATTCCATATTCTGATAACAGTAATTGGATCTCGACCAACGCGAGCAGCAATATCGCGATCCTATAAACAGCAATCGCGATAGGCCACAATCCGACCTTTATAAAAGTCGGAAATGTGATGGTACGCATTTCTCCTCGTTACACGAGGCATCAGAACAACGCTTCACCAGGGAACGCTGGCCAACTTGTAATATTTCTGGCCTATTCAGCCATCATATTAAGCTCCAGGATGCTATTCCCAGTGCAGTGGAGATGCAAGAAGCTTAGAGATGACGCAATGTGGGATGAGGTACCGGTGACAGATGTTAGATTCGGTACCATCCCCATGAGAAAGACCGCCAAAACGTTAAACTTTAGTTGCTATTATTAATTAAACCTGTCATCCAAATTACTTCATTTTTTTAAATAAACATCTCTGAACAGCCAGCTATCAACCAGTCATTTCAAAATTATTAAAATCAAAGTATTATTAAAACAAAAGACTGACGATATTACTGCCGATGCACTTCTGTGGCGTTCGGGCGTGCGCGCGAAGTGTCTCGGGCCGTCCGGCTCTCCAGTTCTGACCGTTCCAGTAGACAGACATGTTGTCTGTTATAGCAGCATTTGTTTCATGCAATTTTATTTACTACAGTTCCGACCGTCGCTAGGTACAGACATGTTGTCTGTAATAGTAGTATTTGATTCATGTAATTTTATTCTCCAGTTTTGACGGTTCCAGTAGACAGACTAGTTGTCTGTGGCAGGATGTTCGAATGGCTCTGAGCACTATGGGACTTCACAGCTGTGGTCATCAGTCCCCTAGAACTTAGAACTACTTAAACCTAACTAACCTAAGGACATCACACACGTCCATGCCCTAGGCAGGATTCGAACCTGCGATCGTAGCAGTCGCGCGGTTCCGGACTGCGCGCCTAGAACCGCGAGACCACCGCGGCCGGCTGTGGCAGGATGTATTTCATGTTATTTTAGCCAGGTATAATGACTGTGGAAAGATATGTTCAATACGTTGTGATCAAGAATAATTTCTCGTGTCTATATCAATAAAAACGCGAGTGGCATCCCAAATGAGTTATAGTTTATTCGTAGCAGCAGTTCCTTGCGAAGTTAATTTCAGCCTGAAGAAAAAGAATCCACGACCTGCGTGCTGTTTTCTGCGCTGGGGACATCATCATCATGAAGACAGCAGGTTCGTGAAGTGTACAAGAACTTATGTATTCCATACAGGGCGGTGGAAACAACTGGACACCTCACGTGTACTGCATGCACAGTACAAATGTGCTCAGTGACACGCCATCTGCAGTAATGCAGAGGAGGTAAAGAAGGATGAAAGTATTAACACTATCTCACTTCTATTCCTTTTTTCTTGCCGTACATGGTATCCCTGGCGGAAAAATCTTCGATGTTTGAGTGCTATGGAGATATGAGGCTTGATTATTAGCGAGGTCTGTGAACCGTGAAAAATTATTGGAAAAATTCATAACACCTAAAGTCACTCTTCTGCTACTATATGACAACAGGAATGTGTAGGAACTGTTGCAAATTATTTTTGAATTGTGTTGAACTCTTCTGAACTTTAGTTGAACTTCGATTTTTGATGCCACAGATAAGTTTTTTTATTCACGAGAACATAACGTCCGTGTATAGTAGATGCTGAAAGTGTTAAAGTGCAAGTGACAGAAAACCAAATACGTGTGCGCGGTCAATGGGATTACGTTCAATTTTCGTCGAGATTTCGACGTGCTACGAGGCTACGCAACGCAGCGCGGGGAGGCAGTGCCAGCGGCCGCAGTTCTCCGCGTCAGGTGCGAGGATCGGCAACCAGCAGCGGGCGAGATCAGTAGCAGCCGCTGAACAGGGTGTTCCAGCAGTGCGGACAGCAGTACGACACTTCAGCTTCAGCAGCCAGAGCAGAGAAGGAGCTTCTCGACTGCAGTATGCAGAATAGCATCGAAGAGTAAGTGTTATTCTGGTTCAAATAGCTAATCTCTGTAACGGACAGTAGAATAATAATGTAACTTCAAAGTCTAAAATTGATCCCTTTAAACATATTTGGCTAAAATATGTAAATTATATTAAGTGTAAAATGTCTGGCAAAACTGAAAAAAGATATCCTCTTAGAAGTAAGGAAAGGGATCAAAAAGATATTGATGGCAATGATCCTTCAGATCAGCCACAAAACTTGCAAGTAGATAACATTGTTGATGATCTATCTGATAATTCGCAAAGTTTAGATAATGAAACCCCCCATGAACCATGGACCTTGCCGTTGGTGGGGAGGCTTGCGTGCCTCAGCGATACAGATGGCCGTACCGTAGGTGCAACCACAACAGAGGGGTATCTATTGAGAGGCCAGACAAACATGTGGTTCCTGAAGAGGGGCAGCAGCCTTTTCAGTAGTTGCAGGGGCAACAGTCTGGATGATTGACTGATCTGGCCTTGTAACATTAACCAAAACGGCCTTGCTGTGCTGGTACTGCGAACGGCTGAAAGTAAGGGGAAACTACAGCCGTATTTTTTCCCGAGGACATGCAGCTTTACTGTATGATTAAATGATGATGGCGTCCTCTTGGATAAATATTCCGGATGTAAAATAGTCCCCCATTCGGATCTCCGGGCGGGGACTACTCAAGAGGACGTCGTTATCAGGAGAAAGAAAACTGGCGTTCTACGGATCGGAGCGTGGAATGTCAGATCCCTTAATCGGGCACGTAGGTTAGAAAATTTAAAAAGGGAAATGGATAGGTTAAAGTTAGATATAGTGGGAATTAGTGAAGTTCGGTGGCAGGAGGAACAAGACTTTTGGTCTGGTGATTACAAGGTTATAAATACAAAATCAAATAGGGGTAATGCAGGAGTAGGTTTAATCATGAATAAAAAAATAGGAGTGCGGGTTAGCTATTACAAACAGCATAGTGAACGCATTATTGTGGCCAAGATAGACACAAAGCCCATGCCTACTACAGTAGTACAAGTTTATATGCCAACTAGCTCAGCAAATGATGAAGAAATAGATGAAATGTATGACGAGATAAAAGAAATTACTCAGGTAGTGAAGGGAGACGAAAATTTAATAGTCATGGGTGACTGGAATTCGTCAGTAGGAAGAGGGAGATAGGGAAACATAGTAGGTGAATATGGATTGGGGGGAAGAAATGAAAGAGGAAGCCGCCTGGTAGAATTTTGCACAGAGCATAACTTAATCATAGCTAACACTTGGTTCAAGAATCATAAAAGAAGGTTGTATACCTGGAAGAATCCTGGAGATACTAAAAGGTATCAGATAGATTATATAATGGTAAGACAGAGATTTAGGAACCAGGTTTTAAATTGTAAGACATTTCCAGGGGCAGATGTGGATTCTGACCACAATCTATTGGTTATGAACTGCAGATTCAAACTGAAGAAACTGCAAAAAGGTGGGAATTTAAGGAGATGGGACCTGGATAAACTGAAAGAACCAGAGGCTGTACAGAGTTTCAGGGAGAGCATAAGGGAACAATTGACAGGAATGGGGGAAAGAAATACAGTAGAAGAAGAATGGGTAGCTCTGAGGGATGAAGTAGTGAAGGCAGCAGACGATCAAGTAGGTAAAAAGACGAGAGCTAGTAGAAATCCTTGGGTAACAGAAGAAATATTGAATTTAATTGATGAAAGGAGAAAATATAAAAATGCAGTAAATGAAGCAGGCAAAAAGGAATACAAACGTCTCAAAAATGAGATCGACAGCAAGTGCAAAATGGCTAAGCAGGGATGGCTAGAGGACAAATGTAGGATGTAGAGGCTTGTCTCACTAGGGGTAAGATAGATACTGCCTACAGGAAAATTAAAGAGACCTTTGGAGAGAAGAGAACCACTTGTATGAATATCAAGAGCTCAGATGGCAACCCAGTTCTAAGCAAAGAAGGGAAGGCAGAAAGCTGGAAGGAGTATATAGAGGGTTTATACATGGGGGATATACCTGAGGACAATATTATGGAAATGGAAGAGGATGTAGATGAAGACGAAATGGGAGATAAGATACTGCGTGAAGAGTTTGACAGAGCACCGAAAGACCTGAGTCGAAACATGGCCCCGGGAGTAGACAACATTCCATTAGAACTACTGATGGCCTTGGGAGAGCCAGTCATGACAAAACTCTACCATCTGGTGAGCAAGATGTACGAGATTGGCGAAATACCCTCAGACTTCAAGAAGAATATAATAATTCCAATCCCATAGAAAGCAGGTGTTTACAGATGTGAAAATTACCGAACTATCAGTTTAATAAGTCACAGCTGCAAAATACTAACGCGAATTCTTTACAGACTAATGGAAAAACTGGTAGAAGCGGACCTCGGGGAAGATCAGTTTGGATTCCGTAGAAATGTTGCAACACGTGAGGCATTACTAACCTTACGACTTATCTTAGAAGAAAGATTAAGAAAAGGCAAACCTACGTTTCTAGCATTTGTAGACTTAGAGAAAGCTTTTGACAATGTTAACTGGAATACTCTCTTTCAAATTCTGAAGGTGGCAGGGGTAAAATACAGGGAGCTAAAGGCTATTTACAATTTGTACAGAAACCAGATGGCAGTTATAAGAGTCGAGGGGCATGAAAGGGAACCAGTGGTTGGGAAAGGAGTGAGACAGGATTGTAGCCTCTCCCCGATGTTATTCAATCTGTATATTGAACAAGCAGTAAAGGAAACAAAAGAAAAATTCGGAGTAGGTATTAAAATTCATGGAGACGAAGTAAAAACTTTGAGGTTCGCCGATGACATTGTAATTCTGTCCGAGACAGCAAAGGACTTGGAAGAGCAGTTGAACGGAATGGACAGTGTCTTGAAAGGAGGGTATAAGATGAACATCAATAAAGCCAAAACGAGGATAATGGAATGTAGTCAAATTAAATCGGGTGATGCTGAGGGAATTAGATTAGGAAATGAGACTCTTAAAGTAGTAAAGGATTTTTGCTATTTAGGGAGTAAAATAACTGATGATGGTCGTAGTAGAGAGGATATAAAATGTAGACTGGCAATGGCAAGGAAAGCGCTTCTGAAGAAGAGAAATTTGTTAACATCAAGTATAGATTTAAGTGTCAGGAAGTCGTTTCTAAAAGTATTTGTATGGAGTCTAGCCATGTATGGAAGTGAAACATGGACGATAACTAGTTTGGACAAGAAGAGAATAGAAGCTTTCGAAATGTGGTGCTACAGAAGAATGCTGAAGATAAGGTGGGTAGATCACGTAACTAATGAGGAGGTATTGAATAGGATTGGGGAGAAGAGAAGTTTGTGGCACAACTCGACTAGAAGAAGGGATCGGTTGGTAGGACATGTTTTGAGGCATCAAGGAATCACAAATTTAGCATTGGAGAGCAGCGTGGAGGGTAAAAATCGTAGAGGGAGACCAAGAGATGAATACACTAAGCAGATTCAGAAGGATGTAGGTTGCAGTAAGTACTGGGAGATGAAGAAGCTTGCACAGGATAGAGTAGCATGGAGAGCTGCATCAAACCAGTCTCAGGACTGAAGACCACAACAACAACAACATAGATAATGAAACTGAAAATGTTTCAGAAAATGCTGATTCTGTGTTAAATGATCGTACTGAAAATGTGGACACTGTCGCTCCTGACCACAACGACGTAGTAGATTTGGATGATGACGTCAGACACACTGAATCTGAAGTCAACATTGCAAATGAGCCAACAGTGGAGTCACACAGATTAAGTCATGATACTGCTTCAGCTGAAACATTGCCAACAGTAGATAATGGGGAGATAGAAAGCAGCAAGGAGCTAAATACGTTATCTATGTTATTATTATTACCTTTAAAAGAAACTAACGAAAAAATAGATAAAGGGCAAAATGACACTAACGAAGAGATAAAAGCCGAGTTAAGAGAAACAAAAGGTGATGTCAGAAAGCATATTCAGTAATGACTGAAATCAGTAGCAATTTTAAGGCTTTAGAACAAAAGATATCAAAAAATGAAGCTAAAACTGAGGCTTGTTCCAGTAAAATAGATCGAGAAGCAAAAGAATGGGGTAAGAAATTAGAATTATGTAAGCTTGAGATAAATCGGAAGTTTGATTGTAAAATTAAAAAGCTGAATGGTTATATGGGGGCTCAAGATTGTGTAATATCAACAATAAGTAGTAATGTTAGCCAAGTAATAAACGAGCAAAGCAAGGCTGCTAAAGAAAGTAATGATAAACATGAACAGCACTTACGTGAGTTAGAAAACATCAAAGATGAGCAGCAGGTACTTAGTCGTAAGGTTTCACAAATAGGTGCTCATTGTAAAGGTACCACAGATGCCATTCAAGATAAATTGAAGGAATTTGAGCAAGCAATTAAGCAATTTACTGACAAAAGTAAGGACAGAGTGTGTGTACATGCTAGTGATGTAACAAATCCCACTATTGTTTACCATCCTTCCTCTAGTAGAGGTAACATACATCCAGTTGATTTTATTAAACAGTTCGAGGGTACAATTCCTGAAAATCTAACAGAACAACAAAAAATAAAAGCGATGGCAAGTAGATTTCAGGGAGACGTAATATCATTGGGAACCGGGGTCACTAACACATGTACCGTATACAAGGAATTTGTACAAGAATTTTTAAATCAATACTGGTCTACCAGCACACAAAATAGCGTCAGGAGTGAAATTTTTGAGGGAAGGAGTTTCGCTAGTAGTGGTTGTAACAGTTACAAAGAGTTTTTCAACAATATTGGGAAAAGAATCAACACTTAACTGAACCTTTAAGAGAATCAGGCCTCATAGAAATAATCATACTTAAATTTCCAGTGTCTGTACAAGAGAAGTTAATCAATGTAAACAAAAGCGATGTTAATAACCTACTGCATGTCCTCGAGCAGTTAGATGCGTTGTCAGGCAACAAGCAAGTGCAGGAAGGCTGGAGAAGGTAGTATCAAATTGAAGAATTGGTATTGATCAAGGCAAGAAACAGGTCTTCTAAGATAAATTCAGAAATTAAGAAGTTTCATGAATTTAATGAAGGCCATACAAAATAATTAGGATACCACACCCCAATGCTGTGGAAGTAGCTAACATAAAAACGGGAGTAAGCAGAGGACTCTACAATATCGTAGACATAAAAAAATACTATGAACATTAGTAACCCTCAGGGGAAAATAACGTTCTTTGCATTGCTAGGTAGATGACGGCCTACCAGGTACCTGAGTTAACTGACAGCATTACTTCATTTTCTTTCATGCTGTTCGTTGTTCCTCTTCTTTCATTCTGAGCTATATTCTGTCTTTTTTAAATTCTTCTCTATCCACGGCTATGACAATTTTTTACCTGATTTGTGACAACAAACATAATTAGTGACAGCATAGTAACCCAGCGGTATAAACATCTGCATCACACGGGTGAGAAATAGGAATTGACGGAAAATATGTGAACAGTGAGTTTTATAAAACCGAAGTGCAGCATCACAAATACACAAGCTAGAGAACACAGTATTACGTTGCCTTACGAAACATCAGTATAAGCTTTTAATGACATTACATCTATCACAAAGTATACAGTGGAACGATTTATTTTTGAATTTTAAGAACTAGTAAGTACTACACATCACGCATTATGTTTGAAAAATCTGGAAAAACTAGCAAATAAGTGAAATTTGGGCTCTTATTACAGACCTAAGCTACCAGATGCTGAAGAAGAGCACGACGCTAAACCAGGTAAGTGAACATGACGAAAGAATGAGGTTTGGTGGCAGAAAACGATGTCAAGAGATTATTAGTACAAAAGTTGTATTAAGTTTTGTGGAAATAAATATATTATATTCTGAAGTATGAATTGCCAGCGTAGCAATTTCCGCTGAGACAAGAGAGTATGTATTTATAGGCAAGGGATGGTCCTGCCAAAGAGGTTTATGCTGTGAAGAAATATTATTAGGCGACAGGTAAGTAGGCCAATTGAAAATGAAGAAGTGAGGCGATGAGAATTATTCGGCGACGTGTAAGTCTGCCCATTATTTATGAAGTATGACGAAGTGGTGGTACAAGGCGACGTGTGAGTCGGCCCATTATTAACGAGGTATTTATTGGCGAAGTGGTTCCGCCAACTGGTTATGAACTACGAGACAATAGACGTATTGTTATTGACGTGAGCAAGACACAACACCAGCATGAACATCTCAAGGGACACAGACACAATACAATTACGATTTAAAGATAAGGCCACATTATATAAGATGTGGAGAATAGCTCACTGGTTTATAATAAGAAGAATAAAAACTACAATGCTAGCAATGAGTAGTTCAGACAGCCCCTGCATGAAGTCACATAAGACTTACATATGACTTTTGACATAGGAATGATTACAGAAGTGTACACATATGAACACATTAATACAGTTCCACTGGTTGTAGAAATAGTAACAACGCATACACGAGAAGAGAAAGGTATGGTAACTTTTACTGTTGAGTGACGCAACGTTTCTGACAGCCAAAATTTTCATTAAGAGATTTATTCTGAAGTGTTCTTTCAATATCTGTGAATCGCAACTGTGTGCCTATTAACGATTAAGAAAACTGTTTATGTAATATCTAAAATGATACTGTATTGAAAAATGTAGAAATAACGTATGAGAATGAGTTGGAGGTGCAGTCATATAAGTCTGCATAATGAAACAGTTATAAGGCGCTGAGCTGTCTGTCAGAGTTAAAGCGTACGGCAACAGCTAGCGTCTTTATGAATGAGTCATGGCGCTAGTACTGGACGTCACAAGTTGTGAATGGACATCGACCCATCATACGCTGCGGGCAACGTCCTAGCCATATGATAGCAGTCACTGTTTATAAACAGTGGCACTGCATTCAAACAGAATGAAGTTTACTTTTTAGGTCTAGTCATGTACATATTCATTGTATTGTATAATTAAAAGGGCAGTAGAGATGCAAGAAGCTTAGAGATGACGCAATGTGGGATGAGGTACCGGTGACAGATAATAGATTCATTACCATTCCCGTGAGAAAGACTGCCTGCATGATGCTACTGCTCTGTGATTGGCTGCTGTGTTCGGCGGTTTGGCGCCAAAACGTTAACGTTTAGTTGCTATTATTAATTAAACCTGTCATCCAAATTACTTCATTTTTTAAAATAAACATCTCTCAACAGCCAGCTATCAATCAGTCATTTGCCCCCCCAGGGGGTCCACAACTCTTTTGTGGATACGTGCGTAGCAAGCACGGGACCCCGAGCTAATGTGGCCCTCCTTCCTTTCCGGGCTGCATACCTTCCTTTTCCGCATCCTTCCCTCTCCCCCATCTTCGCCCCTCCTCCCCTCACCTCTGGCTCTTTCCTTCCCTTTCTCCCCCTTTGGGAGTATGGTTTGTGCCTACGTCCGGAGACGGACGCTCGTAAATGTACCGCATTCTTCGCCTTCTCTGCTTGTCTGTCTTCATCCTTCCTTTGTCCTTCTCTTTTCCTTACCTCTTCTCTTTACCCTTTTCTCCGCTGCGGCGTTTGAGACATCTCCTCTTTCCTTTCTCTTTCTTTGTTTTTCCCTTTCTCTTTCTTCCTTCCTGTGCTTGTCTGAAGGCTGACCCACGCATTTTTGTGCATAGCCAGTGACGGGGTAACGCGTAATTCCCCACCCCGGGTAGACAGGTAGGACACGTACGTACCCCCTGGTAACGGCCAGGCCCAGGGAGGGGTGATTACCCGAGCTGATACCTTCCGAAAGTGCCGATTGGTCCCTCCGTCCGTTTGCCGGGAGGTGTGACCTGAGGTGTGAACAATCACCTATGGCGGGAGTGCCCTCAGAGAGGGCCCCCACAAGGGAGGAGCGTGCCATCGGAGACGCCGGTAATCATGGGGGATTCTTCCGCAATGGTTTCCTCACCTTCCACTATGTCTGCTCACAAGTGTAAATTCACTGAGTCTCAGCTACAGACAGTTCTTCCATCGTTGCCACAGTTCCTTGTTGTTTCTCAGTCTGACGAAGGTCACGACTTCTCCACGGTCAACCCTTTCATTATTCAGAAAGGTGTCGACGCAATTGCAGGTCCTGTAAAGTCATGTTGCAGATTACGGAATGGCACCTTGTTGTTAGAAACAGTCAGTGCCCTCCAGGCACAAAAATTGCTGCGTACTTCACTGCTCCACACCTTCCCTGTCCGGGTTGAAGTGCACCGCACTGTAAATTCCTCGCATGGAGTCGTTTATACACGCTCCCTCGATGGATTGTCTGACGAAGAAATTCAGCACTACCTGTCTGACCAGGGCGTAACGGATGTTCATAGAGTTATGAAAAGGGTTGACACAAACATCATTCCAACCCGCACTGTTGACAAAGTTCAACTCCCGTCGAAAATCAAAGCAGGCTATGAGATAATTTCCGTTCGCCCTTACGTCCCAAACCCTATGCGTTGCTATCAGTGTCAGCAGTTCAATCACACCAGCCAGTCCTGTTCCAATCCGGCCAAATGTATTAAGTGTGGCAAGAATGCCCATGAGTGTGCTTGTCCACCACCATCCCCTCGCTGCATCAACTGTATGGGTGACTACGCTGCTTCCTCTCGAGATTGCCCCATTTTTAAGGACGAAAAGCTCATCCAGGAAATCAGAGTGAAGGAAAAGGTGTCGACCTTTGCTGCTCGAAAATTATTCGCCAGTCGACAGCCCACCGTGCCTCAGACAGGAAAATACAGCAGTGTCCTTGCTTCTCCTTGGCCAACAAAGGAGGCGGCCACGCAGACTTACAACCTCACCTTTAGTGCCACGGTCGTCAGATCGGCCAGTGCAAAGATCGCCCATTCAACCTCACCACTTTCGCCTGCCCACTCTATGGCTCACCCTTCATCGGGTTCTGCTAAATCTCGAGCCCAAAAGTCAGACACCAAGACTTCGAAAAAAGAGCATACTCGTGAAGATTTTTTATGTACCCCAACTTCACAACCATCGGTTCCTCCTCCTTCTAAACATCATATTTCCAAGAAGGCTACAAAGAAACCCAGTTCATCTCCTTATCCGCCAAGGCGTGTCCCATCTACAGCACCACCTGGCGGAAATCGCCCTCACTCGTCTTCTGTGTCGCCGAGGCGCACTGCTGGCGGCCGATCAACCGGCCGATCGCTGGTGGCAGGGGCTGCTACTGAACAACCTTCGGCTGAATGCCATTCCATGCTGTCGGTCGCAAGCTCTGAGCAGTCGTTGAGTTGACAGCAACCTTGGTCACATTCCTCCATTTTCTGTTCACCCTATGTCCATTATCCACTGGAATATCCACGGCATTCGCGCCAATCGCGATGAATTGTCGATCCTCTTACGATCCTACTCGCCGGTCATCTTCTGTCTTCAGGAAACAAAGCTGCGTCTCCATGACTGCTTTGTTCTCCCTCATTTTCAGTCTGCCTGATATGAACTCCCCTCTGTTGAAGGCACTCCAGCCGATGGAGGACTCATGATTCTTCTCCATGATACTCTCCATTATCACCCAATCCACTTAAACACTTCCTTCCAAGCTGTCGCCGTCCGTCTTTCCCCTTCTGGATACACGTTCTCTCTTTGTACTGTATACATTCCATCTTCCACACCAATGGCATGAGCTGGTCAGCTTCCACCCCCCTATTTGCTGGTTGGGGACTTCAATGCCCACCACCCGCTTTGGGGATCTCCACATCCTTGTCCACGTGGCTCACTATTGCTAGACGTCTTCCACCAAGCGGATCTAGTTTGCCTCAACACTGGGGTCCCTACATTTTTGTCTGCCTCCACGACAAATTTATCTCATTTGGACCTTGCGGTCGGTACTGTTCCGCTAGCTCGGCGCATCGAATGGTTCGCCCTTGATGATACACACTCGAGTGACCACTTTCCGTGTGACTGCAGCCTCAACTGCCATATATGCGCCCGCGACGCTGGAAGTTTGCCCAAGCCGATTGGACACTTTTTTCGTCCCTAGCGACATTCGACGACCGTCACTTTCCCAGCGTCGACGATGAGGTCACACATATTACCGACGTTATTCTTACAGCTGCGGAACGTTCAATACCACGCACCTCCGAATTGCCCCGGCGCCCCCCAGTTCCTTGGTGGAACGAGGCATGCCGTGACGCAATACGTGAGCGGCGACGTGCTCTTCGCGTTTTCTGCCACCATCCTACTTTGGCCAACTGTATCCGCTATAAGCAGTTCCGTGCGCGATGCCGTCGTGTCATCCGCGATAGCAAGAAGGCAATCTGGAAATTCTTTATTAGCTCATTTAACACCTTCACTCCCTCCTCGGAAGTTTGGAGTCGGATTCGACGGTTCTCAGGCGCGCCTAGTTTCTCCCCGGTCTCTGGGCTCACTGTCGCGCATGATACATTAGTGGACCCCGTCGCAATTTCTAACTCATCGGGTCAGCACTTTGCTGAGATTTCGAGCTCTTCAAATTACCCGCCAGCGTTTCTCCCGAAGAAACGTGCAGCAGAAGTGCGACATCTTGCTTTCTCCTCTCAAAATCGCGAAAGCTACAATACTGTTTTCTCCATGCGGGAACTCCAACATGCACTCTCTTCTTCTCGCTCCTCCGCCCCAGGACCGGATGGTATCCACGTCCAAATGTTGCTGCATTTATCAACCCATAGTCTGCGTTACCTCCTTCGCCTTTATAATCGAATTTGGACCGACAGTACTTTTCCCAGACGATGGCGGGAAGCTATCGTCGTTCCTGTTCCGAAACCTGGAAAGGACAAACATCTCCCCTCTAGCTATCGCCCCATTTCTCTCACGAGTAGTGTCTGTAAGGTTTTGGAGCGTATGGTGAATTACCGTTTAGCTTGGTGGCTGGAGTCTTGCAGTCTTTTAACACCTGCCCAATGCGGATTCCGAAAGCATCGTTCTGCAGTTGACCATCTTGTTGCTCTCTTCGCTTATATCATGAACAATTTTCTCCGGAAACGCCAAACAGTAGCAATATTTTTTGATCTGGAGAGAGCATACGATACCTGTTGGAGGACAGACATCCTTCGCACACTGTTCTCTTGGGGCTTTCGAGGTCGGCTGCCCCTTTCTCTTCGCGAATTTATGGCAGAGCGCACATTTAGGGTGCGGGTGAACACTACTCTCTCCTGTACTTTCTCCCAAGAAAACGGGGTAGCCCAGGGCTCCGTGCTGAGTGTTGTACTGTTTGCCATTGCCATAAATCCAATTATGGATTGTCTCCTTCCTGATGTCTCGGGCTCCCTCTTTGTGGACGATTTTGCGATCTACTACAGCTCTCAACGGACCAGCATTCTTGCACAACGTCTTCAAGGATGTCTCGATCGCCTCCACTCTTGGAGCATCGAAACCGGCTGTGTTAATTTTTGGCGACGTAAGGAGTTTATTCCACCCTTCTTACATCAAGGACCTGTGAACCTTCCGTTTTCAGACGTCGCTAAATTCTTGGGTCTTATGTTTGACAGAAAACTGTGCTGGTCCTCCCACGTTTCCTATCTTTTGGCTCGCTGTCTGCAATCCCTCAACACCCTCCGTGTCCTGAATGGTACCTCCTGGGGAGCGGACCGAGTGGTCCTTCTCCGCCTCTATCGTGCCTTAGTGCACTCGAAATTGGACTATGGAAGCATAGTCTAATCCTCTGCTCGGCCGTCTATTCTTCGTCGTCTCGACTCTATCCACCACTGTGCATTACGTTTAGTGTCTGGAGCTTTTTACACCAGCCCTGTGGAAAGCCTTTATGCTGAGACTGCTGAACCTCCACTGTCCAATCGGCGAGCAGTCCTTCTGAGTCGTTATGCTAGCCATCTGTCTTCCATGCCTGCTAATCCAGCCCATGACATTTTTTTCGAAGCCTCCTTTGATGTAGGGTATGCAGGCCGGCCCCCCTCCCTACTACCACCGGGAGCCCGCTTCCGCCAACTGCTCCATTCTCTTTCCTTCCGCTTTCTTAAAGCCTTCTTGACAACTTGGGGTACAGCACCACCTTGGCTCCGTCCCCGGATCTGCCTGCTCCGTGACCTTTGTCGATTTCCCAAGGATGGTACCCCTTCACTTGTTTATCGTCGGGCATTTGCTGCTCTATGTGCACAAATGACGGAAGCCACCTTTATTTACATCGATGGCTCGAAAACATCGTTAGGTGTAGGGAGTGCCTATATTGTTGGTGACATCCCAAATCACTTTCGGCTTCCCGACCAGTGTTCGGTTTATACTGCGGAGCTTTATGCTGTTCTCCAGGCTGTCCACTACATCCGCCGCCATCAGCGGATACAGTACGTTATCTGCTCAGATTCTCTCAGCTCTCTCCTCAGTCTCCAAGCTCTTTACCCTGTGCACCCTCTGGTCCACCGGATTCAGGACTGTCTGCGCATGCTCCACCTGGGGGGCGTCTCGGTGGCGTTCCTCTGGCTCCTGGGACACGTTGGTATCTGTGGAAATGAGGCGGTCGATATCGCAGCCAAGGCTGCAGTCTCTCTTCTTCGGCCAGCTATTCAATCGATTCCCTTCGCCGATCTACGGAGCGTTTTATGTCGTCGTGTAGTTTTCTTATGGCACGAACATTGGTCGACACTTCCCCATAATAAATTGCGGGACGTGAAAGCTCTTCCTTGTGCTTGGACCTCTTCCTCCCGAAAGCGTCGTCGGGAGGAGGTAATTTTAACTAGACTCCGGATAGGGCACTGTCTTTTTAGCCATCGACATCTTTTAAGCGGCGATCCTCCCCTACTCTGTCCCCACTGCTCTCAGCTGTGGACGGTAAGACACCTTTTAATTGAGTACCCCTATTTTACTCCGTTACGCTCCCGTCTACATCTGTCTCCTGATATATCGTCGATTTTAGCAAATGACACACGCTCAGCCGATCGCGTTCTCGAGTTTATTGGTGCCAGTGAAATGACGTCAGTCATTTGAAGCTTTTTTTGGGGACAACCAACCCCTTTCTGTAGTGGATTTTTAAGCCTTCCTTCTGCTTTTAGTTTCTCCAATTTATTGACTTTCGTTCCCATTGCTGCTGGTTTCCATTTTCGGTTTTCTACTGTTTCCTAAGTCACGGACCGGGCGCTAATGACCATAGCAGTTTTGCGCCCTAAAACCAAAACAAAACAAAAAAAAAAGAAAAAATCAGTCATTTCAAAATTATTAAAATCAAAGTATTACTAAAACAAAAGACTGACGATATTACTGCCGATACACTTCGGTGGCGTTCGGTCACGCCTTGCTGGCTTGGCGCGCGAAGTGTCTCGGGCAGTCCGGCCCTCCAGTTCTGACCGTTCCAGTAGACAGACATGTTGTCTGTTATAGCAGCATTTGTTTC
Organism: Schistocerca serialis cubense; assembly: GCF_023864345.2. NCBI lineage: Eukaryota > Metazoa > Arthropoda > Insecta > Orthoptera > Acrididae > Schistocerca > Schistocerca serialis. Next base: position 237,813,252 of record NC_064645.1, on the reverse strand, counting down.
ACGCAATTTTATTTACTACAGTTCCGACCGTCACTAGGTATAGACATGTTGTCTGTAATAGTAGTATTTGATTCATGTAGTTTTATTCTCCAGTTCTGACGGTTCCGGTAGACAGACATGTTCTCTGTGGCAGGATGTATTTCATGTTATTTTAGCCAGATATAATAACTGTGGAAAGATATGTTCAATATGTTGTGATCAAGAATAGTTTCTCGCGTCTATATCAATAAAAACGCGAGTGGCACCCTAAATGGGTTATAGTTTATTCGTAGCAGCAGTTCCTTGGGAAGTTAATTTCAGCCTCAAGAAAAAGAATCCACGACCTGCTTGCTCTTTTCTGCGCTGTGGACATCATCATCATGAAGACAGCAGGTTAGTGAAGTGTACAAGAACTTATGTATTCCATACAGGGCAGTGCAAACAACTGGGCACCTCATGTCTACTGCATGCACAGTGCAAATGTGCTCAGTGACACGTCATCTGCAGTAATGCAGAGGAGGTAAAGAAGGATGAAAGTATTAACATTATCTCACTTTTATTCCTTTTTTCTTGCCGTAAACTGCTGTTTGTGTATGAAAAATCGGTTGGAAACTTTCCTCATGTTGTAGGTGTCGCCACCGGCGCCAACCTTGTGTGAATGCTCTGAAAAGCTAATATCACAGCGTCTTCTTCCTGTCGGTTAAATTTCGCGTCTGTAGCACGTCATCTTCGTGGTGTAGCAATTTTAATGGTCAGTAATGTACCGGGTGATCAAAAAGTCAGTATAAATTTGAAAACTGAATGAATCACGGAATAATATAGATAGAGAGGTACAAATTGACACACATGCTTGGAATGACATGGGGTTTTATTAGAACCAAAAAATACAAAAGTTTAAAAAATGTCCGACAGATAGCACTTCGTTTGATCAGAATAGCAATAATTAGCATAACAAAGTAAGACAAAGTAAAGATGATGTTCTTTACAGCAAATGCTCCATTTGTCCACCATCATTCCTCAACAATAGCGGTAGTCGAGGAATAATGTTGTGAACAGCACTGTAAAGCATGTCCGGAGTTATGGTGAGGCATTGGCGTTGGATGTTGTCTTTCAGCATCCCTAGAGATGTCCGTCGATCACGATACACTTGCGACTTCGGGTAACCCCAAATCCGATAATCGCACGGACTGTGGTCTGGGGACCTGGGAGGCCAAGCATGACGAAAGTGGCGGCTGAGCACACGATCATCACCAAACGACGCGTGCAAATCTTTCACGCGTCTAGCAATACGGGGTGGTTCTAATAAAAATGGTTCAAATGGCTCTGAGCACTATGCGACTTAACTTCTGAGGTTATCAGTGGCCTAGAACTTAGAACTAATTAAACCTAACTAACCTAAGGACATCACACACATCCATGCCCGAGACAGGATCTGAACCTGCGACCGTAGCGGTCGCTCGGTTTCAGACTGTAGCGCCCAGAACCGCACGGCCACTCCGGCCGGCAAAGTCTAATAAAACCTCATGTTATTCCAAGCATGTGTGTCAATTTTTACCTCTACATCTTAATGATCTACATCTACATGATTACTGTGCAATTCACATTTAAGTGCTTGGCAGAGGGTTCATCGAACCACAATCAAACTATCTCTCTACCATTCTACTCCCGAACAGCGCGCGGGAGAAACGAACACCTAAACCTTTCTGCTCGAGCTCTGATTTCTCTTATTTTATTTTGATGATCATTCCTACCTATATAGGTTGGGCTCAACAAAATATTTTAGCATTCGGAAGATAAAGGTGGTGACAGAAATTTCGTAAATAGATCTCGCCGCGACGAAAAACGTCTTTGCTTTCATGACTTCCATCCCAACTCGCGTATCATATCTGCCACACTCTCTCCCCTATTACGTGATAATACAAAACGAGCTGCCCTTTTTGCACCCTTTCGATGTCCTCCGTCAATCCCACCAGGTAAGGATTGCACACCGCGCAGCAATATTCTAACAGAGGACGAACGAGTGTAGTGTAAGCTGTCTCTTTAGTGGACTTGTTGCATCATCTAAGTTTCCTGCCAATGAAACGCAACCTTTGGCACGCCTTCCCCACAATATTGTCTATGTGGTCTTTCCAACTGAAGTTGTTCGTAATTTTTACACCCAGGTACTTAGTTGAATTGACAGCCTTGAGAATTGTACTATTTATCGAGTAATCGAATTCCAACGGATTTCTTTGGGAACTCATGTGGATCACCTCACACTTATCGTTATTTAGTGTCAACTGCCACCTGCCACACCATACAGCAATCTTTTCTAAATCGCTTTGCAACTGACACTGGTCTTCGGATGACCTTACTAGACGGTAAATTACAGCATCATCTGCGAACAACCTAAGAGAACTGCTCAGATTGTTACCCAGGTCATTTACATAGATCAGGAACAGCGGAGGTCCCAGGACGCTTCCCTGGGGAACAGCTGATATCACTTCAGTTTTACTCGATGATTTGCCGTCTATTACTACGAACTGCGATCTTCCTGACAGGAAATCTCGAATCCAGTCGCACAGCTGATACGATACCCCATAGGTCCACAGCTTGATTAGAAGTCGCTTCTGAGGAACGGTATCAAAAGCTTTCCGAAAATCTACAAAAACGGAATCAACTTGAGATCCCCTGTCGATAGCGGCCATTACATCGTGCGAATAAAGAGCTAGCTGCGTTGCACAAGAACGATGTTTTCTGAAACCATGCTGATTACGTATCAATAGATCGTTCCCTTCGAGGTGATTCATAATGTTTGAATAAAGTATATGCTCCAAAACCCTACTGGCAAACCGACGTCAATGATACAGGTCTGTAGTTCGATGGATTACTCCTACTACCCTTCTTAAACACTGGTGCGACCTGCGCAGTTTTCTCTATCTACATTAACCCGTGGTTTATTAAGTTTTCAAATTTATACTGACTTTTTGATCACCCGGTAAATACAAGGGCCGGCCGCGGTGGCCGAGCGGTTATAGGCGCGCAGTCCGGAACCGCGCGACTGCTACGGTCGCTGGTTCGAATCCTGCCTCGGGCATGGATGTGTGTGATGTCCTTAGGTTAGTTAGGTTTAAGTAGTTCTAAGTCTAGGGGACTGATGACCACAGATGTTAAGTCCCATTGTGCTCAGAGCCATTTGAACCATTTGAGCCAAATACAAGGATTAGTGCAAGCAATTAAAAACAATCGCTACTGAAAACCAGCCAAAACCATCCAGAACGCAAAAAGTGCTATTGTCATAAGATACTATTTCTTCCTGTGAAATGAAGTCATTTGTACGTTAATGAATTGGGATACGTGGACAAAAATAAGATCATATTTTGTCACCTTTCTGTTGCAACAAGTCGTTGAAAATGCTGAAATATAACTATCTCATAAAAGTAACCTGTTAGTTAATTATGCCATTCGGGGATGAATGACCTTGAATGTCCAAAATTCATCCCTTCGGCGCAACATTCAGTACGATTAAGTCGTTGTATGTGGTAAGTAGGTCATGGTAATTTTCCCAGAAATAACAACCCAGAACACTCTTATTACTAGCGTAACTATGCTTTCCGTCTGACGGGTTAAAAATCATCACAATAGCCACATTTCGTTTTAAAACCCCTGATAGACTGTAATTATCTGACATTTCATCCATTATGTAGCATATTCATGGTCATGTTCGTTTTTGTATGAAACAGTACTTTTTTTTTAGCCTTCCTAAAGGCATTAGCAGCGTTTCAGAACAAGAGGAAGATGATAAGGAAATATGGGCCACGGTATGACTATGTTTGCTCTCTACCATTCTGTGTTTTTCGGAACGTTTTTTAACGAACTCGCGAATGGTCATTTGGACAAATCCATTAGCCATACCAACGAATAAAATTGTTTTAATTTCTCTGTCGACAGCATTCGTAGAAAGTCCTAATTCTTCCATCCAATAAATGGTCGATGTAAGGTAAGCATGTTTGAGTGTGTCGGATGGCAGCAGTCGGCTGTTATAATTAAATACGTTGCTGTTGGCTTGCAGTAAATGTTTGTGTCCGAACTAGACCCCCATCTAAAGGACTTGCAAGTCAAAGAAATTTATTGACTCTTCATTTTCATTTTCTACGGTGAGCTGAATTTTTTCTTGCGTTCTATTAATATATATTCTAATCCTTGGATGTTATCAACATTCCTGGTCTGGGAATGCTGATAAAATCGAAAACTTAGCACACGTACTTAAAAGTATTAATGATGTCTTTCCTTTCAAAAAAATGGCTCTGAGCACTATGGGACTCAACATCTTAGGTCATAAGTCCCCTAGAACTTAGAACTACTTAAACCTAACTAACCTAAGGACATCACACACACCCATGCCCGAGGCAGGATTCGAACCTGCGACCGTAGAAGTCCCGCGGTTCCGGACTGCAGCGCCAGAACCGCTAGACCACCGCGGCCGGCCTTTCCTTTCAGTTTTATACTGAAGCTCCCTTGCCTTATGTTAACCATTTTAACCACAGGCACTTCTTTCTATGCGATTAATTAGTAGACGCCTTGGGTACAATTTTTTTGTGAATGAAGTCAATTCCTTCATATTACAGATATAATTACGTCATATTATCTTCGCATGCTGCTATTCAGCCTATTGGTGCATATTACCAAATTTCTTCTTTTAAAAATTTAATTTTGATATATACCCATTCCACTCATTACTTCATCACTGTCCTTTATCGATAGAGCTTCTCCATGTTGATTCTGGAATTTTTATTATGAATCTTAGTTACGGTATGAAGACGGTTTGTGATTGTCATCTCCATGTATTCCCCCTACTTAACTGTATGTGGCGCTGTCTAGTGTTCAACTGTATACATGCCCGTGGTCATTTCCTGTGGTAGCGGGTTTTCATTGGACTATGTGTAGTCATCCAAGATGTGTACTGTTCTGCAAGTTTGGTCCTTTTACTTTGCCACTCCACTTGATATCATGACTGCATCAGAGGTATTGTTTTGTATTTTAACACGTTATTTCACGTATCACCATGTCATTTGTTTAGTATTTTACCATTCTCAGCAACTGTTGTTGTATATAACGAAATAATAAGCAACCAACTGCATAAAAGAAATTTAATTTCCTTACCGGTTTCGGGCACTTAGTGCCAATCTTCAGAAAGTAATGCCTATCGCTTTATTTGAGAGTATCAACAGTAATACGCATATTGAGACGTGGCGCCATCGGCACCAGTCGCTTCTCTGTATTCATTTAAGATCTCTGCGATCGACTGTGTATAGTGTGGCTGCGGTTTTCCTCTTTGGTCGCTTTTCGGATATTTAAGCGCACGAAGCTGTGGGGAGAGGGCTCGTTTTGGTTGGTTTGTTGACGCTCCAGTGTGCAGTCTCTTTGTCGGCGGTCGCTCTTTGCGCATGCTCTGCATCTCTCCGTCACGTGGGCAGTGGTGCTGCGTATGGAGACGTGCTTGCGGCCGGAAGTGTTTACTGTCTCATGCGCACATGTGAAAGTGGCTTTGGAATGTATCAGCCAGCAACAGGATACACTACAGAATCAAACGGTGGGAATTATTAAGGTTCTTAAAGTCCTGCTGTATGTGTGTACATTGAATTTCGTACTGTTTGCAGTTAGCGGCTCTCCCAGTGTTTGGTCGCTCATGTTATATGTTTCGTATTGACCACTGGTGCACAGCTTACTAAACAGTGGTTAAGGTGCGAATGAAGTTTGCCTGTTTTGGACACACTTGAGATACTGGTAAGGAGTACGAGGTGCAACAATAAAGTAATGAGACTGATGTGAAAAACAATGTTGCATACCGTTTTAGTAAAGTATAGTGTTGTCTCCTTCAAAGTAGTTCCCTTCTGATTACCCGAACTTTTTCCAGTGCTTCTGCCATTGATGGTAACATTACTGGAACTCATCTTCTGTAATATCCTCCAAGACCCTCGTCTCACCTTTTTGAACATCTTGTGTTGTTTGAAAATGGTGTCCCTTGACCGCCGTTTTGACTCTTGGAAATAGAAAAAAGTCGCACGTGGCGATATCTGGTGAATAAGGTGGCTGTGGTAGTACTGAAATTTGTTTTGAGGTTAAAAATTGCTGTACTGACACAGCAGTATGGGATGGTGCATTATCGTGATGCAGAATCCAATCTTTCTCATACAAGGATCTTCAGTTATTATTAGAGAAACCGTTTCTCGATTGATGTTCTGTTCTTCTGTAATCATTTTCACAGATAATCTTCGATCAGATCGTACAAAATCACGCACCCTGGACAAGTTGACATCCATCCGTGAGGTTGATGGTCGTCCACTGCGTTCTTCATCTTCAATATTCGTCCTGCCTTCACTAAACATTTAATGCCAACGAAAAACTTGAGCTCTTGACACAGCCTCCTCTCCAAAAGCATTCTGAATCTTACCATAAGTTATCGTCGGACTGTCAACCAGTTTAAAGCAAAAAGAAATGGCATACCGTTGCGCAATATTATGTGGTTCCATTTCCGTGACGAGAGACTCAAACATGTGTTAACTTATTACAGATCAACTCACGACTGAGCAGTTGCATCAATGTGCCACTTGGACTAGAAGCAGCTTATAGACCAAGGTCAAAGATATTGTGCCTACGCAAGCCTGCAGGGTTGCCACATCGTGCAAAGAAAATCAGTCTCATTACTTTATTGTCGCACCTCGTGTGTATTTAAGTGCGAGTCTGTGCACTCCGAAATAACCACCGGGTCGATTTTCTGGCACTTCTTTCTGCCTTTTGTTAATAAGTGTAATCCACCTATAGTGGCATTCTTTTGATAAATTAAGAGATATATGACATTGTTTTTCTTCTTGTATGTAATTATTTTTTAGGATGATAAGACAGAGTATGTGTTCCAGTTTCTACACATTCTGCAGTGTTCACATGGTGAATTTTTATGTACCGTTATTCCTGTGCAAAGGGAGTGTGAACTGTTGTTGTAAACAGTGATTGCAAGATATTTAATTTGGCTGCAAAGAGTAATTGTATTCCTGTTTTGAAATTCTTCTAATGTTTTATGGATTGAGTTACTCTGTATACTGCCCATCAGCTGTGTGGTTTTACGTTGTTGTTTCAGTGGTGTAATCAGCGGAGCGCGTCGTCTATTGTAACTGGTCAAATAACAGGGGGACGACACCTTGGTGGCGGCCAGTTTAAATTGTAACAGATAATGCGGTCGCTGTGTTCATCAGTAGACTCTAGTTCTTCAGCGAATTTAAGTTATTCTATGTTCCTGTTGACGCCGAGGCGTCCATCTTTCCTTCTTCACCGATCCTTTCAGCTTTTATTCAGGCTCGATCTGAGTTGTAGTTTCTGGGCACCTCTGATGTGCCATTACTTGTCACTGAAATTTTGTAATACCTGAAAGATGCCTTTCATTGCACTGTGTTTTTAATATCTTATTCAGAAAGAGAAATTGTGAGTTGTTTCTGCTGTTTTGTTAAAAGGTGTCCTGCTACTGTGGCAGTTTCTCTCAGTAAATCATTTATTGTTTGTCTGGTTCTTAAGATTTATGTAAAGAGGATTTTAAAATTATTTATTGTTTGGGGTGGGCTTTGACGCCCATAGAAGTTGTATCTATTTAGTAATGTTTCAAGTTCTGTGGCAATTATAATATTATTTTGAGGTAACAGCAGTTTGCTGTTGTCGTGTCATTGCTAAATAAAATCTCTTGGAAACTACATGCCAGAGTTTGCATTTGATTGGTAATTATTGCCTTGGCTTTTTGAGTTGAAGTTGCCTTGAGGGTGTGTCCCACATCGCACTTGCAATAAAATGCGGTGGTCATGTAGTTCATAGTCTCTATAGATACTGTTTCCAACAGGTTACTTATTATTTCGTTAGATATTAATTATTCTTTCTTTTTAAGGTTTCGTTATCAAGTCGTGTTCATTGTCTATACACATGCCACAGATAGCTCGATCTGGGTATATGCTTGTTCCACAGCAAAACAACTCTATGAATGTCTCTCAGTCCCATGGCTCATAAAAATTTCCTTCTATATTTCATTACAGTAATGCATGATATGACCATACCTTAACTATAGCTTTCCCTTAGAAAATCGTATGATACCTTTCAGTGGGTGAAACGAATCATTAAAACATTCTTTTCGCAACCGAGACTTTTTTATCAAAGATAAGCTATACCAGTCGACCAGATGAAGCGGGAAATGTTTTATTTAAAATCAAACAAGCTCTGGTGTGTTTCGTACATACACGCTCTCTCACCCTCCTTACTCCATCTAATATGATAGCAGTATTAAAATGACGCATAAAAAGTCACAAAGTCTCATTATTTCCATGGTTTTTATTTAAAAATTACATAAACACACACACTACGTAATGTACCTCCTCCCTTCCTTCCCTTCTTTCAATATAATCGCATAGTATTTGAGCTGTCACTAAAATGGAAGAGCCAATTACAGTGCAGCATCATTTGGGGTATGTTTCCAAAAGCTTCCAAGCTACCTGAAGTATTTATCAAAAAGTACATTACACACTCAAGAAAAGTGTCTGAACAGCGTACAATGCTAAAAATATTGTGAACTAAAATCGTTTATTGACTGGCTCACCATTCGCATCATTAGATTTCATTGTGAAATAATCATTTGCAATGAAATATTGCAAGTGTTACACAACATTTTCTCTATAAATAATTTGGTATCAACACCGACATTGGCTGTTGATGATTGGAAACATGTTGCCCGGTTGAACCAGTCACGTTTCAAATTGTATCGCTCGAATGGACGTGTTTGGGTATGGAGACAAACCTCCTGAATCCATGGACCCTGCATGTCAACAGGGGATGGTTCAAGCTGGTGGAGGGTCTGTAATGGTGTGGGGCGTGTGCAGTTGGAGTATGTGGGACCACGATCTAGATACGACTCTGACAGGTGACACGTACGTAAGCCCCCTGTCTTATCATCTGCATCCATCCATGTCCATTGTGCATTCCGACGGAATTGAGCAATTCCAGCAGGGCAGTCCGACACCGTACACGTCCAGAATTGCTACAGTGTGGTCCCAGGAACAGTCTTCTGAGTTGAAACACTTCCGCTGGCCGCCAACATTATTGAGCAGTCCGGGATGCCTTGCAGCGTGTTGTTCAGAAGAGATTTCCACCTGCTCGTACCCTTACGGATTTATGGATTATGGTGTCAGTTCCCTTCAACACTGATTCAGATGTTAGTTCAGTCCATCCCACGTCGTGTTGCTGCACTTCTGCGTGCTCGTGGGGTCCTACAGGATATTAAGCAGGTGTAGTAGTTTCTTTGGTTCTTCAGAGTAGAATTGGAGGTCATACATTATCAACAGTTATTTGGATGGAAGATGTTTACAGCAATGTTCATTACTTTTTCGTGTTGTCATACTATATGTACATTCAAGAATACTATCGTCTCCCTCGGTGAAAAATACTGTACATTTCACTCAATGAATCTGAGGTAGAAGAGTCATGTTTCTATTGCTAGTTTTAGAGCTGAATCACGTACATGTTACTTTCAGTAGCCTTGTGGGATTGTAACGCCGTTTCCTGAGTGGTTTGTGTAGCTATAGTCTGTCTGTTTTAATCACAGACTTTCTTGGAGTATATAGTTTATGCTATTCTCAGTAAAATTGTGACGTTGAGTGAGCGAGGGTGTTGCAGGGGTGCTGAAAATTATATCAAAATGTATACTTTTCACTCAAGAAACCCACATTAGTCTGCCACCAGTTGAGCGTGGGTGCTGAAAACCTCGTTCCTGAGAGTGCTATAAATACCACCATACCATACAGAATGAGAGAAGGGATTTAGATGTTTACACAGATAATTTAACTACCTTTTCATACTAAACTCGACTGACGAAACATTCTCTTTGCGGTAATGTATCTAATAAGAAGAACCTTACCACACATTTCATGTTGTACATTGCCTTTATGAAACAGTACATTTGCTTTGAAGTATAAAGTTATAAGAGATCCGGACCCATTTCTGACAGTTCAAAGCGTGTTGCATTCACACGTTCTACTGCGATAATTGCCCGTAGAAAATGTGTAAGTGACGATGATATTGCCAGGTGGCTTCTCGAAGGCATTTAGGAACGAAGAATAATTTAGTGATGAAATTAAATAGGAAGAAAGTTCCACCATGGGCAGTGATGTAAGGTCTAGTAAATCAGAATCTACTGATGGAGTGGGAAGTGACTGTAAGTAGGCTGTTTAGGTTTTTATTTTGGTAACGCCATGTAGCGCTCTGTGTGAAAATCACTGAGTGTACTGTGAGCAATCTGTGACTGGTTGGCATTGTTGCAATATTCGCTATTGTAGTAATGGGCAGTTGGATGTGAACAATGCTAGCGTTGCGCAGTTGGAGGTGAGCCGCCAGCAGTGGTGGATGTGGGGAGAGAGATGGCGGAGTTTTGAGAGCGGATGATCTGGACGTGTGTCCATCAGAGACAGTAAATTTGTAAGACTCGATGTCATGAACTGATATAAATATATATTATGACTTTTGAACACTATTAAGGTAAATACATTGTTTGTTCTCTATCAAAATCTTACATTTGCTGAGTATGCCTATCAGTAGTTAGTGCCTTCAGTAGTTAGAATCTTTTAATTAGCTGGCAGTATTGGCGCTCGCTGTATTTCAGTCGTTCGAGTAACGAAGGTTTTTGTGAGGTAAGTGATTCATGAAAGTTATAGGTTATTGTTAGTCAGGGCCATCCTTTTGTAGGGATTATTGAAAGTCAGAATGCGGTGCGCTAAAAATATTGTGTGTCAGTTTATTGATGATCAGAATAAGTAAAGAGAGAAATGTCTGAGCACGTTCAGTTCTGCTCAGCTGTTTGAAAATCGAATAACGTAAGAGGTTTATCAGCACAGTAATTCATTAATTTTTCCAAGGTGATGTTTCATATGGCGACCCTTAGTCGAGGATACCCCACTGGAATCTTATGATTTTTTTTCTTGTAGTTTGTGTAATTAGTGTAGCTACTGTTTATTGCTAGTGCGTAATTGTAGAGAAAATTTCCTTTGTAGTTGTAGTTTGTCATTGTTGTACAGTAAAACCGTTGTGGCATGCATGTAGATTTGCACCAAGTATTTCGCGACTGCGTTTGCAATTAACTAGATATTATTTTCAGTGCTATGTTGAAGTGTTTTCTTAGTTTTGCTCTTAAAATTGTGCTTTTCTTGTTATCGCGTGAAATACGTTATAATTATGGCGTGTGAAAAACGTAACACTAGGCTCCAAAGTAAATTGAGAAATGATAATGACGACGAGCGTAGCTTATCAGCACCACCGTGTAATGAATTAACAGACATTCGAAGTAGTAATTTGGTAATTGTGCATAGGAAAATGGAGCGGGCGGCAAATAACGGTGTAGACAGTGAAACAATTAGTTAACAGTGAAGCACTATCGATCGATCGGCCGGCAACAGCTCGCCTCAGGAATCCGAAATGACAGGACACAATCTTGCAAATGCTGTAGATTCAGGTTTTGCGTCCTCACCGTTTTCTCAAATAAGTCAAGACATATATTCTGCTTTTCAAAATGCGAATATTGTCGGTTCAAATGCACCACCGAATAGCACTGAGGAACATGTTTCAGACACCAGTGCGTTGTTATTACAATTAATACAACAAATGGGACAAAGGCTTCAAAAGTTACCTACAACACTTCAACAAAATCAGAAACAAATGGGACAAAAGCTTCAAAAGTTAGACACAATGGAACAAAATCTTCAAAAGTTAGACACCACACTTGAACAAACACGTGAAGGTTTAACTGCTGAGTTACTTAAAATCGAATCGAAATGTTAAAAAGTCTGTAATGGCGTAAAAACACAAATTTATGAGCATTTTCAACCTATTTTTTCGATTCATCAAAATGCATTACAGAATCACGAAGTAGCCATAAAAAAACTGTAAACTATTGTTCATGAAAATCACGAAACCGTGCAAGCTAAAATTGACTCAATTGCATCTACCGATTTGGTTACGCAACTTGCAAAATCTCAAGGAAACTTAAAGGACATAGTAGATACGTTTTCCGCACAAATGGACACTCTGAGACTTGGTTCAGAAAAACACATTGAGGAAATCAGCTCATTATCAGAGAAAGTAGTCGAACTTTCGGATCAGCTAAATATTTCATCTACGAAGATAGATGCTAATGTGAATGGCACAAGACCGGTAATCTTTAATGACACAGAAGAGTACGAACAAATTAGGAAATTCAAACACAATCAGAATCAAATTAATACGCAACACCAAAGAGAAATCCGGGAAGTACAAGATCAGTTGGCACAAGTAGTACAAGAATTACATATTACAGAGGACACTCGCGCTCCAACAAGGGAAGTGGGACTTAGAAATACGGAAAAGCCACAAAACAATAACACTGTGCATTTCGGCAATTATGAAAGAAATTGGCAAGGAGCACCGAATTTCGAGATGGAACCGCTGACGCGACGTAGCAATGACCGATATGCGACTTGCCGACACGATGACCTTGACTATAAGCTGTTCATTACTGCCCATAAATTCAAAACATTTAAGAATTATGGCAACGACATTCATCCACAAGCATGGCTTCATCAATTCTCTCATTGTTTTTCTCCCAACTGGTCATTAGAGCACAGATTAGAATTTATGTGTGGCTATTTAGAGAATGAACCAGCTGTAAGAATGCGATCGGTCATTCAGGATTGTCATAGTGAAGGAGAATTTTATCATGCCTTCCTCTCAGCATATTGGTCTCAATCTACACAAGACCGAGTAAAACATAGCATCATAATGATGAAACATTTCGAACAATCTGAATTTTCCAGTCTTGTGAAATATTTTGAAGACATTTTGCACAAGAATCAGTACCTGTTAAACCCATACAGCCCTTCAGAACTCATCTGCATTTGCTTAGTCAAATTGCCTGAACATTTACGACATACTATTTTGGCAGGACGTTGCAAAGACGACATTGAAGGTTTTCAGGGACTGTTACAAGAACTGGAAATTGACACTGACAATCGCGGGACGCGAAAACAGGAACATAGCAATTACAGGTCACATCCATCACAATTTCGCGATGAAAGAAATAATAACTGGACACTACTAGGCTATTCTTACAACGTAAATCGTGATGAAAACAGACACAGCCTGTGTGACAACCGTTGGCAGAGTAGTAATAATTACAGGGAAACATCACCTCTCCGCAGTAATGACTATCAAAGAGACAATCAGAGAAACAGACAATATGGAAACCAAAATAATTATTATCAAGGGAGCCAGAATAACATCAGACACAACGGTCCACCGCGCAGTTACGATTCCGGGAGAAATTCTCCACCACATGACCGACAAAAGAGAAACTATGGAAACTATCGACATAACGAAAGACCTGAACGTTATCAGAACTGGCGGGATTCAAACAGGGCAGGGCCCTCTCGACAAGGTGAATTTGTAGAAGTTAGATCTCAAATCACAATAACGACGCGCGCCAACAAAGAGACAGTAGGCAATGACTCACACCACTGGCAGCCACGAAACGTACTTATGAAGCTGACGACGTAGCTGCAGTGGCCAGTAATTACATAAAAATGGAAGAATTAGGGACGTCTTACTCCAGGAACACGACGTAAAACATAACAACATTGCATATCCTGTAATTCACATTACAGTAAATGATGTAAAATTTACGCCAGTACTTGGCTCTGGCAGTCCCATTTCAAAAATTAGTGAAACAGCCTTTAGCAAATGCTACAAATCGAACGATTGCCCCACACTTCCGTTACGTAAGATTAAATTACAAGGTGCAATCGTTGGAAAAAGTGTAGATGTACGCCAACAAACCAACTTAGAATTCTTTTGTCAAAGCCATAATCTCTCTATAAACTTTCTTGTTGTTCCATTACTGTCGACGTAAATTATATTGGGAGTAGACTTTTTGAATGAATACAAAGCATTCCTAAACTTTCACGACGCTGAAATAAGTTTAGAGAAGGGAGGTAAGTCAATAGCTTTGAAATTTGAAGGTAGACTCTCAAACCATGACGAGGAAATTAATCGGCTTTACCTTCTGTTAGACAACAGTTCGGAATTTTTGACGGAACTAGACACTAACAATCACTCTGCAAGTACTGACAGGGATGATATTGACGGCATATTTGATACTAATGAGTTAATTCAGAATAAAATTCAAACAATTGAGAATTGTGATGACACTGATAGGAAGGACCTTTTTGAGATTTTACAAGCACATTCCACAGTCTTTACTCCCAGAACAGGAACAATCAAGGAATTTCAATACTAATTTCATGTTCGTGAGCATACTAAATTGTGTGTTAGACCATACGTAATTCCAGCACATTATAGGGACTGTGTTAGAAAAGAATTATAATCTATGCTTGACGAGGGCATTATTGAGCCTGCATTAAGTGTGGTGTCACCGCCAGACACCACACTTGCTAGGTGGTAGCTTTAAATCGGCCGCCGTCCATTAGTACATGTCGGACCCGCGTGTCGCCACTGTCAGTGATCGCAGACCGAGCGCCACCACACGGCAGGTCTCGAGAGACTTACTAGCACTCGCCCCAGTTGTACGGACGACGTAGCTAACGACTACACTGACGAAGCTTCGCTCCTTTGCCGAGCAGATAGTTAGAATAGCCTTCAGCTAAGTCCATGGCTACGACCTAGCAAGGCGCCATTAGTAACATTGCATGTATCTATGGAGTCTCACTTATATCGTCAGTAGCGATGTACCAAGGATGGATTAAAGTTAAGTATTCCAGAAGCTACCTACTTTTCTTTATAGCATTCATTATGTATCCTGTTACAGACCTATCTCTTGCCTGCGTGAACTAAACGCGTGCCTTTCGGCTACTTCCGTGGCGTGGCTGTCTTGCTATGCCACAACAGTAAGCTCATACAACAATCCATTACATGTTGTTGAGAAGAAAAATGGATCGATCAGGCGTGTATTAGATTAGAGAAAAATCAATACTATCATCATTCCTGAAACAGAGAGGCTGCAAACGATGAAAGAACTTCTTCAAAATTTTAATGGTGTAAAATGGTTGTCTTCTATCGATCTCAGAACCAGCTTTTATCAGATCGAACTTCGTCCAGAATATAGAAAATACGCAAATTTTCTTTGTTTCGGCGTTTGTTATCAATTTCGAAAACTTCCCTTTGGTTTGAACATTTCTTCGGCAGCATTCATTCGTGGGCTACATTCCATAGTACCTGAGTTCTTAAAACGTCACATCACCTTATATGTGGATGATATTCTAATAACAGAAGCCTCATGGGAACAACATAATCGCACCCTCAATAGTGTGTTACGTATTTGGAAGCATTCAGAGCCGTTCCAGTTCCAACCACAAAAAAAAGAAAAAAAAAAGAAGTCCGCAGTTTTCTAGGTCTCGTAAATTTTTACCGTCATTTTCTGAATATGAAAATTCTTGTTACACCAAAACTTTGTTCTCTCACTGGAAAAAATACTATTTGGAACTGGGACGAACAAGCACAGTTGGAATTCAATTCTTTGAAAGAATCGTTACTTTACGCACCAAGCCCAGCTCATCCAGATCTGTCAGAAGATTTCTGCCTTAGCACGGATTCTTCTAAAGTCGGTCATGGTGCCCATTTATTTCAAGAAGCCATAGAAAATAACACTACTGTTCAGAAAACCATTGCTTTTGCTAGCCGAGTGCTAACAAAATCTGAAAAAATTTATTCCGTTACTGAATTAGAAGCTTTAGCTATCGCTTGGGCATTTGACAAATTCCGTTTTTTTTCTTTCTGGTAAGCACGTAAAAGTATACAGTGATCATCGTGCATTACAATTTCTTATGCCTTCAAAGTTAAATCATGACAGGTTAAAACGTTGGGCATTGTTTCTGCAAGAATTCCACGTCATAATAGTCTACATTCCCGGCAAGGAGAACATTGTTACGTTCGCACTGTCACGCACACCGGCTGGGCTTGAGAAAAGTAACATGGAAGGCAACCTCTTTACATTCAGAAAGTGGCCTTTGTAAACTTCATCACCACATCTTTGAAGGACATTGCTCCTGAACAAGATAAAGATCCGATTTGGAAAGACATCAAAAGTAAATGGTATGAAAAGACACAAACACAGATGCGTGATTATTATCTGGTTAGAAACAATATACTCTTCAAATGCTGCACTGTTGATGACAAGCTATGGGTACTTTGCATTCCAGACGATTATGTTAATAAGCTCATTTGGTACATTCGTTTCAGTTACGCACGTTTCGGTCCACGAAAATGTTATCATATTCTTCGAACGACTTGTTATTTTAACAATATGGAAAAGAGAATTCGAAGAGTCTTGTCTATTTGTAAACTTTGTCAAAAGGCTAAACCATCTACTATCTCACATCGTGCTCCGTTGTTTCGTATCATCCCTTCTGAATTAAAAGAATTTGCTGCTGTTGATCTCTTGGGACCCCTTGTCAGAACATCGAATGGATTTTCGTACGTTCTAGTAGCTGTTGAACTTACATCAAAATTTCTTTCTTTCACTCCGTTACGTAAAGGCACTGGACGGTCTGTATACAACGCCTTTGTTAAAAATTTCTTACGTGAAGTTGGACACTTTAGTAAAGTCATTTCAGATAACAGACCGCAATTCAGATCTGCTGTTTGGTCAAGAATGCTTCGGAACCATAAAATGAAACCAGTTATTATTTCATTGTAGTCGCCACATTGTAACCCGTCTGAACGGATTATGAAAGAAATCAATAAGCTTTGCAGACTTTATTGTCACAGAAAGCATCAGTATTGGGACAGATATTTACACTTATTTCAAAACGTGCTGACTGAAATGCCTCATAACTCCACTGCTCTACCACCTATTCTTGTACTGAAGAATGAAGAACCACCGAACAGAATCAGAGAGCTTGTACCTTTTCTGAATACACGTAAACTTTGACACAAAGACATAATTGATTTGGCTATTAAAAATATAAAATCTGCAGCAGACAAAAGGAGAAAACTACACAGTAAAGCAAATGCAAAGAAATTTTATATTGGTCAGAAAGTTCTCATTAAAGCTCATTCATTGTCACATAAGAAGAAACACTTGGGTCACAAATTCTTTCTGATTTACAATGGACCTTACAGAATAGGACGTATACCACATTAGAAATGCGTTGAAGTTGAAAGTCTGCGTACTAGGAAGAGTTAAGGATTGCACCACATTTCACATGTAAAACCATTGAGAGATAATCTGGTTTTTAACTTAGTCTTTGCCATAAAATCTTTCACTTCACTTTACTATTACGCTTTGTCACACTTAGAAACTCTTGACATGGAACTATGCTTTAAAGTTAACTATCCGGTCAAGAACCTAGGGAACTTATTTAGACAGAAATGACAAATGCATTGTTATAGTGCACGGACGACACAGTGTTATTGTGTGTGTACATTCTTGCTTGTTAGTAGCACAATTACGTAATGACTATAAGGCTTACATACTTAGAACATATACCAGTACTGCTAATGAGATTCGGATGCAACGTTTTGGTTTACTTGAAAATACATTATGGATTTAAAGTGCTTTCTGCGAGATATCAGATGACTCAGTGGTTCGTTTATTTGACAGCTACACTATTATATCACGTCACTACTAATGAGCGACACAATTTATAATATTGCTTTTGTGCTCTATCTGTTTTATATTTGCACCGTTTTTCTGAATTCGTCTGGAAAGTAAAACATGTTTTAGTAGTAACTTTTGTGGTATAGCTACAATGAAACAGCCTTTTTCGTAGCACAACAATACTTTAGTGTAGTACTTTCCAGATCATGATACTGCACTTAATAACTACGATATCTATACGCATAGCATTTCGCTTTTGTTTATTACGAGGTAAGTACATTGACTTCCACAGAACTTTGCTTATGGACGACGATAATTACAACACATGGCACATTTTTTACCCTTAAGTATTGACAGAGATTATGGTACAACAAGACGCACAGTTTAGCGCCGCAGTACACGTATTTGAGTGATTAATTTTGTACTTAAAACATATATTTTTAATGATTTTTGAATTAAAAAGATACAAAGGTTTTCCTTGATACATTTAATTCCATTCATGTAGTGTGTAACACCTGAGGGTATAATTACATTAATCCTAACGGGGGTACACATTTACTTTGTGTACCATGTGTGAGGCAAGCACAAGGATCCCTAACTAACATGGTATTTGCTTATATAACTTTACACATTAGTACCATATTTCTGTAACACAGACTTACACAGCTATCTGATCATTTAACTGAGAGAGACAAACATTTTTTTTAGTACGTCAGTGACACATGTTTATGCAGATACACAGTTGGATAAAAAAATGGTTCAAATGGCTTTGAGCACTATTGGACTTAACTTCTGAGCTCATCAGTCCCCTAGAACTTAGAACTACTTAAACCTAACTAACCTAAGGACATCACACACATCCATGCTTGAGACAGGATTCGAACCTGCTACCGTAGCGGTTGCGCGGTTCCAGACTGTAGCGCCTAGAACCGCTAGGCCACCCTGGCCGGCACACAGTTGGATAACTTCATACTTACGAAATTGAATTTTGTCTGTACTTTGTGAACTCTTCATGTTTGTTTGGAACCATTGTGATAGTATGAGAGCTTTGAATGTCGTATTTGGCAAGGGATCATGATTTTTGAAGTACATTTGAGGTAGATGACTTTATTGAAGGTCTTGAAATTATTGAAAGAAGCTGCGACGATTTTGAGATGTGATTGTTCTGTTATGATCTTATTACGATGACGATGTGTATTATGCTGTTGAGGTATGTTTATGATCAATAAGCTGATGCTACCATATATGAGGAATGTGATTACGTGTTTATATGTATATGAATAATGAATAGAAGTAAGGGACTCTGATTTGTGAAAAAGGATGTTGGAAACCAAGAATCATACTTTAAGAGTTATGACTTGTGTGTCCATGCGTGTATGTATCACAACACTGCTATTCATGGGATTTCGTTTCTACACACTTCTACTGTAATTTTTCGATGTGTGAAATTGTTTTATATGAGACTGTCACTGTAGTGCAAACTGCTGTCATAAATATTTCGGTAAGAAAGCTAAGTGACCTTGACGTATTGCGATGTGGACGCCCAGCTGCGCCATTTGTCTGGAGAATAAGCCATTAGGTGGAGAAAAAAAAACAGGCCATTAACCTCGCTATTGACATCCCTTTGTAGAAAGCATCGCAAATACGACACCCTCATTACTTGGAACCATATGATTACACTTTGGAGAATGATGTTTTTATGCTTTGCTTTGTACATAATTGCTTATTTCATTTGATATCTGGTTTCCAGCTGTGTTGCAGCATTGGTTTTATAAAATAAAATAAAATGCATTTGCTAATGTGAACACCTCTGTCAACAGATCTATTAAATAATAATTTTATGATCCACATTCTTCGTAAAACGAGCACTTGGCAAGGAAAGAACAATAAGAAGTGACTAATAACAGTAAATGCATACACAATTTTCTTTTAAAGTACTTGGTAATTTTTTTTTTTTTTTTTTTTTTTTTTTTTTGTAGAATAAGTAAGTTGTTGTGGTGCACCACTTTAATGACATGGACATTAAGATGTGAATAGACATTTCCCTTATCTGCATTGGCGTCTTTAGTGTACTATTTCTTCTGCTTGAGCTATGTCATATTTAGGTAAAAGTTATTGCATTTGCTGCTGCTGTTTGCCAGGCATAGTGCTACTGATTTTCACTTTCTATTACTCTGTTAAGCCAGTTTTACTACGGATTTATTTTTCTTTTTGCTGCACATTGGCTCATATTATTTGTAATGTGGCATTTGCTTTGCTAATTTAGCTAAGCAGGGTTTAGGGACAACAAGTTTAGGTAGGATTTTCTTGGAAATAAATGATGAGGTAAGATAATGGAAAATAAATAATGAGGTAAGAAATATGTGAACATATAAATACAGAAAGCATGCTTGGATAGGATTTTGTTTGCGGAAAAAAATGTTGAAATAAGAGGAAAGATCTATGAAAAGAAGTTTTGGGTTGGACTGCAGTAGCAAATGTTACACTGAAAACAAACCATGTTCTTTCCTTTGGTGTTATTCCGCTATGTTTTTGTGCACCCTTGTGTATTTGTATTTTTCGTGTCTTTATGAGTTTAGCCGATAACAGTTATGTTGTAGAATATTTCTAATAATATGTTATTTACCTTGCAAAGAAGTTTAGACATTATTTATTCTGTTTTGTTTTAATGCTCATGTGTGAAGGTGATGTTTCGAAAGTTATTCTGATCTTTTATGTATGTACTTATGTCATAATTCCTGTAGAACTGATGTATATGTTATTTCGATTTTTTTGTAAAGCCTGTATCACTACAAATGTTATCTGAACTGTTATGGTTCTTTAATGATGTATTTTGTAACTTTGTAATTGTATTCTCATGTTATAAAATTGTAATTGACACCAGTTCATCAAATTTAGTAACTTGTAAGCATTCATTTCAGTGCACACATTTCTGTTGGTCATAGTATATGCACAATATGTGAAAATTTGGGACTGTTAGTGTTTGCACATGTGTTAATAATTCAGCAAGGGACTGGCTAACATCATTGCTGGTTCTAAGGCCATACCAAAAAGTTTGTGAGTGCACAAGTGGTGGTTTATGGACTTGCTATATTGTCTGCAAGACTCTTTAATGGTGACTGTGCACCCGCACAGTCGCAACAGATGGCTGCTGGCCATCTCTACAAGGACTCCAGTGGATCTGCTCTGTGATGACCTGACTCTGCTGTGGGTTTGCTCTGTTGTGGCCCATTACCTGTCTGCATTTCAAGAGTCAGCATTGGAAGGACAACACTACTTCTTCAAGACTGCATGGAAATCCACTACTTCTGTGTGTATTTTCTTTTTCTGATCAGACTTTGTGCAATGTAATTACTACTGTGATGAATGATCAGTACTGTCTTTATGAGAACAATTTTTGCCTTTGAGCAACAGTGCATCAGTAAGTGTGTGCATTTGATATCTTTGTTATTGTAATTATGAAAGACTTTTTCAAATCTGTATTGGCCACTGCCCAAAACAATTTGTAAAAATTTTTGTGGGGAGCATGGGGGCTATGTAAGTAGGCTGTTTAGGTTTTTATGTTGGTAACGCCTCGTAGCGCTCTGTATGAGAATCACTGATTGTGCTGTGTGCAATCTGTGGCTGGTTGGCATTGTTGCAATATTCGCTATTGTAGTGTTGGATATGAACAGCTCGTAGCATTGTGCAGTTGGAGGTGAGCCACCAGCAGTGGTGTATGTGGGAAGAGAGATGGCGGATTTTTGAGAGCGGATGATCTGGACGTGTGTCCATCAGAGACAGTAAATTTGTAAGACTGGATGTCATGAACTGAGAGATATATATGTAATGACTTTTGAATACTATTAAGGTAAATACAGTGTTTGTTCTCTATCAAAATCTTTCATTTGCTAAGTATGCCTATCAATAGTGAGTGCCTTCGGTAGTTAGAATCTTTTATTTAGCTGGCAGTATTGGCACTCGTTGTATTGCAGTAGTTCGAGTAACGAAGATTTTTGTGAGGAAAGTGATTCATGAAAGGTATAGGTTAATGTTAGTCAGGGCCATTCTCTTGTAGGGTTTATTGAAAGTCAGAATGCGTTGCGCTAAAAATATTGTGTGTCAGTTTATTGATGATCAGAATAAGTAAAGAGAGAAATATCTGAGCACGTTCAGTTTTCGTCAGCTGTATGAAAATCAAATAATTTAAGAGGTTTATCAGCACAGTAATTCATTAATTTTTCTAAGGGGATGTTTCATGATGAAAGATACAACATGTAGCAAATAACTGGAAATTCTGTCGTGATGGCGATACTGATCTTATGAAGTTCGCTTTTTCTGTTACGCAACAACGTTTCACCATACCTCATAGCGTTCGACCCAAACCCGAACTTGAATATATCCATTTCTTCTTCACTGACAGTCTTATTAGTGAAACTGTGAATGATAAAATATGCATTCATAATGAAATATACGGAAAGTCACTCCACTTACAAAACAATCAATGTCACATTGTGAAACAACGCTTCATTAGAAGAATTGAAGGAGTTTGTTGGTTAAAATGGTTCAAATGGCCCTGAGCACTATGGGACTTAACATATGAGGTCATCAGTCCCACAGCACTTCGAACTATTTTACAATAAGTAACCTAAGGACATCACACACAACCATGCCAGAAGCAGGATTCGAACCTGCGACCGTAGCGGTCGTGCTGTTCCACACTGAAGCGCCTAGAACCGCTCGGCCACATCGGACGGCCGTTTATTGGTGTAATACTGACCATGGTCCTGTATTTGATGACAATTAATTGACTGTTTTGGAAGACCGGCTAGAATGAACTCCATTCTTCCCACTTTTCAAGGATGTTTTCTCTTGCCGTCGTTTTTTATTTCACATATTTTGGATGCTACAGTTAGTCCCACCTGTCACAGTTCATAAGTGTCAAGGTCCGAGAGGGAGCAAGGTGAAGAACGTTAGTGAAAATATTGACAGTAAATGCAAAGAAATTTATGTACAGTAAATATTACTGTAGATAAAAGTACAGAAGAATTCAAACGAAGAATTCAACTCACGTACTACACTCCAAGGATGCCTATGAAGTAGGATTTACAAGTCTTCTCTTTGTGTGATTCAAAAAATGGTTCTGTTTTTCCCCACATTCAATATAATGGGAAAACAACTACAGAAATTTTAATTCAAAATGTGGTTCAGATGGCTCTAAGCACTGTGGGACTTAACATCTGAGGTCATCCGTCCCCTAGACTTGAACCTAACTATCCTAGGGACATCACACACATCCATGCCCGAGGCAGAATTCGAACCTGCGACCTTAGAAGCAACGCAATTCCGGACTGAAGCACCTAGAACCGCTCGGCCACAGCGTCCGGCGAATTCAGATTCTTCCTGTTTTACCTTTAGCAATACAAATGGTGTTCCATTTGGCACAGCAATCGGTAGCTCGGGCAGGTGGTTCAGGTTATCACGTCTTTTCTGACAGGTTATACACAAGCCCTCAACTTGCTAGAGAATTGTTCAAAATAAAATATATGTAACAGATACATATATGCCTTTTAGGCACGATTTCGCATGCGATTTTAAGAACAAGAAACTTATCAATGCGATTTTTGTGCGCGATCAGACTGAGATGAATGTCTTTCATTCCAAGACTGGTTATAGGAAGAAAAAGCCTATTCCGTGCCTGAAACCCTCTGTTACTTTGGCGTAAACGAAGTTTGTGGGAGGAGTGGACAGGGGTGATCAGTACCGTTACTGCTACGGTATTACAAAGCTGTCATACATGTGGTGGCAGTAGTTATTCTTCTGGCAGACTGAAGCTGTAATAGTCGGGAGTTACGTTATTTACTCAACAGACAAAAAGAAATGTGGAGAACAACTGTAGTCTCACCTTTACTACAGAAACAACCTAATCAGACAGCTAGACGGCCACGAGAGAAATAAAAACTCCAAGAAAGGAGGGGGACCATTACCGTCTGACACTAGGGAGAGACTAAATGGGAAGATGCCTTTTATAATGCAAAATTAAAAAGAAAAAGTCCTTAAAGAATTGCATGGTCTGCAGGTAATATATGAAGAAAGGAGGAAGTAGAGAAGCTATTTCCTGCAGTGAAACATGCAAGCGGAAACCTGGACATCACCCGGGAGAATGTTTTAAGAAGTACCATATAGAAAAAAATTATAAACCACCATAAATAAATGCCAATGTAGTTTTAAAAACTAGCGTAAAAGAAAATACAGCTGTCAGGTGACCTCATACTCCATTTTATTTTTTAAGAAACCGTAGCGTAATAACCCTTTAACGCCTTACGTCCATACCAGACTAAAATAAAGAAGAGATGAGAAAAATGCAGAGTGTAAAAAAAACTGTATTGGTAACGATTAGCTTTATGTTCAGGTGTTTGTTATAATGTTCAAGTGTCGGAACTTCATCTGAAATTTGTGGGCAAAATTTTGGATAAATGTAATAACTACGTTTCCGTATGAAAATTTCTTGATATTCAAGCATTACTACGTTTGTTGCACTATTAAAGGAATGTTAGTGTTCTCTTAAGGGAAAAATGTTGTTGCTAAATCACTTACTTTCTGCTGGAACAAAGAAAATAATAAAGTATTATGTACCTTTATTATTATTATTATTATTATTATTATTATTATTGCTTCTGGGTGGGGGAAGAATGTTTATATAAAAGATACCTGACAAGAACATTTTCTACATTATAAAGGCGAGTAAGGTCCTTGAACTGATTAGTGATATATTCTCATTGACTATCATCCTGAATGCGTGAAATTTCTTTGTTTTCATACAGTTGAAACAGAAATTACTAGCTCCGATAGCGACAATAGCAAGTGCCTGGGAAACTGTTTCTTAACGGACTCTCCACTACTTCAACAAACTGCGGTGGAGCCATATTTTCACAGTAAACTATTCCTAAGTAAAGTGAAACAACCTCACCCAAAATGCTGTTCCCATTCTAAAGGTCGTCTGCCCAAATTCAAAATCTCCATTCCTTGGTTACTATGGGGGAGAAATCAATTTCTTTTACTAAAATTAAACATTATTTGTATGAAGTACAAAAGTTCACCTTTTTGTCTCTGTGGCTCGTTGGGCAAACAGTTAACAAAAGAAACTTAGAGGTACGGTGTGAATCAAAAGGCAAAGCCAGTGAGAGGCTGGAGGAAAGGAAGGATAAAAATAGGCAAGAAGAGAGATGCGGCCTTAAAGAAGAGGGTGCACGGTAAAAGTAAGGGGAAAGGAAGCAAAGAAGAAACGGGCCCCTTCCGGGACTCTGGGGGCGAGCCTGACGCTGGTCGAATTTGCCTCGCGGGTTGACGACTACTGCAGCTGCACCAGTCATTCTGTGTGTGGTTTTTAGGCGGTTTCCCACACACCACTAGAATGAGGACCGGGTTGGTACCCACGTCCCTCTCCCATGTACACGTTACACTGATATTTAGAATCCGTTTTCCGACTTGCACTTAATCATAACTCATTACGCATAGAAACAGCTTGTATACACAGATTCCTCACTGGGGGTGAATGAGACATTGATGACTTTAGATGTTTAGTTTCATACAACTCACTATCACCAACAGAAGGACACAAAGAAGAAAATACTTCCTCGCACAGTCTCTAGCATGCCACAGGGCACATGGCTTGCATCTTCTAACGTATCAAACTATGCTTTCAGTACTATGCACTTTATCACTTTCTTTTGCTCTACATTCTTGAGATTTCGAGTGTTTGGACACAAGAATTTCACAACATGATGGTCGCCAAAATCTCTGTTTTCCCTTTCGGGGCGGTTCGAATCCTTCCTCGGGCATGGACGTGTTTGATGTCCAGAGGTTGGTTAGGTTTAAGTAGTTCTAAGTTCTAGGGGACTTATGACCTCAGCTATTAAGTCCCATAGTGCTCAGAGCCATTTTTGAACCTGTCAGGGCAGAATTTTTCTTTGTTTAACAGCTGCGTACTCTGCCTAAAATATAAAATACGGCCTTACTAACAAACTTTCTAGGGAGCAATAAATGACATTAATAAGGAATCACGAACCTACCGAGAATTATACTCGTAGTTCCTGTGGTTCTGTTTTTGATACTTCTGCAACAGACCAATAATCACGCATATTTTAGTATCTCACTAAATCCAAGTGACGTGCCGCATGTAACATTGTTTTGAATCACGTAAGTAACATGTTGAAACTTGGAGAGGTAAGTTGAGGCGGAAGGATTCTCTATGTTTCAACGTTCTAACAGACCCATTTTGGTCAGTTTTTTAAGTGTCGTACTAATGCCACCAACTGCATTTGCCTCCGACTGTATGATTTCAACACCAGTAGCTCTGCGGAAATCTGTCATGGTGGACTAACTCCAACCGGATATTTTAATGTAAGTAATGATACAAATTGAAGTAGTTATTAATTTAAATGTCTACGGCGTATAATCTTTCCGAAATCTACCATCCGTTAATGTTTGTCGCACCACAGTTGCACTGCAATTTGCTGTACAGGGAATCTGCTGTAACGACGAACGTACGGTGTTTTTGTTGATAACTAGGTCTGTGACAAAGGTACCTTGTAAATCTCACTCACAAGTTTCATGATTTCCAATCTGTGACAAAATTTCCGCCCTAATTGTGAGATCAGGTTTAGCATCCACGCCAAACATGTCTGCATGTCTGCCATATGCTAACGTACTCACCATTAGTATATCTGTCGGGCCACAAATCCACTTCCAAGTCACTTGAGTTGGTCACTAGGCAACCAACGTTTTCCTGCTGGCTATCTACTCTGGTTTTGCCGTAGCCTTAGAAATATTACGTGAAATTATTGACGGCTTAAGGAGGCTGTATGGAAGCAGCCAGGTTTCGCTTGTTGTGCAGCTATGGCTAAAAGCTCCTGACAGACTTTCTTGAAAGTTTCACCTTTATCGTTACTATGAGAACATGCGCACTACTAACGAGGCTGCAGTTTGATCTTGACGAAATTAGTGGGATGTCTCTTGAAGGAATAATCTAAACAGTGCGGGCTACATTTCTCGAAACCATCATCGTTCCAGAGTGTAGAGTTACTTCGTATTTTTTTTCTCCTTCTCCTTCTTCTTTAGCGCCAACTTTTAGCTGCCCACCTCATGTCCCTCTTTCCTTGAGGATCGTATCGGAAGGTTGTTTTTGAATTTCTTCATCTCTTCCATTCGTTTCCAAAGTTTATTCCAGAGCGCAGTTTCCAGCTAAAAGCCATTTCCATGCTGCTGATGACTCATTCTTCTTTGAAAGTACAAAACGAATTATTTTTAACTAACTCTGCCTTCTCTGCTTCCTTGGTAAGAACACCCTGTGGCGAGGGCGACGTTGACACAGATGACGAAGACGTAGGTAGCAACTGCGGTTTGCCTCCCACATACTGAGTTTTCGAAAGTTCCGTGTAGGAAAGATATGTCACCACTTACTCTCACATAAGGATTCGCACTTTCCTTACAACATGTCAAGTAGCAGAGTCAGAACTAAACGGCAGGGTATTCGCCCTGGTTTAAAATACCCACCGTGCTAATTTTAGATTCTTTCTTATTTTTTAAAATTATTCCGAGTACTTCTCCTGTTACTCGCTCTAAAATTATGAAGTGCAAATAAATATTCAGATAACTTCATCGATTAGCTAATATTCATTTCTCTCACAAAGGTAATATTCTGGTATGTTAAAAGTTATACAGAGAAAAATGTGCACTTATAAGACAAAACTACAATGTTTCATACTTTTCTTTATTTTACTCATGTGTTAGCACAGAGCGAAGTCGGTTCATTGCCTCAGTCCTCAGCGTCTTGGTCAGCTATCTTTCGCTGGCCATGTACATCTGCGTTGCCATGGTCTCCAGGTCATTTTTGATCATCGATCCACCTCAATTTTGGTCTACTTTCAAAGTTCCCATCTTGCTCTGCGTTCATGAATTTTTTTTTTCTTTTCCTCGATTCATGTTCCAGCCATTAAATTCTTTCGCTGTTTATTACAGGAATCACATCTGGTTCATTAAACACCTTGTTCATTTATGTTTTACTCTGCTCTTCTTCTTCTTCTTTTTGTAATTCCCCTTCCTCCTCCGCTACAACCACAGTCTCATCTATCTACATTCAGACTTATAGCAATCGACGACGTTCTTCTTAAGCATTTTTGAGTACTAAATTAAATATGCTTTTAAGAAATCATTTAGAAATGAGAATCGTACAGACATACTGTGGTTCGACCGTGGTACTAACTTCCCTCTGGCAAGAAACAGGCATCCTTGGCGTACTGAACAAAGAAAATCAAACAAAAAAGTAAGTCAGCATTTCCAGACGGAAGTCCAATTTAGTTTTACGGACACTACTCTGTGGTATTAGCCTCATACTTTGCTCTCTTTTATAGCAAATCACTCGCCCAGTGCAGGGCCCCAAACGCCTATAAGAAAAGACAGGTGACTCCCGTATGCAAGAGGGGTAGAAGGGCCTACCCACAAAATTACGCACCAGCGTCTTTAACATCGGTTTTCTGCAGAATTCTCGAACAAATTCTGAGTT
Source organism: Schistocerca serialis cubense (assembly GCF_023864345.2). Classification (NCBI taxonomy): domain Eukaryota; kingdom Metazoa; phylum Arthropoda; class Insecta; order Orthoptera; family Acrididae; genus Schistocerca; species Schistocerca serialis. The sequence goes on along the minus strand of NC_064645.1, from coordinate 237,785,086 downwards.
CGAATGTAAATTTCCTTGAGGCGGAAAAGCTTCTGCCCACAAATAAGCACATATCGGAAGCGTCGCTGGAGCGAAACATGCCATTTTCTCGCATGAAGTCCTACGTTCCTTGGGTGAAGGGCAACATGTAGTTTCCATATTCAGAGTATTCCGGAATAGGTTTGAAATAGTGACATCTGCTGACTGTTAATGAAGGTATGAGTATGCGCAATAGTGGCTCGAAGATTTCTTAAGTAATAGAACCCATCACGTTCTCGACGACGGCCAGTATTCATCAGCGACAAGGCTATCGTCACTAATGCTACAGTCAAGTGTGATAGAAATGCTCACATCCTCTATACATTTACTTTTAAATGGTATGTCAGTCTTGGAGAGAAGCTGTGTATGTTGTTGTGTACAGGAGGGTGTCAAAGTTGAGTGACTTTAGGAGGATACAAAGTGACGTAGGCAATATTTATAATTTTTTTGATGAATGACATCTTCCTGTAAACCTAGAAAAATGTAAGTTAGTACCGACGAGTGGGAAAGCAGCCATGTAATATTCGAGTACAGCAGTGGTGGAGTGGCGCTTGACAGAGTCACGTCAATTAAATACCTAGGCATTAGACCGATGCAGTTTCCCTGTTTGACTCCTCCGTCCACTGCAAAACGAACTCCCAAGCTTCAGTCATCACTAACCATATAGGAGGTTTCATAAATCGTATAATTTCAGATGTGATTGAAACCAATGAATCTGCCACTTCACAGTTCTTAGAAATAACAAACGTGAACAAGTGCAAGATACAAAGACAGAGGCAGAATGCGGCGCACCAGATGCGACAGGCTGCTCTCGCGAGTAACCACAGCACTCTACGTCACAGACCCCAGAAGTAAACCTACTGACTGCTGGGCTGGCAGGGCACTGGTAGCTTCTGGCAGCTGTGGCATATACATGAATTGCATTTGCCACTGATAATATAAGTTACGTGCTAACGAATGATCTTAGTTCGATCTTTGTACCATGTACTGAAGAAGTCAAGGAGTGCTTGCATTATTTGTCGAAGTATGTGGAAAATTGTTCTATAGCAACATAAACACACATGACACAAGTACGGATCTAAGTTACCGTTAGAGTGCACTTGCGTACAAGAATTCTTTGATTTTTGCACCAAACTAAACAACGCTATTCCCACTTCAAAACTCTTTATTTGTCAAAACTGGTCTTAGTTGTCTCATCTAAATATGATAGTCATCCAAACGTTATAGTGACCCCCAAGATAGGGAGTCAACATTATCTTGCATTACAAAACATTTGCCATCCTTTGATGATAATGATGACATATGTCATCGGACAGTTGAGACTACAAGACATTTCTCACACCATACTACGTCTTTCCACAGAAACCTTTCGTAAATGGTGTTGACTTCATGGTACAGTAAATAGTAGAAGCTTCTGACAGTTTGGTGTAACATGGTGATGTGTATGGTATTTTACGGTATTTTTCCCGTAGCACATCGAAGTATGCCACAAGTTATTATAATTTAGGTGGAGCATGTATATTTGTTGAGCAGTTAGTTAAAATTTGGGTTAAGTTGTTACGATTTTGTATAACGCCCTCAAGTATAAGTTATTTTCTTATAAACTGGGCGATTTGGTAAAACTTTGTTGTAATATAGATTAATTTTGTTACAATTTTCCAGTGGCACAGCGATGTTTGTGGTAATATGTTACAATTTTGCTGTAATGAAATGATTTTTGGAGCACTTTGTAACAATTTTGCTGTAAATAAGGCGATGTAAGGGGCAATTTCTTACAATTTAACTGTGACATGGGATAATCTATTATAATTTTACTGCAACCTAGTAATACTCGAGACATAAAAGAATTCGAAACTCTACATAATAATCGAGGCAATTTGTTATAATTGTCCAATGGCAGAAATAATTGATTTCTTTGTTTGGGGGTCACTGGGATGTTTGAGTGACTTTGATATTTGTATTAGTTGAACTAAGATTGGTTTTGGCAAGTAATGCTGATGATTTAGCTGTAGAGATAACGCTGTTCACTTTCGTACGAACATCGATACAATCTCACTGGCAAGGGTTCTTTAGGCTCGCAGTCAGATCACGTGCAATGAGTGTTTTATAATCTTCTAGGAAACAGTTCTACGTATGTTGATAAACATTATCTGTGACTCCTGCTTACTTTAACGGATGTATGAAAGTCGTTGGTAAACGTACAAGTTATATGACTGTTGCTAGCGTATGAGCCAAAAGTACTATGAAGAATAATACAGATAAATACACGTAGAGATATCGAACCTTTGAATCCATTGTGCCTTGCAAAAGTGCTTTAGTTCCAAAATGTTCACGTTAAATATTTTATTTTTCCGTAACGTAAATCGTCTCTGTATTTTCTTTTCTTTACACCTCATAATGGAGCAGTGGAAAGTTACCCTTTGATACTATGCAAATACGTAGTTTACGCGATTCTACATCTACATCTACATTTATACTCCGCAAGCCACCCAACTGTGTGTGGCGGAGGGCACTTTACGTGCCACTGTCATTACCTCCCTTTTCTATTCCAGTCACGTATGGTTCGCGGGAAGAACAACTGTCTGAAAGCCTCCGTGCGCACTCGAATCTCTCTAATTTTACATTCGTGATCTCCTCGGGAGGTATAAGTAGGAGGAAGCAATATATTCGATACCTCATCCAGAAACGCACCCTCTCTAAACCTGGCGAGCAAGGTACACCGCGATGCAGAACGCCTCTCTTGCAGAGTCTGCCAATTGAGTTTGCTAAACATCTCCGTAACGCTATCACGGTTACCAAATAACCCTGTGACGAAACGCGCCGCTCTTCTTTGGATCTTCTCTATCTCCTTCGTCAACCCGATCTGGTACGGATCCCACACTGATGAGCAATACTCAAGTATAGGTCGAACGAGTGTTTTGTAAGCCACCTCCTTTGTTGATGGAGTACGTTTTCTAAGGACTCTCCCAATGAATCTCCACCTAAGACTACAACATGCAGTAAAAGTCTTGTCAAGAGACGGTTATCTTCTCCTCTACAACCATGCTTGATCAGCTTGATTTTTGCCCAGAGTCTCTTGTATAGCTAACAAGAACTGTCAACTGCGTGCTTAGCACGTCATTTTAGCACATCACGTGTTATATAACAGTTATAGATGTAGGTATATTATTACTGTTTCAGTTAATTTGAGAATCCACATTTAGGGTGTTAGCGGGTTACACGATCTCATCCTTTCAACTTGTTGGGTGTTTACATCTTGTATTGGGAACATGATAAAGCTTCCATTGTGTATTAAGATAATATGGAGTGGAAGTGATACAAAGCATTAGAAATATCGTCATAAAGTATCATTTCTAATGTAGCGTGTGCTCTTAAGTACCATAAAAATATAACGTTGATGGTTAAACACGTTATCACGTGTATGTTAAAGTTCTAACGTAATACAAACAGAATAGCTTTCAGTAACATCGATTACATTTTTCTAATGGATAACAATAAGCGTAAAACTTCCACCCCCTGCCCCCTCCATAAACTCGCTTCCCGCGCCCAGGTTCCGGGGTTCGATTCCCGGTAGGGTCAGGTATTTTCTCTGCCTCGTGATTACTGGCTGTTGTGTGATGTCCTTAGGTTAGATAGGTTTAAGTAGTTCTAAGTTCTAGGGGACTGATGACCATAGATCTTAAGTCCCATAGTGCTCATAGCCATTTGAACCAGTTTGTACACCTCTATAAAAGTGCTCAATGAGATGAAGCATCACCGAAAAACTTAACAATATGTCAGATAGGTCAGGAGTCCACTACACGCAACAAGCGGCTACACGGGTAGCAGCGGTGTGTGGCGTGGGCTGGGCGGTTTTTTAGGTTAGACGGCCTTGGGCAAGTACAGAAAGGGCAACAGCCTCAACGGGTGCGGGGCAAAGTCAGGACATGCGGGGACCAAGCAGCAATCGGTATTGTAATTGTCAACTGTCGAAGCTGCGTTGGTAAAGTACCGGAACTTCAAGCGCTGATAGAAAGCACCGAAGCTGAAATCGTTATAGGTACAGAAAGCTGGCTGAAGCCAGAGATAAATTCTGCCGAAATTTTTACAAAGGTACAGACGGTGTTTAGAAAGGATAGATTGCATGCAACCGGTGGTGGAGTGTTCGTCGCTGTTAGAAGTAGTTTATCCTGTAGTGAAGTAGAAATGGATAGTTCCTGTGAATTATTATGGGTGGAGGTTACACTCAACAACCGAGGTAGGTTAATAATTGGCTCCCTTTACCGACCTCCCGACTCAGCAGCATTAGTGGCAGAACAACTGGGAGAAAATTTGGAATATATTTCACATAAATTTTCTCAGCATGTTATAGTCTTAGGTGGAGATTTCAATTTACCAGATATAGACTGGGACACTCAGAAGCTTAGGACGGGTGGTAGGGACAGAGCATCGAGTGACATTATACTGAGTGCACTATCCGAAAATTACCTCGAGCAGTTAAACAGAGAACCGACTCGTGGAGATAAGATCTTGGACCTATTGATAACAAACAGACCCGAAATTTTCAACTGTGTATGTGCAGAACAGGGAATCAGTGATCATAAGGCCGTTGCAGCATCCCTGAATATGGAAGTTAATAGGAATATAAAAAAAGGGAGGAAGGTTTATCTGTTTAGCAAGAGTAATAGAAGGCAGATTTCAGACTACCTAACAGATCAAAACGAAAATTTCTGTTCCGACACTGATAATGTTGAGTCTTTATGGAAAAAGTTCAAGGTAATCCTAAAATGCGTTTTAGACATGTACGTGCCGAGTAAAACTGTGAGGGACGGGAAAAACCCACCGTGGTACAACAACAAAGTTAGGAAACTATTGCGAAAGCAAAGAGAGCTTCACTCCAAGTTTAAACGCAGCAAAAACCTCTCAGACAAACAGAACCTAAACGATGTCAAAGTTAGTGTAAGGAGGGCTATGCGTGAAGCGTTCAGTGAATTCGAAAGTAAAATTCTATGTACCGACTTGGCAGAAAATCCTAGGAAGTTCTGGTCTTACGTTGGTGGCTCGAAACAGCATATCCAGACACTCCGGGATGATGATGGCATTGAAACAGAGGATGACACGCGTAAAGCTGAAATACTAAACACCTTTTTCCAAAGCTGTTTCACAGAGGAAGACCGCACTGCAGTTCCTTCTCTAAATCCTCGCACAAACGAAAAAACGGCTGACATTGAAATAAGTGTCCAAGGAATAGAAAAGCAACTGGAACCACTCAACAGAGGAAAGTCCACTGGACCTGACGGGATACCAATTCGATTCTACACAGAGTACGCGAAAGAACTTGCCCCCCTTCTAACAGCCGTGTACCGCAAGTCTTTAGAGGAACGGAAGGTTCCCAGTGATTGGAAAAGCGCACAGGTAGTCCCAGTCTTCAAGAAGGGTCGTCGAGCAGATGCGCAAAACTATAGACCTATATCTCTGACGTCGATCTGTTGTAGAATTTTAGAACATGTTTTTTGCTCGAGTATCATGTCGTTTTTGGAAACCCAGAATCTACTATGTAGGAATCAACATGAATTCCGGAAACAGCGATCGTGTGAGACCAAACTCGCTTTATTTGTTCATGAGACCCAGAAAATATTAGGTACAGGCTTCCAGGTAGATGCTATTTTTCTTGACTTCCGGAAGGCGTTCGATACAGTTCCGCACTGTCGCCTGATAAACAAAGTAAGAGCCTACGGAATATCAGACCAGCTGTGTGGCTGGATTGAAGAGTTTCTAGCAAACAGAACACAGCATGTTGTTCTCAATGGAGAGACGTCTACAGACGTTAAAGTAACCTCTGGCGTACCACAGGGGAGTGTTATGGGACCATTGCTTTTCACAATATATATTAATGACCTAGTAGATAGTGTCGGAATTTCCATGCGGCTTTTCGCGGATGATGCTGTAGTATACAGAGAAGTTGCAGCATTAGAAAATTGTAGCGAAATGCAGGAAGATCTGCAGCGGATAGGCACTTGATGCAGGGAGTGGCAACTGTCCCTTAACATAGACAAATGTAATGTATTGCAAATACATAGAAAGAAGGATCCTTTATTGTATGATTATATGATAGCGGAACAAACACTGGTAGCAGTTACTTCTGTAAAATATCTGGGAGTATGCGTGCGGAACGATTTGAAGTGGAATGAGCATATAAAATTAATTGTTGGTATGGCGGGTACCAGGTTGAGATTCATTGGGAGAGTCCTTAGAAAATGTAGTCCATCAACAATGGAGGTGGCTTACAAAACACTCGGTCGACCTATACTTGAGTATTGTTCATCAGTGTGGGATCCGTACCAGATCGGGTTGACGGAGGAGATAGAGAAGATCCAAAGAAGAGCGGCGCGTTTCGTCACAGGGTTATTTGGTAACCGTGATAGCGTTACGGAGATGTTTAATAAACTCAAGTGGCAGACTCTGCAAGAGAGGCGCTCTGCATCGCGGTGTAGCTTGCTTGCCAAGTTTCGAGAGGGTGCGTTTCTGGATGAGGTATCGAATATATTGCTTCCCCCTACTTATACCTCCCGAGGAGATCACGAAAGTAAAATTAGAGAGATTAGAGCGCGCACGGAGGCTTTCAGACAATCGTTCTTCCCGCGAACCATACGCGATTGGAACGGGAAAGGGAGGTAATGACAGTGGCACGTAATTCTGCATTTTGATCAGCAGCAGTGTCATGTGCATTTCGATAAATAATATAATTTTAGACACTGAAATATTGTAACATACACCAAATTTATCACTATCTTAACACAGTCTATTAATAAATACAGTCAATTTAGGTAAGGTAATACTTAATTTGGAGAATTGGTGGCTAGTGTAAGGTACAGAGAATAAAGTTAGCGATTGGCAGTTTCGTTTTAAAGGCAAATTTAATAGTGTACTCTGACTGGCTGTTTCAGTTTTCATGGCTGGTAAATTACTTGCGTGAGACCGGAATACTGAGACATAATGAAATGACAGGAATAGGCACGGCTTAGGCAGGGACATGACCCCCACCTGCCACAGTCGGAGTCTCCACCTACCATCCTCAGAGGAAGGAATGGTGTGCACACCTGACCCAAAAACCCCTTACGTTTCTACTGACGAAGAGTGCAGGTAAGGCGCGTGCAGGCAACCTCACTCTAATTTTAAACGATTAGCAAGGTGGGATCAGCACAGTTGGTATACTCAACGTATAATTAACATCTAGCAGAACCATAATATCTCGATACATCAGTCTGTATTGAACTCCGACTCAATTCTGTATCTCAGTAACAGTGAGTTTGTATACAGTGGATGAAAATTACCATTTGGCCATGATCATGGAAGGAGGACGTTCATTTAATCAAAACATTAATTAACCCAATAATTTTAGGTCTGTATAAGGTGATAGTTACAATACTACATAAATGCTGAGAGGCTGCCATATGTACCGTTACTTTACTACGCCCTTTGGTATTACTTGCATTATACAAGTGCTACTTCATTTTTAATTGTATCAGTACTACTTATTTTTAATAAGTTTACCTATCCAGTGAACCAGTAGCCTCTTGAGGAAGACTGTGGATAACGGGTTTAGTTATTAATTGGTGCACATACCCCCCTTTTTCCATTATGTGTCAGCATTTTATTACGATGTAGATAGCGTGGAGTGAGTCACGAGCATGAATATTTGCTGGTGTATCCATAAACGCATGTGTAATGTCAAGTTGTTACCTACCTATGTTTCAAGGAAAGAATGCAAACAAAACAGGTATGACGGAGATACACAATAGTCTGAAATGTGTTGTGCCGTGGTTGGTCACGGAAGTGATTCAATATATTCTACCGTGGAACAGAAAGTCAATGCTGCCTCATCTGTATGCCACGATGAGCATCATATCTTCGTCTTTTAAGTGAGCGGTAGTTCCGTCGGAATGTCCCGTTCACGTGACTGTCTACGGTACAACAATGAGTTATTTAGTAACTGATTAATCGCTTTCTTGCAGGTCTGTTAATAGTAGGCGTGTTGTAACGCACATAAATTTTTATACTTCTGGTAACTTCAGTAGGGACAGCTTAGTCTCGTGGAATTTCCTTTGTGCAGTCATTGAATCATCAGTGTGCGTGAATATTTGCCCAAGCCTTTAGCTTTAGGACTGCTGTTGTTATCATTATTTAGTTACAGGTGCTCCGTTCTTATTTTTCTAGTAATTTGTGTAGGATCAACTGATGATCTCTTTGTGTGAAACGTATCAGCCATTGCCTTCCAAGGGCTATCGTTCATGGCCGCACAGACGATTACCTTTCAGTTTAACTCGGACATTTCATACCGAATAAGTTGCGTGTTTTCCTGTGTAGTCTATAAAAATATTATAGTGTGAACGTTCTTACAATGATGAATGATCTCACGGTCAGTAAACTGTATGCCACGGTTCTCCATGTACCACGTGGCCATGGCTACACATACAGTGAGCTCTCATGGTTCATCAATGGCTCTCATTTAAGGCAGCATGCGTGTGCAAACATACATTGAGAAAGAATATTACTGTGTGAATATTATCGGAATCAAGATCTATTAAATGGTGAGTAATGTGTATACCATAGTCTTAAAAAAGCCATGTGCGCATGACTGTACAGACAATGGGCATCCGCTCCTTGTGCATAGCTTTCAGATCAGTCAGTGTGCGTGTGTTAATGTGAATTTGATATAAATCTTTTGTGTGCCTTGTAGTCGATGCGTGGACGAGGTCGCTGTAAGTAAGGTATATGAAATTTATCTTCCACGCTCGCACGTGGTCACAACTCCATAGTCGATGAGGTTTCTTCTTTCTTGGCCTGTGCGATGTTGTGCATTCTGTTACGCTGATATACCGATGGGCTCACCTTCTTTTTGTTATTACGGTTACTTTCTTAACTTCTACATTCAGTGGGTAGGTGTGCTCTCTCTGTGTACCGTGCGTAAATATTCAGTCTCCGTTCTGATTGCCCACAATTTCTGGTAGGCGTATTGTGCCCCAGTTGATTTCGTAAGACTTTTAAAGTGGCTGTATTGCGGCCCAGCTATAAGCCCGGCCAATTAATTACTGAAGACACTTCCCCTCCATATCCATTTTACTGAATTAAATAATAATGAGACCATTTAGCATACTGAGATGCTACATCACACTATGCACCTACTGTATGTACTTACAAGGTTGTATGCTTTGTTTTCCCACCACACATTTGCTTTCAAATAATACACGTTGGTGTAGCATACGGAAAAAGTCTCTGTTGCTCACGCACGTACTTTCGTAGCCCATTAATCGTAAATAACTGGGTCCTTTTACATATTTCTGATGAGCACATAGTGTAAGAATACTCACTGAGGATAGGAATGAGTGGTATAATTAAGCTGAGCGGCTTACGATACATTTCTTTCTCGTTAGAACGGATCATATTACCGTGCTACGCAGATGAGAAGCTGGTCAGACAAGGATACGTGCTCGAATGTGGACTTCTCCCCACAGCACCACTCCTACTCTATTTCTCCTCTCTAGGGATTTTCCCGAGTTAAAACGAGAGGAAAACTGGAACAACCCAATTTATTGCGCACATATTATTAGCGAGGAATCATACAACTACTCATACCATAAAATAATGGGAGACAATTCCTCTCTATTGAGGCTTTACATCAGTTTTTATATTCCGGCACGTCATGACTGTATTTTTAAACAAGCTACAGGGAAACTCGATGGAGAAGCAGGGAGCACCACAAACAAAATGTCCCAAATCTGTCAACTCTCATATTTAAGGATGTACGCTTCTACTACAAACAAGTTAGCTTCTTAGGGGAGAAAAGATTAGAGCAATCTCTGCAATATTCTTTTGGCATTTTTCATCCAACGTACTCCCACACGTGTTGCTGCCATGAAATACACAGATTGGTGACAAGTGCGGACAATTGTCCAGGCCATGATCCTACCCAGAGTCATTAGAGACATTGGGCCAACCATATTACGACTATTTACCTAACACTCTCTAGCCACTATAAAATCAGACTGCGTAAATCGGCATTACGTGGTATTTGCAATACAGAAGTGAATGTAGCACTTACTGATGATTATTATCTTGTATATATCACAGACCTTTCAATGTCACTGAAATGAGCTTCATAGTTGCCTTAGCCTGAGTCCCGGGTTTAGTCTACTGTTGACTTCATTGCAACGACAGGGAGACAGTAGCCTATAGAATAAACGGAAAATGAAACGTACTTTCATCTCGGCAACTATTATTGTTGCAGATGTACACTAAAAAATAAGATAACAATTGGTGAAATACGTAAAATTTATTTTTTTGATTTAAATAAACCAAGGATAGATATTGAAAATTGAAAAATGAACAAACACAAACAACATTAAATGAACGCAAAAAAACGAAACACAGAACTCAAAATGAAACCAAAAAAAAATAGAACAAAATCTGAGAACAAACAAGAACTTTAAGAACAAACATATTTTTCAGTGGGTAAAAGCGGTACCCAAGAGTTGGTTACAAAGACTCCCAGCTGCCCCCTCCTCCACCTCTACACGGACTTCCTCCATCTTGGCAGCGCCCCTGAGACTCTCTGCTGCGTCCTCCTCTAGATATCTAGGGGCTTGTTCCGTCTTGGCAACATTCACGAGAGTCTCAGCTGACCCTTCCTCCTCATCTTCACAGTCATCAACCATCTTGCCAGCACCCATGTGACTCTCAGCTACCTCTTCCTCTAAATCTTGATGGGTTTGTTCCACCCTGGCAGCATTCACGAGACCCTTAGCTGCCCCTTCTTCCTCATCTCCACATTCTGGGTCAATCTTTGCAGCATCCATGAGACCATCATCTGCCCCTTTCTCAATCTCTCCAGACACTTCGCCCATCTTGGCAGTACCCATCAGACTCTCGGCTGCCTCCTCCTCTAAATCTTGATTGGCTTGTTCCATCTTTTCAGCATTCACAAGGCCCTTAGCTGCCCCTTCCTCCTCATCTACACATACTGGGTCAATCTCTACAGCATCCATGAGACCATCATCTGCCCCTTCCTCAATCTCTCCAGACACTTCGCCCATCTTGGCAGCACCCATCAGACTCTCGGCTGCCTCCTCCTCTAAATCCTGACAGGCTTCTTCCATCTTTGCAGCGTTCACGAGACCCTTAGCTGCCCCTTCATCCTCATCTCCACATACTGGATCAATGTTAGCGGCATCCACAAGAACCTCATGTGCCCCTTTCTCAATCTCTCCAGACACTTCGCCCATCTTGGCAGCACCCATGAGACTCTCGGCTGCCTCCTCTTCCAAATCCATCTTGACAGCAATGACGAGACACTCAGCTACTATCTCCTCCTCTTGATCCATCTTGGCACCATCCACCTAGGCAACCAAGATAGTGTTAGGTGCTTGGTTAAACTAGAAACAACATTATGCTCTAGAACTTACATTATGAAATAATAATGGGTAAGAGTTTTCAGACATTGCGGTGAACAAAAGGTTTATATGGATCGTCACAATTTTATGTCACATTCAAAAGAAATTCATTAAATGAATAGTTGGGATAATATTTAACAGGGAGTAAGCTATTGGAATATAATTAAAGCTTGGCATTAGAAGCTGATGACGATGTATGGTATGAAAAAGAGGGTCTTCCATTATCACCGACTGCACAATAATGTATCGCTGAGGTCCTCATACTAGCAGCATGTCTATAACTAAAAAGTTTCGGGCCTACTGAAGAACGGGATGCAACCCGTCGGCTCTGACCAATGACGTCAGAATTTGCCAGAGATGATTTACTACATAGATTTAACAGCTGACACAAGTGTTTATAAACTAAGGGATGCAGGAGAGAAAAACAGGCGGTAGACATATTTAACGTCCAGTAATATTTCTACCATAATCTTAAGGATATCGCTTGTTTGAGTCCTAGTGGTCTGTAAAAAATAAACGGAAAAAAGACAGAAGTAGTGGTAGTGTAGAATACCTCAGTTGAGATATATATGAGCTGTATCTCGAAATCTTCTATTTAGTATATAGGTCAACTGAAGAATAAGATACTAGTGCTAACGAAAATGAGGAAATCTACGTACGTAACATTGGCAACCTGTTGACCTATGTATGTCAACTGAAGTGTGATATACAACTTATTTTTGGCTTCGATACTAACAGTATCGACTGAAATTTATCACACGCTTGCTATCGACGACAAGAAAACCAATAACAGTGACATTTGTATCCCATTCTTCAGTTGAGCTATATAGGTGAACTGAGGCCCTTAGCTGATGCTAATTTGTGTTAGCGAATGGGAAATAACGGAAATTATAACATGTGTATTCTGAACTTCAACTGACCTATAAAGGTAAATAAATTCAATGTTACATATGTCGCTTTTTTCGTGTAGCTAGCACCAGTATACCGTACTTTAGTTGACCTGTATACGTCAACTGAAGTACGGGATACGAATTTTACGTATGCCGGTCTTTTCGCCTTCTGTAGTGCTAGTATAGACTCGGAAAATAATACTGCTACCTGACGAAGAACTGTGTCAGTTACAAGCGTTATGTGATTTGGGGAATCACAAATGACGCAGAATTCCCCAGTTGCTCTTATTCCCTATGTTTTCAAAGCCGCTCAGATTGTGATTAACGAGACAGCGATTTGAAAACCAGATTTTAAACTAATTTTTTTTCCAGGAGCAGTTATGGACTATATCCATACTTAGTTGGATACAAACGGATAATTGAATTTGAAAAAGCTGCAGAAAGATTGAAACCGGGAAAAATGGTCAGAGGTAAGTCCAAAACCCACTGAGAAAGGGGAAGCATTGCATTAGAAAACGAATGGAAAGCTTGAACACATGAAATGGAAAGGGCAGTAGAAAATCAAATGGGCAAAAAGATTATTCCTAATAGAATTCTTGCCTAATTCACCAGATGCTGCTCGTAACTGTTTAAAGAAGAAAATTAAAAAAGAAAAACAGGAAATGATGCCTCAAATGTAAAAATAAGTTTTGCAGTAAGCTGAAAACATGAAAACAAGGCTGGATGCAGAAGAAATGCGAAACAATAGAAGCGTGTGTAACAATCTGAATATTTAGATACCATATATGGGAAAATTAAGGAAACCGTTAGAGGAGCGAGATTCAGATGCATAAATATCAAACGCTTACCTGGCAAGCCATTACGAACGAAAGGACGGAGGTCTGAAAGCTGTATTGAACGTATGAATGTGTCCTACAAAATAAATCAACTTAAAAAAGGAAGTGAATGAAGATTCGATGTGAAATATGGTACACTAAAAAGAGTTTCACGCAGCAGTAAAAGACCCAATTCGAAGAAAGACTCTTGGCGTACGCTTCAGTGTTTGAAAATTGTTAAGATCACTGGTAGGGAACCTGAAAAAGCTGTTCCAAGTGATATGTAAAATATCCTAAGCTGGTGAAATTCACCCAGACTTTCAAAAACATCTAATAATCCCATTCCCAGACAGACCAAATGCTCACAAGTTTCAAAGTTAAGTCACGAGAAATCTAATACGAATTAATGAAGACATCAGTAGCGGAGGTTTCGCGGAAGTATGGGAACGAGTAAGTCATTTCCGACCTTAAGACTCTGAAGACAGATTGCTGCAAGGCAAAAGCAAATCGGTAGGAATTCAGTTTCTGAGGGTCACAGTGATAAAATACAGGGAGTGATGTCCAAAACTTGTGCATAAAACAAAGTGCAATTACAAAGGTCACATGATATGTCAGGCATACATCAGCTAGGACGGGAGTGAGATACGTTTTTAACCTAGCAATTCAGCAAGCAGAATGGAGAGTAGACAGAAATTAGGTACGGGAATTGAAGCTCAGCGAGAAGAAATAAAACTTAGAGTTCATGACATAACAGTTCTGTAAGATACACCAATTTCCTTTGATTATCAGTTGAACGAAATGAGTAATGTCTTGAAAAAAAAAACTATAAATGAATACTAGCAAAAGTAAAAGTAGGAAAGTAAAATGCGGTAGAATTGAATTAGTAGTTGAAGGAGGAAAAATATTAACAAATGACACTGAGGGAAGTAAACTGAGGTTTGTTGTTTGGGCAAAAGTAACAGATTATTAGCAAAGTAGAGGACATGTAAACATCAGGATGTCAATAGCAAGAAAGACGTTTTTGAAAAGCAGAGATTAGTTAACCTATAACATAAATTTCAGTTCTAGGTAGTCTTCTCTCGAGGTATTTGTCTGTAGTGTAGCCATGTACATGAGTGGAACGCTGAAGATAGTTCAGAAAGAATGGAATATATAGCTCTGATATAGTTCTCCAGGAGAGTACTGAAGATAAACTGGGTACAGCGTGTAGCTTGCGAGGAGGAAATGAATCGAAATGGAGGAAGAAGTCTTTTATCACACAATTCGACTAAAAGCTGGGATCAGTTTGTAGTATGCATCGTGCGGTATCATAGGATCTTATGTTGTTAACAGGGTGATCGGAGAGGGTGAGTGGGGAAATGGAAGGGTTGTAAGATTTTTACAGGTAGAGGAAGACTTGAACACAGTAAGCAGATTGAAATGAGTGTCGGTTGCTGCACTTACGGAGAAGCAAAGAGCCTGTCACAGGATAGACTACCGTGGGAACCTGCATCTCATCTTACTTCAAATGGGAAACCGCATCATCAACAACACCACAACGTGAAGATTTTCTAACAGTTGCCTAGCCGTTACTTACCACGGGGAAATGGCTGTATTGATGTTATTCATAGAAGAAGAGAGGCCTAGACTCCATGGATATAGCTTCACGCGGAAAAATTTCTATCGTGGTGCATTCTGGTAGCAGGGTCTAACTCACCGTAGGTAATAAAACAGCAGTTCCTATAACTCTACATTCTATAGCTTCATTACCCTTCTAAAATTCAATCCACTTTCATTTTCCTAATCTTCTCTAATTGATTATGCTAGACTATTATTGTCATGGTATTTGATAAGACGGCTGTTGTAATTTTTTGTTTTATGTTGCGCACGATGTTTGGTGTAACAGCCGGGATATATTCACTCTGCCGCTATGTGGATGTGTTATATCTGTTTCAATAAGTGGTGTATATTTTCGTAACCCTTGAATGTATTTCAAGCTACCTGCTACGCCCTCATGTGGTTCTTTTTCTATGATCATAAAGATGTACTATAATGGTGGAAACAATGCCTTTGTAAAGGCGTATGAGAGAAATAGTGAAGATAAGGAACAGGAAAACGCTAAGGCAAGCATTCCGGTAGAGAAGGGAGTTTGTTTCCCGCGTGATCAATTTTATCTCGTAGTCAAGCAGCTAAAACATGGGAAAGCCACTGAAGATGGTGATAAACCAGCAGAACGCGACAAGGCTGCTAGACAACAGCTACATGAAGAACTGTTCCATTTCATATAAATTACGTACGAAACCAGGGCACACCGAAAAGACTTTGAAGAATAGTTACAGCGCCAACACAAAAGAAAGAATCTGCAAACAAATGTGAACAATGCAGCACCCTCAAGTTGAGAACACACGACACCCAGATCTTGACCTCTTATCATTGTAACGCGGACTGAAGAAAGGATAGGTGTACAAAATACGGAAGATCAATTTGTCTTTAGAGGAGCTGTAGGCACACGAGAAGCAATACTCGGGTTACGGCTAATACCTGAGACAAGACTAAGCAAGAGCCAAGAATGCAGCAGAGTGTCGTAGGAGGAATGGTCAGTATTCAGGTGTATGATAGGAACGATCATACGAAACTTAACCATCTACTAAACATGGGCTCTAAAATGCAGCTATGAGCAGTTCATCTTCGATAGTGTAACAAAATCTCGTCTTGGCCTTTTATACGAGGGTTATTCCAAAAGTAAGGTCCGATTCGCCGTAACTATTGAAATTTGGCGCCAATGACAAAACACGCATGCGCGCCGACTCCCGGCAAGCCTTGCGCGTCAAACGCCGCCATTCGCTTTGTTACTGTTGCTGAGTGTAGTTCACAGTGTCACTTTACAATGTTTAAGACAATTGATCAGCCCGCCGATTGTGAAGTAAGGGCAGTGATACGGTTTTTGTCTGCAAGAAACAATTCAGCGGCGGAAATCCATCGGCAGATTACTGAAGTGTACGGTCCTAACATAATGAGGGACAGTAAAGTGCGCAAGTGGGTGCGAGCTTTTAATGAAGGACGGGATAATGTGCACGATGAACCACGGTGTGGCCGACCATCAGTGATTTCAGACGATTTGGTCAATGCGGTTGACAAAAAAATTCGTGAAGATCGCCGATTCACTATTACAGACGTAGACATGCATTTTCCGAATGTGAGTAGAACAACTTTGTACAGAATTGTGTCTGAACATTTGAAGTTTCACAAATTGTGTGCCCGTTGGGTTCCCAGGCTGCTTACTGAGCCCCAACGAATGAAAAGAATGGCTTTTGCTCTTGATTTTTTGGAGCGATATCATAAGGAAGGTGACAGTCTTTTAGACAATGTTGTCACAGGGGATGAGACATGGGTTTCTCACATCACTCCAGAGTCTAAACGTCAGTCAATGCAATGGCGTCACACGTCATCGCCAGTCAAGGTCAAGGCAAAGCAGACAATCTCAACACGTAAGGTTATGGCGACTGTGTTCTGGGATAGACCTGGAGTATTGTTAGTCGACTTTATGGAGAGAGGAACAACGATTAATAAAGCCGCCTACTGCGCTACCCTGACTAAACTTCGACGTGCAATCCAGAATAAGCGACGTGGTCTTTTGTCGTCTGGAATCTTGTTGATGCATGACAATGCCAGACCCCACACTGCAAATGAAACGCAAGCTCTGATCAAGAAATTTGGATGGGAACAGATGGACCGTCCTCCTTACAGTCCGGACCTGGTGCCAAGTGATTTCCACCTGTTCCGTTACTTAAAGGAGTTTCTCGGCGGCAAGCGCTTCGACACAGATGGTGAAGTGAAAGAAGCAGTTAAGGACTGGTTATCGTCACAGGCGGCCGATTTCTATAACATGGGCATTCAAAAGCTTGTTGAACGATGTGACAAATGTTTAAATAAGTATGGAAGTTATGTAGAAAAATAGATAAAGATGTAAGGAATGTAAATAAAACAATTGTTTTGAAAAAACATTTTAGTTTTGATTTTTTTTTTTATAACCGGACCTTACTTTTGGAATAACCCTCGTATTTTGAGGGGCGTAAGTATGGCCAAAATCACGAAAACAATTTTCTGTGAATATGGGCTGTAAAGTGCTCACTTTCAGACCTTTGGGCACTTTTGCAGCTTCACTGGTGTGAAATACACCTCTTCGACAAAACAAGTGCTTGCATGTTGAGATTTTCTGATGATACTACAGTGTGTAGTGAATGTGCGGAACTACAGAAGCGAGATGCAGATGAAAGTCAGCCCCATTTCATCCTAACATGCAAATTAATAAAGTTGAGACAACAATCTTGATGAGTAGACAAAATACCGTTGCTCAGTGCTCACTTGACAATGAGGGACTGGAGACTGTAGAATCCTTTTGCTTCCTACGGATTAAAACCACCTTCAGGCGGATCAAGGAAGGATATTGAAAGCCAAATAAACCAGGCAACAGCTGCTTTCAGCAAGAGCAGGAACCTTACACATCTCGTTTCATAGCCCAGTACCTGAGGAAAGACCTCATAAAGATTTTGTGTGGAGTGTGCCGCTGTACAGATGTGACATACGGACAATCGAGCAGAAAAAAGAAAAAAAAAACACTGATAGCCTTAGAGATGTGGTTCTATTGCAGAAGGCTCCATATTTTCTGTAAAGAGAACTAATTAAATGAAGTGGTGCACTGCAGGGTAGATAACGTGCAGCTATGTCTCCTAAAGCTTATTGAACGCCACATGTGTCACCCATATGCTGAGACATTATGGTGTTACTAAAGGTGTTGCTGAAAGGACAGCAAAAAGGAAGAACACAGGAGACAAACAGTCTAGTATACATCAACCCTATCATGGACGACACAAATTGCACCACCTATACTGCACTCAACAAAAGGGCCGGAGACAGAAATGCTTGGCAAGCTGCTGATAGCCAACCTGATAGTTAACGACCAAAGAAGAAGGAGGAGATCATGATAAGTTTTCAAAACTAATGGCAAGACGCTATAAATGTTCAGAAATTGGTACATGTTTGAGTAATTAGCCTGTGCTACATGTGATGGGAGAAGTGCAGATACACTGTGTGATCAAAAGTATCCGGACATCCCAAAAACATACGTTTTCCAGGTGCATTGTGCTGACACCTACTGCCAGGCGCTCCATGTCAGCGACTTCAGTTGTCGTTAGACATCGTGAGAGAGTAGAATGGGGCGCTCCGCAGAACTCACGAATTTCGAACATGGTCAGGCGATTGGGTGTCACTTGTGTCATACGTCTGTATGAGACATTTACACTCTCCTAAACATTCCTAGGTCGACTTTTCCGGTGTGACAGGGAAGTGGAAACGTGAAGGAACACGTACAGCACAAAAGGTTACTACCCGGCCTAGTTTGTTTGACAGAGACCGCCGACAGTTGAGGGAGGCTGACACTATCCACACCATCACACAGGAATTTCAAAATACGTCAGGATCCACTGCCAGTACTATGACAGGCGGGAGGTGAGAAAACTTGGATTTCATGGCGGAGCGGCTGCTCATAAGCCACACATCACGCCGGTAAATGCCAAACGACGCTTCGCTTGGTGTAAGGAGAGTAAACATTGGACGATTTAACAGTAGAAGAACGTTGTGTGGAGTGATGAATCACGGTACACAGTGTGACCATCCGATGACAGGTTGTGGGTATGGTGAATGCCCGGTGAACGTCATCTACCAGAGTAAAATTCGGAGTCGGTGGTGTTAGGGTATGGTCGTTTTTCCCCATGGAGAGGGCTTGCACTCCTTGTTGTTTTGCGTGGCACTATCACAGCACAAGCCTACATTGATGTTTTAAGCACCTTCTCGCTTCTCACTGTTGAAGAACAACTCGGGGATGGCGATTGCATCTTTCAACACGATCAAACACCTGTTCATAATGCACATCCTCGTAATGGACTGGCCTGCACAGAGTCCTGACCTAAATCCTATAGAACTCCTTTGGGATGTTTTGGAACGCCGACTTCGTGTCAGCCCTTACCCAACGACATCGATACCTCTCCTCTGTGCAACACTCCGTTAAGAATGGGCTGCCATTCCCCAAGAAACCTTCCAGCACCTGATTGAACATATGCTTGCAAGAGTGGAAGCTGTCAACAAGGCTAAGTGTTGGCCAACACCACATTGAATTGCAGCATACCGATGGAGAGCGCCATGAACTTGTAAGTCATTTTCAACCAGATGTTGGGATACTTTTGATCACATTGTGTATCTCGCACACGCAGCTCTGTTAACCTCCATATATGAGTAAATTTTTTGTCAATCCGCGACAGCTGTGTCAAAGTGAATGTTTATTAATACATCAAATCATAATTTGTATGCTTTACCTCAAACTTGTTGCTCAGTCTGGAACAGAGTATAATCCTCACTATTGTTCTAGCTTTAACTTAATCAGCTTAATTCGAAAGCAGCCTATATCTGTAGAAAACAAAGTAATTCCACTTTATAGACTAACATCCATTAAGGATGTGGTAATACCCTGTTAATTATCTTTTTGGTTCCAAAACTTAATTAATATGGTGTTGAAAACTAATGTGGGCATAGTGTCTCTAGCAGCACCCGTATGGAGACACGTGGGAAACCTATCATTCGCCTCAATGAGAGACAGTAATACTTTCTCATAACCAGGGCCACGGCACTTCTTATAAAGTTAAATTGATAGTATGGACTGACAATCCTTTTACAAGATCACGTTTGTTTCAATGTTCGAAGAAGTGTCGTAAAAGAGCAAAGGAGAGCTCACGAAACTGGATCGAATTGTGCTCTCATTGTGTGAGCAGTGTGGGAAGAGAGATGACAATGTTCTTTAGGTATCAGACGATCATTTATTTACACAGATGGAGTGTTTATGAGGCAGAATATATCCTGCTCAGTTGTTTCAAGAGATCGTGACAAAGTACCGTTATCAATTACTAGATGTAGTAATTATACCATTTCAACCATCCGTGGTAGGTGGGATACAATAACCTTCTTGTAGGCAACAATCGTTGAAGTGTTGTAACTGTTGTGACCGCCTTATCCGTCCTCTACCGTTCCAAATGCTTTTGGTGGTATTCATGGCGTCAATTATTCCCAGCTGCTGGTTTCACATCCACTGACTCCTACCTAGCACGCAGAAGTGCTCTTCTCCCCTGAGAGGTTTGCCTAATTGTACTTATTTGTATATAAGTACATAGGACGTTTTGCCTTTTATTGTGATTTTTCTTTGCGTTAATGTGACTGTTGAAGGTGTGACTGACTAGACGAGTGTATGCTGCTGTGGTCCAGATTTGCATTACACAGCAGCATGTAAAAGACTTCCGCTATCATTGATAGCAAATGACAACGGCAGCAATCGCACTGTAGCCAGACGTTCTTACCCTCACTAGCAACCGTATAATTTTTCAGCTATGATTCAGTAGGATATTTTGCCGATGTCTTACATCTCTGTAAGAGACAAGCCAATCATAAATGGTGTTCCACAGAAAATGCCATAAGTTGCACTAGGTCAATTACGACTTTGTCCCAAACTGAAGTTCAGCTGCTGATATTGCAGCATTGCCTGGTACGTGCAGTACTGCTAAACGGATGTGTCTCCGACTGGTAGCAGCCTTCGGACCGTTGAGACCCGTCATGACGGAGTTCTACAGTTGGCGAACTCACAATCGTTGTAGGCTCGCGTCTGTAACACGAGTAATATTTGACGAACCCGTGACAGTTTTACAACGGACTCTTACATTCCCTGAGTTGTACTTTATATTTACATTTGCGTCTTCGAACCAACGGTTGCTATATTATTGGATTCTAATATGGTGAATCCGTCTGTTAATACTTCACGTAAAGATGAGGGACAACTGCATTTTACAGTCATAGAGATATGAGAGATATGAGCAAATCATGAGATTTTCTCGATTGATATCACCTGCCTAAGTGGCTAATTCTGCAATGTGTACAGTCAGAGACGCAGCTGTTTCCACATCGCTCACGCTCGCATACTCTTAATGTTAGTAGTAAGTCGACTCACCTCACTGGGGCCCTCCTGCGGCGCATCGACCAGTATCATATCTCGTTCCTCGGAGCATATCTCTCTTTGTGTAGGCAGGTCGGTGTCTTGATTCTTAAGCGGTGGATTATCTTCTTCGACGTTATTAACTTTGAAGCGCCCGATAACGTGGACCTGTGGGTGGTTTGATCTTATGTTTACTTACTCAGCTAGGATGGCGTGTATCAGTCATACATAAAGCTTTATGTACTTCACTTCGCATTCTTAAACATATAATATATTAAATTAGCAGCTGTTGAATGTAGGCTACAATAATACGTCATTTAAAAACTAAGTTATTAAATAACGTAGAGAACTGTGGGATACGAGAATGAAAGGTCGATGATTAGTGGAAGGTTGACACGACTATTTCTAACACATCCATGAATAGTTACGCAGGCTCTTGATAGGAAAAGCTGAGACGATGTGCCTAGATTGGAATATAAGAAACAATTTACTACCGAAGCAGTGCATAATGTGCGAGAAGACATGAAGAGTTTAGCTCACACAGAAGAATGAGACCAGCCTCTTAAGCGATAGATCTAACCACATCAGACATGTTTCGCTTCGTGTTTTGTAGGTAACGTTCGTGAAGGTTTCTTCTTTACTACTTACCACAGTACAGCATAAACTTATGTATGCCAAATACACAGTTAAGTAAGCACGTATCTCAAACCAGGGTATTGTGCAAACGTTTTCGTAAACCCTGTCTGGTGCCACAGTCAGACTCCAATAACTTCACTAACCGAACGAATCTAAATCAATTCCCAGCAGGAAATAAAAGTTTTTGTTGTAACTGTCGTCAGTGATTTTCGTATCTAACACTAGATTTTTATATTATTTCCTGAATCTGGGCGATTGTTTAAATGAGTAGCGGCGAATCCTACTGACTGCATATACAACACAGGCCACCAGAAAAGGGGAGCGTGTGTCGGTGTCAGGCCACAGTATAGAGCATATGGCGTGAGCTCCACGGCGGAGGCACCGCCTGTGTCTGCATCCTAAACGATGGAAAGCTGATCTGTACGTTTTATCTTGGCGTGTCCACTGGCCCAGAGGAGGCCCATCGTGAGTTAGCAGCTACAGGTTATGTTCCCACGTTCTGGGAACTTGAGGCCCACAACGGTGAAAAGGTAAGATTGGAGTGGGACGAAAGACCATTGGATCTTATCTGCTTAACAGCACGGATCCCTGAGATGACAGACTGCTGCGAAGCTAACTGAAATTTTGTTGACTCTGCTAAGAAACTTGCGTGCACTGACATAGGATAATGCAAATAATTTCTGGAATGGAAGAACAGAACTCGCATGTGTCTACATGGAGAAGGCCTGATTGGCTGAACGTGATATAGGAGAGATGGTGAGAGTCAAAAGTTGCCCGTCGCTCAGCTCCAGCACAATGAACCTATGACTGGTTTATTATGTTAATCTAAATAGGGAATGGAGATTTCTACGCTGTTACGATGAATGTGACTGGCTGGTACTCAAATAGCAACAGTAATTGATTATCCGAAACCACGCACACTCCGAAAAGTAAATAAAATTTCTGATTCTTATTGGGATCGTTCTGTAGAGCAAACTTCGATCAGAGACTCGCCAGTGGACCCATCAGTGGAGAGAGGCACATAGAGTTTCGGGCAGCCTTCAGTAGAGGTCAGATGACATAGTGTGCTGCAGCCACTACGGCAGCCGCCCGCGGCCACAGGTAACGCTAAGTATAGTGAGCGACAGCGGCGTCCACTACCCGAGTTGCAGGGTGTACGTAAAGATTTCCGGCTGACATTACGACTTCCACCGTTCAGAAGAGTTAACTGGCAATCTCGAACACAACACGTACTCAGTCAAGACAATGGGTCTGTACTTCTTTCATATATGTTTAATATTCGGGAAGCACTGTGGGACTTCTGCGAACTTGGTTCTTTCCCCTAAACTAATGAACCAATCTTTGCCAAGGGTATTTTAATTACAGTATAAAGTAAGTTAACACTTAATGAACGTAATAGTTTTCTTTTCGTGTGCGCTTATGTTTAACATGACGTTTGTAGCGAAGTGTAATATCTACAGCTCCATAGTGACCATTGCTTCATTCAGTAGTACCATAAACCCCCTATTTATCGTCTTATAATGCCGTTATGACCAAAATTTGTTGAACAAATTCAATTTATTAATTTCTGCGCTGCCCAATGACCTTAAACTGAACTCGTGTGATCCTATAGGAAACGATTTGTTTATCGGTAAGGTCACCCGGTACAGATACTTCTGACATCCACAGAGATATGTCGATGGCTTCATCGTAACCTCACAAAGGGAGCTTCCTAACGAAAAAGTAATTTATTTTTACATTATTATGCAGAATCTTGTGCGAGAAAAAGCATTACTTTCAATTAAAAGTCACCGACTTTTATTTCACACAAGCAGTCTGGCTAAGTTATGTAGTTGCAAACTCACGCTTATCTCATCACGTGAAGAATTGTTGATGGGATTGTAATAAACCAGAAAAGACTGCACTGATGCTGTTCATGCGTCAGGTCTGTTATAAGAAACTTAAGGTGTTCCCGGTATGCCATTTGTGTCAGTCACAGAGGATTTCATTAATACAGTTGGAATGTATTCGAAGTCTGATTAACTTCGACTAATTCTGACCAAGTTTTCTGCTATGTTAAGGAAGTCACTACACTTCTACCGTGTACGTTAGATGAGTCACTACTTCCTTGTAGGCATAATTCGCCGAATTGTTGTAATTGATTCCGAGTGCTTTATTGGTTCCCTACTGTCCATAAGTGCCACTGATGGTATATGGGGCGTCATTGATATTTATGTTTCGTACCAGTGTATCCTGCTCAAGTGTTCAGCACAGCTAACAGTCTGGGCTAATATCACTTATACCTGTATCTTTACATACATGGCAGATTTCTCTTTGATGTGGTATGTCCTGGCATAAGTATTTGTGATCAGGTTGGGACTGGCTGGGCGACCGTATGATACTGCGATTTATAGTTACCGTGCAGCTAACTTTCTCTTTCCTTGCTAACAAATAGCTAAAGACGCAATCAAATTGGAGCTAGAGGTACTTAAGCTCACCCTTTGCTGAGCCAACCAATCGAGCAGTTCAGCTCTCCAGTCTGATACATAGGCGATATTTCATGTCGCTGTAAGAGACAAGCTGAACGAAAATGGTATTTCCACAAGAAACTTTAAGCAGGTGATGGGTCGAGTTGCTTAAGGCTCACTACGCGAAATCAGTATGTGCTCAGTTAAATTCACGTCGGCCAAGCTAATTCCGGTTCTCCGTGTTTTCATAAATCATATACAACGGCTATCGGCATACTTGCGTTTAGAATGAGTCAAACGTTTTCATTCCCCGTCATTCCACACTTCGAACTACATCTATAATGAATTCGTCGATAATGGATGCCGTTCGCTAGTCTTACACCATTACCCCAAATCTGCGATACTGATGGATGGATGTGTCTCCGACTGGCAGTAGTCACTGGGCAGTTGTGACTCGCACAGCTGAAGGTCTATAATTTGTGCACATGAAGCTGTTTGAAGCTGCAGTGTTTCACACAAGTGTTATAATACAAACTCGTGGATATTTTGCATCGGTCGTTACTGTCCCACAACAATACCTATCCGTATGACCCAAGATTTACATCATTATCTTGTAACCAATCTGTCATTTGATTGTAATAAAGTGAATCTCTTAAACTGTCCTTCCTGAATTTGTAGTCGAGGGGACATATCTGGAGCGTCAGAAATTCTCGATAGACATGACCTGGCAGAGTGGCTGATTCTGCAGTGCGTGCAGTTTAAGAAGTAGATGTTGTTTCGTAGCTCTCTACCTGTCAACCCGTCTCTCCCTGCTTGCTCTTCATGGCAGTAATGAAGCTGACTTACCCCAGCAGGGCCCTCCTGCGGCGCAGCGACCAGTTTATTCTCACGTCTCTTGCGGCGACGGCGACGCTGCTCGGTGTGTCTGCGCTCGCGGTCATCAGACGGTGGTATTTCTTCAGCTGCCTTCCTCTTCTTGACACGGCCAACAGCATGGCCCTGTAGATGGTTTGATTTTACTATCGCTTATTCGGCTAGGATGCCGTATGTCTAACAGAAGAAAACTTTAGACGACTGACTTAGCTTTGTTAAACAGATGGTATATTAAGTAAGCAGACCATAATTGTATCCAATAACAAATGTGAAATGTGATGCTATAGGCGTTTGTCAAAAAATAATATATCAAATAGAGATAGGGAAGTGAGAGGCACACGAATGAAAATGGTACAGAATGTTTTAATGGGGCACACTTAACAAAATAAAGCTTGGTTGACACTAATAATGATAAGGCATCTAGGAATAATGAACCCAGCACCTGAAAGGGGAAGAATGTGAAGGTGTGCAAAGTGTATAAACACCAGATTGTTGTTCGTGCACTGTGTTGTACACAACATATGAAGAAAGCTGAGAAAAGTCAATAGATATGTGACTCGAATAACATAGACATTGTCTGTGATCCGTTTTGTATATAACGTTTGTAATGCATCTTTGTTCACTAATTGCGACGGTAGAGCAGAAGGATACGTACAGCAAGAACATAGTAAAATACGCAGGCAATTGTAAACAATAAAATTTGCTAATGAGAACCTTCATTTATATTTATAACACTCCTTTTTACCACCTTAATTTCACTCACTTAATCCTCTGATAGTCACGTGAATATACGTCTAAAGCTCTATGACGCCGCCTCGTCTACCACGAATCCACATTCTGGAAGACTACACAAAGAGATTACAACAATATAGTTACCTTTTGTTTAAGAGCCCTACACACTATACAACTCTGTTTTATAAGTTCGAGTGGTTTGGTCTGGTTACTTATATTCTTGTTAAGTATTCTTCATGTTTCATAACCTTATTCTGCATGTTGCATTGATGGGAGCCACAAGTACTGGAACTGTAAACCATATTACGTCGCATTGGTATCGTGTATATTTCTCCTGCAACTACTGAGTAGAACTGAAGTCGGATTTGTGCCTATTATTACCGACAGCATATGCCCACTGCAGTTCATAGCAGAACTTAGTCTCATGAACAGGTACTGAAACTGACACTCCGTATGATCGTACATCGTGTACTGGACACTTGAGGTAGCATGTCGAATGCACATGGGAAACCATGTAAGACTGAATTGACTGTTAACATGTGTTTTTAGCTTGTAATTTCACAACGGAAGTTTACTTTCTACAGCAATATCTTTCCGTTGTATGTTACATTTATTTTAGGATATTGTAACCACTGCTATTTTGTATTAATGGATTACAACAAATTGCGTTCCTTACTTAGTCCCACGTGTGAAAATGAGAGAGCTGTCTGGGAGAGTGACTGATGCATACTCGGTAGTAGTGATGTTTGCTCACCTCTGCACGGTCTTCCTTCCGAGTATCGTCCTTATCCTCTTCTTTCTTGATGCGAGGGGCAGGTCCTGGAGTCGGTTGACAGGGAAAGATGTCGAAGATGGACGGATATTCTGGCTCCCTTCTCTCTCTGAAGCGTCCGTACTCCATAAACTGTGGGTGTTTTGTTTTTGCTATTACTGACTCAAGTAGTATTGCCTATAACCAACACATAGCAATACTCTAGAAATTCGACTTACCGCACTTGAATCGATTTTCTATCACATAGGCAGTTCGTAAGTCTAAAGCCCGAAGAATGTGTTACATAGTGTTACAGGGAGCGGTTATACATTAAGAAATCAAATAAATTAGAGAAATGAGAGCTACAAGAGTGAAAAGGTGTCGTAAACCTTTAATGGAACATGCTCTACAGGATT
Organism: Schistocerca serialis cubense; assembly: GCF_023864345.2. NCBI lineage: Eukaryota > Metazoa > Arthropoda > Insecta > Orthoptera > Acrididae > Schistocerca > Schistocerca serialis. The sequence continues at coordinate 237,758,068 of NC_064645.1, read as the reverse complement.
GGACAAAGGTTAATGGGAATGCTGCTAAGAAATCCTAAACTAGTTAACTTCCACTTATTAATAATACACCCATTATTTTATTTATACGAATTTATTTAATTGTTAGTATTTGTCGTGTTATAAGACAAATATTTCGACTATAAAATACTATGCTCCTCGTTTAAATGTATGTTCATTAGGTATGAAAATATAGTTGCTTCGTAAAAACGTAATATTATCTTAAAGTGAGATTTGAACCTCTTAATGGGAAGTGATCGTGGATGTCTGAGGGAAGAGAAATTTGGACAGTGAACCACCAACAACAAAGGTGAGCGTCTCCTTGAGTGTTCAGATGAACATGACATGATAGAACAATCATAATCTGTGAGGTGCATAAAATATAGAAGTGCACCTGGAAATTCAGTGTGACAATAACAGCCACCTCATCGATTTTATGTTAAGGTTGAATGCTAAAGACATCAAATAAAGTCTAACAACAGTTCTCCAGAATTAGACGCAGACTCCAAAAATGAGTGTATGTTTGTAAGGTCTAATTTAAGATTTAATATAAACCAGGAAACTAAAACAAATAGTGGGAATATTAAAAAAAAACTGGGAAGTTAAAAGAACAGATGTTGCTACTAGAGTAAGCATTGTTACTAATTTCAGTAATGCTTTAACATCACTGTGCCGTTTTTTAAACGTCTTGCAGTTGCTCACCATGTTCAGATCCATTATTCCAGCATCAAGGTCTTTCTTCCACTCTTTTCTACTTGTGTAGCGCTCCACATAAGGTGACTCTTTCTTCGTTTTCTTGGTTTTCTTCCTGCAGGGAAGACACGAACAGCACAAGATGCTCCGTAGCACCTGAGAAGCCAAAACAAAATCACTATACGCGTAAACCAGTGCCTACACATTAAGACAACGGTAACGCCGCCTCAAACGTGGACTACATAGCAATCAGAAAGTAGAGATTTATTGTGGCCTATCTCCGACAAGGGCTTGACCCTTGCCTCAGTTTTTTGGAATAATCTCTTGAAACAGTAAAATTTTTTCCAAACGTTGAGAAAAAATGAATTATAAACTTCCAGCAATGATTCACGTTCAATGCGACTGTGGTGAAGTGCAATATCGAACAGTGAGGGTATGCAGATGTTTTCGAATTAGTTTTATGCTACATCAAATGAGGAGATGTGAGACACAATGGGGGCTCACACAGTATCCCCCTGCTTCATTTATCCCAGGCGAACTGGAATTCCATATCACCAAGCCGTAGCACAGTGTAAGTGTTCAGGACGTCCACGACGAATGGCAGTTGCAGTTAACTCAGAGATAATATCTGGAGTATCATATTAACAACTGAGGTATATTTCCTTACCAGAGCAGAGTTATTTCAGCGCTCACACCTATATTTAGGGATATTCGTGTACAAGAGACCCAGGACAGAGCTCACCTAATGTAATGGAAGACGTAGTCCTCAACTACGGCTGTTCTATACTGGAGTCTCTTTCCCACTATAGTGGCTCACGTAATGCTTGCCACCAAAAGTGAATATTTGTGCTCGGTCGATATTGCATCAGAAATCAGGATCAGGTAATTTTTCCTGTTACTTGGACGATGGCGCGACAACAAGAGACGTGGAATTCTTTCCTAAATGTTACTGGAATATCAATAACGCAAACTGGCACTCTTTCGAAAAGCGAGAAACGGTTGCTGAAGTAACTTTACCAGAGACCGGCTCAGTGTAAACATTTAACTACACATTCTGCGTAGTATTAAATGCGACAGACTTCTAGTATTAAAAGCGACATTTCACTTAGTTACATGTTACGAACTCCGTGGTGTGATGGAATACGGAATACTCACCCGAGACTGCCGAACGTCGACTAGAATGTAAGAAGGGTAACATCTTCTCATCTGGGGAAGATTACCCGTGAAACTGCTAGGTGAATGCTCGAACTAAAATGTTTTGAAAATTGTGAAAACCTTTTAACTGGATAAATTCCCCCCAGCAGTCATCGCATTGATCATATCCTAAGATATCAGGCTCGCGGAAGTCCTCTACGAATTCAGTCTTTGGAATGGATTATGTTCACTGTCCCATGCTCTCTCTCGTGACAAAGCGTCCCTTCAAAACTTTTCTACGAACCTTATCGATATCTGAATTAGAGCTCACTACCTCCCTGAACTTTTCAAATAATGCTTCCAGTTCTATAATCTAAAGCGGTGCCTGGAATTCCAACTTCCTACATACCCATCCCGTTGTCGCCTTGTCAGCGTTTACTAAAAGAGCTCTTGGAAGACTTATTTTGTTTTGTGTTCAAATCTTTCCCAAGGACAGTACCACATGTGTAAGAATAAAAAAAATTGCTAGTACAAACTCAAGAGGACTCCCTAAATCCTCATATCAGAGCACTATTCTGTTTTTAATATACACACGAGATATGAAAAACATCATTACACCAGAGGTTAAATCTCTCCAGTATGCAAATGATTTATGGCTTTTTCTTCTACACTTAAAGACCAAATCACCGTATGAATGACAACGATCTAATAGTGTGACTAAGAAATTTTCTGTAGTTCTCTTCGGCCCACTATGTAACCACGAAAAGAAACAGAATTAACGCAATGAGACCTGCAGCTGGAACTTGACGGTGTGCACACTGTAACATTGTCTTCGTCCGCTGCATCATAGATTAGAATGATCGTTGTACCATACCGTTGCGAAAGGCGCAGTTCATCAGTCAGACTTAGTACAATTCGGATGCAGGCTTGTGGGCCTTGGAGCAATGCGACCAACTTACAAGAATGTCTTACTAGGAGAAGTTGTTGAAACTCCTCTGCTTGTTCGATGTCAGTACTTGGAGAGATATTTTAAAGCCTAGTAGGGCAGCAGCCCAATACAGATTAACATGCAGCTGCGACAAATGAGGGTGCCTTCCGCACACAAGGTCTACATCGGAAGTGAGGAGTGTTTGCCCTCTGTTAGTGAAAGCATTAATCTCAGTGCACAGTATCTACAGTTGGGTTCAGACAGATACATCCATAGAAATACATTCCGGTATCAGATGTAAAATCTCGGTATTCACTATTTACAGTACCATGAAACATTGCCTTGGCACGATGAGTTCAAGTTTAATTGCCTACTTTAAATTTTACTGACGCACTTTGTTCGCTTTTATATTTATTGCTTTCAATTTCAAGAGACTTCGGCAGTAAGATCCGTATTACTTCTGCCGCAGCGGAAGTATTCCAAAGAACTTAGTCTGCCACCACGATGTCCAATTTTTACTGCAGAAGCGGCAGTGATTCGAGATGCTCTGCCATTAGGTATTTATTTAAGGCTCCAGAACCTGCTGTAGTCAAGGACTCAAAAAGCATGTTCCAATCTATTCAAACAAAAGTGCAACAGTAAGATGAATATTCAGGTATTTGAAATTTTACGATAAGCATTCAGAAATAACTAAACAAGTATGAGAATTTTATTCCAATGGGCCATAGATCATATATGATTGGGTTATAATACTTAGTCGTAAAGCTGGCGAAGAATTCCAATGGCTCTGGATGTGTGATGAACGTCGTTCTACCATCCTCAGATTCCCAGTTGTGGGTGCGGAAGCTGGCCATAAATTCAATGCGACACTACGACCAAGCCAGTAATTAGAAAGTTCTACTGTCTTCGAGAATTTCAGACGAGCAGGAAGCTGAAAACTATCTTGGTACTTATTCATATGAACCGTAGTTCATCGTACCCACTTACATTTGGTAGATATCAGGCGTAACCTTTGTGCGACTGTCGGAACACACAAGAAGAAAGGAGACTTGTAAACACATCAAAACTCTTTACTGCAAAACCTTGCGAAACTGATGCCTTCCATTCCAACAAGTGCTCATGTTTCTTTATATCATAGGGGTCCTCAAATATCCTCCTCACTCTTTATGATACGTTTACGCTACATACAAATTTTATATTTGTCTAGCTCAGAAAAGTAAGGAAATTCGCTGTCCTCAATTGTAGCTTGTAATTCACACCACGTGCTTTCTGTTCACCACATGCTTTCGTTTCTGCAAGCTCCCAGTAGGTTTCAGCACTTCACCGAAGAAACATGTTTATCGCAGTGTTAGCATGATTTTGAGATAAAGAGTTACTTACTGTTTGAATTTTGTATTTTTGAACTAGATTGACAGTAAAATGTGCTTTAGAATATCAGTATACCCTGCGCTCTAGAGAGAGAGAGATCATTTATTTCCTCAAAACAACACAGCGACGCTTTTTATAGGTGTAGCGCTAAGTCTCCTTTAGGCACGTTCACAGCAGAGAATACTAGACGTAGAAGAGAGCGAAGAAGAGAAGGCGCAATATGTTGACAAAGATTACGCATTTCTAACGCACAACGCACTAGAACGCCAAAGCCTATTCCTACGGAACAGTTACGATGTTTCATACGGTGCATCTACCTGAGACGTTGAATAAAACTTGTAAAAGTTGATTCTGATTGAGTTGCCTGGTTTTATGGATATCTGTCTGACGTAAGGCATAGAGATTTGGCCTTTAAGCGTAGAAGAAAAAGGCATAAAGCATCGGTATACTGCAGAGTTTTAACCTCTGGTGTAATGATGTCATTCATATCACATTAGTGTAGTTCACTAAATGCAAAATACGTTTTCGTTTCAGAGAAAGCGAAAGAAGGAACTTTTTTTCAGTTACATAACAAGTAGGGTCAACGCCCTTGCCGCTGTGATAACACTGGTTCCCGTCAGATCACCGAAGTTAAGAGCTGTCGGGCTGGGCTAGCCCTTGGATGGGCGACCATGAGGTCTGCCGATCGCTGTTGGCAAGCAGGGTTCACTCAGCCCCTGTGAGGCAAACTGAAGAGCTACTTGTTTGAGAAGTAGCGGCTCCGGTCTTGTAAACTGACATATGGCCGGGAGAGCGGTGTGCTGACCACATGCCCCTCCTCATCCGCATCCAGCGACGCCTGCGGGTTGAGGATGATACGGCGGCCGGTCGGTACCGTTGGGCCTTCATGGCCTGTTGGGACGGAGACAGAGAGAGAGAGAGAGAGATAGCAATTAGAAGAAAGCGTATAAAGGAGCTTATATATAGGGACTTGGAAAAGTAAGTGACACATACCGGCCCATGCTTGTGCAACAAGTGTGACGCGTTGTCAGAAGACAGTACATGTGCTGGGTGTCCTGCAGACACAGTTCTTCAGAGATACGGATAAGAAGCGAGAGTGAAATCGCGCGACAACTGGACACTAACTCCAAGTTTGACGTGGGCATAACGTCTGACACACAGATTAACCGTGAATGCTGACGCTGTATGGACCACATTTAATACCGCGTTCAGGAAAAGTGAAATTTTGCCAATGGTTTGATCAAAGCCGGACAGATGAAGGTCATGCTGATCACTAAGGGAGGCCATCGACTTGTTCGTCTACCACAGACGACAATGTGAAGGTATCCAGGAACAGATTCACACAAATTACAGATTTTACGACGTTGAAGACATTTACACAGCTGTCCTACAATGGCGGATTTCTATAGTCGAGGAAGTAAGCGACTGTTAAAACGTTTCGAGTCTTGTTTACAGAGATTTGATAACTATGGTGCAAAACATTGTCGTGTATCTGTGACCGTTTGAAGTTTAATGTAGCAATCAATATAATTCACTCGGCGTGACATAACAACGTGCAACTTACTTTCTGACGGCGCTGGAGTGTAAAATTTTTTTATAGTATTTTATGACATAATTATTAATTAACATTTTGCGATACTTACGTAAATATGTTTATGTATTTCAGTTGTCAGATTACAAATAATGTCTCCAAAGATAAACCGTGAAACAAAGTTTTTATTAGGATAAAAAACAAATTTGATGCATTATGTAGCATATATGAATCTGAATCCCCTAATACTCTTATGATTCACAAGAATTTTTTAAAATTTGGTAGCTCAGTTTTATTCAGTCCCAGAACATTTCATTGACAACCAATAAAAAGTTTTCATTCGCGAAACCCAAGCTCAGAACCGAGGAGGATATATAAAGTTCCTGTTTGAAATTTATGCTTTCCCAGAATAATGAGTATCGAAAGTCTCCTCAGAGACCTGTATATTACGAAGACCTGCAACCTTGGCATCAAGTTTCAACAGAACTCAGCATCAGCGTCCTGATAAAGATGGAGAACAGCTGGATCGCCGAAATATGGAATGAAGTTGATTTTATAATGCGGCAGCCAACCTGAGGTGTCATTCGAGAAAGCCGTTATTTGGTTTACAGGAAATAATAGTGTCTTTATATGAAATATGGATTGTTATTTGTAAGTGAATACTCTTGTTAATCTCTGTGTGTACGCCTTTCATTCTCTCTTTAATACTACTTCGTGTTTTCGGACTACATTTGATAAGCGATAATATAGCAATAATAACAATAATAAGACAGCAACAAAATAAAGAGTCTGTCTGTGTCCCCCCCCCCTCCTCCCAGCTTATTAAAGCTGATTTGGGAGCTGAATATGGGAGGACTAACAGGAATGTCGTTAGATAAACGACCCCAAGAGGGAAAGGAAACCGGTGCGTCAAATATATCTAATGCCTAGCAGTGCCTACAGCCCACATCTGATGTCTTAATGAGATACAATGTATTCTTTGAGTTATGGACGAGAAAGAGGAGTAGGCCGTGTTGGCGAAGTGGTTAAAGCGTTTGAGTTTCATACATCTTGAGCTGCTGAGTACCTCATTCAACGTTCTCACTTGAATTTTGTTCATTTTCTCAGTCCACCTCAAGCAGGTGCCGGAATGGTTCACCTGAAAAGGTTATGATCCATTTAATGGTACACTTTTGTCCGATCTGAACGATGTAGTCCATCACAAAGTAGGATGAAGTTTGAGCGCGGCTCTACAAATAACTTTAATCAGATGGCAACTTTTTGGATCCTTAATCGATAGCTTGGATACAGAGTAATCAAGTCTGCATCATCATAATTCCTTCCTTCAGCCTACTAAAATCATTCACTGTTTTATTTAGAGTTGAAGAGTGAAGAATACACGAATGCCTTATAGGGTAAAACGGCCAAGGTTTAACATTCATATCCATCCACGCTTCCTGAGTTGATGTTGTCTCCCTCAGGTACTAGACGTACCCTAGTAGCAATAACCCTAATCAGTTTCTTTTAATGAATAATTCAATGATGAATACATCGTGATCAAACATTTGAGATTCGAAAAATAACTTCTAGTTGCGTTTGCTGTGTGTCCTCATCCGTGTTACACCAGTGCTCAATTTGCTCCCGTCGCAGAATGAGGAAATTCTGTGGGCTCTCAGCTCTTTTTGTGTACTCGCATATCTTGCAATTTATATGCACATCACACTTAAGCACGTTTACATAATTATATTTCAGTCACGCCTTTCATGTTGTTCGTAAATCAGTGTATTCAAATTAGAACACTGAAGATCGTGGACTCGGCAACACGCAAATAAAAGTGAGAAAATCTAAATTGTGTCGTTATTTCTCATACTTACACCCAAACCTCCAGATATCAGACACTCATATCGGTACCAAACGTTGTTTGTCAATAGAGTATCAACCAAAACACCGATTTAGTTCGTGCTGGGTGTTGTAGTCCAGTGGAACGTGCATAAACGATAATTTAAAAGTAACACCTGCACAATGGGCTATAGGAGAAGAGTATCGGTGATGGAAGATCACAGAGAGCTCTGGTAGGTGAGTGGGTAAGGCTTTAGCTCGTCGTCTTAAACGTTCCGAATTCGATGCCCACTGATGGCGATTGTTTTTAAAACAGTTTACTTGTGAAATTGTTATGAGGGAGAACATGTTTCTGACATGTAAAAGGACGCTTCGGAGTTGGTAGCAATGTTGTTTCTGCTGTTTGCTTTCGCTTCGTTGATAGAAAGTAGCAAACCTGTAACGCACATTTGTATAGATAACAAAACATCTGTTTATGCAAATTTACTCTGTAGGTTTGTTACTATCAACTAATGAAGCCAAGGCAGACTGCCAAAACAACATTGCTACAAACTCCGAAAAGACCTTTTACATGTCAGGAATATGTTCTCCCAATTAACCATGTAACTGTTTCACGTATAAAAAAAATTGTTATCAGTGGTGTTCCAAACTGGGACTTAAGTTTCGACGATCTCAAGCACTACCAACTTACTTTTTTTCATTTTTTTGCTTTTTTTACGCATCTTCCCCGCTGCTAAAGGGAGGGGTGGGGTCAAAGTGAGCGGGGGCGCAACTCGAGGCCTGGTCACCATATCCTATTCCCACACCCCACGAACGAAGGAAAGTGTAGGGAATGTGGAGTAGAGGGGCAATGAACATAAGTTTATTTATTTTCCTTTCCTTTAGCTTTTATTTTTATATATATTTTTTTTCACATTAAACCACCGAGAATAACAAGTTGATACATTACCGACACACAACGTTTGGTACTGATCTGAGAGTTTGACATCTGGAGGTTTGTGTGTTGGTGATAAAATGCTATGAAAAGGAGGAGGATCATGACATAGAGCCGACGACGATGTATTTCGGCCACACATGTTCCAAAGTTTTGACTTCCATCGCCAAAAAAAAAAAAAAAAAACCTATGTGACATATTTACTGAACCTGTAAACCACTATAACACGTTCAGAAATACTTCACGTTAATGATAAGCAAAAGCGAGAACAACAATCAGTATGTGCGTTCTTACTACGGAATATTTCACTTCTATCTCCCACTACGTATGGTTGTAAGTAGTGGAAAACAAAGTTTTGATACAGTCAGGCAATAGTTATAAAGATACAATATCTGTGTTTTTATCTACTTATTCCTAGCATTCTTCTCGCATACATCTGACAACGTATTTGAATCTCTTCCACCTTCTTTTGGACTGAAAACAATCACTTACGGTAATAAGACAAGTTGGTTCGTATATCCAGAGAAAACTGTTAATTTAATTTGGATGCTCGTTTTGCTATTGCAGTTTTACATTTACGTTGCAACTTGTTGTTGTTGTGGTCTTCAGTCCTGAGACTGGTTTGATGCAGATCTCCATGCTACTCTATCCTGTGCAAGCTTTTCCATCTCCCAGTACCTACTGCAGCCTACATCTTTCTGAATCTGCTTAGTGTATTCATCTCTTGGTCTCCCCCTACGATTTTTACCCTCCATGCTGCCCTCCAGTACTAAATTGGTGATCCCTTGATGCCTCAGAACATGTCCTACCAACCGGTCCCTTCTTCTAGTCAAGTTGTGCCACAAACTCCTCTCCTCCCCAATTCTATTCAATACCTCCTCGTTAGTTATGTGATCTACCCATCTAACCTTCAGCATTCTTTTGTAGCACCACATTTCGAAAGCTTCTATAAACTATTTTTCGTCCATGTTTCACTTCCATACATGGCTATATTCCATACAAATACTTTCAGAAATGACTTCCAGACACTTAAATCAATACTCGATGTTAACAAATTTATTTTCTTCAGAAACGCTTTCCTTGCCATTGCCAGTCTACATTTGATATCCTCTCTGCTTCGACCATCGTCAGTTATTTTGCTCCCCAAATAGCAAAACTCCTTTACTACTTTAAGTGTCGCATTTCCTAATCTAATTCCCTCAGCATCACACGACTTAATTCGACTACATTCCATTACCCTCGTTTAGCTTTTGGTGATGTTCATCTTATACCCTCCTTTCAAGACACTGTTGATTTCGTTCAATTGATCTTCCAAGTCCTTTGCTGTCTCTGACAGAATTACAATGTCATTGGCGAACCTCAAAGTTTTTACTTCTCTGCCATGGATTTTAATGCCTAGTCCGAACTTTTCTTTTGTTTCCTTTACTGCTTGCTCAATATACAGATTGAATAGCATCGGGGAGAGGCTGCAGCCCTGTCTCACTCCCTTCCCAACCACTGCTTCCCTTTCATGTCCCTCGACTCTTATAACTGCCATCTGCTTTCTGTACAAATTGTAAATAACCTTTCGCTCCTTGTAATTTACCCCTGCCACCTTCAGATTTTGGAAGAGAGTATTCCAGTCAACATTGTCAAAAGCTTTCTCTATGTCTACAAATGCCAGAAACGTAGGTTTTCCTTTCCTTAATCTTTCTTCTAAGATAAATCGTAGGGTCAGTACTGCTTCACGTGTTCCAACATTTCTACGGGATCCAAACTGATCTTCCCCGAGGTCAGCTTCTACCAGTTTTTCCATTCGTCTGTAAAGAATTCGTGTTAGTGTTTTGTAGCTGTGAGTTATTAAACTGATAGTTCGGTAATTTTCACATCTGTCAACACCTGCTTTCTTTGGGATAAAATTATTATATTCTTCTTGAAGTCTGAGGGTATTTCGCCTGTCTCATACATCTTGCTCACCAGATGGTAGAGTTTTGTCAGGACTGGCTCTCCCAAGGCTGTCAGTAGTTCTAATGGAATGCTGTCTGCTCCCAGGGCCTTGTTTTGACTTAGGTCTTTCAGTGCTCTGTCAAACTCTTCACGCAGTATCATATCTCCCATTTCATCTTCGTCTACATCCTCTTCCATTTCCATAATATTGTCCTCAAGAAGATCGCCCCTGTATAGACCCTCTATATACTCCTTGCACCTTTCTGCTTTCCGTTCTTTGCTGGGATTCCATCTTAGCTCTTGATATTCATACAAATGGTTCTCTTTTCTCCAAAGGTCTCTTTAATTTTCCTGTAGGCAGTATCTATCTTACCCCTCGTGAGATAAGCCTCTACATTCTTACATTTGTCCTCTAGCCGTCCCTGCTTAGCCATTTTGCACTTCCTGTCGATCTCATTTTTGAGACGTTTGTATTCCTTTTTGCGTGCTTCATTTACTGCATTTTTGTATTTTCTCCTTTCATCAGTTAAATTCAGTATCTCTTCCGTTATCCAAGGATTTCTACTAGCCCTCGTCCTTTTACCTACTTGACCCTCTGCTGCCTTCACTATTTCATCCCTGAAAGCCACCCATTCTTCTCCTACTGTATTTCTTTCCCCCATTCCTGTCAATTGTTCCCTTATGTTCTCCCTGAAACTCTGTACAACCTCTGGTTCTTTCAGTTTACCCATGTCCCATCTCCTTAAATTCCCACCTTTTTGCAGTATCTTCAGTTTTAATCTACAGTTCATAACCAATAGATTGTGGCCAGAGTCCACATCTGCCCCTGGAAATGTCTTACAATTTAAAACCTGGTTCCTAAATCTCTGTCTTACCATTATATAATCTATCTGAATCCTTCTAGCATCTCCAGGGTTGAATCCTTCTAGTATCTCCAGGGTTCTTCCATGTATACAACCTTCTTTCATAATTCCTCAACCAAGTATTTGCTATGATTAATGTTGTGGACTGGCAAGACAGCCAATCCACTATGACAGGAAGACGAAAGGCACGCGTTTAAGCTCACGCAGGCTGGCGTTAGGTGTGGAACAGGGCAAGGAATTTATAGTAGCAAAAATAGTACGTAGCTGCTGGAATGCTTAACTTTAATCCATAATTGGTGAACATCGGTCTGATGGTACATGCATCACAAGATAAATAGCAAATGATAATGGCGCCTTGCTAGGTCGTAGCAAATGACGTAGCTGAAGGCTATGCTAACTATCGTCTCGGCAATTGAGAGCGTAATTTGTCAGTGAACCATCGCTAGCAAAGTCGGCTGTCCAACTGGGGCGAGTGCTAGGAAGTCCCTCTAGACCTGCCGTGTGGCGGCGCTCGGTCTGCAATCACTGACAATGGCGACACGCGGGTCCGACGTATACTACCGGACCGCGGCCGATTTAAAGTCTACCACCCAGCAAGTGTGGTGTCTGGCGGTAACACCACAATTAAGTTATGCTCTGTGCAAAATTGTACCAGGTGGCTTCCTCTTTCATTTCTTAGCCCTAATCCATATTCTCCTACTACGTTTCCTTCGCTTCCTTTTCCTACTGTTGAATTCCAGTGCACTCATGTCTATTAAACTTTCGTCTCCCTTCACTACCTGAATAATTTCTTTTATCTCAACATACATTTCATCAATTTCTTAATCATCTGTAGAGCTAGTTGGCATATAAACTTTTGGTGTCACCGCCAGACACCACACTTGCTAGGTGGTAGCCTTTAAATCGGTCACGGTCCGGTAGTATACGTCGGACCCGCGTGTCGCCACTATCAGTGATTGCAGACCGAGCGCCGCCACACGGCAGGTCTAGAGAGACTTCTTAGCACTCGCCCCAGTTGTACAACCGACTTTGCTAGCGATGGTTCACTGACAAAATACGCTCTTATTTGCCGAGACAATAGTTTAGCATAGCCTTCAGCTACGTCATTTGCTACGACCTAGCAAGGCGCCATATTCAGTTACTATTGATATTGTGAATCATGTACCGTCGAGAGCGACCTTAATCATTAATGGATTAAAGTTATGTATTCCACCAGCTACGTCCGTTTTTCTAAATTCTAATTTCCTTGTCCTGTTCCAGACCTCACGCCAGCCTGCGTGAGCTAAAATGCGTGCATTTTGGCCTCCTCTAGTAACACGGTGTTGGCTCTCCTACCAACCTCAACATTGGCGAGGAGGCAAAACCGCGTTCTTATATATACTGCCCTGATTTACTTGTGTAATGGCTTCGCCACAATCTCCAGATGTACTGTCCGAATTTATCACTTACAGAATCAGCAGACGCAGGCATTACTGGATGCCCTTGGACATCTTGTCCAGGGTCAACGTGCAATGCAAAACGATGCGGCAGCCGCCGCTCCACCGCTAACGCAGCCACAACACGCTGTTGCACCAACTTTTTGACCTTTTGATGCTGCACTGGAAAGCTGGACGGAGTGGTCACGCCAATTTGGATTCCATCTCGCCGCCTATAGATTTCAAGGTAATGAGCGGCAGCCTTTTTTGTTGTCATCAGTCGGGGTGAACATGTACTATGTGATAGTCAAATTATTTCCCCAACGCGCTGTAGCAACTCTGTCCTAAGAAGAAATTTTGTCTGCATTAGATGCATATTTCAAAGAATCAGTCAATGTAGTTGCGAAACGGTATACCTTCTTTTGTTCAAAACATATGGCAGGTCAGACTAATCGAGAGTGGGTTGCAACCTTGAAAGGCCTTACTAGGGATTGTGGTTTTGAGTGTCAATGTGGACTCCCTTATTCAGACACTATGGTACGTGATGCAATTGCACAGAACGTTTCTGATGTTCGTATAAGGGAACAGATTTTGAAACTAGTCAATCCCTCCCTTCAACAAGTACTGGACATATTGGATCGGCAGGAAACACTTGACTTTGCTCAGGAATCATTTGAAACTTCACCACCCAGGTGTCAGGTTAACTGTCCCGCCGGACGAGCTGCACGGAGCAGTAAACAGCCCTCGCGCCCAGCCGCGCTGCTGCCACCAGGATCTCAGCCACGTGTGCCGCGCAGGCAAGCAAATACAGTGCTAAAATCATGCCCGCAGTGCGCTACTAGACATTCGCGTGAGAATTGCCCATCACGCCAAGCTATTTGCATTTACTGTAATAAAAAAGGACATGTTCAGAGTGTTTACCAGAAAAAGCTCAGGTCGGAAGCTCAAAATCATTCTAGGCCCTTTGCTTCACGCCGGAATCAAAATCGAACCAAGGATGCTCAAGCTCGCGAAACTTCACCCATGGAAATTCATGTAGTTCATTCCACTCCGCCGAGTGCCACTCTCTCTAACAGTGACTGTGTTCGTCCCACAAATAGTGTGCGTCGACATCGCCAGAAATCCCGTCAAGTCTCAAATGATTATGTACCAGTGTCAGTTCACGTTGCACGAGACAGTCGCTCTTGTCGTCAGGAGGACAATAAACTCTTTGTAGACTTGGACATTAACAGCAAAGTGATACCATTCCAGCTCGATACCAGAGCTGCAGTTTTCTCTGATCAATCAAGACATGTACAAACAGCTGGGCACACCTCCGTTGCATGCTGCAAATGTTAAGTTAACCAGCTATTCAGGTTAAGAGATCCCTGTGTTAGGACAGTGTAGCCTTCTTGCAACATACACAGGACAAACAAAACTTGTGTCATTTTACGTCATTCGTTCTTCTTCTGCAGTGAACTTGTTTGGTTTCGATTTATTTCAGTTGTTTAACTTGTCTATAGTAAATCAGGTCCTATCAGTGAACCAGACTGTGCCTTCAGACAGTGTTTCTCGTCTCTGTGAAGAATTTGCAGACATTTTTGCACCGGGCCTTGGTTGCGCTAAGAACTGTAAAGCACATTTGGAACTGAAAGTAAACGCGCAACCAAAATTTTTCAGAGCTCGCAATGTTTCCCACGCATTGTGTGATGAGGTCGCAAAAACATTACACGATTTGGAATCACAAGGTGTAATTGAACATGTGCAGGCTTCTCTCTGGGCATCACCCTTAGTAATTTTGCTAAAACCGTCGGGAAAATTGAGACTTCGTGTGGACTTCAAGGCAACAGTGAATCCACAACTAGTGATTGCAACTTTTCCTTTACCCCGCCCGGTAGATCTTTTTGACAAACTGTGCCCAGGTAAATGTCTTTCGAAGTTGGACCGCGCAGATGCGTACTTGCAAGTACCGGTGGACTAAGAATCCCAGCGCGTTTTGGTGGTTAACACGCATCTTGGGTTGTATCAATTCAAACGACTGCCATTTGGGTGTGCATCCGCTCCTGCATTGTTTCAGCAATATCTACAAACTGTATGTGCATCGGTCCCTACTGCAGCAACTTATCTGGACGATATTGTGATCTCCGGAAAGACAGAAGAAGAACATTTGGCCAATCTCAGAACATTATTTCAGGTCTTGCGACAAAATGGTCTTCGCTTGCGGAAGGAGAAATGTCTGTTTTTTACTCGTGATTTGCCATACCTGGGACATGTACTCAATGCCCAAGGCATACATTCCAGTCCCACGCACCTTCGTGCCATACAAGACTTGCCTTCGCAGCAGAATTTGAAGCAGCTACAGAGTGTGCTGGGAAAAATAAATTACTATAACAGATATGTGCCACATGCCTCTTCCATTTCAGCTCCGCTTCATCGCTTAGGCCGTAAAGGTGTTCCGTTCGTGTGGACGACGGAATGCGAACGCGCCTTTCGCCAGTTGAAATCGGTGTTGCTTTCCAATACTTGCCTTACACCATTCGATCCCCAGAAGCCCCTTTTGTTGATGGTGGATGCATCGGATTTCGCGATCGGTGCTGTGCTTGCGCACAAAGATGGATCGCACGATCGCTCTTATTGTCTTTGCGTCCAAATTGCTCTCGTCAGCGCAAAGAAATTATTCACAAATCGAGAAAGAAACATTGGCTCTCGTATTTGGTGTTACAAAGTTTCATGATTTCTTGTATGGTCGTCACTTTACCATAATCATGGACCACAAACCTTTGACATCGCTTTTTCATCCTACCAAGCCTGTACCTCAACGTACGGCGCAGAAATTCATTCGCTGGTCTATTTTCCTCTCGCAGTACCGCTACGATATCTTGTATCGGTCCACTGCTAAGCACGGAAACGCCGATGCGTTGCCCACTTGCCTGTTGCTGAGGATAGGGCATTCGATTCCTCCGATCTTGCCTGCATGTTCATTGATGCGGAAACCGATGACGTGGTAGAATTGTTTCCCATTGATTTTCGTCGTGTAGCTACAGCCACAGCTGCCGACCCTGTCCTTGATACCATTCCGCGTTTTGTTCCTACGCAATGGCCCTTGTCAAAGTCAGGGATCAGGGATCCGTTGATTCGCCGATTTTTTGCTCACCAGGAGAGACTTTTTGTACGACGTGGTGTTTTGCTGTTGCGTTGTGATAATGATCAGTCCAGGGTCGCGGTACCACGTTAGTTACAGTCCTCTGTCTTACAGCTTCTCCACCAAGGACATTGGGGTATAGTGAGAACGAAACAACTTGCTCGTCAGCACTGTATTTGGTTCGGAATCGATGCCGCGATTACGAATATGTGCTCTTCTTGCATGGTGTGTGCCAAACAACAATCAGCACCATCGCAGAAATTCTTTGCATGGCCAAAAGCCACTTCCCCTTGGCAACGCTTACACATCGATTTTGCTGGTCCATTCTTGAATGCTCGATGGTTGGTTGTGGTAGATTCATTCAGTAAGTTTCCTTTTGTTGTCCGGATGTCTTCCACGACGTCATCTGCCACCATCTAAGCGCTATCTGCTATCTTTTGCATTGAAGGTCTTCCACAGACTATTGTTTCCGACAATGGCCCACAATTCATGTCCGCAGAATTTCAGTCATTCTGCAAGGCCAATGGTATTAAACATCTGACGTCCGCGCCGTTTTCGCCACAGTGAAACGGTGCCGCTGAACGATTGGTCAGGACTTTCAAGTCACAGATGTTGAAGTTGAAAGAGTCGCATTCTCGGGAGGACGCGTTATTGCTCTTTTTGTCCTCGTATCGCTCTCAGCCCAGAGATGGTCGCTCGCCGGCTGAGTTGCTCCACGGTCATCATCATCGAACCTTGGTGTCTTTGCTACATCCGCCGCATCAGGTTCCTGTGCAGCGGCAGACACCTGCTTTTGCTCCAGGCGACGTTGTCTACTATCGCCACTATCGAGGTTCACGGCGTTGGCTCGAAGGGCGCATTCTTCGCTGCCTCGGCCGCGCTATGTATCTGGTTTTGGGAGCCTCTGGTGAGTTGTGTCGGCATCTCAATCAGCTGCGCCTCTGTCGTCGCACGGGATCTGCCGCTCCCCATCTGCTTTCAGCGATGGTGCCGTCCGGTCAGCGCCCGGGGGACCCATCTACTGGCTCGCCTCAGCCCCAGGTGTTACCGACGCTGCCTTCCATTTTGCCCCATGGCGACGCGCCGCCGCCGCCGCCTGTTCTCCCGCTGGCGACGCCCGCAGTGGACGCTTCGCTGCAGCCGCCGGGGGCCTCCCTGGGTCACGCGCCGCCGATCGCTTCCCGTGACCAGTTGTCCTCCGACATGGAACTCTTGCCCGCTCCAGACCATGTGTCGTCTTCGCCTGTCGGGTGCCCCGGCCCGATGGAGGTCGACCCTTCGGCCCCTCCTGTCTCTCTGCGGGCGCATACACCGCACGTTGGCGTGCACCCCGGAGCAGGTTTTCAGGCGTTTCCTAGCTCCTCACGGTCCGAATGGCAGGGTGCGGGTGGCACAGCC
The DNA here is from genome assembly GCF_023864345.2 of Schistocerca serialis cubense. NCBI lineage: Eukaryota > Metazoa > Arthropoda > Insecta > Orthoptera > Acrididae > Schistocerca > Schistocerca serialis. The sequence goes on along the minus strand of NC_064645.1, from coordinate 237,740,942 downwards.
TCGCCTGTTGTTAGGCTCCCCACCTTGTCGCATACGTGAACATGGGGTCCTCCCCACGCCGGGCGGAAGCCTTATACCACAACCGTACGCGGATTTTCCGTGGAGGAATGTGGTGTCACCGCCAGACACCACACTTGCTAGGTGGTAGCCTTTAAATCGGCCGCGGTCTGGTAGTATACGTCGGACCCGCGTTTCGCCACTATCAGTGATTGCAGACCGATCGCCGCCACACGGCAGGTGTAGAGAGACTTCCTAGCACTCGCCCCAGTTGTACAACCGACTTTGCTAGCGATGGTTCACTGACAAAATACGCTCTCATTTGCTGAGACGATAGTTTAGCATGGCCTTCAGCTACGTCATTTGCTGCGACCTGGCAAGGTGCCATATTCAGTTACTATTGATATTGTGAATCATGTACCATCAAGAGCGACGTTCATCATTAATGGATTAAAGTTAAGTATTCCACCAGCTAAGTCCGTTTTTCTAAATTGTAATTTCCTTGTCCTGTTCCAGACCTCACGCCAGCCTACGTGAGCTAAAATGCGTGCATTTCGGCCTACTCTAGTAACACGATGTTGGCTCTCCTGCCAACCACAACAAAACTTGTACTACTGAAGTAGGCGTGGGCGTCTTGTCTATCTTGGCCACAATAATGCGTTCACTATGCTGTTTGTAGTAGCTTATCCGCACTCCTATTTTTTTAATTCAATATTAAACCTACTCTTGCATTACCCCTATTTGATTTTGTATTTATAACCCTGTATTCACCTGACCAGACGTCTTGTTCCTCCTGCCACCGAGATTCGCTAATTCCCACTATATCTAACATTAACCTATCCATTTCCCTTTTTAAATCTTCTAACCTACCTGCCTGATTAAGGGATCTGACATTCCACGCTCTGATCTGCAGAACGCCAGTTTTCTTTCTCCTGATAACGACGTCCTCTTTAGTAGTCCCCGCCCGGATATCCGAATGGGGGACTATTTTACCTCCAGAATATTTTACCCAAGAGGACGCCATAATCATTTAACCATACAGTAAAGCTGCATGCCCTCGGGAAAAATTACGGCCGTATTTTCCCCTTGCATTCAGCCGTTCGCAGTACCAGCACAGCAAGACCGTTTGGGTTAGTGTTACAAGGCCAGATAAGGTAATCATCCAGACTGTTGCCCCTGCAACTACTGAAAAGGCTGCTGCCCCTCTTCAGGAACCATACGTTCGTCTGGCCTCTCAACAGATACCCCTCCGTTGTGGTTACACCAACGGTAGGGCTATCTGTATCGCTGAGCCACGCAAGCCTCCCCACCAACGGCAAGGTCTATGGTGGGGTCTGACTCCTATATACAACGAATGTTTGGGGCTGAGGGTCTAAATTAGGACCCTCAGTTTCAAACTTTCGTTGTATACATCTATATCGACATCTTCATGAATACTCTGCAAATCACACTTAAATCCGTGACAGAAGGTTCATCGAACCACCTTTACAATAACTCTTGTTATTCCACTCTCAAACAATGCGGAGAAAAAACGAACACGTATACCTTTCCGAGCGAACTCTGAATTCCCTTATTTTATCAATATGGTCTTTTCTCCCAATGTATGTTGGGGTCAACAAAATATTTTTGCGTTTGGAGGAGCAAGCTGGTGACTGAAATTTCGTGATTAGGTCCCGCCGCAACGATAAATGCTTATGATTTAATGATGCCGATCCCAAATCTCGTATAATGTCCGTGACCCTCTGCCCCCTATGTTTGGATAGTACAAAACGTTTTGCCCTCCATTAAACTTTCTCGAATACTCCAATCATTCTATCTGGTTAAGGATCCCACACAGCGCAGCAGTACTTCAAAAGATAACGGATAACCGTTGTGTAGGCAGTCTCTTTAGTAGATCCGTTACATCTTCAAAGTGTTCTGCCAATAAAACGCAGTCTTTAGTTGAACTTCCCCACAACATTATCTGTGTGTTATATTTACTGTGTGTTCTTTCCTATTTGCGTTGTTGGTAATTGTGATTCCTTGGTACTTAGCTGAATTTAAGGCATTTAGAATTAACTGTTTTATCGTGTAACCGAAATTTAATGGATTTCTTTTAGCACTCATGTAGATGGCCACACATTTATGATTATTAGGGGTCAACTGCCAAATTTCGAACTATACGGATATCTTATCTAAATCGTTTTGCAATTGATTTTGATCTTCTGATGACTTTGCCATACGATATACGACAGCATCATCTGCAAGCAACGCCAGAAATCACTTCCCTTTTACTTGATAAAATTGTCAGCAACTAAGAACTATGAGGAGGAGGAGATTAGTGTTTAACGTCCGGTCGACAGCGACGTAATTAGAGACGGGGCACAGGTTCAGATTAGGGAAGGATGGGGAAGGAAATCGTTCGTGACCTTTGAAAGGAAACAAAATACGGAAAATATAATTATGGATTGCCGGACGCGAGTTTGAACCGTCGTCCTCCCGAATGCGAGTCCAGAGTGCTAACCACTGCGCAGTCTCGCTCGGTCTACTAGAAACTGTGACTTCTCTGACAGTAACTCACGTATCCACTTGCATAAGTAAGGCGATATTAAATAAGCACGCTATTTGATTACAAATCACTTGTGAAGTACGGTGTCAGAAGCCTTCTGGAAATCTAGAGAAACGGAATCAATATGAAATCCTTTGTAGATAGCACTCAACACATGTCTGTGTATAGAGCTACTTGTGTTTCATAAGAACGATGTTTTTTAAATCTTCGAGGTAAAGATTCGATCACAATATATGTTCCAAAATCCTACTGCCTATCGACGTTAATGGTAGGGTCCTGTAATTTAGTGGATTACTCCTGTTGCTTATCTTGACTATTAGTGTGACCAACGAAATTTTCCTGTCCTTGTGTTCCGATCTTTCGTCGAGAGAGCAGTTGTTTATATTCTTAATTGTGGAACTATTGCATCAGCATGCTGTCGTAGGAACTTAATTCGCATACATTCCGGACCGGAGAACTTGCTTTTATTAAATGATTTGAGTTGCTTCACTATTCCGAGTTCATTTAATGCTAAGTTATTCATGTTGGCAGCTGTGTCTTGATTCGAATTATGGAATATTTAATCCGTCTTCTTTGTTGATGGAATTTCGGCGGGCTGTGTTTAGCAACTCTCCTTTGGTAGCACTGTCATCGATACTATTTCCTTTGCTATCGCGCAGAAAAAGAATTGATTGTGTCTTCCCGCTAGATACTTTACATATGAGCGAAATCACTTTGGATTTTCTACCAGGTTTGCTATAAATCTTTCAATTGCTATCTATGCTATTTGTTTGAATTCAAGCTATATCTGGTGTACGCTTACATTGTTAAGTAAGAAGGAAAGGAAATTGTCTCTCAGGAAAGCGTGAAGCGAATATTTATCTGCTTTTTTGAATAGAAGTATTTTTGGCTCTCTACGACAATCCTGTGTTCACTAATTGCTATACCCGCTTTGGTGCTCGTTACTAGCTCAGAATTATTTGCTGCTAAGAGGTAGACACCGTTTTTACAGTCATTTAGAATTCTAATTGGTTGATCAACTAATTAGTCGACATAATTTTCAGAGAATGCGTTTAGCACAATTTCGGATGATGTTTCATGCGTACCTTCAGATTTAAACATGTAGTTTCACCAACATATCGAGGGCAAGTTGAAGTCACCAACAACAGTAACTGCATGAGTCGGGTACGTGTTTGAAATTAGACTGAAGTTTCCTTTCAACCTTTCAGCAAGTGTATTATTGCAGCTGGGAGGTCGGTAAAACGATCCCCTTATTATTTTATGCCGTCTGCCACGAATGACATGCACCCATACTAACTCACAGGAACTATCTTCTTCAATTTCGGTACTATATAAACTGCTTCTAACAGCAACAAACACGCCACCACCAGCTGTATTTAGGCTATCCTTTCTAAACACAGTTCGATTCTACGCAAAAAATGTCGACTGAGCATAAATTTAAGTGCCTGTAACGATTAGAGCATCAGTACTTTCTATTAGCCACCTGCAGTTGGCTGCACTCTGTGATCTTCATGGCATCCAGAAGGACACGTGCCATGTCTGGATTCTCTCCACCTGGTGTGCACATGGGCTTTCTTCCCTTCCTTGGCAGTCATATCCCTAAGGGTCTCTATAATGCGCCTGACACTGGACCTCCCAGCTACCAATAATACACCCCTTTGTGAGTGCCTGAATCTTGCTGCCCGAGAGATTTCCTCTGAAATAGGGCAAGCGACTGCATCTGATTGAGGGACATGGTCAGCCGCAGATAGCACCTGGAATCTGTTTGTCAGCCTAACTGGGTTAGCCTCCCAGGGAAGTCTTTCGTAGACTGCCCCCTCCATCCCCCTCCCTACCCGAGGCGACCACCCACACGACCATGGTTGAGGGTTCAACCTCTGTGCGAGCGAGAACTGGGCTGGCCACCAGTGCTGAGTGTTTGGAGGACTCTTTAGTTCTACTGGACGTCCGTTGGAACCACACGGTCCGTCCACAACAGTGATACCCATCCACTGCAGCCTCAAGCTGTGTAATCGAAGCCAACGCACCCAAGAGGTGACAGCCAAGTGTCACCAAGTCAGCTCGCATCCGCACACGTCAATCACAGCCGCTATCCTTTTTAAAAATGGTGGAAAACTACACTACAAAAAAGAAAACCTTAACGATACGAGCTACGAAACTGTGATATAGACTCTGACGCAAAAGGAAGAACTGTGTCTAATAAAATAAATTAACACGCAGAGATTCAAAAAGTAAACTTCCAAAGCACACAGGTGAAACTAAATGATTCACTCCTTGTTAGTAACTCGTAAAATGTTACAAAATCGGTTACTATGTTACACAAACGAAATTGCGAGAACTGTGTTTGCTACATATTAAGTGTTGAATAAACCCATAAAAGCCTATTATGATACGCATTGCTCAGTTGAAAGGGTTTCACATGTGTGTAATACTATAAATGCAAAGTACGTTTTTGTTGCAGAGAAAAAAATGAACTTTTTGTGCAACTCCATAATTAACAGCAGAAGGAACTACGAAAGACACACATTGCGCCTCGCTAAGACCACTTTGCAAGAAGAGTGGGGCATTACTGGAGGACAGTACACGCTCTGGGTGTCCTGCAGACACACAGTTCCCCGTGGAACAGATAACAGGTGCCTCACAGTGTGACAGTGAAATGGCGTAGCAACTGGCGACCAACTCCAAAGTTGAATTACGCGGGACAGTACGATTTCAGTGGGCAAAACGTCTAATTTGCCCACAGATTATCCGTGAATTCTGGTGGGATGTGGGCCAAAGCCAATGTTGTGTCCAACCACAGTGAAGTAGTCCCGACAGTTTGAGCAAGGCCGCGCAGATGTGGCCGATGCTGATTGGGAAGGCGGGCCATCGACTTCCATGTCGACCACGAACGACAGTGTGACGGCAGTCGTGGAAGTGATTCACAGCGATGAAAGATTTTGCTACGACTAAGCAATTTACACAGCGGTTCTGGAATGGCTCCCTGACCGAGGGTGTGATTCCGGTAGTCGGGGAACTGAGCAACTGGGAAAACGATCCGGGGGTTATTTTCATAGTTTTGATAATTATAATGCAAAACAGTCTCATGTATTTGTGGAAGTTGGAACTATAATGCAGCTTTTAATAACAGTCACTTGACCTGCCATGGCAATGCGTAAATTACTTTCTGAAGGCCCTGGAATGAAAATTTTGTGTTAGTTTTCTCAGATATAATAAGTAACAAACATTTTGTTGTAGATACATAAATATCTTCATATATTTGACTTGTCAGTTTAATAAATAAAATCTATGAAAGTCGTCCTTGGGAATATGTAATTACTAGGATGAAAAACGACGTTGATTTATCTCGTAGCCTATATCCCAGATGACAACAATAAAGAGCACCAAGCTGTCTCTTAAGATTTTTTTTAAATTTGGTGTTCCGGTCTTGTTTGGCCCCAGAGCAGCTAACTGACCACAATAACTTTTAGTCACAAAATCTAAGCTCTAAATCGAGGAGGATCAACAAAGCTGTTTTATATTCTGTCTATGTTTGATATGTGAAAATTCCTTATCTATATATACTGAACCTAAGTGACATAGTTAGATAATTTAACGCCATTGTACTCACTAATTAGACCCTTTTTTCTCTGAATATATGAGTTTAGATGTGTACCAAGCTTTTTCCATTATCTATAAATAAACCCAAGCCAAATAATAATACTAAAAGTGCAACAAAATGAACGCCTCATGTGCGTGTGGCCTGTCCTGCTAACGGCTTCTTCACCTTACACTATGCCTACTGTGCGTTGATTAAAGCAGCTTTGACAGATGAACATAGAGGTCGATTCATAAAGAAACAACAGATTTCACTTGTTTATTTTAGACGAACTATGACGGACAGAACACTTTCTGCACGTCACTGGATAGAGCAATGCTGAAAGTTTTATCTTCGCACAGACACTACACCATACACTCAACATGTGCATCATGCGTTCCTGGAGAAACATCGAAACGGTAGTCCATTTCATTCCACACATGAATCATCAAGTCACTGTTTACTGAAGCGACATCTTCAACAATTTATGTGTTGCTAATGAGTAGCTGCCATAGCTGGGAGGAAGTCCCTTTCTTTCATGCACTCCCAGAGAAATAAATCTGAAGGTGTGACGTCTTGTGACCTGGGAGGCGAAAAGGAATGAACGAGATCTTGTTGTTCACCTCTTCCAGTCCAGCGTTTTGGGATGGTGTTCTTAAAAATATTCTATACTTTAGGGTGAAAGTTAGGCGGACTCCGTCACGCATAAAAATATCGTCATTCGAATCTTCGTGAAGTTGAGGAAACAACCAATGTTGTGACATGTTCAGGTATGACATTCCTGTCACAGTTTCCTCCGCATTAAGGAAAGGTGTACAACCACTCCGAATAGAAACGGAACAAAACACGTTCATTTTCGGTGTTCGAAGACTACGACAGGATTTTGTGATCCCCAAATTGTTACATTGCGGCAGTTTACCGGATAGATGAAACATCTATTCGTCTGAGATGTTGAGTCCTTCGAGAAAAGTGTCCTCCGCCATATTCTGGAGCAATGAAATGTTAAACTCGTATCTTCTCTAACGGTCGCAGGACGCAATTTCTGCAACAACTGCAACTTGTAAGGCTTCATATGCAGACGTCGTTTCTGAACATGTGTGAACGCGTCTCGGATCTGCTCGACCTTATCATCACACGTGCGTAGCCGGCCAATGCCCTTCCCTGTGCGTATCCAACCAACTTCCAAAGATTTTGTATACTACTAATAGATCTACGTGTGCAGAGGTGGCTTCTTGTTGTATCGGCGGCGAATTGCACCTTCGACTGACCTCACGCAAATTCCAACACACAAAATTATTTCTCTTCTAAAGTTGTAGCCCTGTTGTAGTGTTGGTGGAGCGGTTAACGCTCTGGAGTTTCATACGTCTAAAGTTACTCACACCGTCATTCAGCGATCTCACTTGAAATTTAGTTCATTTCTTCTAGCCACTTAAAAAACGGCATTGGTTCCCTAAAAAGTTTATGATCCATTTAATTGTACATCTTTGCCCAATCCGAAAGTCGACGAGATGTCAAAAACAAGTTTACGCATCTGTTATGTAGAACTTCACAGCCTAGGCTGAAGCTCCAGCGCAGCTCTAGAAATCAGGTGATAAATTTTTGGATCCATAGTAGATAGTTTTCGCCCAAGTAATCAACTTTGCATCATCTTCCTTCCTTCCTGGATCTTAATGAAATCTTTCATTATTTTGTTGAGAGATGAAGATTATAGAGTGAAGCAGTGCGTCATGGAGTAAATCGGCCACGGTTAGCATCCATATCCATCCCTCTTTCTGGGTTGTCTCTTAAGTAATGAACGATTCCTACGACCAACAAAGCTAAACAGTTTCTTTCATTGCATTAGTCAAATTTCAGTAAATATTCCGATGGCAAATATATCATGATCAGACATTTGAGACTCGCAAAGTAACTGCTAGTTGCGTTTACTGTAAATAGTTATCAGTGTTACAACATAGCTCAATGTGCAGCCGCAGCAGAATCAGAGAATTCGGTGACTTTGCAGCGTACATCTTCTGATGAACACGCGCATCAGGCTTAAGAACATTTAACTAAATATACTCATGGTACACCTTTCTTGTGACTGATATATCGTTGTGTCAAAATAAGAATACTGAAGATTGTAGTTTCAGGAACATGCAAACAAGTTGTTAAAATCTAAATTGTCATCTTATGTCTCGTACTTAGATGCACAATGCTGCGGAGGGGAGGAAGATCAATACGTACATCCAGTGGCGACATGCATGGTGCAGAGTCTTTAACTTATAATGCCTAAGAAAACTTGGGTAATACATACTTTACTGAACATGTAAACTTCTACAAAAAGTTTCGAGAAAGTCAATGGTAATATTAATGCTAATCTGATAATGACATTCAGTATGAACGCTGTCCTACGAAACACTTCAAGTCCGTACCCCATAATGTATGGTTCTAAGTAGTGGAACAGCAAATTCCGATAATAAAAGGCAATAGTGAAAATGATTCCGTATCTGTTTTTTTTTAAATTATTTATTCCTAGAATTCTTCTCACATGCTTCTAACCACATATTTTAATTCACTTCCATCTTCTTGTGTACTGAACAAAAAGGTCTAAATGGTAGTAAGACAAATAGGTTCATACCTGCTGACAAAACACGTTATTTAATTGGTATGCTTGTTTTGCTATGGTAGTTTTACATTCAAGCTACAAACGCAAAAAACTTTTATTTGATTGACAATGGATATAAGGCGATCTGTTTGCTTACCATATATGGCGAAGAATTTATCTAAGATGGCGATGGGTCGGGGGGTTACAGACAAACCATTTAACAGACATTTTTCCTTCTGACGTATGTTTACTGCTGTTTGGAAGAATATGCACACACCTCAGATGGAGTTAAAATTTATCAGCGTGCATTCTCGATAACTGCATGAACACTATGAACTGGTGAAACTCGTTTCAATTTAGTTAGCGAAAAAGAATACGTTACTCGCCTTGTTTGGTGAAACTCAAGAGCCTCATGCTGGGACTACCGTAAGTGTCACTCAACTGAAGTGGCTTACAAAAATTTTGTTTGACCGATTTTTAAGAGTTGCTGATCACTCTGGAGCCTTTGTCTTGTTAGACTAATATAAGTGACTGAGAAGATTCGACTAAGGTCGGTACGTTTCGTCTAAGGATTCTTGAGCAGGTGCGAGAACCTTAAGAGTATGCTCACAATACATATGCCAGCCGCAGATGCCACAAGATGTCGTTGTACACCACGAAGATGGTACTGTAAAAATTTCAAGAGCATACATGCCGAAGAGAGATGGGCAACATATTCTCACGAAATGCTAACGACTGGGAAATCGGAACAATTGGAGTCGTTACGATGGCTTGTTTACAGGAAACCTTCCCGGTACCACGTGCGAATACAAGAGGGAGGGCAGGAGTGCAGAAGCACTCTCTGCCACACACCGGAAAGCGGTTTGCGGAGCATATCTGTCGAAGCAGAGTGATGCACCATTCAGAGGAGACTCCTACGCCAAAATACTAAGGAAATACCCGTAAAAACTTTGGAAGTGGCTTTGATGTTGCTCGGATTCACGCTGCATCTTACTCGGATTAAGTCACACAGCATTCAGCAGTATCAGCTTTTGAAGTTGTAGCCTACAGTATCAGATTTCACCGTGGACGTGTTATGATAGCTGAATATGGATTGGTCACTTACCTCCATTGTTTTTCGTCAAAGTCTGCTTTGCTTCAACAGTTAACCTCCTTTTACAGTCTTATGTAACTTCTGTTTGCTAAGAACGGCAGCAAACTCTTTAATCACTCTATTCCTTTCAGAGAACTCCGACACACGTCCGAATAGCTTGAACTCTCAAAGCAGACAATTGCTAAGCAACGGCAGTGTCACGTCGCACGATTTTTTCATTGTTTAGAGCCCGCCCTGGGACCGATGCTAGGCAGTGAATATTGGTGATGACTAGCGCCCGCATTACTGGGTTTTTGTAAAAGTGATTTAAGCGTTTTTGGAGTCCTTCAATGGAAAGTGTAATGGACCCCAATATTGACACAGAAAACGTCATTATATTTTTGACAGAGCCATTCTAGTTCTTTCTGTCAAATGAGGAACTAATTATTCCCTGTGTCGAACCTCGGAAAAATTCACAAGCAGTTGAGATATCTACCGGTGTTACAACTATTTTCTCTTTCGATAAAATAGTAATGGGACGCGTTTTACGGAAAACATCCTATCACATGTCACTCACACAAAAACACAGACTTGTAATGCGTACCTGAGTACGACCACTGTCCGTGGCCTAACGCTACAATCATATTACATTTTGGAACTGCAGTACGCAATGAACCACACTTCTAAGCTATGTAGTATGGAACTTTTTCTACTGTCTCTCAGAAATTTTTGCAGACTGAGGAAGTTCTGCCATAGACGTCAGTAGTCTCGTCGACTGAAAGCCAAATGCAGTGGTCACAAATGTCTGTTTTAATACCAGCAATAGCCTTTTCATACATCTGTTACAAATAATATTTGCGGTGTAGACTTTCCTGGTATATTGCAAGAGGGTCTTAAGATGTCGTTTCTTTAGACCGTCCCATGGCAGATTAGATAACACTAAATCCTCGCACAAGTCTAGATGAAAGATGTCCACTTTTATATTTGCCACACGAGACTTTAATTGTTCAGTCTGTGTTTGCTCTGCTTACTAGTGGAGCTCTGGAAACGTGGTGCTGAAGAAAATGTGTCTTTTTAGAACGGATTACCTAAACAAACCGTTACTAAGAAGATGACAGTAACTAAAAAAATAAGATGGTAATCATATAAAATGTCTACTTAATTCAGTCACATATGCCTGATAGTTATCTAATTTTGTAGAAGACGATCAGAAAGTTTGTGCTCAAAGGCCGTACAGTCCAGAACCGGTATGCCGACCAGTAAAATTCGCCGTGACCATTGAGGATATCATCCCACCGACGCAACAGAATGAAGACAACTGTTAGCTAAATCGACAAGTCGTGCTGGTTGACGAAGTCCGAAACTCCCTGATACACATCCTCCGACAGGTATCGCTGATTTGTCAAGGTCTCATTTTAAGAGAGCGGTGGCGTGATATTCCAGTGGGATGAGATCAGGACAATAGGTCGGGTGTTCAAGTGTCTCCCACTTTAGTTGGCGTAACTTGTGCATTACGCCTTTGTCGATGTGGGGACGTTAGTTATCATGAAGCAGCAGATTCCCTTTGTAGCAGTTTTCAGGGACGTTTCGCCTAACATATACGGCATAATTTCTCAAGCGTTGCGCATTACCGTTATCCAGTGGAAGAGACACCACGCTTCTTAAAATCAATGAGCATTAGCCTCTGGTAATCAAATAACAGGTTAAAGAGATTGCTGACTCTTGAACGTCTTGGGACGAAGTAACGATGGATGACAACAATGTATCGTCAATGCTTTCGATTTCAGTTCTCAGTGGTGGCATCAGGTTTTGCCGCCTGAAACAATGCGCCAAAAGAATACGTTGCCTTCAGCATTGTCTAATCAGTTATTTCAGACAAATAGCCATCCGGTTTGCCTTTTTGTTGGGGATTCTACGCTTGTTATACACTGGCTCTAGATCTTATGGTAGCCTAATTGCTGCCGAAATACGTGTTGCACGCTGGAGAAGGTGATGTCGGCTTCCTTTTCTAGCGCACGAGTTATGTTCCAGTCCGTACCAATGGCATCATGAACCGCCCACTTGTGGTTTTGCGTCGTGGATCGGGTGGTCTCCCAGATCGACCGACACCTTGTATCGAATCGCGACCATCACAAAACTTGGCGCACCATGACACAACGGTGGTTTCAGACTGATATGCTAGCCCCCATACTTTCTTCACTCTGCGATGGATGTCTATTGGCGTTTGCCCTTCGACAGACAAGAAAATAGTAACAGCACGTAGGTCCTGTTTGGAGGCATTTGATAATAATGGCGCCGTAGTTCAGGTTTCCGTTTTTACGATACACACATAGTATATATACGAATGCCCCACTAAGATCATACGTAGATGCTGGTGCTTATATAACCATATCGGAGTCGCGCTGCGCCTTCCGGTTGCACATACAACTTCCGCTCGCCCATTACAAATTCGATTTACAAATCTCAGGGAAGAAGACCAGCAAGAAAACCGTAGGGTAAAGTGAATGATAAAAATAACCTGCGTTTAGTTATTTGTTCTTGGCAGGGTTCGAAAAATTACCATTCGACCATCACTTACGACATTTGAGACTTTTCCTATACAAAACTGGTAAAACCAATTTTTGATGATGACAAAATTACACTTAAACGATGTACTCAGTGCAAGTCAACACACCACGTGAGTTTAGTTCGCACATATAAACATAAATATATCCATGTTTCGCCCACTTGTTTCTTAGATATACCTCCCTATTTTCTAATGACATTTAAGTTAAAGCTAAGCGGGTCTGTCCTGACGAAGCGAGCGTGTGGTTGTACTCACGCGGCGACAATGCGTCATACACAATGTCGATCTCAGTGTGGGCTGTACACAAGCGATATTTTGCCACACGACTCTCATGATTTCAGGACAGCGTATAAACTGTGATCCCGTCTTTTCTTAAAACGTGCAAAATTACGTAATTTTTTCGTACTATTGGATTAGAAATTCTATTTAAAAATCATTTTTTGCATCAACAAGTCTTTTTAGTCCTTACGTTTTCTGTGTAAGTCCAATCTAGCTCCTTTTAAGGCGTTTAACAAGGATTTTAGCGTTTTGAGGTATGTTGCACAGTGGAATAGTAAGTAGTGCATGGATAACATTTTGTTAAGAACCGACAGAGATGGGTGAGTGGGCCGCATCTGCTACCCGTTTCGTAACGGTATTGTAACTGAATGTCAACGTAGGAGGCCAAAAGTACAAACAAACTACGAGCACATTTCATCAGACTATGTAACTGGGAATCCGAGAACCATCGATTGAGCATTTCCACAACAGTGCAAAACAGACAGAACGTGCTACTGTATCGAGGCTACATTAGTAACTTCACTTAGAGGTATCATAAAGATACCTTTATGTATGCAAAGTTCACATAAAGGAACCATCTGAAACCTCGAAGTTAAACATTAGAGCAGCCCAGAGGGCTTACAGGTTTAGAAAAGAGAGGACATTCAGACGAGGGGGGAGGCGGGGGGGGAGGGGGGGGGGGTAGTGCACTTCATCGTCAATTTAGAGGGTGCTCTGTGGTGAGCTCAAATTCCGTCTACAAGCTTCCGGCAATTTGTAGTCCACTGCTGCAAATCTACAGCCGTCCAGCCTCAGAGGGGACTTTTGATCTGCGATCCGCATCCCTTCCGACCACAACAGTGGCTGTCTGGGGATGGTGGTGGCGGGCTTATCTTTCCTGGATAAAGAACCGATCTGCCTGTCTTCGAGAGCTGGGTGCCTATGTCGCCGCTACTGGGACAGTACAAGTACCGCCTTATCAGCTGTGTGCTGGGACCGCCACTCCAGATTTCTGTGGCTGAGCCTAGGTGCAGCTTCACTCGTGGAGAACGCCAGGCTGCGTGGACGCACGGCCGAAGCAGTCTCCCGCGACGGGGCCGCAGCGCCCACCACAGGCAGCGCGGGACCTGTGCGCGCCAAGTTGTAAAATTCTCGCAAAAAAGATTGTTAACTGAATGTCGTTGCATTTCACATAAAGGAGCAGCTTGCTTCGTCCAAAAATTCAAATGGCTCTGAGCGCTATGGGACTTAACATCTGAGGTCATCAGTTCCCCAGAAATTAGGACTACTTAAATCTAACTAACCTAAAGACATCACACACATCCATGCCCGAGGCAGGATTCGAACCTGCGACCGTAGCATTCGCACGGTTCCGGACTGAAGCGCCTAGAACCGCTCGGCCGCCGCGCCGTCGTTTGCATATTAATCACTTACATGTTATCTCGCAAATGTATTCCCGAGAACTTTCAGGTCTCCGCTTTAATTACTTTTCGCTGCTGAGATTTTTTCCCTTTACCATACACAGTATGCGAGTGTGTGTTGTCCTTAGCGTAAGTTAGTTTAAGTTAGATTAAGTAGTGTGTAAGCTTAGGGACCGATGGCCTCAGCAGTTTGGTCTCATAAGATTTTACCACAAATTTCCAATTTTCCCATACAATACTAATTTATTGAACATTCCATTCCAGGTGCCATGTACTAGTAGCTACGTACAAAAGTAATTTAATCACGTGTAATTTTGAGCCTCGCGATGTAAGTCGACTTGCGACCACACAATGAAATAGCCTCCCATTACATGCTCAATTAACATGCTTATAATTTGCAATCATTTGAGTATCCGTTTTTAATTGCTTTTCAATACATTAATGTAGGGTTTCATGCCGTATTCACTACAGACACACGGGTGATTCCTATAAGGAACAAATCAGATAAGTTAATATACTCAAATGTTGCACTGTTCAAACATTTACAGATTAGTAACCATTCAGTTAGCTTACACTGCGAGAATTAGCTATGCCACACGACATAAAACCTAATTGTATCTTGCAAAGGGCTTACCATGCAGGATACCTCAACTAGCAGTTCAGTACAATTAAAACACTACTCTTTCAGTGTACACCAGAATGAAAATCACCTATTCTTATAAGTGAAGGCTATAGAAACACTGTTCCATTTACTACATGGTCGCTTGGTGCAGCAGAGAAAAACAGATCGACACAGGAAAGAATAAAGTGATGTAATCGACAATGAATGAGCTGGAAAGATTAAAAATGGAAAATTGAGATCGCGAGAAACATGAGAAGGCTTGACAGTGTATAGATTGACCTGCTGTTACGACAGAGGTAACCTGGTAAACAGGCATTGAAGTGGCTAACATTCCATGAGTGCCGGGATAACGGAGCCATAGCGAATGCCATTTACGTTCAGGCTGAGGTTGTTGTGAGGCGTGGCCACTGCTTGTTCCCTGACTATGTACAGTGGCTTCTGAGAGCCACCTGTTTCCAGCTGATGCCACGCACAGATTTTCTACGTATCGTTTGACTCACCCTGGAGCTCACTGATTTACGAAACTTCTGCGTCTTCCGTGTAGCCAGCTGGAAAACTTAGGTGACACGCGCATTGTCTGAGGGAATGAAAAAAAATTATTGTACGTGGTACAGTAGTGGGTTATTAAACTGACACTTAGGCAGAAGTAGCGCATCCTACGTAGCTCGAGACAGAGTCACATCATACCTAGCTCATCCGAAGGAATCGTAACAGATAACGTTACCTGGCAGCCACATACGTATGATATTAGTGAGAATATTTCTGTTGAATTTGAAGTTGTACATGGCCCAAGAAAGGTGACGAACAGGACCAATACCTTACTGACGTTCCGGACAGCGTGTTTTGAAACTTTTCATTTACACACTGATGTTATGGTCGCTGGAGAAAACCTGCTCGCAGGGGAAGGTAACTGAATGGTTTCTAATCTGTAAATTTTGTAGCAGTACAACATTTGCGTATATTAACTTGTTTGATTTGTTCCTTATAGGAATCACCCGAGTAATACACATGTGTCTGTAGTGTCTACAGAAAACTGAGGTGACGCACGCAGCGTCTGTGTCATATGTTTAGATGCAGTCTTAGAAATAAGGAATGCAAAATTATACATATATAATGTTGAACGGCTGAATATCAAGGGATCAACTTTTCCCCACTGACCATAAAAGCTGTATATAAACAAAAAATTATGGTTTATTAAAGTGTCGCTTGCCTCTTACTTGACTGTGTGTCACACCTCTCATCCATATTTTGAATCCCTTCGACACCGTAAGCCCGTTAAAGTCAGTGCCTGGCGGGATCTATTGAAGAGGATCACAGCTCATTTCCTTTACTATCCTTTTCCAATCAGAGTTTCTGATGTCATTGCGAAGATACTGCCCTTTACTCGAAATTGAAAGCAAATCTTCATTTTATCTATGAGGAGAAGTTGAACAAATGCTGGTATATGTATCTAATGGAAGTGTCGTGTGGCTATGGCCTCCCGTCGGGTAGACCGTTCACCTGGTGCAGGTCTTTCCATTTGACGCCACTTTGGCGACCTGCGTGTCGATGGGGATGAAATGATGATGATTAGGACAACACAACACCCAGTCCCTGAGCGGAGAAAATTTCCGACACAACCGGGAATCGAACCCGGGCCCTTAGGATTGACAGTCTGTCACGCTGACCACTCTTTTTTATTTTTCGTTATTATGCTTTATTCTGAAGATTTTTTGGTACAACATGCATGGTACTCATTGTGCAATACATGTTCTTTATAAAACAGGAATATGTGCGCAGTAAATGCAAAATTAATGTCATAAGCTGCAAAAAAAAAATAGGTTAATAGCAAAGCAAACAAAAATACCGAAGCGAAAATGCAGGGTGTAAGTTTTAAGTTGACAAACCAGAATAACTCGAAGAATAAGCTTCACACCAAAAAGGTGTAGAATCCAGAATTGATTATTTTGGAGGGGGACATCTGCTGGTGCTAAAATTAGCCCGCCACCCCAACCCCCTGGGGGTGGGGTGGGAGTCAACTTTAAAATTTCAAATGGGAACTCCCTTTGTTTTGCAGAATCAGATTCCACATAAAAAAATTACGTACATTTTGTCGTAAACATTTGTTTTCATTCTTGGTGTTGGCGCTTAATTCAAGAAAATCCATGTTCTCATTTTTGCGTGGAAAATGGTTACGGTTAAATAAAAAATAGTTATTTACTTCGTAAATTTTGATTCGCTAAAACAAGGTGATGTTCTTTTGTTCGTGCGTAGAATAACCGACTTGCATTGGAGCTCTCATGTTACTTGATGTGATATTATTTCTTGATCAAAGAGGCATGGCGTCAAGAGATTCAGCTCAGAAAATTGCAGATCCAAATAATGGAAATGTCCTTTGAATATTAGAACTCTTAAGTCTTATATGATCCAATTCATTAGCAAGGTCAGAGACCAACAAGAATCTGGAAAGCGTTTACATGTGCATTATGTCACGTGATACTCATAATGAATTTATCTCTAGTTGTGCCCTTCATTTCAGTGGTGCCATCTTTGAAGAGAGAGAAAATGTGAAGCATTATTCAAGTATTGTTGCTGCACCTCCCGATTCAAATCATGTTGAACAAACAACATTCATCCTGCGTTACATTTACTTCAGTAAGGAAACTGGTAAATGTGAAGTAAATGAACGGTTTTTGGAGTGCATAGATTGTAATCAGAAGACGAGAATTGATATTGTACATTTAATTTTATCAACACTTGTGAAATACTCAGCTCCTATTATTGAATGCCGGGGACAGGGTAATGATAGCTGAACTAATATTATAAAACTTCCTGGCAGATTAAAACTGTGCGCCCGACCGAGACTCGAACTCGGGACCTTTGCTTTTCGCCTCAAGTGCTCTACCATCTTTTTTTTTTTATTTAATGTCACGCTGACCACTTTTTTTTATATATAAGAAATTAATTTTTTTACAAACACTAAATGAAATGCATCCTCTGCAAAAACAAAAAACAAAACAAAAATAAAAAATCATTGTAAAACAAATCACAAATGTAAAGGAACAGGGATACAGGGATGTTATTTTTATGTATTTATTTATTTATTTTTCATAAGGATCACTCTGTTAAAAGGAACATGTAGATCATTTCATGGTATAGTTTGTGCATTATATATGGAGCGGTGAGAGAAACGTGAGGTTCATTATCAGCTGTCAAATGTGCACACCGACTGCACCCGGCACCTCCCAACTGCGTGGGGGGTCGAGGAAGACTGCCTGAAGATAATTGGCAAAGGTTTTCCGATAGTGAGACCATCTATGAATCTCATTGTGGGCTTGCTGCAAGAAATACCAAATGTCGAGTCGCGACTTGGCAGCATCCCCATAGAGGTACGCGATCGTCCAACCTTTGACCCAGATGATCGAGTGTGATTTAGTCGCCGGAAAGTAGTCACTCTCCGGATGTAAGAAGGAGGCAGGTGTAATATGTTGCGGGGTCACACGGAGGTAGCAAGCCACCATCTGTCTTCCCAGGAGCCATACCTCCTCCACCGCGATACAAGTTAAGCGGTGATGGTCGTCATCCACTTGGCGACATTTCGGGCATAGTGGAGTGTCCACTAGTCCAATTGCATGGAGTCGTTGGTTGGTGTTGAACTTGCCACAGGTGACAGAGAACCACAGTGCCCGAACGAAGGTACCACTCAGCTACCGGGGCGGACATGTATCTAATGAGAACAGAAGAACGAAAAGCCCTGAGAACAGAAGAACGAAAAGCCCATTGAATAGAATTACTGTGAAATGATGAAGTATAACCTCAGGAAAATTTAATAAAAAAGATAAAATAGGTACAATTCCTCTACTTCTTGGAGAATTTAGTCCTTAAGAAATCTTTCTGATTTCGACTTAGTGTATCCCTCTGGTGTACCATGTACTATCTTGAATGCCGCCTATCCACACCCACATACACATTCCGCAAGCCATCGTTCGGTGCGTGGTGGATGGTGCCTTGTACCAGCACTTTTCATTTCCTTTCCCATTCCACTTGCAAATAGATCGAGGCAAAATTAATCTCTACGTGCCTTCATACGAACCCTGATTTCTCGTATCTTTTGTTCGTGTTCCAAAGACGAAATGTATATCGGCGGCAGTAGAACCATTGTGGAGTCAGCTCACATGACAATATTCTACTTTTTTCAATATGCTCCTAGAAACAAATGTCGCTTTCCCTCCAGGGATTCCATTTTGCATTTCCGAAGCGTTTCCATAACTATAGTGTGTTGTTCGATCCTACTGGTAACAAATAAACAAATATAGCAGTCCGCCTCTGAATTTCTTGGATGTCTTACTTTAATCCATCGTGGTACGGATCCCAAACACTCGAGCAGTACTCAAGAATAGGTTGCACTAGCGTCCTATGTGCGGTCTCCTTCACAGACGAACCACAGTTCTCCAATATTCTCCAAATAAACAGCAGCCGTCCGATCACCTTCCCTACCACAATACGCACATGTTCGTTCCAACTCATATCGCTCTGTGGCATTTCTCCCAGATATTTTAACGACGCGACTGTGTCCCCTTGGCCACTACCAGTGCTATATCCCGACATTAAGGGTTTGTTTTTCATACCCAATTGCATTGCCTTAGATTTTTCTACCTTTAGAGAGAGCTGCCATTCATCACACCAACTAGAAAGTTTTTCTAAGCCATCTTTTATTCTCCTACAGTCGCTCAATTGTGACACCTTCCGTACACTACATCATTATCAGCAAACAACCGGAGATTGCTACCCACGATCTCGCCAGAACATTTATGTATATAGAAAATATAGCGACCCTATAACATTTCCATGGGGCCTTTCGACGATACCCTTGTCTATGATGAGCACTCGTCGTGGAGGACAAGATACTGAGTAGTGTTACTTAAGAAAACTTCGAGCCACTCACATATGTAGGAAGCTGTTCCGTATGCTCATAGCTTCGTTAAAGACCTGGATCGGAGAACTGTGTCATACGCTTTCTGAAAATCTAGAAATATGGAACCCGCGTGTTGTCCTTTATCCACAGTTCGCAGTATTTCATGTGAGAGCTGATTTCTAAAACCGTGCTGAAAGCTGAACATAAGCTTCTTGGTCTCAAGAAAATTTATTATATTCGACCTGAGAATATGTTCAAGGATTCTGCAGCAAGCCAATGTTAACGATATTGGTCTGTAATTTTCAGGGCGCCACGACTCACCCGTGGCCTCACACTGTCCTTGACTGCGTCCAGACTAGAGCAGATTTTTTTCCATATCCTTCGGATTATCTACTGTCTTACCAGCATACACTGTCTTTCATATCTCTCCTGGACCCTAACGTTATTTTCTCAACAACATGGCAAAAATACCTACTCCAATCAGAGAAAAATCCTTTCTACACCACTCCAAGGTTGAACCTCTTTCACGAAGCCCTTCTCAGAAGCAGGAACTCGTCTCTGGCATAACCTCCCGCACTATACTAGATAACTGAATAACATTTAGAGCTTCAGAAGAGAGCTAGTGACATATCTACTGAAGCATAAGTAATGACTACTATTGTCTCTGAACGCACTCGTTATCGCTAAACATCCTTAAATATCCATTCCTCAGAACTCGCTGTATCGAAAAACATCATTTTTGTACGCCTACACATTCGTTTTTCATCTGGTGCTATCAGAATTGTTATAACTGTCATTATTACCGTTTGTTAATGTTATTAGCGTTTTAGTGGCGGCAGCAGTGTAGCAGAAGTACTGCCAGTATTAATCTTTCAGGTCAATAGTCAGCATTATTTACGTTATTTGTATAGATACTATAATCATTTTAATACTATTTGTCATATTAAAAGTTGTATTTCTTAGGTAAATGTGACGTAAGAAATGTCCTCCTTGTGTGAAACCTTGGTCCGATGCAAGACAGAGCCTGATGGCCCTAAGCAGTTCAAGTTTAGAAATAAGCAAATATTTCTCCTGAAAATAACTCTATGCTGATGGCTGGGAGTTTAACGGTGTGTGTCACAACTACGGCTGCTGCTGTCGCGGCTGAAACTGGAGTAAGTGTCACGTTTGCAACCGATTAGGATGCACTGTCTGCAGTCTTTCATATTCCCTTCAAAACTGCCTTGTTAGCGATGTCGACGCATTCTTCGCACTTCTTTATGTCAGCGTCATAGCCTGTGTTAGAAAGCAGATCCTGAATTGCGTCATCTGTGTCTCTCGAACGGTCTAAAACCTCTTGCAGTCGTGGTAGAAAGTACTCATAATCTGTATCTTTGCCTTTACCTCCCTCAGCAGTTGCCGTACTAAACAATGTTACTAGCTGTATGTAAATAAGTTATATAAAACTGCTGCCAGTCACTTTCTCGAATAATTGTGTTTTATTCCATGAAGTGGTTTTCGAACATTTTCAGGTTCATCTTCGGATGGCTTCTGGAAGTTACATCATTATTTCTAGCATAATGCTGGATACTGGCTCTATGACAAAAAGATTTTCAGAAAGCCTACAACCACCAACGTTACCACACAAAAATCCTCTTGCCATCCAGACCAACATAAAAAAGCATTCTTCAGAACAATGGTTAATCGTATACTTAAAATCATAATGGACACAAGTGAAAGACAAAAAGAAACAGAAATTGTTAAATCAGCTGCCTCCAGCAATGGTTGTAACCCTGGAATTATAGATAAACTAATCCAAACAGAAAAATTAAATCAACAAACTACTGAACAACCACCCACAAACAAGAGGACCGCATTCATAAGCCTGCATTTCCTAAGGAAGATTTCTCACCAAATTGCCAACCTCTTCAAGACATAGAACATAAATGTAAGCATCTTCACCAACAACAAAATACAAAATAAAATCATACACAGTACCAAAACCAATACAACAGTATCAAAATTGAGGTGTATACAAGCTCATTTGCAACTCATGTCCAAGCTTCTATATTGGACAAACTGGTAGAAGCTTCGCAACAATTTTTAAAGAACACATAGATGTACTCCGTCTTAACAACCTGAATAAATCCATCTTGCCCAACATAATCATTCTGCAAACAAAGTAGAACAAAATCTCGAAACACTCCATTTTGCCAACAAAGGCACAATACTTGACCCTCTTGAAGAAACTGAAATATTTTTCTACACCAATACAGCACCTCACTACCTGCTTAGTAACCAAATTGAACTGAAAAATAAATTTTTCCTTCAGAGCTTTGAAGATCTACTAGTTCAAAACAAGTAACCACTCAACCAACCCTAAACCGCCACCCCATCCCCCCCCCCCTCCACCACGCCCCTCCACTCCTCTCCTTACATCTTAACTACACTGGTGTAAATGTAATATCGTACCACAGAATAAAACCTGTACTATGTTTCTAAATGGTAAAGCCCTCTACTATTAACATAAATCAGAGCTTTTGTATATATTACTTCTAACTGGAGCAAACAGAAGCTGCCTTTACCAATATTTCAGATCGCTTTAATGTAAGAACAAAAATAAGCCAACAGTTCAGTTGAACTTTTGTTCTTGGTCTTAAATATAAAGTGTACAGTCATACAAACCGCTTTAGTCCATTACAAACACTATAACTTTTATACATATACCTTCAGCTAAAATAAACAGAATATACTCTCACTAATATCCCAGATCATGTTAACGTAACAACAGAAATAAGTCAAAATTTAACTTGAAGGTTTCTTGTTAATTTAAAAATTTTAATTTAAATAAAAAGGTCCTAGTCATACAAACAGCTGTATCTCATTACAAATACAATAACCCTGTATTATTGATTCCTGGGCATTCATGTTTCACGATTAAAGTATTTGCTATCAACTGCCTGTATTATACGTTAATATACAAATAGAAATAAGACGAAAGATCACCCGAACTTTGTTCTTGTAGTAATTTATTTATTTATTTTATTTTGTGCTCTCATGTTACCGCCAGTCTGATTAAAATGTTTGCTCTTATATCGATCTTAATAAATGTAAAAAAGAGCAAATTAGATTTCGGTGTAAAGTAGACCTATACCATATCTTTTTGTCAAGATCTTTGTTATAATCAACAGTGTAAAGCGCATGTTGGATGCTGGCAAAGTCTCGCTGTCAGAGTGTAAATTAATATAGTTTGTGTGAAAGTGTGTGTAGTGATATAACAATTAAACATCATGTGGTGTCACCGCCAGACACCACACTTGCTAGGTGGTAGCTTTAAATCGGCCGCGGTCCATTAGTACATGTCGGACCCGCGTGTCGCCACTGTCAGTGATAGCAGACCGAGCGCCACCACACGGCAGGTCTCGAGAGACTTACTAGCACTCGCCCCAGTTGTACGGACGGCTTAGCTAGCGATGCAACACTGACGAAGCCTCGCTTATTTGCGGAGAAGATAGTTAGAATAGCCTTCAGCTAAGTCAATGGCTACGACCTAGCAAGGCGCCATTAATAGTTGATATTCTTAATAACGTACCGTCAAGAACGATGTATACAAATGATGGATTAAAGTTAAGTATTCCAGCAGCTACGTACTTTTCTTTATAGCATTCATTACGTATCCTGTTTCAGACCTCACGCCAGCCTGCTTTAGTTTAACGCGTGCATTTCGGCCTTCTCTAGCAATACAACACATCAAAATTGAGGCAGACAGATGGACAGTGAAGAAAAGAGCCGCCCATACTATCGGAGTAACTAAGAAACTAAATTTACATCCATATCGACAGATAAGCAATAGTCATGGCGATACATTACAGAGTGTTCCATCTTTTTGTCATAGAACCAGCGGCCAGCATTATATTAGAAATAATGATGTAACTTCCAGAAGCCATCTGAAGATGAATCTGAAAAGGTTAGAAAACCGGTTAATGGAATAAAACGTAATTATACATGAAAGTGAGTGGTTACAGTTTTATATAACTTATTTACATTCAACTAACAGTCACTGTTCTAAAATATTCGTAATGGATAAGAATGATATAATGTTACTAGCTTGCTTCCAGTGATTCGTTCCTTATTAAAAGTGTACAAATGTATTTCTGTATCCGTCTCCGACACCGTACCTTGATTTGATGTCGCATGCGAACAATCGGAGAATATAGTACAAGAAACTGTCCATACATTGCGCTATCGCGGATTAATGCTACGCTGGAAAACTCAAAGATTATAAACAAACAATAGAAAGCGCTACTTGCGGTTAAATATTTTATCACTAATCGACTGTGTTTAGACCTGTGAGCGGACCTCACAATACTTGCAGAGTTTACTTAATATACGTTTGTTAGAATAGTAAAGCGTACAACTCAATTGCTGTGCCGAGGCAGTGTGACTACAGAGTATGCTGCTATGTGCTGTCTCAGCTCTTACCTCGACTCGAGGACGTGAAGCAAGCGGGCGACGATTTTCGTCTGGCAGCTGGACTCCCACTCCACTGCCATACTATCCTAGTCACAGGTTCCCGGGTTTCGGCACCGTACTGTGTACAGTGCATTAGCTAACGTGTAATGTTTACTGCTTTATTTTCGTCTCCAGTCAGAGATATACATATTACAGAGATGAATAAAGATCAGAGCACATTCACGATGAAGATCTTGTAGAACCTGTATTCGATCTAGATGGCTGAGGAATCCCTCATGACTAAACGTAATGCAAATTATGTAACTTAAAAACTTTATTTGCCTTGGCTGTGTGAAACCAGGAATCAAAGCTTAGAGGGCATGTTTGACAATGTTTGTCCATAATATTACCATTTACTGCTCGTTGATGACTGATATTGGACTGCCCTTTGGAGTCTTCCACTTCTGTATATCAGGGATCGCCCCTACCTCATCCACTACTTCATTAAATATGATGTTAGTATGACCTTTGATCTACATAAATGTTAACACCTACGCATAAGTACAGGCCGTTATTTTCTGGCATTCGTAGTGTCCGCTAGCATTAGATTAGTTTTCCTGGGAAGAGCTCATGTCTGAATATCTTGGAACAACCTTCTACAGTACAGTAAAAGCACAATGTTTATATTTACATTTCTGCAACTAATTTAAAGCTTCACTCATAGTTCGTTGGAACGTATTTGGAAAGACACACTGGGAACTGAAATTAGATTCCTTGCAACATGTGTTTGTACACAGAAACACGCAACAACCCCTGCGGTTAGCTGTGGTTTTGGATCAGTCATTATATACACTGCCGGTCAAAAGTTTACGATTACCTATCTCAATTACGGACTTTTAATTAAAACAGGGAATTCATTCTGAATTTTTATCACATCCATAATTCCCATAATGAAACAAATATAATCGTGTAAAGTTGGAAGCTCCTGTATTGTGTATTTGACTGGTTGTTCACCTAGAGAGGCACTGATGAGTATCCGCAGCAACAGTGACTTACTTTAACCTAAGTTGATTCCATTCTAAATGGGCCTCATTCCTTCAGTTCGCGTTAGTGTACAGTACAGCGGGTGAATCTGGCAGTGTGCTCGTATACTTAGTGAGGTTCATACCGTGTTACCTCCTAATGGGACGGAATTAGAAGGGTAGCGTAGCTACCGTTCATCACCTTTTTCGTCCACGTTATTGGTACACAGGGCGTTGGCCAGAAATGAAAGTGACAGAAGCGGGAGCTCCAGATGGCAAAAAAAAAAACATAGAGTAGGAGCAAGTAGGGCTCACTCTCTGAGGGGTCATACAAACTTAATTATGTATACCAACAGTAAACCCATCGCGGCAGTCGAGAGTCCCGAGGTTTTATGCTGTTATCGGCACTGATACTGGCACGATACGATTCCTGGGAAGTCCAAGACTTCTGAGAATGTTTCAGTTATAAGTTAAATATGGGACAACAAGTGAGAAAAGATATATTTTTTGTGCGATATAATTACAAATTAACAATTTTCGGATTTTTTTCCTTTACTTATACGGGGAAACATCGCTCCTTCCCAAATTTCACGATTCCAGGTCAAGGGGAAGTATGCTATAGGTGTTGATGAGTGAGTTTCCGAGTATCAAACTATATGATAAACAGGGTGACAATTGAAACTCCCTGGCAGATTAAAACTGTGTGTCCGACCGAGACTCGAACTCGGGACCTTTGCCTGTCGCGGGCAAGTGCTCTACCAACTGAGCAGGAGAGCTTCTGTAAAGTTTGGAAGGTAGGAGACGAGGTACTGGCAGAAGTAAAGCTGTGAGTACCGGGCGTGAGTCGTGCTTCGGTAGCTCAGTTGGTAGAGCACTTGCCCGCGAAAGGCAAAGGTCCCGAGTTCGAGTGTCGGTCAAGCACACAGTTTTAATCTGCCAGGAAGTTTCATATCAGCGCACACTCCGCTGCAGAGTGAAAATCTCATTCTGGAAACATCCCCCAGGCTGTGGCTAAGCCATGTCTCCGCAGCATCCTTTCTTTCAGGAGTGCTAGTTCTGCAAGGTTCGCAGGAGAGCTTCTGTAAAGTTTGGAAGGTAGGAGACGAGGTACTGGCAGAAGCAAATCTGTGAGTACCGGGCGTGAGTCGTTCTTCGGTAGCTCAGTTGGTAGAGCACTTGCCCGCGAAAGGCAAAGGTCCCGAGTTCGAGTCTCGGTCGGGCACACAGTTTTAATGTGCCAGGAAGTTTCATATCAGCGCACACTCCGCTGCAGAGTGACTATCTCATTCAGGGTGACAATTATTTAACTGAATGAAAGAAATGAACGTAAATTAGTTACATACTACAGCGAGCACACACTCCATTCAACATGTAAACGTCACTACAGATATTCGTATTTAGGTTGTGACATGTTCGGTATGCCTGCAATCTTTGGGGGTGATGTGGCCGAGGCGAATAGCGAAATTCTGAAGACCCGCCCAAGTGTCGGAAAATCGATGCCGTCGATGACCTCTTGAGCGGCTGTTTTTGGGCTATTGCTGTACACGTTGTTTTCAACTTAGCCCCACAAAAATGACTCGTAAATGTTCAGATCCGGAAAATATGGTGGGGAATCGAGGCCCATGACAGTAGACGCTTGGGACCCAATATCCAGCATGTGGTCCCGAAAGTGCTCTTGCAGGACATCAAACACTGTCTTGCTTGGATGGGGTCGAGTTCCATCTCGCATGAAGCACATATTGTCGAAATTAGGGTCACTTCAATGACAGGGATGAAATCATCTTCCAAAACCTTCACGTGCCATTCGATAGTCACCGTGCATTGAACGAATATCGCACCGATTATTCCGTGACTGGACACTGCTCACCACACAGTCACCCGATGAGGGTGAAGAAACTTCTCGATCACGAGATGCGGATTGTCAGTCCCCCAAATGCGCCAATTTTGCCTATTAACGAATCCATCCAAATGAAAATAGGCTTCGTTGCTAAAACAAACCGTGAATGCGTGTACTAATTGTCATCATGTTCGTGGCCGACCGTGCAATTTGGATGTCCTAACTCAAACCGTTGAGAAGCTGTGACGATTTTATTTCACATAGTTCAGTTAGTATCACCCTGTAAATAACCGCACCTTTTGACTGCATTCATCTAGAAGTTTCCATTTTTTCCACCGCCAAGAGGCCGTAAACTTTAGTAGGTGGCAAAAGGCATAGAAATTTCAGCTTGATACGTGCACCTGTTGCTGAGATAAACGGTTTTTTAAGTCAGATAGGCAGACATACGGAAAAACGGACATCAATGTGGCCGTATAAGGTTTCCGTTCTTGCCGACTGAGGTACGGAACCTGCGAGGAATGAACCGTTTATAATAGCATTGTTTCCAGCCAACCATTGGTACAGCGGAAGATGTACAAAATGGCAATTCCAGAGCCGTGGGGTCGAGTCCTGGACGGAAACTTATTTTTATTTTTGTTTGCACTTTCAATTTTTACGTTACACAAAGAGTCACCGTCCACTTCTTCACATTCCCCTCGATCGTCTTCTTCGGAGCAAGTCAGTTCCTCATCGTACATAAACGTATACGGCTGCTACCATCATGATGCTGTAAACAGAACCTGGATTCATCCGAAAAAATTACGTTTTGCCATTCGTGCACCCAGGTTCGTCGTTGAGTACACCATCGCAGGCGCTCCTGTCTTCGATGCAGCGTCAAGGGTAACCGCTGCCATGGTCTCCGAGCTGATAGTCCATGCTGCTGCAATCGTCGAATTGTTCGTGCAGATGGTTGTTGTCTTGCAAACTTTCCCATCTGTTGACTCAGGGATCGAGTCGTGGCTGCTCGATCCGTTACAGCTATGCGGGTAAGACGCCTGTCATCTCGACTGCTAGTGATACGAGGCCGTTGGGATCCAGCACGGCGTTCCGTATTACCCCCCTGAACCCACCGGTTCCATATTCTGCTAACAGTCATTGGATCTCGATCAACGCGAGCAACAATCTCGCGATACAATAAACCACAATCGCGATAGGCTACAATCCGACCTTTATAAAAGTCGGAAACGTGATGGTACTCATTTCTCCTCCTTACACGAGGCATCACAACAACGTTTCACCAGGCAACGCCGGTCAACTGCTGGTTGTGTATGAGAAATCGGTTGGAAACTGTCCTCATGTCAGCACGTTGTAGGTGTCGCCACTGGCGCCAACCTTATGTGAATGCTCTGAAAAGCTAATCATTTGCATATCACAGCATCTTCTTCGTGTCGGTTAAATGTCGCGTCTGTAGCACGTAATCTTCGTGGTGCAGCAATTTTAATGGCCAGTATTGTATTAAGGGGAACCCAACAATTCTCCACCCAATTGCGGAGGTCGAGAAATTCGTATCTGCTACCTCGGTAGAGTCATCTGTACGTCTGGCTTGGACCTTCCACTCTGCTCCGAACCCGAGGACCGCAGTCGACACTGGGTACGATACTATGAATAGTCAGCATAGCCTGCACTCCGTGTGTGATACTAGTTACCTTCACCAAACCAGCCAGCCGCCGAAAAGAGCCGAGGATGACCTCAGAACCCATGGGGCAGACGTCATTCGTGCCGACATGTGCCACTACATGCAGCCGGTAGCACCCAGGGCGGTCGATAGCCGCCGGCAGTACCTCCTCTAGATCATTGACGACACCAACAGCAAACATATCGAGTGAACACTGGCATTATTTACCGCCGTGCATGTTATTTCTCTGCGGTTGTGTTACCAGTCTAACGATGGAGCTCCCTGTGGACAGCATACCGCTCTTGTGTACTTGTCTGGACTGGGCAGGAAAACCCGTCACCGGTCCAACATCCCATGCTGGCTCAAAAGTATTATCGGTATTGGGGTATCACCTCGCACCTTTTGCTAAGGTACAAGGAGTTAGGCGTCCAGCGTATTCCCTCTTTCGCCTTCCGCCCAGAGACACCCCACGTTAACCCACCGCTGTTTGTCATTCTCTCTCGAGTGAGGACGGACCGGTCAGATCTTGCATATCGAAGGATACAGCGACAAGCGACAACCAGGTCACCAGCAGATTCCAACGACACCAAAGGAGTCGCAGGCCTCTACACCGGCACGCTGAAGTCCCGACTCTTTGAACAGAATCTAGAAGCCTGTCGACCAAGGCCAATTCAGCTTCCAGCAGTTTATGGACAACAGCCAGTTCTCCTTGTATCCATTCACAACAAGCAAAGTCCCTATCAGTATCGTACCGTGTAAAGTATTTGAACAAGATCACAAAAAATACAAAGAAAGCAATCAGGAGTAAATGAGAAAGTACAAACAGAGGCTCCACAAAAGAAAAATTACCCGACCGTGCCACTACTGAGGTTTTAATGTAAGCAGAACATAACGAGGAGATTAAACGAACACTAAAATCTGCTCTGCAGGTTCTCGTATAGCCTGACACCGCAAGATCCGCAAGCTCTGAAAACATAAATAAATGTCTCTGCTGACAATTTGATAAATCAGCATTTCCATTTTCACTAAAAGCTCTACATCCACAAAAGTTACTGCAGGAAATAAATGTACAAAGTTTAATGCACTGATCTAAACTATGGACTGCGTACTAAAACGACTCTGAAATGGAGTCACGAGACTTTGCACTTCTGGCGGAGGAAGAAATATGCACTAATACTTATACAGAAACAAAAGCCTAGAGTAATTTGCCAATCACTAGTTTACGCAGTAAAATACACAGGTACCGTTCACAGAAACCAACCTAAATTACTGTGTATCAAACAACAGCTACTGCTGCTACCGCTACAAGGGCGTTCTGTTGCCTCGGCGCCTGACACTGCACTTACGAGTAGCTGCCC
The DNA here is from genome assembly GCF_023864345.2 of Schistocerca serialis cubense. Taxonomy (NCBI): domain Eukaryota; kingdom Metazoa; phylum Arthropoda; class Insecta; order Orthoptera; family Acrididae; genus Schistocerca; species Schistocerca serialis. The sequence goes on along the minus strand of NC_064645.1, from coordinate 237,711,101 downwards.
GACCACCGTACACTAAACTCCTAAGTGCTGGCTTTATGTCGGATGGACTGCTGGCAGTACTTTGGAAGGGACGAGTGATGCCTTTCGCTGACCCATCCTCCACAATGCTCGACTTTTCCTGCCCCTTAATACAGGAGGTCTGCCTTGGTCCTGATTCAGCTGTGGTTTCTCCTTTGCGTTTTCACTTCAGCACCAACTAACCAACAGCCGACTTGGGAAATTTAAGACCGACTGAGACGTCTGTCGATGCATTTGTTACCCAGGTGACATGTAATGACTTTCGAAGTGTCTAAGTTTTTCTGACTCACCTGTTCTGCAGTTATTGCCTCTCCACTGGTAGCAAACACGCTCCGCCGTCTTTGATACAGGCAAGTCAGCCTCTCGCGACGCATAGTGGTCGCTTCTATAATACTTAGTGATGTCCGAGTACTTTTGATCAGACAGAGTAGCAGATGCCTGTGTACAGTGATTACCAAGTGCTCTCCCTCTTTCGCTGTCATAGTAATGTGGTAGATGCTGAGCAGATTATAATACCTTTTTGATAGTAGTTTATAATTTCACCTGCTAGCACCATGCTGAATAATATCTCGTATGTACATAATGCTTTTAACAAATTTGGTCTAAACACGTATCCGAACAGGAAATTTATCGTGTATTAAACAGTACCGATGTGGATGGTTTTAGGTAGGTTACTCACCCCATGATGTCCTCACAGGTGAACGACATACCTAAATCAGTCTATGACCATCTAGCCCGTGAAACATATAATAGTATCAGGGGTGGGACAAGGGGTGGGACATCCCACTAATACACTTATCAAAACAGGACAACATACCGTGTATTAAAATTAATACTTCCTGGATGCTTTTAGCATATTTTTAGTGTGAGTATAAGTCATTACAGAGGCGTGCGACCACATTCGATAAAATTACTAAGTGAATTTAAAACAACTGACAGATCGCGGAATAATGGTCACATATTGTTACTAGAACATTTCAGTTTTTCAATTAGGCGTTTCGTATGCTGCCCACCTTCAGATTCCTGTTAAAAAATAGTAACAGAAACATTTTTGGTTACAAGTATACACGGATACACAAGTTACATTTGAGAGACATCTTAAAGAGGACATACCACAGAGAGTGAAACGAATACAAGCTGTCAAACCATCGCCAATTGGAAAGACATATGATATTCAAAGAGAGACTCTTGTAACTACAGTTTCATGTAACCTGTAGACCATTAAATGCAGCAGCTGCAGTTCCGCACAGGTAAGGTCGGTAACACTGGATGGCGTAGACGTATAGGTTCTATCACACGTCACTGTGGAGACGTCGACAATTGTATTATCTCACACAATGTTTGTTTTCCAAACCATAAAATTATATAAAATTTGTAATAAGTAATACCATTCATGCCAACGAATAAGTACACTACTGGCCATTAAAATTGCTACACTAAGAAGAAATGCAGATGATAAACTGGTATTCATTGGACAAATATATTATACTAGAATTGAGTATCATTACATTTTCACGCAACTTGGGTGGATGGATCCTGAGAAATCAGTACCCAGAACAACCACCTCTGGCCGGAATAAAGGAAGCATTGAGTCAGCCAGAGCTTGGATGGCGTGTACAGGTACAGCTGCCCATGTAGCTTCAACACGATACCACAGTTCATCAAGAGTAGTGACTGGCGTATTGTGACGAGACAGTTGCTCGGCCACCATTGACCAGACGTTTTCAGTTGGTGAGAGATCTGGAGAATGTGCTGGCAGGGCAGCAGTCGAACATTTTCTGTATCCAGAAAGGCCAGTGCAGGACCTGCAACATGCGGTCGTCCATTATCCTGCTGAAATTTAGGGTTTTTAAGGGATCGAATGAAGGGTAGAGCGACGGGTCGGAACACATCTGAAATGTAACGTCCACTGTTCAAAGTGCCGTGAATGCGAACAAGAGGTGACCGAGACGTGTAACCAAAGGCACCCCATACCATCACGCCGGGTGATACGCCAGAATAGCGATGGCGAATACACGCTTGCAGTGTGCGTTCACCGCGATGTCGCCAAACACGGATGCGACCATCATGATGCTGTAAACAGAACCTGGATTCATCCGAAAAAATTACGTTGTACCATTCGTGCACCCAGGTTCGTCGTTGAGTACACCATCGCAGGCGCTCCTGTCTTCGATGCAGCGTCAAGGGTAACTGCAGCCATGGTCTCCGAGCTGATAGTCCACGCTGCTGCAATCGTCGAACTGTTCGTGCAGATGGTTGTTGTAAACGTCCCCATCTGTTGACTCAGGGATCGAGACATGGCTGCACGATCCGTTACAGCCATGCGGATAAGATGCCTGTCATCTCGACTGTTAGTGATACGAGGCCGTTGGGATCCAGCACGGCGTTCCGTTATTACCCTCCTGAATCCACCGATTCCATATTCTGATAACAGTCATTGGATCTCGACCAACGCGAGCAGCAATATCGCGATCCTATAAACAGCAATCGCGGTAGGCCACAATCCGACCTTTATAAAAGTCGGAAACGTGATGGTACGCATTTCTCCTCGTTACACGAGGCATCAGAACAACGCTTCACCAGGGAACGCTGGCCAACTTGTAATATTTCTGGCCTATTCAGCCATCATATTAAGCTCCAGGATGCTATTCCCAGGGCAGTGGAGATGCAAGAAGCTTAGAGATGACGCAATGTGAGATGAGGTACCGGTGACAGATGTTAGATTCGGTACCATCCCCATGAGAAAGACCGCCAAAACGTTAAACTTTAGTTGCTATTATTAATTAAACCTGTCATCCAAATTACTTCATTTTTTTAAATAAACATCTCTGAACAGCCAGCTATCAATCAGCCATTTCAAAATTATTAAAATCAAAGTATTATTAAAACAAAAGACTGACGATATTACTGCCGATGCACTTCTGTGGCGTTCGGGCGTGCGCGCGAAGTGTCTCGGGCCGTTCGACTGTCCAGTTCTGACCGTTCCAGTAGACAGACATGTTGTCTGTTATAGCAGCCTTTGTTTCATGCAATTTTATTTACTACAGTTCCGACCGTCGCTAGGTACAGACATGTTGTCTGTAATAGTAGTATTTGATTCATGTAATTTTATTCTCCAGTTTTGACGGTTCCAGTAGACAGACTAGTTGTCTGTGGCAGGATGTCCAAATGGCTCTGAGCACTATGGGACTTCACAGCTGTGGTCATCAGTCCCCTAGAACTTAGAACTACTTAAACCTAACTAACCTAAGGACATCACACACGTCCATGCCCTAGGCAGGATTCGAACCTGCGATCGTAGCAGTCGCGCGATTCCGGACTGCGCGTCTAGAACCGCGAGACCACCGCGGCCGGCTGTGGCAGGATGTATTTCATGTTATTTTAGCCAGATATAATGACTGTGGAAAGATATGTTCAATACGTTGTGATCAAGAATAATTTCTCGTGTCTATATCAATAAAAACGCGAGTGGCATCCCAAATGAGTTATAGTTTATTCGTAGCAGCAGTTCCTTGCGAAGTTAATTTCAGCCTCAAGAAAAAGAATCCACGACCTGCGTGCTGTTTTCTGCGCTGGGGACATCATCATCATGAAGACAGCAGGTTCGTGAAGTGTACAAGAACTTATGTACTCCATACAGGGCAGTGGAAACAACTGGGCACTTCACGTGTACTGCATGCACAGTACAAATGTGCTCAGTGACACGCCATCTGCAGTAATGCAGAGGAGGTAAAGAAGGATGAAAGTATTAACACTATCTCACTTCTATTCCTTTTTTCTTGCCGTACATGGTATCCCTGGCGGAAAAATCATCGATGTTTGAGTGCTATGGAGATATGAGGCTTGATTATTAGCGAGGTGTTGCATATTATTTTTGAATTGTGTTGAACTCTTCTGAACTTTAGTTGAACTTCGATTTTTGATGCCACAGATAAGTTTTTTTATTCACGAGAACATAACGTCCGTGTATAGTAGATGCTGAAAGTGTTAAAGCGCAAGTGACAGAAAATCAAATACGTGTGCGCGGTCAATGGGATTACGTTCAATTTTCGTCGAGATTTCGACGTGCTACGAGGCTACGCAACGCAGCGCGGGGAGGCAGTGCCAGCGGCCGCAGTTCTCCGCGTCAGGTGCGAGGATCGGCAACCAGCAGCGGGCGATATCAGTAGCAGCCGCTGAACAGGGTGTTTCAGCAGTGCGGACAGCAGTACGACACTTCAGCTTCAGCAGCCAGAGCAGAGAAGGAGTTTCTCGACGGCAGTATGCAGAATAGCATCGAAGAGTAAGTGTTATTCTGGTTCAAATAGCTAATCTCTGTAACGGACAGTAAAATAATAATGTAACTTCAAAGTCTAAAATTGATCCCTTTAAACATATTTGGCTAAAATATGTAAATTATATTAAGTGTAAAATGTCTGACAAAATTGAAAAAAGATATCCTCTTAGAAGTAGGGAAAGGGATCAAAAAGATATTGATGGCAATGATCCTTCAGATCAGCCACAAAACTTGCAAGTAGATAACATTGTTGATGATCTATCTGATAATTCGCAAAGTTTAGATAATGAAACCCCCCATGAACCATGGACCTTGCCGTTGGTGGGGAGGCTTGCGTGCCTCAGCGTTACAGATGGCCGTACCGTAGGTGCAATCACAACAGAGGGGTATCTATTGAGAGGCCAGACAAACATGTGGTTCCTGAAGAGGGGCAGCAGCCTTTTCAGTAGTTGCAGGGGCAACAGTCTGGATGATTGACTGATCTGGCCTTGTAACATTAACCAAAACGGCCTTGCTGTGCTGGTACTGCGAACGGCTGAAAGTAAGGGGAAACTACAGCCGTATTTTTTCCCGAGGACATGCAGCTTTACTGTATGATTAAATGATGATGGCGTCCTCTTGGATAAATATTCCGGAGGTAAAATAGTCCCCCATTCGGATCTCCGGGCGGGGACTACTCAAGAGGACGTCGTTATCAGGAGAAAGAAAACTGGCGTTCTACGGATCGGAGCGTGGAATGTCAGATCCCTTAATCGGGCACGTAGGTTAGAAAATTTAAAAAGGGAAATGGATAGGTTAAAGTTAGATATAGTGGGAATGAGTGAAGTTCGGTGGCAGGAGGAACAAGACTTTTGGTCTGGTGATTACAAGGTTATAAATACAAAATCAAATAGGGGTAATGCAGGAGTAGGTTTAATCATGAATAAAAAAATAGGAGTGCGGGTTAGCTATTACAAACAGCATAGTGAACGCATTATTGTGGCCAAGATAGACACAAAGCCCATGCCTACTACAGTAGTACAAGTTTATATGCCAACTAGCTCTGCAAATGACGAAGAAATAGATGAGATGTATGACGAGATAAAAGAAATTACTCAGGTAGTGAAGGGAGACGAAAATTTAATAGTCATGGGTGACTGGAATTCGTCAGTAGGAAAAGGGAGATAGAGAAACATAGTAGGTGAATATGGATTGGGGGGAAGAAATGAAAGAGGAAGCCGCCTGGTAGAATTTTGCACAGAGCATAACTTAATCATAGCTAACACTTGGTTCAAGAATCATAAATGAAGGTTGTATACCTGGAAGAATCCTGGAGATACTAAAAGGTATCAGATAGATTATATCACGGTAAGACAGAGATTTAGGAACCAGGTTTTAAATTGTAAGACATTTCCAGGGACAGATGTGGATTCTGACCACAATCTATTGGCTATGAACTGGACTGAAACTGAAGAAACTGCAAAAAGGTGGGAATTTAAGGAGATGGGACCTGGATAAACTGAAAGAACCAGAGGTTGTACAGAGTTTCAGGGAGAGCATAAGGGAACAATTGACAGGAATGGGGGAAAGAAATACAGTAGAAGAAGAATGGGTAGCTCTGAGGGATGAAGTAGTGAAGGCAGCAGACGATCAAGTAGGTAAAAAGACGAGGGCTAGTAGAAATCCTTGGGTAACAGAAGAAATATTGAATTTAATTGATGAAAGGAGAAAATATAAAAATGCAGTAAATGAAGCAGGCAAAAAGGAATACAAACGTCTCAAAAATGAGATCGACAGGAAGTGCAAAATGGCTAAGCAGGGATGGCTAGAGGACAAATGTAAGGATGTAGAGTCTTGTCTCACTAGGGGTAAGATAGATACTGCCTACAGGAAAATTAAAGAGACCTTTGGAGAGAAGAGAACCACTTGTATGAATAGCAAGAGCTCAGATGGCAACCCAGTTCTAAGCAAAGAAGGGAAGGCAGAAAGCTGGAAGGAGTATATAGAGGGTTTATACAAGGGGGATGTACTTGAGGACAATATTATGGAAATGGAAGAGGATGTAGATGAAGACGAAATGGGAGATAAGATACTGCGTGAAGAGTTTGACAGAGCACCGAAAGACCTGAGTCGAAACATGGCCCCGGGAGTAGACAACATTCCATTAGAACTACTGATGGCCTTGGGAGAGCCAGTCATGACAAAACTCTACCATCTGGTGAGCAAGATGTACGAGACAGGCGAAATACCCTCAGACTTCAAGAAGAATATAATAATTCCAATCCCATAGAAAGCAGGTGTTTACAGATGTGAAAATTACCGAACTGTCAGTTTAATAAGTCACAGCTGCAAAATACTAACGCGAATTCTTTACAGACGAATGGAAAAACTGGTAGAAGCGGACCTCGGGGAAGATCAGTTTGGATTCCGTAGAAATGTTGGAACACGTGAGGCATTACTAACCTTACGACTTATCTTAGAAGAAAGATTAAGAAAAGGCAAACCTACGTTTCTAGCATTTGTAGACTTAGAGAAAGCTTTTGACAATGTTAACTGGAATACTCTCTTTCAAATTCTGAGGGTGGCAGGGGTAAAATACAGGGAGCTAAAGGCTATTTACAATTTGTACAGAAACCAGATGGCAGTTATAAGAGTCGAGGGGCATGAAAGGGAAGCAGTGTTTGGGAAAGGAGTGAGACAGGGTTGTAGCCTCTCCCGGATGTTATTCAATCTGTATATTGAGCAAGCAGTAAAGGAAACAAAAGAAAAATTCGGAGTAGGTATTAAAATTCATGGAGAAGAAGTAAAAACTTTGAGGTTCGTCGATGACATTGTAATTCTGTCCGAGACAGCAAAGGACTTGGAAGAGCAGTTGAACGGAATGGACAGTGTCTTGAAAGGAGGGTGTAAGATGAACATCAATAAAAGCAAAACGAGGATAATGGAATGTAGTCAAATTAAATCGGGTGATGCTGAGGGAATTAGATTAGGAAATGAGACTCTTAAAGTAGTAAAGGATTTTAGCTATTTAGGGAGTAAAATAACTGATGATGGTCGTAGTAGAGAGGATATAAAATGTAGACTGGCAATGGCAAGGAAAGCGTTTCTGAAGAAGAGAAATTTGTTAACATCGAGTATAGATTTAAGTGTCAGGAAGTCGTTTCTAAAAGTATTTGTATGGAGTCTAGCCATGTATGGAAGTGAAACATGGACGATAACTAGTTTGGACAAGAAGAGAATAGAAGCTTTCGAAATGTGGTGCTACAGAAGAATGCTGAAGATAAGGTGGGTAGATCACGTAACTAATGAGGAGGTATTGAATAGGATTGGGGAGAAGAGAAGTTTGTGGCACAACTCGACTAGAAGAAGGGATCGGTTGGTAGGACATGTTTTGAGGCATCTAGGAATCACAAATTTAGCATTGGAGAGCAGCGTGGAGGGTAAAAATCGTAGAGGGAGACCAAGAGATGAATACACTAAGCAGATTCAGAAGGATGTAGGTTGTACTGGGAGATGAAGAAGCTTGCACAGGATAGAGTAGCATGGAGAGCTGCATCAAACCAGTCTCAGGACTGAAGACCACAACAACAACAACATAGATAATGAAACTGAAAATGTTTCGGAAAATGCTGATTCTGTGTTAAATGATCGTACTGAAAATGTGGACACTGTCGCTCCTGACCACAACGACGTAGTAGATTTGGATGATGACGTCAGACACACTGAATCTTACGTCAACATTGCAAATGAGCCAACAGTGGAGTCACACAGATTAAGTCATGATACTGCTTCAGCTGAAACATTGCCAACAGTAGATAATGGGGAGATAGAAATCAGCAAGGAGCTAAATACGTTATCTATGTTATTATTATTACCTTTAAAAGAAACTAACGAAAAAATAGATAAAGGGCAAAATGACACTAACGAAGAGATAAAAGCCGAGTTAAGAGAAACAAAAGGTGATGTCAGAAAGCATATGCAGTAATGACTGAAATCAGTAGCAATTTTAAGGCTTTAGAACAAAAGATATCAAAACATGAAGCTAAAACTGAGGCTTGTTCCAGTAAAATAGATCGAGAAACAAAAGAATGGGGTAAGAAATTAGAATTATGTAAGCTTGAGATAAATCGGAAGTTTGATTGTAAAATCAAAAAGCTGAATGGTGATATGGGGGCTCAAGATTGTGTAATATCAACAATAAGTAGTAATGTTAGCCAAGTAATAAACGAGCAAAGCAAGGCTGCTAAAGAAAGTAATGATAAACATGAACAGCACTTAAGTGAGTTAGAAAACGTCAAAGATGAGCAGCAGGTACTTAGTCGTAAGGTTTCACAAATAGGTGCTCATTGTAAAGGTACCACAGATGCCATTCAAGATAAATTGAAGGAATTTGAGCAAGCAATTAAGCAATTTCCTGACAAAAGTAAGGACAGAGTGTGTGTACATGCTAGTGATGTAACAAATCCCACTATTGTTTACCATCCTTTCTCTAGTAGAGGTAACATACATCCAGTTGATTTTATTAAACAGTTCGAGGGTACACTTCCTGAAAATCTAACAGAACAACAAAAAATAAAAGCTATGGCAAGTAGATTTCAGGGAGACGTAATATCATTGGGAACCGGGATCAGTAACACATGTACCGTATACAAGGAATTTGTACAAGAATTTTTAACTCAATACTGGTCTACCAGCACACAAAATAGCGTCAGGAGTGAAATTTTTGAGGGAAGGAGTTTCGCTAGTAGTGGTTGTAACAGTTACAAAGAGTTTTTCAACAATATTGGGAAAAGAATCAACACTTAACTGAACCTTTAAGAGAATCAGGCCTCATAGAAATAATCATACTTAAATTTCCAGTTTCTGTACAAGAGAAGTTAATCAATGTAAACAAAAGCGATGTTAATAAACTACTGCATGTCCTCGAGCAGTTAGATGCGTTGTCAGGCAACAAGCAAGTGCAGGAAGGCTGGAGAAGGTAGTATCGAATTGAAGAATTGGTATTGATTAAGGCAAGAAACAGGTCTTCTAAGATAAATTCAGAAATTAAGAAGTTTCATGAATTTTATGAAGGCCATACAAAATAATTAGGATACCACACCCCAATGCTGTGGAAGTAGCTAACATAAAAACGGGAGTAAGCAAAGGACTCTACAATATCGTAGACATAAAAAAATACTACGAACATTAGTAACCCTCAGGGGACAATAGCGTTCTTTGCATTGCTAGGTAGATGACGACTACCAGGTACCCGAGTTAACTGACAGCATTACTTCATTTTCTTTCATGCTGTTCGTTCTTCCTCTTCTTTCATTCTGAGCTATATTCTGTCTTCTTTAAATTCTTCTCTATCCACGGCTATGACAATTTTTTACCCGATTTGTGATAACAAACATAATTGGTGACAGCATAGTAACGGGTGCGAAATAGGAACTGACGGAAAATATTTGAACAGTGAGTTTTATAAAACCGAAGTGCAGCATCACAAATACACAAGCTAGAGAACACAGTATTACGTTGCCTTAAGAAACATCAGTATAAGTTTTAATGACATTACACCTATCACAAAGTATACAGTGGAACGATTTATTTTTGAATTTTAAGAACTATTAAGTACTACACATCACGCATTATGTTTGAAAAATCTGGAAAAACTAGCAAATAAGTGAAATTTGGGCTCTTATTACAGACCTAAGCTACCAGATGCTGAAGAAGAGGACGACGCTAAACCAGGTAAGTGAACATGACGAAAGAATGAGGTTTGGTGGCAGAAAACGATGTCGAGAGATTATTAGTACAAAAGTTGTATTAAGTTTTGTGGAAATAAATATATTATATTCTGAAGTATGAATTGCCAGCGAAGCAATTTCCGCTGAGACAAGAGAGTATGTATTTATAGGCAAGGGATGGTCCCGCCAAAGAGGTTTATGTTGTGAAGAAATATTATTAGGCGACAGGTAAGTCGGCCAATTGTAAATGAAGAAGTGAGGCGATGAGAATTATTCGGCGACGTGTAAGTCTGCCCATTATTTATGAAGTATGACGAAGTGGAGGTACAAGGCGACGTGTGAGTCGGCCCATTATTAACGAGGTATTTATTGGCGAAGTGGTTCCGCCAACTGGTTATGAAGTACGAGACAATAGACGTATTGTTATTGACGTGAGCAAGACACAACACCAGCATGAACATCTCAAGGGACACAGACACAATACAATTACGATTTAAAGATAAGGCCACATTATATAAGATGTGGAGAATAGCTCACTGGTTTATAATAAGAAGAATAAAAACTACAATGCTAGCAATGAGTAGTTCAGACAGCCCCTGCATGAAGTCACATAAGACTTACATATGACTTTTGACACAGGAATGATTACAGAAGTGTACACATATGAACACATTAATACAGTTCCACTGGTTGTAGAAATAGTAACAACGCATACACGAGAAGAGAAAGGTATGGTAACTTTTACTGTTGAGTGACGCAACGTTTCTGACAGCCAAAATTTTCATTAAGAGATTTATTCTGAAGTGTTCTTTCAATATCTGTGAATCGCAACTGTGTGCCTATTAACGATAAAGAAAACTGTTTATGTAATATCTAAAATGATACTGTATTGAAAAATGTAAAAATAACGTATGAGAATGAGTTGGAGGTGCAGTCATATAAGTCTGCATAATGAAACAGTTATACGGCGCTGAGCTGTCTGTCAGAGTTAAAGCGTACGGCAACAGCTAGCGTCTTTATGAATGAGTCATGGCGCTAGTACTGGACGTCACATGTTGTGAATGGACATCGACCCATCATACGCTGCGGGCAACGTCCTAGCCATATGATAGCAGTCACTGTTTATAAACAGTGGCACTGCATTCAAACAGAATGAAGTTTACTTTTTAGGTCTAGTCATGTACATATTCATTGTATTGTATAATTAAAAGGTTGTTTCAGGGATTAGTTAACTTTTATTAGAAATTTAATATAAGGCATTTTGTATTGTTACATGAAATGTACCTGTCCTGTATTCTGTAGTTGCAGACAGAATGGACAGTCACTTGTCAAACCCAGCACCAGTTGAGATGAACTACGCAATACAAGACCACTTAATGGAAGCCACTGTTGGTGTTGCGAGACACATGCGTTTGTTCCTGTAATAGTGAAAGTGTACGTAAAAGAGTGATTTTCAGTCATTTATTTTTGAAAGTGTGAATAGTGATTTTGAAAAAGACGGCAATGAGCCACGAAGGTGTCTGTATTTTATTACAATTTATGTAACGCTGTAAATTATTTTGAGTTTCAATGGACGGCAATGAGCCGATAATAATGTGAACATTTGTGAGCTCTTATTGTTTTTAGATAACTTCATAATCTTTTTGGGTAAATTTAAAAGACAGCTATAAGCTGATTTTTTCTTGTGTTTCAGATAGCTATGTGATTTACTTTGAAAATTCGTTTATTTCTCACATTTTTTGTGTAATCACATGACGATATTCTAACTGTAAAACGTTTACTTATTCTTCATATTATTGTGTTAGGAGCTGAAAATGTAACTTTATGTTGACAATGTTTGTGGTGTAGGGTGTTACTGTTTTGGAATTTATGGCAGGCATCACATCATTTCCTTCTTCTCAGATTTTGGAATTTTAATAATGATTTTAGGGCAGATTGGTTAAAGCATACTTCTTGTATACTGGTTGATTTTTTAAAGTAGGACAGAGGATAACTTGGTTCTTGAGAGATTACCTATTGGTTCACAGTTCTATCAAAATTTGGTTCTATTTTTTCATATACTTCCAAAATTGAGTGTTGACTTCGAGAACACCCCAATTTTTCGAAATCTCAGAACGAAGGGGATGTCTAATATTTCTGGCTTTTTCAGGCATCATATTAGGCTCCAGGAAGCTACTCCCAGGGCAGTAGAGATGCAAGAAGCTTAGAGATGACGCAATGTGGGATGAGGTACCGGTGACAGATGTTAGATTCATTACCATTCCCATGAGAAAGACCGCCTGCATGATGCTACTGCTCTGTGATTGGCTGCTGTGTTCGGCGGTTTGGCGCCAAAACGTTAAACTTTAGTTGCTATTATTAATTAAACCTGTCATCCAAATTACTTCATTTTTTAAAAATAAACATCTCTCAACAGCCAGCTATCAATCAGTCATTTCCCCCCCCAGGGGGTCCACAACTCTTTTGTGAATACGTGCGTAGCGAGCACGGGACCCCGAGCTACTGTGGCCCTCCTTCCTTTCCGGGCTGCGTACCTTCCTTTTCCGCATCCTTCCCTCTCCCCCATCTTCGCCCCTCCTCCCCTCACCTCTGGCTCTTTCCTTCCCTTTCTCCCCTACGTCCGGAGACGTACGCTCGTAAATGTACCGCATTCTTCGCCTTCTCTGCTTGTCTGTCTTCATCCTTCCTTTGTCCTTCTCTTTTCCTTACCTCTTCTCTTTACCCTTTTCTCCGCTGCGGCGTTTGAGACCTCTCCTCTTTCCTTTCTCTTTCTTTGTTTTTCCCTTTCTCTTTCTTCCTCCCTGTGCTTGTCTGAAGGCCGACCCACGCATTTTTGTGCATAGCCAGTGACGGGGTAACGCGTAATTCCCCGCCACGGGTAGACAGGTAGGACACGTACGTACCCCCTGGTAACGGCCAGGCCCGGGGAGGGGTGATTACCCGAGCTGATACCTTCCGAAAGTGCCGATTAGTCCCTCCGTCCGTTTGTCGGGAGGTGTGACCTGAGGTGTGAACAATCACCTATGGCGGGAGTGCCCTCAGAGAGGGCCCCCACAAGAGAGGAGCGCGCCATCGGAGACGCCGGTAATCATGGGGGATTCTTCCGCAATGGTTTCCTCACCTTCCACTAGGTCTGCTCACAAGCGTAAATTCACTGAGTCTCAGCCACAGACAGTTCTTCCATCGTTGCCACAGTTCCTTGTTGTTTCTCAGTCTGACGAAGGTCACGACTTCTCCACGGTCAACCCTTTCATTATTCAGAAAGGTGTCGACGCAATTGCAGGTCCTGTAAAGTCTTGTTCCAGATTACGGAATGGCACCTTGTTGTTAGAAACAGTCAGTGCCCTCCAGGCACAAAAATTGCTGTGTACTTCACTGCTCCACACCTTCCCTGTCCAGGTTGAAGTGCACCGCACTGTAAATTCCTCGCGTGGAGTCGTTTATTCACGCTCCCTCGATGGATCGTCTGACGAAGAAATTCAGCACTACCTGTCTGACCAGGGCGTAACGGCTGTTCATAGAGTTATGAAAAGGGTTGACACAAACATCATTCCAACCCGCACTGTTGACAAAGTTCAACTCCCGTCGAAAATCAAAGCAGGCTATGAGATAATTTCCGTTCGCCCTTACGTCCCAAACCCTATGCGTTGCTATCAGTGTCAGCGGTTCAATCACACCAGCCAGTCCTGTTCCAATCCGGCCAAATGTATTAAGTGTGGCAAGAATGCCCATGAGTGTGCTTGTCCACCACCATCCCCTCGCTGCATCAACTGTATGGGTGACCACGCTGCTTCCTCTCGAGATTGCCCCGTTTTTAAGGACGAAAAGCTCATCCAGGAAATCAGAGTGAAGGAAAAGGTGTCGACCTTTGCTGCTCGAAAATTATTCACCAGTCGACAGCCCACCGTGCCTCAGACAGGAAAATACAGCACTGTCCTTGCTTCTCCTTGGCCAACAAAGGAGGTGGCCACGCAGACTTGCAACCTCACCTTTAGTGCCACGGTCGTCAGATCGGCCAGTGCAAAGATCGCCCGTTCAACCTCACCACTTTCGCCTGCCCACTCTATGGCTCACCCTTCATCGGGTTCTGCTAAATCTTGAGCCCAAAAGTCAGACACCAAGACTTCGAAAAAAGAGCATACTCGTGAAGATTTTTTATGTATCCCAACTTCACAACCATCGGTTCCTCCTCCTTCTAAACATCATATTTCCAAGAAGGCTACAAAGAAACCCAGTTCATCTCCTTATCCGCCAAGGCGTGTCCCAACTACAGCACCACCTGGCGGAAATCGCCCTCGGTCGTCTTCTGTGTCGCCGAGGCGCACTGCTGGCGGACGATCAACCGGCCGATCGCTGGTGGCAGGGGCTGCTCCTGAACAACCTTCGGCTGAATGCCATTCCATGCTGTCGGTCGCAAGCTCTGAGCAGTCGTTGAGTTGACAGCAACCTTGGTCACATTCCTCCATTTTCTGTTCACCCTATGTCCATTATCCACTGGGATATCCGCGGCATTCGCGGCAATCGCGATGAATTGTCGATCCTCTTACGATCCTACTCGCCGGTCATCTTCTGTCTTCAGGAAACAAAGCTGCGTCCCCATGACCGCATTGTTCTCCCTCATTTTCAGTCTGTCCGATATGAACTCCCCTCTGTTGAATGCACTCCAGCCCATGGAGGACTCATGATTCTTCTCCATGATACTCTCCATTATCACCCAATCCACTTAAACACTTCCTTCCAAGCTGTCGCCGTCCGTCTTTCCCCTTCTGGATACACGTTCTCTCTTTGTACTGTATACATTCCATCTTCCACACCAATGGCACGAGCTGATCTCCTTCATCTTCTTGGTCAGCTTCCACCCCCCTATTTGCTGGTTGGGGACTTCAATGCCCACCACCCGCTTTCGGGATCGCCACATCCTTGTCTATGTGGCTCACTATTGCTAGACGTCTTCCACCAAGCGGATCTAGTTTGCCTCAACACTGGGGTCCCTACATTTTTGTCTGCCTCCACGACAAAGTTATCTCATTTGGACCTTGCGGTCAGTACTTTTCCGCTAGCTCGGCGCATCGAATGGTTCGCCCTTGATGATACACACTCGAGTGACCACTTTCCGTGTGACTGCAGCCTCAACTGCCATATATGCGCCCGCGACGCTGGAAGTTTGCCCAAGCCGATTGGACACTTTTTTCGTCCCTAGCGACATTCGACGACCGTCACTTTCCCAGCGTCGACGATGAGGTCACACATATTACCGACGTTATTCTTACAGCTGTGGAAATTCAATACCACGCACCTCCGAATTGCCCCGGCGCCCCCCAGTTCCTTGGTGGAACGAGGCATGCCGTGACGGAATACGTGAGCGCGTTTTCCGCCACCATCCTACTTTGGCCAAATGTATCAGCTATAAGCAGTTCCGTGCGCGATGCCGTCGTGTCATCCGCGATAGCAAGAAGGCAACCTGGAAATTCTTTATTAGCTCATTTAACACCTTCACTCCCTCCTCGGAAGTTTGGAGTCGGCTTCGACGGTTCTCAGGCGCGCCTAGTTTCTCCCCGGTCTCTGGGCTCACTGTCGTGCATGATACATTAGTGGACCCCATCGCAATTTCTGACTCATCGGGTCAGCACTTTGCTGAGATTTCGAGCTCTTCAAATTACCCGCCAGCGTTTCTCCCGAAGAAACGTGCAGCGGAAGTGCGACATCTTGCTTTCTCCTCTCAAAATCGCGAAAGCTACAATACTATTTTCTCCATGCGGGAACTCCAACACGCACTCTCTTCTTCTCGCTCCTCCGCCCCAGGATCGGATGGTATCCACGTCCAAATGTTGCTGCATTTATCAACCCATAGTCTGCGTTACCTCCTTCGCCTTTATAATCGAATTTGGACCGACAGTACTTTTCCCAGACGATGGCGGGAAGCTATCGTCGTTCCTGTTCCGAAACCTGGAAAGGACAAACATCTCCCCTCTAGCTATCGCCCCATTTCTCTCACGAGTAGTGTCTGTAAGGTTTTGGAGCGTATGGTGAATTACCGTTTAGCTTGGTGGCTGGAGTCCCACAGTCTTTTAACATCTGCCCAATGCGGATTCCGAAAGCATCGTTCTGCAGTTGACCATCTTGTTGCTCTCTCCACTTATATCATCAACAGTTTTCTCCGGAAACGCCAAACAGTACCAATATTTTTTGATCTGGAGAGAGCATACGATACCTGTTGGAGGACAGGCATCCTCCGCACACTGTTCTCTTGGGGCTTTCGAGGTCGGCTGCCCCTTTTTCTTCGCGAATTTATGGCAGAGCGCACATTTAGGGTGCGGGTGAACACTACTCTCTCCTGTACTTTCTCCCAAGAAAATAGGGTAGCCCAGGGCTCCGTGCTGAGTGTTGTACTGTTTGCCATTGCCATAAATCCAATTATGGATTGTCTCCTTCCTGATGTCTCGGGCTCCCTCTTTGTGGACGATTTTGTCATCTACTACAGCTCTCAACGGACCAGCATTCTTGAACGACGTCTTCAAGGATGTCTCGATCGCCTCCACTCTTGGAGCATCGAAACTGGCTGTGTTAATTTTTGGCGACGTAAGGAGTTTATTCCACCCTTCTTACATCTAGGACCTGTCAACCTTCCGTTTTCAGACGTCGCTAAATTCTTGGGTCTTATGTTTGACAGAAAACTGTGCTGGTCCTCCCACGTTTCCTATCTTTCGGCTCGCTGTCTGCGATCCCTCAACACCCTCCGTGTCCTGAATGGTACCTCCTGGGGAGCGGACCGAGTGGTCCTTCTCCGCCTCTATCGCGCCTTAGTGCGCTCGAAATTGGACTATGGAAGCATAGTCTACTCCTCTGCTCGGCCGTCTATTCTTCGTCGTCTCGACTCTATCCACCACCGTGCATTATGTTTAGTGTCTGGAGCTTTTTACACCAGCCCTGTGGAAAGCCTTTATGCTGAGACTGCTGAACCTCCGCTGTCCAATCGGCGAGCAGTCCTTCTGAGTCGTTATGCTAGCCATCTGTCTTTCATGCCTGCTAATCCAGCCCATGACATTTTTTTGAAGCCTCCTTTGATGTAGGGTATGCAGGCCGGCCCCCCTCCCTACTATCACCGGGAGTCCGCTTCCGTCAACTGCTCCATTCTCTTTCCTTCCGCTTTCCTAAAGCCTTCTTGACAACTTGGGGTACAGCACCACCTTGGCTCCGTCCCCGGATCTGCCTGCTCCGTGACCTTTGTCGATTTCCCAAGGATGGTACCCCTTCACTTGTTTATCGTCGGGCATTTGCTGCTCTATGTGCACAAATGACGGAAGCCACCTTTATTTACACCGACGGCTCGAAAACATCGTTAGGTGTAGGGAGTGCCTATATTGTTGGCGACATCCCAAATCACTTTCGGCTTCCCGACCAGTGTTCGGTTTATACTGCAGAGCTTTATGCTGTTCTCCAGGCTATCCACTACGTCCGCCGCCATCAGCGGATACAGTACGTTATCTGCTCAGATTCTCTCAACTCTCTCCTCAGTCTCCAAGCTCTTTACCCTGTGCACCCTCTGGTCCACCGGATTCAGGACTGTCTGCGCATGCTCCACCTGGGGGGCGTCTCGGTGGCGTTCCTCTGGCTCCTGGGACACGTTGGTATCTGTGGAAATGAGGCGGTCGATATCGCAGCCAAGGCTGCAGTCTCTATTCTTCGGCCAGCTATTCAATCGATTCCCTTCGCCGATCTACGGAGCGTTTTATGTCGTCGTGTAGTTTTCTTATGGCACAAACATTGGTCGACACTTACCCATAATAAATTGCGGGGCGTGAAAGCTCTTCCTTGTGCTTGGACCTCTTCCTCCCGAACGCGTCGTCGGGAGGAGGTAATTTTAACTAGACTCCGGATAGGGCACTGTCTTTTTAGCCATCGACATCTTTTAAGCGGCGATCTTCCCCTACTCTGTCCCCACTGCTCTCAGCTGTGGACGGTAAGACACCTTTTAATTGAGTGCCCCTATTTTACTCCGTTACGCTCCCGTCTACAGCTGTCGCCTGATATATCGTCGATTTTAGCAGATGACACACGCTCAGCCGATCGCGTTCTCGAGTTTATTGGTGCCAGTGAAACGACGTCAGTCATTTGAAGCTTTTTTTGGGGACAACCAACCCCTTTCTGTAGTGGATTTTTAAGCCTTCCCTCTGCTTTTAGTTTCTCCAATTTATTGACTTTCGTTCCCATTGCTGCTGGTTTCCATTTTCGGTTTTCTACTGTTCCCTAAGTCACGGACCGGGCGCTAATGACCATAGCAGTTTTGCGCCCTAAAACCAAAACAAAAAAAAAAAAAAAAGAAAAATTCAGTCATTTCAAAATTATTAAAATCAAAGTATTACTAAAACAAAAAACTGACGATATTACTGCCGATACACTTCGGTGGCGTTCGGTCACGCCTTGCTGGCTTGGCGCGCGAAGTGTCTCGGGCTGTCCGGCCCTCCAGTTCTGACCGTTCCAGTAGACAGACATGTTGTCTGTTATAGCAGCATTTGTTTCACGCAATTTTATTTACTACAGTTCCGACCGTCACTAGGTATAGACATGTTGTCTGTAATAGTAGTATTTGATTCATGTAGTTTTATTCTCCAGTTCTGACGGTTCCTGTAGACAGACATGTTGTCTGTGGCAGGATGTATTTCATGTTATTTTAGCCAGATATAATAACTGTGGAAAGATATGTTCAATATGTTGTGATCAAGAATAGTTTCTCGCGTCTATATCAATAAAAACGCGAGTGGCACCCCAAATGGGTTATAGTTTATTCGTAGCAGCAGTTCCTTGGGAAGTTAATTTCAGTCTCAAGAAAAAGAATCCACGACCTGCTTGCTCTTTTCTGCGCTGGGGACATCATCATCATGAAGAGACCAGGTTAGTGAAGTGTACAAGAACTTATGTATTCCATACAGGCCAGTGGAAACAACTGGGCACCTCATGTCTACTGCATGCACAGTGCAAATGTGCTCAGTGACACGTCATCTGCAGTAATGCAGAGGAGGTAAAGAAGGATGAAAGTATTAACACTATCTCACTTTTATTCCTTTTTTCTTGCCGTAAACTGCTGTTTGTGTATGAAAAATCGGTTGGAAACTTTCCTCATGTTGTAGGTGTCGCCACCGGCGCCAACCTTGTGTGAATGCTCTGAAAAGCTAATATCACAGCGTCTTCTTCCTGTCGGTTAAATTTCGCGTCTGTAGCACGTCATCTTCGTAGTGTAGCAATTTTAATGGTCAGTAATGTACCGGGTGATCAAAAAGTCAGTATAAATTTGAAAACTGAATGAATCACGGAATAATATAGATAGAGAGGTACAAATTGACACACATGCTTGGAATGACATGGGGTTTTATTAGAACCAAAAAATACAAAAGTTCAAAAAATATCCGACAGATAGCACTTCGTCTGATCAAAATAGCAATAATTAGCATAACAAAGTAAGACAAAGCAAAGATGATGTTCTTTACAGCAAATGCTCAATTTGTCCACCATCATTCCCCAACAATAGCGGTAGTCGAAGAATAATGTTGTGAACAGCACTGTAAAGCATGTCCGGAGTTATGGTGAGGCATTGGCGTCGGATGTTGTCTTTCAGCATCCCTAGAGATGTCCGTCGATCATGATACACTTGCGACTTCAGGTAACCCCAAATCCAATAATTGCACGGACTGTGGTCTGGGGACCTGGGAGGCCAAGCATGACGAAAGTGGCGGCTGAGCACACGATCATCACCAAACGACGCGTGCAAATCTTTCACGCGTCTAGCAATATGGGGTGGTTCTAATATAAATGGTTCAAATGGCTCTGAGCACTATGCGACTTAACTTCTGAGGTTATCAGTCGCCTAGAACTTAGAACTAATTAAACCCAACTAACCTAAGGA
Organism: Schistocerca serialis cubense; assembly: GCF_023864345.2. NCBI lineage: Eukaryota > Metazoa > Arthropoda > Insecta > Orthoptera > Acrididae > Schistocerca > Schistocerca serialis. The sequence goes on along the minus strand of NC_064645.1, from coordinate 237,691,198 downwards.
CATCACACACATCCATGCCCGAGACAGGATTTGAACCTGCGACCGTAGCGGTCGCTCGGTTTCAGACTGTAGCGCCCAGAACCGCACGGCCACTCCGGCCAGCAAAGTCTAATAAAACCTTATGTTATTCCAAGCATGTGTGTCAATTTTTACCTCTACATCTTAATGATCTACAACTACATGATTACTGTGCAATTCACATTTAAGTGCTTGGCAGAGGGTTCATCGAACCACAATCATACTATCTCTCTACCATTCCACTCCCGAACAGCGCGCGGGAGAAACGAACACCTAAACCTTTCTGTTCGAGCTCTGATTTCTCTTATTTTATTTTGATGATCATTCCTACCTATATAGGTTGGGCTCAACAAAATATTTTCGCATTCGGAAGATAAAGTTGGTGACAGAAATTTCGTAAATAGATCTCGCCGCGACGAAAAACGTCTTTGCTTTCATGACTTCCATCCCAACTCGCGTATCATATCTGCCACACTCTCTCCCCTATTACGTGATAATACAAAACGAGCTGCCCTTTTTTGCACCCTTTCGATGCCCTCCGTCAATCCCACCTGGTAAGGATCCCACACCGCGTGGCAATATTCTAACAGAGGACGAACGAGTGTAGTGTAAGCTGTCTCTTTAGTGGACTTGTTGCATCATCTAAGTGTCCTGCCAATGAAACGCAACCTTTGGCTCGCCTTCCCCACAATATTATCTATGTGGTCTTTCCAACTGAAGTTGTTCGTAATTTTTACACCCAGGTACTTAGTTGAATTGACAGCCTTGAGAATTGTACTATTTATCGAGTAATCGAATTCCAACGGACTTCTTTTGGAACTCATGTGGATCACCTCACACTTATCGTTATTTAGTGTCAACTGCCACCTGCCACACCATACAGCAATCTTTTCTAAATCGCTTTGCAACTGACACTGGTCCTCGGATGACCTTACTAGACGGTAAATTACAGCATCATCTGCGAACAACCTAAGAGAACTGCTCGGATTGTTACCAAGGTCATTTACATACATCAGGAACAGCGGAGGTCCCAGGACGCTTCCCTGGGGAACAGCTGATATCACTTCAGTTTTACTCGATGATTTGCCGTCTATTACTACGAACTGCGATCTTCCTGACAGGAAATCTCGAATCCAGTCGCACAGCTGAGACGATACCCCATAGGCCCGCAGCTTGATTAGAAGTCGCTTGTGAGGAACGGTATCAAAAGCTTTCCGAAAATCTACAAAAACGGAATCAACTTGAGATCCCCTGTCGATAGCGGCCTTTATTTCGTGCGAATAAAGAGCTAGCTGCGTTGCACAACATCTACATCTACATCTATACTCCGCGAGCCACCTTACGGTGTGTGGCGGAGGGTACTTATTGTACCACTATCTGATCCCCCCTTCCCTGTTCCATTCACGAATTGTGCGTGGAAAGAACGACTGCTTGTAAGTCTCCGTATTTGCTCTAATTTCTCGGATCTTTTCGTTGTGATCATTACGCGAGATATATGTGGGCGGTAGTAATATGTTGCCCATCTCTTCCCGGAATGTGCTCTCTCGTAATTTCGATAATAAACCTCTCCGTATTGCGTAACGCCTTTCTTGAAGTGTCCGCCACTGGAGCTTGTTCAGCATCTCCGTAACGCTCTCGCGCTGACTAAATGTCCCCATGACGAATCGCGCTGCTTTTCGCTGGATCATGTCTATCTCTTCTATTAATCCAACCTGGTAAGGGTCCCATACTGATGAGCAATACTCAAGAATCGGACGAACAAGCGTTTTGTAAGCTACTTCTTTCGTCGATGAGTCACATTTTCTTAGAATTCTTCCTATGAATCTCAACCTGGCGCCTGCTTTTCCCACTATTTGTTTTATGTGATCATTCCACTTCAGATCGCTCCGGATAGTAACTCCTAAGTATTTTACGGTCGTTACCGCTTCCAATGATTTACCACCTATGGCATAATCGTACTGGAATGGATTTCTGCCCCTATGTATGCGCATTATATTACATTTATCTACGTTTAGGGAAAGCTGCCAGCTGTCGCACCATGCATTAATCCTCTGCAGGTCCTCCTGGAGTACGTACGAGTCTTCTGATGTTGCTACTTTCTTGTAGACAACCGTGTCATCTGCAAATAGCCTCACGGAGCTACCGATGTTGTCAACTAAGTCATTTATGTATATTGTAAACAATAAAGGTCCTATCACGCTTCCCTGCGGTACTCCCGAAATTACCTCTACATCTGCAGATTTTGAACCGTTAAGAATGACATGTTGTGTTCTTTCTTCTAGGAAATCCTGAATCCAATCACAAACCTGGTCCGATATTCCGTAAGCTCGTATTTTTTTCACTAAACGTAAGTGCGGAACCGTATCAAATGCCTTCCTGAAGTCCAGGAATACGGCATCAATCTGCTCGCCAGTGTCTACGGCACTGTGAATTTCTTGGACAAATAGGGCGAGCTGAGTTTCACATGATCTCTGTTTGCGGAATCCATGTTGGTTATGATGAAGGAGATTTGTATTATCTAAGAACGTCATAATACGAGAACACAAAACATGTTCCATTATTCTACAACAGATTGACGTAAGCGAAATAGGCCTATAATTATTCGCATCTGATTTATGACCCTTCTTGAAAATGGGAACGACCTGCGCTTTCTTCCAGTCGCTAGGTACTTTACGTTCTTCCAGCGATCTACGATAAATTGCTGATAGAAAGGGGGCAAGTTCTTTAGCATAATCACTGTAGAATCTTAAGGGTATCTCGTCTGGTCCGGATGCTTTTCCGCTACTAAGTGATTGCAGTTGTTTTTCAATTCCGATATCGTTTATTTCAATATTTTCCATTTTGGCGTCCGTGCGACGGCTGAAGTCAGGGACCGTGTTACGATTTTCCGCAGTGAAACAGTTTCGGAACACTGAATTCAGTATTTCTGCCTTTCTTCGGTCGTCCTCTGTTTCGGTGCCATCGTGGTCAACGAGTGACTGAATAGGGGATTTAGACGATGTTTTCTGAAACCATGCTGATTACGTATCAATAGATCGTTCCCTTGGAGGTGATTCATAATGTTTGAATAAAGTATATGCTCCAAAACCCTACTGCAAACCGACGTCAATGATATAGGTCTGTAGTTCGATGGATTACTCCTACTACCCTTCTTAAACACCGGTGCGACCTGCGCAGTTTTCTCTATCTACATTAATCCCTGGTTTATTAAGTTTTCAAATTTATACTGACTTTTTGATCACCCGGTAAATACAAGGATTAGTGCAAGCAATTAAAAACAATCGCTACTGAAAACCAGCCAAAGCTATCCAGAACGCAAAAAGTGCTATTGTCATAAGATACTATTTCTTCCTGTGAAATGAAGTAATTTGTACGTTAATGAATTGGGATACGCGGACAAAAATAAGAAGATCATATTTTGTCACCTTTCTGTTGCAACAAGTTGTTGAAAATACTGAAATATAACTATCTCATAAAGGTAACCTGTTAGTTAATTATGCTATTCGGGGATGAACGACCTTGAATGTCCAAAATTCATCCCTTCGGCGCAACATTCAGTATGATTAAGTCGTTGTATGTGGTAAGTAGGTCATGGTAATTTTCCCAGAAATAACAACCCACAACACTGTTATTACTACCGTAACTATGCTTTCCGTCTGACGGGTTAAAAATCATCACAATAGCCACATTTCGTTTTAAAACACCTGATAGACTGTAATTATCTGACATTTCATCCATTGTGTAGCGTAGTCATGGTCATGTTGGTTTTCGTATGAAACAGTACTTTTATTTTAGCCTTCCTAAAGGCATTAGCAGCGTTTCAGAACAAGAGCCCCCATATGATAAGGAAATATGGGCCACGGTATGACTATGTTTGCTCTCTACCATTCTGTGTTTTTCGGAACGTTTTTTAACGAACTCGCGAATAGTCATTTGGACAAATCCATTAGCCATACCAACGAATAAAATTGTTTTAATTTCTCTGTCGACAGCATTCGTAGAAAATCCTAATTCTTCCATCCAATAAAAGATCGATGTAAGGTAAGCATGTTTGAGTGTGTCGGATGGCAGCAGTCGGCTGTTATAATTAAATACGTTGCTGTTGGCTTGCAGTAAATGTTTGTGTCCAAACTATACCCCCATCTAAAGGACTTGCAAGTCAAAGAAATTTATTGACTCTTCAGTTTCATTTTCTACGGTGAGCTGAATTTTTTCTTGCGTTCTATTAATATATATTCTAATCCTTGGATGTTATCAACATTCCTGGTCTGGGAATGCTGATAAAATCGAAAACTTAGCACGCGTACTTAAAAGTATTAATGATGTCTTTCCTTTCAGTTTTATACTGAAGCTCCCTTTCCTTATGTTAACCATTTTAATCACAGGCACTTATTTCTATGCGATTAATTAGTAGACGCCTTGGGTACAATTTTTTTGTGAATGAAGTCAATTCCTTCATGGCTGCTTTTCATCTTACAGATATAATTACGTCATATTATCTTCGCATGCTGCTATGCAGCCTATTGGTGCATATTACCAAACTTCTTCTTTTAAAAATTTAATTTTGATATGTACCCGTTCCACTCAATTCTTCATTACTGTCCTTTATCGATAGAGCTTCTCCATGTTGATTATGGAATTTTTATTATGAATCTTAGTTACGGTATGAAGACGGTTTGTGATTGTCATCTCCATGTGTTCCCCCTACTTAACTGTATGTGGCGCTGTCTAGTGTTCAACTGTGTACATGCCCGTGGCCATTTCCTGTGGTAGCGGGTTTTCGTTGGACTATGTGTAGTCATCCAAGATGTGTACTGTTCTGCAAGTTTGGTCCTTTTACTTTGCCACTCCACTTGATATCATGACTGCATCAGAGGTATTGTTTTGTATTTTAACACGTTATTTCACGTATCACCATGTCATTTGTTTAGGATTTTACCATTCTCAGCAACTGTTGTTGTATATAACGAAATAATAAGCAACTAACTGCATAAAAGAAATTTAATTTCCTTACCGGTTTCGGGCACCTAGTGCCTATCTTCAGAAAGTAATGCCTATCGCTTTATTTGCGAGTATCAACAGTAATACGCATATTGATTCGTGGCGCCATCGATACCAGTCGCTTCTCCATATTCATTTAAGATCTCTGCGATCGACTGTGTATAGTGTGGCTGCGGTTTTCCTCTTTGGTCGCTTTTCGGATATTTAAGCGCACGAAGCTGTGGGGAGAGGGCTCGTTTTGGTTGGTTTGTTGACGCTCCAGTGTGCAGTCTCTTTGTCGGCGGTCGCTCTTTGCGCATGCTCTGCATCTCTCCGTCACGTGGGCAGTGGTGCTGCGTATGGAGACGTGCTTGCGGCCGGAAGTGTTTACTGTCTCATGTGCACATGTGAAAGTGGCTTTGGAATGTATCAGCCAGCAACAGGATACACTACAGAATCAAACGGTGCGAATTATTAAGGTTCTTAAAGTCCTGCTGTATATGTGTACATTGAATTTCGTAATGTTTGCAGTTAGCGGCTCTCCCAGTGTTTCGTCGCTCATGTTATATGTTTCGTATTGACCACTGGTGCACAGCTTACTAAACAGTGGTTAAGGTGTGAATGAAGTTTGCCTGTTTTGGACGCACTTGAGATACTGGTAAGGAGTACGATGTGCAACAATAAAGTAATGAGACTGATGTGAAAAACAATGTTGCTTACCGTTTTAGTAAAGTATAGTGTTGTCTCCTTCAAAGTAGTTCCCTTCTGATTACCCGAACTTTTTCCAGTGCTTCTGCCATTGATGGTAACATTACTGGAACTCATCTTCTGTAATATCCTCCAAGACCCTCGTCGCACCTTTTTGAACATCTTGTGTTGTTTGAAAATGGTGTCCCTTGACCGCCGTTTTGACTCTTGGAAATAGAAAAAAGTCACACATGGCGATATCTGGTGAATAAGGTGGCTGTGGTAGTACTGAAATTTGTTTTGAGGTTAAAAATTGCTGCACTGACACAGCAGTATGGGATGGCGCATTATCGTGATGCAGAATCCAATCTTTCTCATACAAAGATCTTCAGTTATTATTAGAGAAACCGTTTCTCGATTGATGTTCAGATGTTCAGATCAACTCACGACTGAGCAGTTGCATCAATGTGCCACTTGGACTAGAAGCAGCTTATAGACCAAGGTCAAAGGTATTGTGCCTACGCAAGCCTGCAGGGTTGCCACATCTTGCAAAGAAAATCAGTCTCATTACTTTATTGTCGCACCTCGTGTGTAATTAAGTGCGGGTCTGTGCACTCCGAAGTAACCACCGGGTCGATTTTCTGGCTCTTCTTTCTGCCTTTTGTTATTAAGTGTAATGCACCTATAGTGGCATTCATTTGAAAAATTAAGAGATATATGACATTGTTTTTCTTCTTGTATGTAATTATTTTTTAGGATGATAAGACAGAGTATGTGTTCCAGTTTCTACACATTCTGCAGTGTTCACATGGTGAATTTTTATGTACCGTTATTCCTGTGCAAAGGGAGTGTGAACTGTTGTTGTAAACAGTGATTACAAGATATTTAATTTGGCTGCAAAGAGTAATTGTATTCCTGCTTTGAAATTCTTCTAATGTTTTATGGATTGAGTTACTCTGTATACTGCCCAGTAGCTGTGTGGTTTTACGTTGTTGTTTCAGTGGTGTAATCAGCAGAGCGCGTTGTCTATTGTAACTGGTCAAATAACAGGGGGACGACGCCTTGGTGGCGGCCAGTTTAAATTGTAACGGATAATGCAGTCGCTGTGTTCATCAGTAGACTCTAGTTCTTCAGCGAATTTAAGTTATTCTATGTTCCTGTTGACGCCGAGGCGTCCATCTTTCCTTCTTCACCGATCCTTTCAGCTTTCATTCAGGCTCGATCTGAGTTGTAGTTTCTGGGCACCTCTGATGTGCCATTACTTGTCACTGAAATTTTGTAATACCTGAAAGATGCCTTTCATTGCACTGTGTTTTTAATATCTTATTCAGAAAGAGAAATTGTGAGTTGTTTCTGCTGTTTTGTTAAAAGGTGTCCTGTTACTGTGGCAGTTTCTCTCAGTAAATAATTTATTGTTTGTCTGGTTCTTAAGATTTATGTAAAGAGGATTTTAAAATTATTTATTGTTTGGGGTGGGCTTTGACGCCCATAGAAGTTGTATCTATTTAGTAATGTCTCAAGTTCTGTGGCAATTATAATATTATTTTGAGGTAACAGCAGTTTGCTGTTGTTGTGTCATTGCTAAATAAAATCTCTTGGAAACTACATGCCAGAGTTTGCATTTGATTGGTAATTATTGCCTTGGCTTTTTGAGTTGAAGTATCCTTGAGGGTGTGTCCCACATCGCACTTGCAATAAAATGCAGTGGTCATGTAGTTCATAGTCCCTATAGATACTGTTTCCAACAGGTTACTTATTATTTCGTTAGATATTAATTATTCTTTCTTTTTAAGGTTTCGTTATCAAGTCGTGTTCATTGTCTACACACATGCCACAGATAGCTCGATCTGGGTATATGCTTGTTCCACAGCATAACAACTCTATGAATGTCTCTCAGTCCCATGGCTCATAAAAATTTCCTTCGATATTTCATTACAGTAATGCATGATATGACCATACCTTAACTATAGCTCTCCCTTAGAAAATCATATGATACCTTTCAGTGGGTGAAACGAATCATTAAAACATTCTTTTCGCAACCGAGACTATTTTATCAAAGATAAGCTGTACCAGTCGACCAGATGAAGCGGGAAATGTTTTATTTAAAATCGAACAAGCTCTGGTGTGTTTCGTACATACACGCTCTCTCACCCTCCTTACTCCATCTAATCTGATAGCAGTATTAAAATGACGCATAAAAAGTCACAAAGTCTCATTATTTCCATGATTTTTATTTAAAAAATTACATAAACACACACACTACGTAATGTACCTCCTCCCTTCCTTCCCTTCTTTCAAAATAATCGCTTAGTATTTGAGCTGTCACTAAAATGGAAGAGCCATTTACAGTGCAGCATCATTTGGGGTATGTTTCCAAAAGCTTCCAAGCTACCTGAAGTATTTATCAAAAAGTACATTACACACTCAAAAAAAGTGTCTGAACAGCGTACAATGCTAAAAATATTGTGAACTAAAATCGTTTATTGACTGGCTCACCATTCGCATCATTAGATTTCATTGTGAAATAATCATTTGCAATGAAATATTGCAAGTGTTACACAACATTTTCTCTATAAATAATTTGGTATAAACACCGACATTGGCTGTTGATGATTGGAAACATGTTGCCCGGTTGAACCAGTCACGTTTCAAATTGTATCGCTCGAATGGATGTGTTTGGGTATGGAGACAAACCTCCTGAATCCATGGACCCTGCATGTCAACAGGGGATGGTTCAAGCTGGTGGAGGGTCTGTAATGGTGTGGGGGGTGTGCAGTTGGAGTATGTGGGACCACGATCTAGATACGACTCTGACAGGTGACACGTACGTAAGCCCCCTGTCTTATCACCTGCATCCATCCATGCCCATTGTGCATTCCGACGGAATTGAGCGATTCCAGCAGGGCAGTCCGACACCGTACACGTCCAGAATTGCTACAGTGTGGTCCCAGGAACAGTCTTCTGAGTTGGATCACATCCGCTGGCCACCAACCTACCCAGACGTGAACATTATTGAGCAATCCGGGATGCCTTGCAGCGTGTTGTTCAGAAGAGATTTCCACCTCCTCGTACCCTTACGGATTTATGGATTATGGTGTCAGTTCCCTTCAACACTGATTCAGATGTCAGTTCAGTCCATCCCACGTCGTGTTGCTGCACTTCTGCGTGCTCGTGGGGGCCCTACAGGATATTAAGCAGGTGTAGTAGTTTCTTTGGCTCTTCAGAGTAGAATTGGAGGTCATACATTATCAACAGTTATTTGGATGGAAGATGTTTACAGCAATGTTCATTACTTTTTCGTGTTGTCATACTATATGTACATTCAAGAATACTATCGTCTCCCTCGGTGAAAAATACTGTACATTTCACTCAATGAATCTGAGGTAGAAGAGTCATGTTTCTATTACTAGTTTTAGAGCTGAATCACGTACTTGTTACTTTCAGTAGCCCAGCCTTGTGGGATTGTAACGCCGTTTCCTGAGTGGTTTGTGTAGCTATAGTCTGTCTGTTTTAATCACAGACTTTCTTGGAGTACACAGTTTATGCTATTCTCAGTAAAATTGTGACGTTGAGTGAGCGAGGGTGTTGCAGGGGTGCTGAAAATTATATCAAAATGTATACTTTTCACGCAAGAAACCCACATTAGTCTGCCACCAATTGAGCGTGGGTGCTGAAAATCTTCTCGTTCCTGAGAGTGCTGTAAGTACCGCCATACCATACGGAATGAGAGAAGGGATTTAGATGTTTACACAGATAATTTAACTACCTTTTCATACTAAACTCGACTGACGAAACATTCTCTTTGCGGTAATGTATCTAATAAGAAGAACCTTACCACACATTTCATGTTGTACATTGCCTTTATGAAGCAGTACATTTGCTTTGAAGTATAAAGTTATAAGAGATCCGGACCCATTTCTGACAGTTCAAAGCGTGTTGCATTCACACGTTCTACTACGATAATTGCCCGTAGAAAATGTGTAAGTGACGATGATATTGCCAGGTGGCTTCTCGAAGGCATTTAGGGACGAAGAATAATTTAGTGATGAAATTAAATAGGAAGAAACTTCCACCATGGGCAGTGATGTAAGGTCTAGTAAATCAGAATCTACTGATGGAGTGGGAAGTGACTGCAAGTAGGCTGTTTAGGTTTTTATGTTGGTAACGCCATGTAGCGCTCTGTGTGAAAATCACTGAGTGTACTGTGAGCAATCTGTGGCTGGTTGGCATTGTTGCAATATTCGCTATTGTAGTAATGGGCAGTTGGATGTGAACAGTGCGTAGCGTTGCGCAGTTGGAGGTGAGCCGCCAGCAGTGGTGGATGTGGGGAGAGAGATGGCGGAGTTTTGAGAGCGGATGATTTGGACGTGTGTCCATCAGAGACAGTAAATTTGTAAGACTCGATGTCATGAACTGATATATATATATATATATATATATATATATATATATATATATATATATATTATGACTTTTGTACACTATTAAGGTAAATACATTGTTTGTTCTCTATCAAAATCTTACATTTGCTGAGTATGCCTATCAGTAGTTAGTGCCTTCAGTAGTTAGAATCTTTTATTTAGCTGGCAGTATTGGCGCTCGCTGTATTTCAGTCGTTCGAGTAACGAAGGTTTTTGTGAGGTAAGTGATTCATGAAAGGTATAGGTTATTGTTAGTCAGGGCCATTCTTTTGTAGGGATTATTGAAAGTCAGAATGCGTTGCGCTATAAATATTGTGTGTCAGTTTATTGATGATCAGAATAAGCAAAGAGAGAAATGTCTGAGCACGTTCAGTTCTGCTCAGCTGTTTGAAAATCGAATAACGTAAGAGGTTTGTCAGCACAGTAATTCATTAATTTTTCCAAGGTGATGTTTCATATGGCGACCCTTAGCCGAGGATACCCCCTGGAATCTTATGATTTTTTTCTTGTAGTTTGTGTAATTACTGTAGCTACTGTTTATTGCTAGTGCGTAATTGTAGAGAAAATTTCCTTTGTAGCTGTAGTTCTTCATTGTTGTACAGTAAAACCGTTGTGGCATGCATGTAGATTTGCACCAAGTATTTCGCGGCTGCGTTTGCAATTAACTAGATATTATTTTCAGTGCTATGTTAAAGTGTTTTCTTAGTTTTGCTCTTAAAATTGTGCTTTTCTTGTTATCGCGTGAAATACGTGATAATTATGGCGTGTGAAAAACGTAACACTAGGCTCCAAAGTAAATTGAGAAATAATAGTGACGACGAGCGTAGCTTATCAGCACCACCGTGTAATGAATTAACAGACATTCGAAGTAGTAATTTGGTAATTGTGCATAGCGAAATGGAGCGGGCGGCAAATAATGGTGTAGACAGTGAAACAATTAGTTAACAGTGAAGCACTATCGATCGATCGGCCGGCAACAGCTCGCCTCAGGAATCCGAAATGACAGGACACAATCTTGCAAATGCTGTAGATTCAGGTTTTGGGTCCTCACCGTTTTCTCAAATAAGTCAAGACATATATTCTGCTTTTCAAAATGCGAATATTGTCGGTTCAAATGCACCACCGAATAGCACTGAGGAACATGTTTCAGACACCAGTGCATTGTTATTACAATTAATACAACAAATGGGACAAAGGCTTCAAAAGTTACATACAACACTTGAACAAAATCAGAAACAAATGGGACAAAAGCTTCAAAAGTTAGACACAATGGAACAAAACCTTCAGAAGTTAGACACCACACTTGAACAAACACGTGAAGGTTTAACTGAGTTACTTAAAATCGAATCGAAATGTCAAAAAGTCTGTAATGACGTAAAAACACAAATTTATGAGCATTTTCAACCTATTTTTTCGATTCATCAAAATGCATTACAGAATCACGAAGTAGCCATAAAATAACTGCAAACTATTGTTCATGAAAATCGCGAAACCGTGCAAGCTAAAATTGACTCAATTGCATCTACCGATTTGGTTACGCAACTTGCAAAATCTCAAGGAAACTTAAAGGACATAGTAGATACGTTTTCCGCACAAATGGACACTCTGAAACTTGGTTCAGAAAAACACACTGAGGAAATCAGCTCATTATCAGAGAAAGTAGTCGAACTTTCGGATCAGCTAAATAATTTATCTACGAAGGTAGATGCTAATCTGAATGGCACAAGACCGGTAATCTTTAATGACACAGAAGAGTACGAACAAATTAGGAAATTCAAACACAATCAGAATCAGATTAATACGCAACACCAAAGAGAAATCGGGGAAGTACAAGATCAGTTGGCACAAGTAGTACAAGAATTACATATTACAGAGGACACTCGCGCTCCAACAAGGGAAGAGGGACTTAGAAATACCGAAAATCCACAAAACAATAACACTGGGCATTTCGGTAATTATGAAAGAAATTGGCAAGGAGCACCGAATTTTGAGATGGAACCGCCGACGCGACGTAGCAATGACCGATATGCGACTTGCCGACACGATGACCTTGACTATAAGCTGTTCAGTACTGCCCGTAAATTCAAAACATTTAAGAATTATGGCAACGACATTCATCCACAAGCATGGCTTCATCAATTCTCTCATTGTTTTTCTCCCAACTGGTCATTAGAGCACAGATTAGAATTTATGTGTGGCTATTTAGAGAATGAACCAGCTGTAAGAATGCGATTGGTCATTCAGGATTGTCATAGTGAAGGAGAATTTTATCATGCCTTCCTCTCAGCATATTGGTCTCAAGCTACACAAGACCGAGTAAAACATAGCATCGTAATGATGAAACATTTCGAACAATCTGAATTTTCCAGTCTTGTGAAATATTTTGAAGACATTTTGCACAAGAATCAGTATCTGTTAAACCCATACAGCCCTTCAGAACTTATCTGCATTTGCTTAATCAAATTGCCTGAACATTTACGACATACTATTTTGGCAGGACGTTGCAAAGACGACATTGAAGGTTTTCAGGGACTGTTACAACAACTGGAAATTGACACTGACAATTGCGGGACGCGAAAACAGGAACACAGCAATTACAGGTCACATCCATCACAATTTCGCGATGAAAGAAATAATAACTGGACACTACTAAGCTATTCTTACAACGTAAATCGTGATGAAAACAGACACCGCCTGTATGACAACCGTTGGCAGAGTAGTAATAATTACAGGGAAACATCACCTCTCTGCAGTAATGACTATCAAAGAGACAATCAGAAAAACAGACAATATGGAAACCAAATTAATTATTATCAAGGGAGCCATAATAACTTCAGACACAACGGTCCACCGCGCAGTTACGATTCCGGGAGTAATTCTCCACCACATGACCGACAAAAGAGAAACTATGGAAACTATCGACATAACGAAAGACCTGAACGTTATCAGAACTGGCGGGATTCAAACAGGGCAGGGCCCTCTCGACAAGGTGAATTTGTAGAAGTTAGATCTCAAATCCCAATAACGACGCGCGCCAACAAAGAAACAGTAGGCAATGACTCACACCACTGGCAGCCACGAAACATACTTATGAAGCTGACGACGTAGCTGCCGTGGCCAGTAATTACATAAAAATGGAAGAATTAGGGACGTCTTACTCCAGGAACACGACGTAAAACATAACAACATTGCATATCCTGTAATTCACATTACAGTAAATGACGTAAAATTTACGCCAGTACTTGGCTCTGGCAGTCCCATTTCAAAAATTAGTGAAACAGCCTTTAGCAAATGCTACAAATCGAACGATTGCCCCACACTTCCGTTACGTAAGATTAAATTACAAGGTGCGATCGTTGGAAAAAGTGTAGATGTACGCCAACAAACCAACTTAGAATTCTTTTGTCAAAGCCATAGTCTCTCTATAAACTTTCTTGTTGCTCCATTACTGTCGACGGAAATTATATTGGGAGTAGACTTTTTGAATGAATACAAAGCATTCCTAAACTTTCACGACGCTGAAATAAGTTTAGAGAAAGGAGGTAAGTCAATAGCTTTGAAATTTGAAGATTGACTCTCAAACCATGACGAGGAAATTAATCGGCTTTACCTTCTGTTAGACAACAGTTCGGAATTTTTGACGGAACTAGACACTAACAATCACTCTGCAAGTACTGACAGGGATGATATTGACGGCATATTTGATACTAATGAGTTGATTCAGAATAAAACTCAAACAATTGAGAATTGTAATGACACTGATAGGCAGGACCTTTTTGAGATTTTACAAGCACATTCCACAGTCTTTACTCCCAAAACAGGAACAGTCAAGGGATTTCAATACTAATTTCATGTTCGTGAGCATACTAAATTGTGTGTTAGACCATACGTAATTCCAGCACATTATACGGACTGTGTTAGAAAAGAATTATAATCTATGCTTGACGAGGGCATTATTGAGCCTGTAGTAAACTCATACAACAATCCATTACATGTTGTTGCGAAGAAAAATAGATCGATCAGGCGTGTATTAGATTCGAGACAAATCAATACTATCATCATTCCTGAAACAGAGAGGCCGCAAACGATATAAGAACTTCTTCAAAATTTTAATGGTGTAAAATGGTTGTCTTCTATCGATCTCAGAACCAGATTTTATCAGATCGAACTTCATCCAGAATACAGAAAATACGCAAATTTTCTTTGTTTCGGCGTTTGTTATCAATTTCGGAAACTTCCCTTTGGTTTGAACATTTCTTCGGCAGCATTCATTCGTGGGCTAAATTACATAGTACCTGAGTTCTTAAAACGTCACATCACCTCATATGTGGATGATATTCTAATAACAGAAGCCTCATGGGAACAACATAATCACACCCTCAATAGTGCGTTACGTATTTGGAAGCAATCAGAGCCGTTCCAGTTCCAACCACAAAAAAAAAAAAAAAAAAAAAAAAAAAAAAAAAAAAAAGAAACAAGTCCGCAGTTTTCTAGGTCTCGTAAATTTTTACCGTCGTTTTCTGAATATGAAAATTCTTGTTACACCAAAACTTTGTTCTCTCACTGGAAAAAATACTATTTGGAACTGGGACGAACAAGCACAGTTGGAATTCAATTCTTTGAAAGAATCGTTACTTTACGCGCCAAGACCAGCTCATCCAGATCTGTCACAAGATTTCTGCCTTACCACGGATTCTTCCAAAGTCGGTCTTGGTGCCCATTTATTTCAAGAAGTCATAGAAAATGACACTACTGTTCAGAAAACCATTGCTTTTGCTAGCCGAGTGCTAACAAAATCTGAAAAATTTTATTCCGTTACTGAATTAGAAGCTTTAGCTATCGCTTGGGCATTTGACAAATTCCGCTTTTTTTTCTTTCTGGTAAGCACGTAAAAGTATACAGTGATCATCGTGCATTACAATTTCTTATGCCTTCAAAGTTAAATCATGACAGGTTAAAACGTTGGGCATTGTTTCTGCAAGAATTCCACGTCACAATAGTCTACATTCCCGGCAAGGAGAACATTGTTACGGACGCACTGTCACGCTCACCGGCTGGGCTTGAGAAAAGTAACACGGAAGGCAACCTCTTTACATTCAGAAAGTCGCCTTTGAAAACTTCATCACCACATCTTTGAGGGACATTGCTCATGAACAAGATAAAGATCCGATTTGGAAAGACATCAAAAGTAAATGTTATGAAAAGACACAAACACAGATGCGGTATTATTATCTGGTTAGAAACAATATACTCTTCAAACACTGCACTGTTGATGACAAGCTATGGGTACTTTGCATTCCAGACGATTATGTTAATAAGCTCATTTGGTACATTCGTTTCAGTTACGCACATTTCGGTCCACGAAAATGTTATCATATTCTTCGAACGACTTGTTATTTTAACAATATGGAAAAGAGAATTCGAAGAGTCTTGTCTATTTGTAAACTTTGTCAAAAGGCTAAACCATCTACTATCTCACATCGTGCTCCGTTGTTTCGTATCATTCCTTCTGAATTAAAAGAATTTGCTGCTGTTGATCTCTTGGGACCCCTTGTCAGAACATCGAATGGATTTTCGTATGTTCTAGTAGCTGTTGAACTTACTTCAAAATTTCTTTCTTTCACTCCATTACGTAAAGCCACTGTTCGGTCTGTATACAACGCCTTTGTTAAAAATTTCTTACGTGAAGTTGGACACTTTAGTAAAGTCATTTCAGATAACAGACCGCAATTCAGATCTGCTGTTTGATCAAGAATGCTTCGGAACCATAAAATGAAACCAGTTTTTATTTCATTGTAGTCACCACATTGTAACCCGTCTCAACGGATTATGAAAGAAATCAATAAGCTTTGCCGACTTTATTGTCACAGAAAGCATCAGTATTGGGACAGATATTTACACTTATTTCAAAACGTGCTGAATGAAATGTCTCATAACTCCATTGCTTTACCACCTATTCTTGTACTGAAGAATGAAGAACCACCGAACAGAATCAGAGAGCTTGTACCTTTTCTGAATACACGTAAACTTTGACACAAAGACATAATTGATTTGGCTATTAAAAATATAAAATCTGCAGCAGACAAAAGGAGAAAACTACACGGTAAAGCAAATGCAAAGAAATTATATATTGGTCAGAAAGTTCTCATTAAAGCTCATTCATTGTCACATAAGAAGAAACACTTGGGTCACAAATTCTTTCTGATTTACAATGGACCTTACAGAATAGGACGTATACCACATTAGAAATGCGTTGAAGTTGAAAGTCTGCGTACTAGGAAGAGTTAAGGATTGCACCACATTTCACACGTAAAACCGTTGAGAGATAATCTGGTTTTTAACTTAGTCTTTGCCATAAAATCTTTCACTTCACTTTACTATTACGCTTTGTCACACTTAGAAACTCTTGACATGGAACTATGCTTTAAAGTTAACTATCCAGTCAAGAACCTAGGGAACTTATTTAGACAGAAATTACAAATGCATTGTTATAGTGCACGGATGACACAGTGTTATTGTGTGTGTACATTCTTGCTTGTTAGTAGCACGATTACGTAATGACTATAAGGCTTACATACTTAGAACATATACCAGTACTGCTAATGAGATTTTAATGCAACGTTTTGGTTTACTTGAAAATACATTGTGGATTTAAAGTGCTTTCTGCGAGATATCAGATGACTCAGTGGTTAGTTTATTTGACAGCTACACTATTATATCACGTCGCTACTAATGAGCGACACAATTTATATTATTGCTTTTGCGCTCTACCTCTTTTATATTTGCACAGTTTTTCTGAATTCTTCTGGAAAGTAAAACATGTTTTAGTAGTAACTTTTGTGGTATAGCTACAATGAAAAGCCTTTTTCGTAGCACAGCAATACTTTACAGTGTAGTACTTTCCAGATCATGATATTGTACGTAATAACTACGATATCTATACGCATAGCATTTCGCTTTTGTTTATTACGAGGTAAGTACATTGACTTCCACAGAACTTTGCTTATGGACGACGATAATTACGACACTTGGCACATTTTTTACCCTTAAGTAATGACAGAGATTATGGTACAACAAGACGCACAGTTTAGCGCCGCAGTACACGTATTTGAGTGATTAATTTTGTACTTAAAACATTTATTTTAAAGATTTTTGAATTAAAAAGATACAAAGGTTTTCCTTGATACATTTCATTCCATTCATGTAGTGTGTAACACCTGAGGGTATAATTACATTAATCCTCAGGGGGGTACACGCTTACTTTGTGTACCATGTGTGAGGCAAGCACAAGGATCCCTAACTAACATGGTATTTGCTTATATAACTTTACACATCGGTACCATATTTCTGTAACACAGACTTACACAGCTATCTGATCATTTAACTGAGAGAGAAAAACATTTTTTTTAGTACGTCAGTGACACATGTTTATGCAATCACACAACTGGAAAAAAAATGGTTCAAATGGCTTTGAGCACTATTGGACTTAACTTCTGAGCTCATCAGTCCCCTAGAACTTAGAACTAATTAAACCTAACTAACCTAAGGACATCACACACATCCATGCTCGAGACAGGATTCGAACCTGCGACCGTAGCGGTCGCGCGGTTCCGGACTGTAGCGCCTAGAACCGCTCGGCCACCCTGGCCGGCACACAGTTGGATAACTTCACACTTATGAAATTGAATTTTGTCTGTACTTTGTGAACTGTTCATGCTTGTTTGGAACCATTGTGATAGTATGAGAGCTTTGAATGTCGTATTTGGCAAGGGATCATGTTTTTTGAAGTACATTTGAGGTAGATGACTACAGTGGATCTGCTCAGTGATGACCTACCTACCAAAATTCCCCAAAAACTTCGACTGACTCTGCTGTGGGTTTGCTCTGTTGTGGCCCATTACCTGTCTGCATTTCAAGAGTCAGCATTGGAAGGACAACACTACTTCTTCAAGACTGCATGGAAATCCACTACTTCTGTGTGTATTTCCTTTTTCTGATCAGACTTTGTGCAATGTACTAACTACTGTGATGAATGATCAGTACTGTCTTTATGAGAACAATTTTTGCTTTTGAACAACAGTGCATCAATAAGTGTGTGCATTTGATATCTTTGTTATTGTAATTATGAAAGACGTTTTTCAAATCTGTATTGGCCATGGCCCAAAACAATTTGTAAAAATTTTTGTGGGGAGCATGGGGGCTATTTAAGTAGGCTGTTTAGGTTTTTATGTTGGTAACGCCACGTAGCGCTCTGTATGAGAATCACTGATTGTGCTGTGTGCAGTCTGTGGCTGGTTGGCATTGTTGCAATATTCGCTATTGTAGTGTTGGATATGAACAGCGCGTAGCGTTGTGCAGTTGGAGGTGAGCCACAAGCAGTGGTGGATGTGGGGAGAGAGATGGCGGATTTTTGAGAGCGGATGATCTGGACGTGTGTCCATCAGAGACAGTAAATTTGTAAGACTGGATGTCATGAACTGATTATATATATATATATATATATATATATATATATATATATAATGACTTTTGTATACTATTAAGGTAAATACAGTGTTTGTTCTCTATCAAAATCTTTCATTTGCTAAGTATGCCTATCAATAGTGAGTGCCTTCGGTAGTTAGAATCTTTTATTTAGCTGGCAGTATTGGCACTCGTTGTATTGCAGTAGTTCGAGTAACGAAGATTTTTGTGAGGAAAGTGATTCATGAAAGGTATAGGTTACTGTTACTCAGGGCCATTCTTTTGTAGGGTTTATTGAAAGTCAGAATGCGTTGCGCTAAAAATATTGTGTGTCAGTTTATTGATGATCAGAATAAGTAAAGAGAGAAATGTCGGAGCACGTTCAGTTTTCGTCAGCTGTATGAAAATCAAATAATGTAAGAGGTTTATCAGCACAGTAATTCAGTAATTTTTCTAAGGGGATGTTTCATGATGAAAGATACAACATGTAGCAAATAACTGGAAATTCTGTCGTGATGGCGAGACTGATCTTATGAAGTTCGCTTTTTCTGTTACGCAACAACGTTGCGTCACTCCACTTACAAAACAATCAATGTCACATTGTGAAACAACGCTTCATTAGAAGAATTGAAGGAGTTTGTTGGTTAAAATGGTTCAAATGGCCCTGAGCACTATGGGACTTAACATATGAGGTCATCAGTGCCATAGCACTTCGAACTATTTTAAAATAAGTAACCTAAGGACATCACACACAACCATGCCCGAAGCAGGATCGAACCTGCGACCGTAGCGGGCGTGCTGTTCCACACTGAAGCGCCTAGAACCGCTCGGCCACATCGGACGGCCGTTTATTGGTGTAATACTGACCATGGCCCTGTATTTGATGACAATTAATTGACTGTTTTGGAAGACCGGCTAGAATGAACTCCATTCTTCCCACTTTTCAAGGATGTTTTCTCTTGCCGTCGTTTTTTATTTCACATATTTTGGATGCTACAGTTAGTCCCACCTGTCACAGTTCAGAAGTGTCAAGGTCCGAGAGGGAGCATGGTGAAGAACGTTAGTGAAAATATTGACAGTAAATGCAAAGAAATTTATGTACAGAAAATATTACTGTAGATAAAAGTACAGAAGGATTCAAACGAAGAATTCAACTCACGTACTACACTCCAAGGAAGCCTATGAAGTAGGATTTACAAGTCTTCTCTTTGTGTGATTCAGAAAATGGTTCTGTTTTTCCCCACATTCAATATAATGGGAAAACAACGACAGAAATTCTAATTCAAAAAGTGGTTCAGATGGCTCTAAGCACTGTGGGACTTAACATCTGAGGTCATCCGTCCCCTAGACTTGAACCTAACTAACCTAGGGACATCACACACATACATGCCCGAGGCAGAATTCGAACCTGCGACCGTAGAAGCAACGCAATTCCGAACTGAAGCACCTAGAACCGCTCGGCCACAGCGTCCGGCGAATTCAGATTCTTCCTGTTTTACCTTTAGCAATACAAATAGTGTTCCATTTGGCACAGCAATTGGTAGCTCGGGCAGGTGGTTCAGGTTATCACGTCTTTGCTGACAGGTTATACACAAGCCCTCAACTTGCTCGAGAATTGTTAAAAATAAAATATATGTAACAGATACAAATATGCCTTTTAGGCAGGATTTCGCATGCGATTTTAAGAACACGAAACTTATTCAATGCGATTTTTGTGCGCGATCAGACTGAGATGAATGTCTTTCATTCCAAGACTGGTTATAGGAAGAAAGAACCTATTCCGTCCATGAAACCCTCTGTTACTTTGGCGTAAACGAAGTTTGTGGGAGGAGTGGTCAGGGGTGATCAGTACCGTTACTGCTACGGTATTACAAAGCTGTCATACATGTGGTGGCAGTAGTTATTCTTGTGGCAGACTGAAGCTGTAGTAGTCGAGAGTTACGTTATTTACTCAACAGACAAAAAGAAATGTGGAGAACAACTGTAGTCTCACCTTTACTACAGAAACAACCTAATCAGACAGCTAGACGGCCACGAGAGAAATAAAAACTCCAAGAAAGGAGGGGGACCATTACCGTCTGACACTAGAGAGAGACTAAATGGGAAGATGCCTTTTATAATGCAAAATTAAAAAGAAAAAGTCCTCAAAGAATTGCATGGTCTGCAGGTAATATATGAAGAAAGGAGGAAGTAGAGAAGCTATTTCCTGCAGTGAGACATGCAAGCGGAAACCTGGACATCACCCGGGAGAATGTTTTAAGAAGTACCATATAGAAAAAAATTATAAACCACCATAAATAAATGCCAATGTAGTTTTAAAAACTAGCGTAAAAGAAAATACAGCTGTCACGTGACCTCATACTCCATTTTATTTTTTAAGAAACCGTAGCGTAATAACCCTTTAACGCCTTACGTCCATACCAGAGATGAGAAAAATGCAGAGTGTAAAAAAAACTGTATTGGTAACGATTGGCTTTATGTTCAGGTGTTTGTTATAATGTTCAAGTGTCGGAACTTCATCTGAAATTTGTGGGCAAAATTTTGGATAAATGTAATAACTACGTTTCCGTATGAAAATTTCTTGATATTCAAGCATTACTACGTTTGTTGCACTATTAAAGGAATGTTAGTGTTCTCTTAAGGGAAAAATGTTGTTGCTAAATCACTTACTTTCTGCTGGAACAAAGAAAATAATAAAGTATTATGTACCTTTATTATTATTATTATTATTATTATTGCTTCTGGGTGGGGGAAGAATGTTTATATAAAAGATACCTGACAAGAACATTTTCTACATTATAAAGGCGAGTAAGGTCCTTGAACTGATAGTGATATATTCTCATTGACTATCATCCTGAATGCGTGAAATTTCTTTGTTTTCATACAGAAATTACTAGCTCCGATAGCGACAACAGCAAGTGCCTGGGAAACTGTATCTTAACGGACTCTCCACTACTTCAACAAACTGCGGTGGAGCCATATTTTCACAGTAAACTATTCCTAAGTAAAGTGAAACAACCTCACCCAAAATGCTGTTCCCATTCTAAAGGTCGTCTGCCCAAATTCAAAATCTCCATTCCTTGGCTACTATGGGGAGAAATCAATTTCTTTTACTGAAATTAAACATTATTTGTATTAAGTACAAAACTTCACCTTTTTGTATCTGTGGCTCGTTGGGCAAACAGTTAACAAAAGAAACTAAGAGGCACGGTGTGAATCAAAAGGCAAAGCGAGTGAGAGGCTGGAGGAAAGGAAGGATAAAAATAGGCAAGAAGAGACATACCGCCTTAAAGAAGAGGGTGCACGGTAAAAGTAAGGGGAAAGGAAGCAAAGAAGAAACAGGCCCCTTCCGGGACTCTGGGGGCGAGCCTGGCGCTGGTCGAATCTGCCTCGCGGGTTGACGACTACTGCAGCTGCACCAGTCATTCTGTGTGTGGATTTTAGGCGGTTTCCCACACACCACTAGAATGAGGACCGGGTTGGTACCCACGTCCCTCTCCCATACACACGTTACACCGATATTTAGAACCCGTTTTCCGACTTGCACTTAATCCTAACTCATTACGCATAGAAACAACTTGTATACACAGATTCCTCACTGGGGGTGAATGAGACATTGATGACTTTAGATGTTTAGTGTCATACAACTCACTATCACCAACAGAAGGACACAAAGAAGAAAATACTTCCTCGCACAGTCTCTAGCATGCCACAGGGCACATGACTCGCATCTTCTAATGTATCAAACTATGCTTTCAGTAGCTACGAAGGCTTTCCCGGAGTAATAATTGATAATATTCTTCTCGGGTATGCAGCCGGATCATAACGTCTTCATGACACAATATTTCCGCGGTCCATCTGGCCGCCATCTTCAGGTGAGAGTGCTGGTGCACGAACTCGCCGGAACTGACTTCCTAGCGCAAGCTGCGGCCCCTATATAGGCCAGCAGAAGACCCACAACGCGTGCGCGAGAAGGTGCCGTAACTGCCCTCTAGCGCAGTAAACATACCGCGCCGCCAGTGGTGGAAATAGGCGAAATCGAGATATCGCTGTCAAAAATTAAAAAATTTTTATTCCGACGATCGAAACACAGACCGTTGTTTTTTGATGTCAGAAAACACCGGGTCCCAAGTTTTACTTAAAAGATAGCCCTTGTCTCTATTAAGAAGATTGTCAGATAAACGAATCTCTATGGATTCTTTTAAAACACAGTCCCAATAGCGAGATGCAGGGGCAACCATTTGTGTCTTGTCATAGAGCATTCTGTGTCCTTCGGTGAGACAGTGCTCCGCCACTGCAGATTTCTCAGGTTGAAGCAGCCGTGTGTGCCGCTGATGCTCAACACATCGGTCCTGAATGGTCCGGATTGTCTGCCCAATATAAGCCTTCCCACAGTGGCAAGGGATCTTGTACACACCGGGCTTCCTCAAACCTAAGTCATCCTTTACAGAGCCAAGGAGCGCTCTAATCTTGGCTGGCGGACGAAAAATACTTTTGATATGGTATCTTTCAGAATTCTTCCTATCTTCGAGGAAATGCTCCCAGCAAAAGGCAGAAAGGCCACCGATTTGCAGGTATCTTCTGGTGGTTCAGGCGAAGGTCCATACTGGAAAGCACGACGGATCTGTTTATCTGTATAGCCATTCTGCTTGAACACAACCTTAAGATGGTCCAATTCTTGTGTCAAGCTTTCTCCATCTGAAATGGCATAAGCTCTTCTCGCCAACGTCCGCAGCCATGGTCTCCGAGCCGATAGTCCAAGCTGCTGCAAACGACGTCGAACTGTTCCTGCAGATGATTGTTGTCTTGCTAACGTCCCCATCTGTTGGCTAGGGATCGATACGTGGCTGCACGATCCATTACAGCCATGCGGATAAGGTGCCTGTCATCTCGACTGCTAGTGATACGATTCCTTTGTGATCCAGCACGACGTTCCGTATTACCCTCCTGAACCCACCGAATCTATATTATGCTAACAGTCATTGGATCTCGACCAACGCGAGCAGCAATGTCGCATGACAGGCATCTTATCCGCATGGCTGTAATGGATCGTGCAGCCACGTGTCGATCCCTAGTCAACAGATGGGGACGTTAGCAAGACAGCAACCAACTGCACGAACAGTTGGACGACGTTTGCATCAGCATGGACAATCAGCTCGGAGACCGTGGCTGCGGTTATCCTCGACGCCGCATCACAGACAGGAGCTCCTGTGATGGTGTACTCAACGACGAACCTGGGTGCACGAATGGTAAAACGTCATTTTTTCGGATGAATCCAGGTTCTATTTACAGCATCATGATCGCCGCATCCGTGTTTGGCGACATCGCGGTGAACGCACATTGGAAGCGTGTATCCGTCATCGCCATACTGGCGTATCACCTGGCGTGATGGTATGGGGTGCCATTTGTTACACGTCTCAGTCACCTCATGTTCGCATTGACGGCACTTTGAACAGTGGACGTTATATTTCAGATGTGTTACGACCCGTGGCTCTACCCTTCATTCGACCCCTGTGAAACTCTACATTTCAGCAGGATAATGCACGACCGCATGTTGCAGGTCCTGTACGGACCTTTCTGGATACAGAAAATGTTGGACTGCTGCCCTGGCCAGCACATTCTCCAGATCACTCACCAATTGAAAACGTCTGGCCAATGGTGGCCGAGCAACTGGCTCGTCACAATACGCCAGTCACCACTCTTGACGAACTGTGGTATCGTGTTGAAGCTGCATGGGCAACTGTTCTTGTACACGCCATCCAAGCTCTGTTTGACTCAATGCCCAGGCGTATCAAGGCCGTTATTACGGCCAGAGGTGGTTGTTCTGGGTACTGATTTCTCAGGATCTACGCACCCAAATTGCGTGAAAATGTAATCACATGTCAGTTCTAGTATAATATATTTGTCCAATTAATACACGTTTATCATCTGCATATCTTCTTGGTGTAGCAATATTTATGGCCAGTAGTGTATTAGTGCAACTGCCACTAACAGTATCATGCGGGCCACTTGAACTTGCGAGCGCTACGGCATTATCGGGTAACTTCAATGCTAATTTATCATGAACGGCGCATTTTTTTCTTAAAAACTATTTGTCAGCAGAATCTAACCTGCAACAGCCTCACAAGCTTCTTGGACTGTTTCTGACTGCTCTGCGTATATGACTACGATATAGCTTTGATATACGAGCCATGTGCTATTCTGTCGGATTAACATTGTAGAGAAGAAGGATTCCGATTGTTTTTTGGATATAGTAAAGACGTGATCTAGTACCATTGATGATAAAAGAGTTATTGATTATCAAGAAGAATCATTATCTGCCTTCATTACGTGCCGCAACAACCTATATCTGGAATACTGAGAAGATTAGGATAAAAGCTGGGCTCAGGAAATTGATTGTGAGGCAACTGGAATTCTCTGACTTCTTGTTGCCTTAATGTTCTATAAGAGATGCAGTACATAGAGACGGAGTGGTCAAGAGCTTCAACGGCGCGGTCGAGCACGCCGTGCAAGGGCTGTGCATGATTTGGAGATGAGCTACAAGCTTTGATGCCTAGCCCGTATGGTACTGCGTGATGCCTTCCGACTGGTTAACCATCTTTCAATGGATTTAAGGTGATTGTGAATACCTGCAACAAATTCTTTAATACACTGATGAAAGAAAGGCAACATAAAAAAATAATTAGTGTAAATGAAATTTCGGGAATACATTTGTCTAGGTAACATGTTTATATGATTAATATTACAATGTCACAGGTTTGTTTAAGTGACAGGTAAGCCACTGCACATGTGAAATGCTGGTGCATTAACAAAAAATGGTTCAAATGGCTCTGAGCACTATGGGACTTAACTTCTGAGGTCATCAGTCCGCTAGAACTTAGAACTACTTAAACCTAACTAACCTAAGGACATCACACACATCCCTACCCGAGGCAGGATTCGAACCTGCGACCGTAGCGCGGTTCCAGACTGTAGCGCCTAGAACCGCTCGGCCACTCCGGCCGGCGTACATTAACAAACGGTGTAATCTCCAGAATGTTGAATGCAAACACGCAAAAGTTGTACAGGTGCCGGATTTCAGATTATGGGATGGAGTTCCATGACTGTTGCACTTGGTCGGTCAGTACAGGGACGGTGTATGATGCTGGAGTTGTCGTCCGACGATGTCCCATATGTGCCCGATTGGAGGCAGATCTGGTGATCGAGCTGGTCAAGGCAACATGTCGACGCTGTGTTGGGCATCTTGAGTTACTACAGCGGTATGTGGGCGACCGCTATCCTGTTGGAAAACACAGAGGCAGCACAAAAGGTAGAATCACCAGACTGAGGCATTTTGCAGGCAGGGTGCGTGGGACTAACAACAAGAGTGCTGCTGCGTTTTACGAAATAACATCCCAGACCACAACTCCAGGGGTAGATTCAGTGTGTTTAGTCAGGTTGTTTGCATGTGCTCCACTGGCACCCTTTTAACGAACACACGGCCATCACTGGCACCGAGGCAGAACAAGCTTTCATCGTAAAACACAACAGACCTCCACCCTGCCCTCCAATCAGCTCTCACTTGACACAGTGGCAAATGGCGGTGGTTTGAGGTCAGTGGAATGCAAGCTACAGGGCGACTGGCTAGGAGCTGTCCTTGATTAACCGATTTGTAACAATTCGTTGTGTCACTGTGGTGCCAACTGCTAATCAAATTGTTGCTTCAGATGCAATAAGAAGCGCCAAGGCCATAAGCCGCAGAGGATTGTGTTCCCTCTCTGTGATGCCACGCGGCCGTCCAGAGCCTGGTCTTCTTGTGGCTGTACATTCCTGTAACCACCGCTGCCAGAAACCACGGCTACATTTCTGTCCCGTATGTCTGCAATATCGCAGAAGAATCAGCCAGCTTCTCGTCGCCCTATTCACGACCTCGTTCATTATCAGTGATGTGTTGAGTATGTCGTCTTTGTCGCCTTAAAGGCATATTTGACTACCATCAGTTCACCACGTCCAATCCAAACGGCAACCATTCGGGAGGACGACGGTTCAATCCCGTCTCCAGCCATCCTGATTTACGTTTTCCGTGATTTCCCTAAATCGCTTCAGGCAAATGCCAGGATGGTTCCTTTGAAAGGTCACGACCGATTTCCTTCCCCCTCCTTCCCTCACCCGAGCTTGCGCTCTGTCTCTAATGACCTCGTTGTCGGCGGGACGTTAAACACTAATCTCCTCCTCCTCCAAACGGCAACTAACGCTCATGACTGTTACGGACTGTATTTAAAGTAAACCAAATATGCACTTTAACAGCTGCGCTACCACCGGCACTCTTATGCAACTGGGAGAAAGAGCAAAAACATCTTTTCAGATGTAGAAACACGCCTTCCGACTTCCGTTTACGTCGCACAACTCCTTGTTGTTACCACTTTTCCGTCTGTGTAATTGGCTCTGAGCACTATGCGACTTAACTTCTGAGGTCATCAGTCGCCTAGAACTTAGAACTAATTAAACCTAACTAACCTAAGGACATCACACACATCCCTGCCCGAGGCAGGATTCGAAACTGCGACGGTAGCGGTCGCTCGGTTCCAGACTGTAGCGCCTAGAGCCGACCGGAGTGGCCGTGCGGTTCTAGGCGCTACAGTCTGGAACCGAGCGACCGCTACGGTCGCAGTTTCGAATCCTGCCTTGGGCAGGGATGTGTGTGATGTCCTTAGGTTAGTTAGGTTTAATTATTTCTAAGTTCTAGGCGACTGATGACCTATGAAGTTAAGTCGCATAGTGCTCAGAGCCATTTTTTGTAGCGCCTAGAACCGCACGGCCACTCCGGCCGGCTCTGTGTAGTTACAAATAAATTTAGCTATACAGGATGAAAAGTATTTAAACCGACAAACTCTGGGAGGTTGTAGGGGACATCAAAACAAATATTTTTCTCTAATGTCATTTTTTCCTACGAGGATTGGTTCAAATGGCTCTGAGCACTATGGGACTTAACAGCTATGGTCATCAGTCCCCTAGAACTTAGAACTACTTAAACCTAACTAACCTAAGGACAGCACACAACACCCAGCCATCACGAGGCAGAGAAAATCCCTGACCCCGCCGGGAATCGAACCCGGGAACCCGGGCGGGGGAAGCGAGAACGCTACCCCACGACCACGAGATGCGGGCTCCTACGAGGATTATTTAAAACGTTGATAGAGGCCGTATTACGATCTTCAGTAGTTAGAGGGCGTATTAGGCTCCTCAGTTCTACGCAACTGCTGTCCACCAGTGTAGTAGTGCATTGTCTCTGTTTACTAATGGAGCGATACACCTGGAGTGAGTACACTGATATGGTTGGTGCATACTACGTAGCGCAGCACAACGGACGAGCTGCACAGCGGGTTTATCAACAACAACATCCTAATCGCCGTATACCGCATCATACGACCTTTGATGCTGTGTACCAACGTCTGCGTGAGACCAGGTCATTTAGCAGATTACCTGGACAGGGATGCCGTCGCACGGTAAGAACGCTGCAATTTGAGGAAGCTGTCTTGCAGTATGTGGACCGAGATCCTTCATTCAGCACCCGTGAAATTGCACGTCACATGGGGACGAATCAGACGAATGTAAGAACAGTCCTTCGATCGCAATTGTTACGTCCATTTCACTTACAGCGAGTCCACAACCGGGAACCAGTTGATTATCCTCCCAGAGCACAGTTTTCACCGTGGTACCTGAAACAGTGTGAAATGCATCCTACATTTCCATCCTCTGTGTTGTTTACCTATGAAGCAACGTTCGGGCGTGATGGAGTCTTCAACATGCACAATTCGCATGTCTGGAGTGAGGGTAACACACATGCCACAGTTACTAGCGCTCATCAAGTGCGGTTCTTCGTTAATGTGTGGGTCGGTGTTGCTGGAGACTGTTTAATTGGGCCGTATCTGCTACCTAGTTGTTGTCTCTTGGTCATAAAAAAATGGAAAAGTGTTTGTTGGTTTAATTAATTTGCCACCAGAGAAATCTTCCTCTACCGGTTTAAGTACTCCTCATGGGAAAAAATGACATTAGGGAAAAATATTTGTTTTGATGTCCCCTACAACCTCCCAGAGTTTGTCGATTTAAATACTTTTCATCTTGTATAACATACTCCGCAATGCACTGTAAGGGACTGATGACCTTAGCAGTTAAGTCCCATAAGATTTCACACACAATGCACTATACAGTAGCTTGCGCAATATTTATGTAGATGTAGCAGCACATCGTTTATGCAGTCTTTTTAGCAAATAATTGTGTACTTTAACAATTCCATGTGCGGGTCAAGATGTTACACATCGTTACAGTTTACTGTGAGAGAGAGAGAGAGCGAGAGAGAGAAAGAGGGGAGGAAAGGGCACTGCATGCAAAGCTGATATATCTCTGGTTAGAGAGACAGAGAGAGATTAGGGCCCTGGCTGCTGTATCGCTGCAGCGACGCGCTGTAACAACTGCGAAGCGGCGGCCACACGTTAGCAACAAACAGGGACGGGCAAACACTGTGAGCTACACGGCAAACAAACGGCTGCCGCTCGTGCGGAAAACGCGAAGCGACGGCCTGTTGTCTACTTTTCGAGAGACAGACTGGCGCGCCGTGCTGCCCGTGATGGAAATGGGCCACAGTCCAGTAGTACTAGCAGCAGCAGTGGGGCGACCAACAACAGCTGACGGACGGAAATTAGGGGGAATGCGTCCGTGGCCGGCCTTTCAGGACAGGTTAGTCTGAGCAAAAGCCGGTGGAGGGGGGCACAGGGTGCCTAAGTGAGTGAGCAACGCCGGCCGGCAGGACGCCGAAGTAATTGTGGAATTGCTGCGATGCGAGAAGAGCCAGAGAGGCGTGAAAGCGAATTGTACACAACAAAGCAAAACTACAAGGTAGGAAATAAAACGAATCGAGCGTCTCTGTAAAGAAGAGGAATCCATGGGAGAAGTAATTAAGTTTCAATGGGGAAGACAGCAAAACTAAATAGATTTGGGATAAAAGCAGCGGCGGAGGGAAGCCTTTTGCAAATGAACAAGATGAGACATCCGAAGTACTTTCATTGGATAATATAACGGTGATCGCCGAGAAAGAATTGCTTGGATCACAATTGCAGCAATGTAACCAGCAATTATTATTAAGTTTTTCCTGTGCTGCTTGTCAGTCAGCTCTGTAAGATGAGTCTTTGTGCCATGTTTAACATGTCTCTGCGCAGAATATAGTGACCACATTCATAAGGACTCCACAAATGTGAAAACATATTTAGCAAAGAAATTATCCTTACGCCGTGTCATCATCCTGCTCAATTTCTGCATACACAATTGACGTTTCGAAACCTTTTTCACAACATCTTGAAAATCAGAATAAGGCCTGCTAGGTTACTTGAATACCAATCTGTTACCATCTTAAGGAACAGAAAGTCTGCGACGGTGCATTGCAAATTAAAATTGTCAGATGACGCTACTACTTTTAAAAAACACTGTTATTCACGCTGTGCATTTTATTTACTAATTTTGACATGCTGCTACACTTTCCGAGCCTCGGGGTCATATATGTAAAATGTATTTTGAAGAATACTAAACATTTAATCCTGTTTCGTCACACTACTTCACGGAAGGTTTGTACATCTTTTATGTTGTTATTGTTGTTGCGGTCTTCACTCTAAGACTAGATTGATGCAAGATTTTTCATCTCTGCAGAACTTCTTTAACCTACATCCATTTCAACCTGTGCTGTATTAAAACATTCGTGTCCCTCTGAAATTTTCACCGTGCTCACATTGTTCTATTACCAGACTAACGAATCCTTGATGCCTTAGGACGCGATCCATCTACCAGTGCCTTCTTTTAATCACGTTGTGCCTCAGATTTCTTTTTTCCCCCATTTCCATTAAGTGTCTCATCACTACTTATCCAGCCTCCCCGTCTACTCCTCAGCATTCTTCTGTAGCATCACATTTAAAAAGCTCCTATTCTCTTTTTGTGTGAACTGCTTATGGTCCAGGTTTAACTTTCGTACTAGGCTACACTCAAGTCAAACATCTTCAGAAAATATTTCTTTATACCAATTGTACTGCTACCCAAATGGCAAAACTCTCCTACTGCTTTTAATGTCTCATTTTCTAATCAGCTCCCAGCGTAGCGTGATGTAATTCAATTGCAAGGGTTGCACAAAAATATGGAAGCACCGCGAAAAATGCAAGCGTGAACATACACACATCAAAAAAAGTTTTGCATCACCTCTGTTCCGAGAGCTCCGGAACCTGTACAGAAAATAGGAAAAGAAATCAACATAAACATCATTTACGCCCTTTTTATTGATCATCAAAACCACACATTGCATGTTGTACCACCATTCAGCGAGACCTTCAGATTGCTGTACACACCCGTACCTCTAACATCCAGTAGCACGTCCTCTTGCACTGATGCATGCCTGTAATCGTCGTCGCATACGATCCACAAGTTCATCAAGGCACTGTTGGTCCAGATTGTCCCATTCCTCAACGGAGATTCGGCGCAGATCCCTCAGAGTGGTTGGTGGGTCACGTCGTCCATAAACAACCCTTTTCAATCTATCCCAGGAATTTTCGACAGGGTTCATATTTAGGGAACATGCTGGCCACTCTAGTCGAGCGATGTCGTTACCCTGAAGGAAGTCATTCACAAATGTACACGATGGGGGCGCGAATTGTCGTCCATCACTATCGGTCGGAGGATGGTATTCACATATCGTATCGTACAGCCGTTAACAGCGCCTTCCATTACCACCAGCGGCGTACGTCGGCTCCACATAATGCCACCCCGAAACAGCAGGGAAGCTCCACTTTGCTGCACTCGCTGGACAGTGTGTCTAAGGCGTTTAGGCTGATCGGGTTGCTCCAAACACGTCTCCAACGATTACCTAGTCGAGGGCATATGCGATACTCATCGGTGAAGCGAACGTGATGTCAATCCTGAGCGGTCCATTCAGTATGTTGTTGGGCCTATCTGTACTGCGATGCATGGTGTCGTGTTTGCAAAGACGCAATAATGCCACCCCAAAACAGCAGGGAACCTTCACCTTGCCGCACTCGCTGGACAGTGTAAGGCGTTCAGCCTGACCGGGTTGCCTCCAAACACGTCTTCAACGATTATCTGGTTGAAGGCATATGCGACACTCATCGGTGAAGCGAACGTGATGCCAATCCTGAGCGGTCCATTCGGCATGTTGTTGGGCCCATCTGTACTGCGCTACATGGTGTCGTGGTCGCAAATATGGACCTCGCCATGGACGTCGGGAGTGAAGTTGCGCATCATGCAGCCTATTGCCCACAGTTTGAGTCGTAACACTACGTCCCGCGACTGCCCGAAAAGCATTATTCAACATGGTGGCGTTGCTTTCAGGGTTCCTGCGAACCATAATCCACTGCAGTAGTAGCCCTAGGGCGACCTGAGCAAGGCGTTTTATCGACTCTTCCTGCCTCTCTGTATCTTCTCCATGTCCGAATAACATCGCTTTGGTTCACTCCGAGACGCCTGAATACTTTCCTTGTTGAGAGCCCTTCCTGGCACAAAGAATGCGAACGCGATCGTACGGCGGTATTGACCGTTTAGGCATGGTTGAACTACAGACAACACGAGCCGTGTACCTCCTTCCTGGTGGAATGACTGGAACTGATGGGCTGTCGGAACCCCTCCGTCTAATAGGCGCTGCTCATGCATGGTTGTTTATATCTTTGGGAGGGTTTAGTGACATCTCTGAACAGTCAAAGGGACTGTGTCTGTGATACAATATATACAGTCAACGTCTATCGTCAGTTCTGGGAACCGGGGTGATACAAAACTTTTTTTGATGTGTGTAAATGCAGATACTAGGCAAGCATGTGGGTTGTGCTCAGAAAGTAGCAAATGTCAGTCGATGTCTGAACAGTGTTCTGTGTAAATTTGAGTGCATTATGTCGGAACTAAATGACTTCCTGGACGAATTCTTGGTGCACGTACGGTGGGTGCTTCCACAGACAAAGTAGCCAAAGTGTTAAGTGTTTCAAGACGTATCAAATCAAATATTTACTCCGCATGCAGGGATAGCGGAAAAGCATCAACCACAATGTCACATTGCCGACGAAAGAGTGTCTTGAGTGATCGTGACGGGCGGTTATTGAAGAGGGTCGTGACGCAGCAAGAGAACAACAGCTGCAAAAGTCGATACAAAACAGCAATCACGAACACTGCCAGTAATAAAGCAACATGTTGACAGATACATAACAGGACACTGCCAGGCGAGCTAGAATAACAAAACCAGTCATCAGTGATAATAATGCCCGTTAACAGGAATACTTGTGCTGGAGCCATGAAACTTGGACTATGAGGTAACGGATGAAAGTAATTTGGTCGGATGGTTCTTGTTGCACACTGTTTCCTACTTCTGGCCTAGTTTACATCCCAAGAGTGAAACATGGCGGGGGTTCATCGATGATTTGGGCAGCCATATTGTGTTATTCCATGAGGCCCATGGTTAGTTTGCAAGGTCGCATTACTGCCAAGCACTGTGTGACTATTCTTAATGATCGGGTCCATTCGATGGTACATTGTTTGTTCCCCATTAGCAATGCTGTGTGTTCGAAGTCGAACTGGCCCACGTTCACATATCTCGCGTCGTCCAGGACTGGTTTTGTAAGCCCGAGAATGAATTGTCGCATCTCCCGTGTCTGCCACAGTCACCAGGTCTCAATATTATTCGGCCTTTGCGGTCTACCTTGGAGAGAAGAGTGCGTGATTGCTGCCCATCTCGTTACCTCAAGCTGCCAATATTTTGCAACAAGATATCCTCCATAAGATATCCTCCAAAACCGCACTGAACCTGAATTAATCTATTCCGAGGCGAGTGGAAGCTGTTTTGAAAGCCATCGGGTTTCTTACACGTGTTAGGTATGGCAATATGTTGAGCTTCTGATGTTTCCACATTTTTCTACACGCTCTGCATCATTTCATCGATATTTTATTAATTTTTTATGTTATTCTTGTTGTTGTTCTTGTCCTTGTTGTTTTAGTCTTCAGTCAGAGGACAGGTTTTAAGCAGCTGTACACTCGTGGTTATTCCGTTGTAAGCCTATTTCTGAAAACTACTTTAAGCTAGATCTATTTTAACCTGTTAGTGGATGAAAAACCTTGGTGTGCCTCTTCAGTTTTTATTCCGCATCCTTTGCTCTGTTACCAATTTGACAATTCCTTGATCCCTTAAGCTATGATCAGTCAACCGATCCCTTATTTTAGCCAAGTTGTGCCATAGACCTCTTTAACCTCCAGATGGATACAGTGCTTTCTTATTAGCTACTCGATGTACCCGTGTTATCTCCGGCATTCTTCTGTAGCATTACACATCAAGAGGCTCTTCTTGCGTCTTGTCTGAACCGATAATCCTCCACGTTTCACTTCCGTATAGTGTTACACTCCTAACAAACACCTTCAGGAAAGATTTGCGATCCCTTATTTTGCTACCCATGTAGCAAAACTAATCAACTACGTTCGGTGTCTCACTTCCTAATCTGACTCCCTCAGCATCGCCTGTTCAACAACATTAGGGGTGTATCCATGTTTTAATTTTGTTTATGTTCATCATACGAGCAGGCCCCTTTCAGAGTATGCTGATACAGTGGCTCCATACTTAGCAGTCATATACAATCTCTCTCTCGTTGAAAAATCTGTACCTAAGGACTGATAAGTTGCTCAGGTCACGCCAACACTTGAAATGGCTCTGAGCACTATGGGACTTAACATCTATGGTCATCAGTCCCCTAGAACTTAGAACTACTTAAACCTAACTAAGGACATCACACAACATCCAGTCATCACGAGGCAGAGAAAATCCCTGACCCCGCCCGGAATCGAACCCGGGAACCCGGGCGTGGGAAGCGAGATCGCTACCGCACGACCACGAGCTGCGGAACACGCCAACACTCATCAATTCTCAAGAAAAAAAATAGGAGCAATCCTCTGAATGACTTAGCCATATCAGTAACGTCGATGTGCAGCAGGATTCTGGAACATATACCGTATTCGAACATCATGAATTACCTCGAAAGAAAACGATTTATTGACAAACAGCGAACACGGATTCAGAAAATATCGTTATTGCGATATAAATTAACTATATATTCTCACGAATTAATGAGTGCTGTCGGCAGGGGACGTTAAATTGATTCCTTACTTTTAGATTTCCAGATGGCTTTTGACACATTTCCTCACAAGGAATTTCTAATAAAACTGCATGTCTACGGAGTAACGTCTCACTTGTGCGACTGGATTAGTGATTTCCTGTCAGAAAGCTCACAATTCGTACTAACTAACGGAAAGTGATCTAGTAAAGCATAAGAAATATCTGGCGTTTTTCAAAGAATGTTATAGGCCCTCTGCTGTTCCTAATCTATGTAAACGATTTAGGAGACAATCTTAGCAGCCCTCTTAGACTGTTTGCAAATAATACTGTCATTTACCGTCTTGTAAAGTCATCAGATAATCAAAACGAATTGCAAAATGATTTAGGCAATATATTTGTATGGTGCGAAAAGTGATAATTGACTCTAAATAACGGAAAGTGTCATGTCATTTACTTGTTTACTAGAAGGAACACGCTAAATTTCGGTTACACGATAGATCACACAAATGTAAAGACAATGAGTTCAGTAAAATAATTAGGTATTACAATTACGAATAACTTAAATTGGAACGATCACATAGCTAATGTTGTGGGGAAAGTGAACCAAAGACTGCCGTTCTTTGGTAGAACACTTAGAAGAAGCAACAGAACTACTAAAGAGGCTGCTTACACTACGCTTGCTCTTCTGGGGTACTGCTACGCGACCTGGGATCATAATAAGATAAGATTAACGGAAGAAATCGAAAAGGTTCATTTTGTATTGCAACCGGACATCCTCCACTAGCATTACTTTTCTTCAACAGTGGTTGTCAATAATAGTATTATTTATCGAATTTTGGACAGGTTAATACTGTATTACCTCAGCTGCTTTTCTGAAAAATTTCATATAATTTTATACACAGTATGTTATATTTGAAGCTAAAGTTTATGAAAACGAATTGTTGTTGTTGCCTTCAGTCCTGAGACTGGTTTGATGCAGCTCTCCATGCTACTCTATCCTGTGCAAGCTTCATCATCTCCCAGTACCTACTGCAACCTACATCCTTCTGAATCTGCTT
This sequence comes from Schistocerca serialis cubense, assembly GCF_023864345.2. NCBI lineage: Eukaryota > Metazoa > Arthropoda > Insecta > Orthoptera > Acrididae > Schistocerca > Schistocerca serialis. The sequence goes on along the minus strand of NC_064645.1, from coordinate 237,655,457 downwards.
AGTGTATTCATCTCTTGGTCTCCCTCTACGATTTTTACGCTCCACGCTGCCCTCCAATGCTAAATTGTGATCCCTTGATGCCTCAGAACATGTCCTACCAACCGGTCCCTTCTTCTTGTCAAGTTGTGCCACAAACTCCTCTTCTCACCAATTCTATTCAATACCTCCTCATTAGTTATGTGATATACCCATCTAATCTTCAGCATTCTTCTGTAGCACCACGTTTCGAAAGCTTCTATTCTCTTCTTGTCCAAACTATTTATCGTCCATGTTTCACTTCCATACTTTATACAATATTTTAGTTTCGATACTATAATCGATAAGTACTAGTTCTAAATGTCCAGTTAAAATTATTTTTTTTTAGAGATATTTGAAGTTACGAATTATATGCTCACTTGCAATTTCTATTATTAATTATGCACTGTTTACTATGCTTATTTCTGGATTCATTTATGAAATAATAGTCGAAATTAATAATGTAAAGAAAACTAGTAGGAATGCATTGGTTAAGAAAAATTGTAAACCCTTTAGAACTTTGTTATTTCCGAAGAGTGTGAGAGTCGTAAGCTTGCCTCTGATGTGATCGGACGTATTTTTGTATAATAGGTTCAAACAATGTAATTTCGGCTTTGTTAATGTGAAAAATAAAAATACTGTATGATACACTAAAATGTGATAAAATCAGATGAAAACAGGTTTACGTAAAAAAATTCTGTAACAACAATATTCCAATTTATTTAATTCAATCCAACCGTGAAGATCTGACGTTAAATTTTCAGCTTCAAGAATGAGACCCCTAGACAAGACGAATTGGAGCCATCACAATAAGACAAGGTAACAAAACTTGAAAGTTCATTGTAATCGTCGCTCCTCTGAAACCTTCATAAAAGACTTTGCTTATTAATTACTTAGACTGGGCATTGTTTAACGTGGACAATAGATGGAAGAAGGAAGGAGGAAGGAGATTACAGTTTTTCGTGAAACAGAGGAGAGGCTGCCACGGATATGATACACGGAGGCACGATCTGCTCATGAAATTTTGAACACCAACTTTCTCCTCCGAATGGATGAATATTTTGTTGGGCTACCTACAAAGGGAGAAACAATCATCATAGTAAAATAAATCAGAGCTCGCACAGTAATATTGAAGTGTTCGTTTTCCCTGCGCGCTGTTGGATAGTGGAATGGTACAGAAATAGCTTGAATGCGGTTCGATAAACCGTCTGCCAGGCACTTAATTGTGAATTGCAGATTAATCATCTAGACGTAGAAGTAGATGACCTCTGTTCTAGAAACTAGTCATTCCGCTCATGCGATCTCACAAATATTCAGCAGTGTCTGACGGAAAGACAACGTAAGTCTGCAACGTTCCGTGGCTGTCCTGATTGAAGGTAAAAGTTTCTTGGTTGTTAGGCCGCATAAAGTTCCTGTTCAATTTCTTCATACATTGTCGACGTTCCGACAGCTCTGCTGGTATGTTGTGGTGCCCGCAGTTAGCGGAACACGGTAGAGGGCTTATAGAGACTACTTAACTGGAGAAAGTTGTAGGTCCCTCGTAATGCTGGCGGTGTAGAGAGTTTCTGGGAGGCTGGTGGAAGCGCGGCAGTCTCTCAGGAGAGTGAGGTCTGCAGTTGGTACCGCTCCAGTTATGAACCCCCTGGTAGTCGTCAACGTATTTCTCCCCGCCTACCCGCCATGTAATATAAAAGATTATTGAAAACTTGTCCTCCGTCGCCGCGCTGCACGCAATATCCGCTACAGCCCCCGCGGTGCGTCGTTGCGTATTAGTGCGTCCTGCCTGACCCCGTCTCCAGATATTGTTCCACCGGCGACTGGAGACCAGGAAGGGGCTTGGCCAGTGGTTTGAGGGTATTTTAGAGCCGTTTCCATCGTTGTCACTCTAACCGCACTCGTTCCTGTTCCGAACACGATTTCAGTTTCAGATAGGTAATGTGTTTATTTTTGCTAATACGAGTGAAGATAGACTGAACTAAAATAAACTGTGTAAGTAGCAACAACAGAAAGAAAAAATCTGTTTTCGGTAACTGTAAATACTCTTTGTATCATAACCATGGTTTGTGTTTCCCGTCATATTTTGTTTCTGGCTCTCCAAGGACTTCGTTGCTCAGAAAAGTGTATGATAAAGCCCTCAGTCTGCTTTACAGCCATGTGTATATTAAATGTTCTGCTTTCTATTATTATACATGTTAATGAAATAGGCTGATCATAAATGTGTTTGATAAACGCCTCAGTCTGAATTACAGATGTTTGTACATTAAACTTTCTGCTTTCTGTGATTACACATCTACATCTACATCTACATCAACATGGATGCTCTGCAAATCACATTTAAGTGCCTGAAAGAGGATTCATCAAAACATCTTCGTAGTATTTCTCTATTATCTCAATCTCGTAAAGCGCGGTGCAAAAATGTATACCTGTACCTATCCGTGCGAGCTCTGATGTCATTTATGTTACTATGGTGATCGTTTCTCTCGCTGTAGGTCTGCGTCAACGAAATATTTCCGCTTTCGGAGGAGAAAGTTAGTGATTGAAATTTCGTGCGAAGCTTCCGCCGCAACGAAAATACCTTCCTTTTAATGATGTCCGCCACAAATTCTGTATCATGTCAGTGACACTCTCTCGCCTATATAGTGATAATACAAAAGTGCTGCCCTTCTTGGAACTTTCTCGATGTTCTCCGTCAATCCTATCTGGTGAGGTTCCCACACCGCGCAGCAGTATTCTAAGAGAATGGACAAGCGTATTGTAGGCAGTCTCTTTAGTAGATATGTTACATTTTCTGAGTGTCCTGCTAATAAACCGCAGTATTTGTTTAGCCTTACCCACAATATTTTCATATTTTCTATGTGTTCCTTCCCATTTAAGTTGTTCGTAATTGTAATTCCTAGGTATTTAGTTGAGTTTACGCCTTTAGATTTGACTGGTTTATCGTGTAACCGAAGTTTAACGGATCCCTTTTAGCACTAATGTGGATGACCTCACACTTCTCCATGTTTAGAGTCAATTGTCAATTTTTGCACCCTACAGATATCTTTTCTGAATCGTTTTTCAATTTGTTTTGATCTTCTGATGACTTTGCTAGTCGATATGCGACAGTGTCAACTGCAAATAACCTGAAACGGCTGATCAGATTGTCTTCTAAATCGTTTATATAGATGAGGAACGGCAAACGGCCTATAACACTACCTCGGGGAACACCAGATATCACTCCTGTTTTACACGATGACTCTTCCGTCAATTAGTATGAACTGTGACCTCTCTGCCAGGAAATAAAAAATCCAGGTACATAAGTGAGACGATATTCCATAAGGATGCAATTTTACTACGAGTTCTTTGTGTGGTACAGTGTCAAAAGCCTTCTGGAAATCTAGAAATAGGGAATCAATTTGAAATTCCTTGTCAATATCACTCAGTACTTCGTGTGAGTAAAGATCTCTTTGTGTTTTACAAGAACGATGCCTTCTAAATCCGGATTGACTGTGTGTCACTAGACCGCTTTGTTCGAGGTAATTCATAATGTTCGAACACAATATACGTTCCAAAACCCTGCTAGGTCAAATGGCCCTGAGCACTATGGGACTTAACTTCTGAGGTCATCAGTCCCCTAGAACTTAGAACTGCTTAAACCTAACTAACCTAAGGACATCACACACATCCATGCGTGAGGCAGGATTCGAACCTGCGACCGTAGCGGTCGCGCGGTTCCAGACTGTCGCGTTTACAACCGCTCGGTCACACCGGCCGGCAAACCCTGCTGCATATCGACGTTAATTATAAGGGCCTGTGATTACCTTTCTTTAATATTGGTATGACCTGTGCAGCTTCCCAGTCTTTTTTAAAGGAACTTATCTGGTATATAGTCTGGACCGGAAGAATCTTTTTTGTTAAGTGATTTAAGTTGCTTCACTATTCCGAGGATATCTACTTCTACGTTACTCATGTTGGTAGCTGCTTTTTATTCGAATGCTAGAATATTTACTTCGTCTTCTTTGGTGAAGAAATTTCGAAAATCTGTGTTTAGTAACTCTGCTTTGGCAGCATTGTCGTTGATAGTATTTCCGCTACTACAACTCAGAGAAGCCATTGATTGTGTCTTTCTACTAGCATACTTCACATACGACCAGTATCTCTTTGGATGTTCTGCCAGGTTTCGAGATAAAGTTTCGTTGTGGAAACTATAATAAGCATCTCGCATTGAAGTCCGCGCTAAATTTGAGGGTTCTGTAAAATCTTGGAGATTTTGCGTCAGTTTAAATTTGGCATGTTTTTCACGCTGTTTCTGCAACTGTGTTCCGACCCGTTTTGTGTACCGAGAAGGATCAGCACCGTCGTTTGTTAATTTACTTGGTATAAATCTCTCAATTGCTCCCTATACTGTTTCTTTGAATTCAAGCCGCATCTGGTCTACACTTACATTGTTAATTTGGAAGGAGTGGAGATTATCCCTTAGGATGGCGTCAAGTGTAATTTTTTCTGCTTTTTTGAATAGGTATATTTTTCGTTTATTCTTGGAGGATTTGGGGGTTACAATATTCAATCTCGCTACGACAGCCCTGTCTTCACTAATCTCTGTGTCCGTTTTGATGCTTGTTATTAGTTCAGGATTATTTGTTGCTAAGAGGTCAAGTGTGTTTTCACAACGAGTTTACTATTCGCATGGGCTCGTGAACTAATTGCTCGAAATAATTTTCAGAGAATGCGATTAGCACAATTTCGGACGATGTTTTATGGGTACATCCGGATTTAAACATACATACGAGGGTAAATTAAATTCACCACCAAATACAATTGTATGAGTCGGATAGGTGTTTGAAATCAAACTCAAGTTTTCTTTAAACCTTTCAGCAATTGTATCATCCGAATCGGGATGTCGATAAAAGGATCCAATTATTGTTGTAATCCGGTTGCCAAGAATGTCCTCTGTCCGTATTAACTCACAGGAACTATCTACTTCAATTTCGCTACAAGATAAACTACTTCTAGCATCAACAAACATGCTACCGCCAACTGTGTTTAGCCAATCCTTTCGGAATACCATTAGGTTCTTTACAAAAATTTCGGCTGAACTTTTCTCCGGCCTTAGCCAGATTTCAGTGCCTATAAGGATTTGAGTATCAGTACTTTCTATTAGAGCTTGGAGCTCTGGTACTTTCCAAACACAGCTACGACAATTTACAACTGTTATACCGGTGGTTCCTGTATCTAGGTTCTTCCTGTTTCGGTCTGGACCCTTTGAGACTGAAGCTCTTTTTGTGTTTTCCAGAGAACCACATGTTAGTGGAATAGCTGCTTCACAGCGCTATGTATAAAGTTGTAAGTGTTATGTCTCAGTGAACCTTTAAAATTCTGCCTCTTCAGTAACTGATGTTTACGGGTGATGTGTAGTTCACAGACGCGTAAATTTTTTTGTACTTATATCGGAGAAACAGAAATTCATTTTGGCTGCTTCACAGCCGAGTATAGAAAGTTTTACATTTTTAAATCCCGATTTTTCACATCTGGCAGTTGATTTTATTGGTTGCGAAAGTCTGCCTCACACACTATATCAACTCGAATTTCTGCTTTCCGTGAATGTCCAAACTAGCGAGAGAACACCAGTTTTCTGCTTGCCTTTTCATTTGTCTATGTATATTGTTTTTAAATTTTTGGTATTTTCTTTCTCTAATTTCTATTCTGTATCTAGTCTGCTTAAAATTCACACACCCATAAAAAAAACATCATTTAATTCCATAATTAAGAAATGGCCTACAAAATAAATCGATAAATAATTTTACTTGTAGTATTATTTATTTTCCTACATTGTATTCCTCTCCCATGTTAGCTCCTTATCAATTCAGAAACAATAAATTCGGAGATCTGAGGAAACAATGGGTTAAATGTGTCGAAAAATGAAGGGGATTAAAACCTTAAGCCTCGAACAATGACAAAGAGAATAGGGCATATCGATCATCAGTAGGCGTCTTTTTGAGAGATTTTTTAAATATGAGAGATTAAAAATGAAATTCTTAAAATCATTGAAAGGATTTGTGTACGTTTTTACTAGCAACATTTCATATCAGTTCACATGAAACGTATAACAGGGGTGTATGCTGCCTTAGTCTTAGCCAAGCAGAGTTTCGCTTTCTATTTAAAACGAGATTTCCACAGAAACAAAGATCTTTAAGGCAAATTTTGATAGCGACCTCCACCTGACTTTTGCTTGCTACTTCCTAACACCTTGTGTAAACTCGTTTCAATGCCATATCAAAGCTAATCGTAGGCCCATTATTGTTTCTCACATATATGTTGCAGCAGAGCTTCACCGATAAACTTTCGGAGGTTGTTCAGCGATACTGTCCGAGTATTTTGGTACAAGGGACTCACGCTCCTTGACGGCTTGCTATAGTTGCACCATAATTGGTTTCTTGCACGAGTTAACTTTGTACCTGCACTGCACGGAAAATAACTCACAGCAGTGCAGATGTTGACGGTTTGTGTGTCTTGTTTCCATTCGCTCATTATACCTGCTGTTGACAGCAGCAATACCCTCCTTACCCTGTTGTCCTCAAGTCTGCATTCAGTGCTCCTCGTTTCAGTCTAGGATTTTGTTTTCTAGCGTTAACGGTGATAGTTTTACTGGTGAAGAGTCGGCCAATATTCAACTCATGTACAGGTTCACTGAATGCAGTGGAAGAGCTGTACAAATTGGCTCTTCCGAGCGGTTCCCGCCCCGGCAGCTGCCACATCAGAGTTCTTTGATGTTGTCCCAGGGTTGTTGTAGTACTCTGTGTTTTGTGTCGTACGTTTTGGTTATCGAATATCGTAGACTCCTTTACTGTTGTGAAGGTATTTTCATAGAAATAGCGGTGACTGCGATAACAGACTAAATGGTATATACCTTATCACCCCATAACAAGCCGCCGGAGACTGTGAATCCGTTGTAGCAGAAGGTATCCCTGAACAACGTCCGAAAATTTGTCAGTGGAGTTCTCGTACACCCTGCATACAAACGAACTTATAATGCCCAATAAGCTTGTTTATTCATTTTGCAGATCACATTAAAATTGTAATCAATCCTTACATACCAGATAATGTGGGCTGTAACTGTCGTAGGGCGTATTGATGCGGAACCGATTTACACTAGAAAAAATTAGTTCCAGTTTAGGCCAACATCGCAAAACTGGCGCTGTAAATGCAAGAAAGACGTAGGAGAAATATTTCCTTATGTAATGAAGTGGAATGGGACATGGACAGATAAGGTCAAACAAGTAAGAAAAGGATAATGTTCATTTCGTTATTTACACAATTGTTCAATATGAGCACAGGAGACTTCAACAAGATGCTGCATCCGTAAAATGACATCATCAACAGTTGCTTGCAGCACTTCCGGTGGAATCTGAGCCACGTGTTCCAGTATACCGGCCATCAGTTCAGGCAGAGACAGAATCAATTCCTGGCAAACGGTTTTTTTGCTTCTTTTGCAGGTCATTCGTTTGGAAATCCTCTGGAGATAACATGTTAGTGAAATCAGGTTACCTTCCATTCAGAAGGCTGTTGCACGCAGCTACTGTTATTGACTTGTAAATAATCGATTTCACCTATTAGTCGTTCTTTTTAAATTTTATTGGCAGATCAAGATTTCAGCTACAAACTAGCCATTCTCAATGCACTATCATTTTTGATCAATGCATGTAATTCCTATTGGTCGGGCTTCATCTACAGCTCATGTGTACATGAGTTTTCCATTGAGAAAAAATATTTCTGTTGCACCTAACACACACCAAATATTAATGTACACAATTGGAGCCAGTGGATCTGAAAGGATTAAGGTAGGTCATCGGTGAAATATAAGCCGAATTAGAGGGGGACTTAATCGAAAAATCTACATTTCAAATAAATTTATAGTAACTAGGACAATATTTCATACTGGAGTCAGTGACAGCGCATAAAGACCACCGTGTAAATTTTCGCTGCTAATTATGGCACAGTCTGTATATTATACGTTATATTATTCGGAACTACCTATAGGGGTTCCATCTTCAAGAAGGTTAATCTACTGGGACTAAAGTCACGTATTCAGTGTTCAAAACGTTTATTTATTATGCGACAAGAGCTACTGTCCCTTGTAGTCTGTCTGACTTTCGGAAGTCTTATGGAGCTCTTTTAGAATGGCGATGTTCATAATGGGCAGTTCTCCGAGAAAAACAATATCTTGTTATCTGTTCTCTCTGGTGAAGCTTGCTGGTAATGAATTTTTCAAGCCAAAGAAGCTGCCCCAGCAAGGAACGTAACTTCGATTGTAATTCCAAGTGTATATTACGGAACTGTGTTGGTTTGAGGCATGACAGGTGACTGGCGGCGAGTATGGAGGCAAACAACAAGACACCAAGGGGAGCGCTATTCAATAATCCACGCGACAGTTCCTTTGTGCAATAAACTTCATCCACACTCAATCTCTAGACACCAGGCTTCTTAAACATCTAGATTCAGTTTTAATAACTGGCGTTCTCACAAACAGCGTGAACGCAGAATGTAGTGGAAATTCCTTTCTGATCTTGTTGAGAAGGGGAGGAAGCACACCGTTTGTTTTTTGGCGTCCCTGACAACAAGAAATTACACAGGTGCTCCCTGGTCATAGCTGTGCTGTGGCGCCTTTCATAATGCAGAAACACATAACTAGGGACATGGGTTTACAATATACTCGCATTTTCACTGATGTCATCCACATCTGACACCAACACATGGTTGTCTTGCGTGTAAAAAACCGTAATAGTAACAATCTGCCCCCAACGAAATTCGTATGTCGTCTGTATGAAGAAACTCACTATACTGCGCGAGTTAAAACTAACATAAACAAAATAAAACTAGAAAGTAAACTAGATTTTAAGGTTTTCAGAGCTTGAACATGAGACGTTTCTGTCTGGCACTGTTTAAAGTTTCAAATACAACTATATAACATACGTCATCGTGAGTTTTCTGTAGGGTATGATGTCTTCGCAAATGGAGTAGTAAACTGTACAGTCTCTTTCATCATTATATGTTTATCACCATAAGCAGAGCCCGAGTCTGAAATAAATGATAAATAAGTATTTCACTATCAGATGACTCAGTATTTAATAGGTAGTAGTATCAGAGACACAGAATATTGAAATGTTAACAGTTGAGGAAAGACAGAAATGCACAGGATGAACAAAATAAAACTGTCCTGGAAAATATTTCACGCCCGTAAAGATAGACACTATCCACCCTTGATGTGGGTGATTTAAGTTGGGTTGCCTACCTTAATGTGCATGAAATACTTCCTGGGACACTTTTATTTTGCCTACCGAGGATAAATATTATAATATGAAATTATTTCGTTAATCACATGAGAATGATTTAGGTAATGGTTTGAAAATGAACGATATATGTTTGAAACTAGCCAGAAATAAATCAAATGTGAACGCAGCTTGGAAATAAGAATAAAGAAATAATATAAATAAATAAAGAATATTGCTACTGTAAAGAAATTTCCAAAAATTCTCCACATTAATCTTAAAAATTCTTCAGAAAATATTTTGATTATGAATGGAAACCTTGGCTGTATACAGATTCCTTTGTTAGGCAACAGAATCGGTTTCACAACGCTGTAGGTCCATCTTCAAGTGACACCCTATATTGAACACAGAGAAGTTTTTCTAAAATGCTTTTAATACAGAGTGTATAATATTTAGAAATAGGATCTTTACTCAGTGCTTTTTCATAAAGCTAGAGTGAATGTACGGTGCCTCAATATTCAAGTTGTAAAGCGATTAACTGGGTAACCACTTAAAAGATTGATGATTGAATGGATAAAGTTAGAATTTATACATCGTAAGATGAACGCCGAAAGGGTCAGTAGTCATGCTAAAATAAAATACCTGGGTAACGAGAGCTGTTTTAGGAGTTTCTTGCACTTTACATTCTCATCCACTTGGACACCAAAAATTTTAGAAGTTTCCACCATGTACAGCATTTATCACTAATGTAGCACCTCTAGACGTAAAAAGTATATATGTTCTCTCTTTCGAAAATTCAGAGTGAGATAATTTGCTGGAAATAATTTACCAGTACTCTTACGAACAATAATTACCGTATTTTTATCGCTCTGTGTACCGAGTTGTTATAATTTAAGTGCAGCTACTCACTGAGTTCTGTGTGGCTGTAATTATCGTATGGCAGCAAAGATAGGAAGATATCTTAATGCGTTGATCCACAACTAATTTAGGCTGAAAAAAAATTAAATCCAATTTTGGCCACCAGGTGCGAATCCGGTTCTATACACTGTTCGTATGTCGGTATGACACCCACGCTGTCATACGACAAACAATAGCGTGAGTGAATGGTGTTGTTATAGAGAAGACAGTCCCTGAGCTGTTAGTGAAACTATTTTATATGGACGACAGCAATTAGAGTGGTGCATTGAGAGAGTATCGCCGACTAAAAGGTCCGAGGAGGGACTCGATGTCATTAAATGGTTTAAAGGAGATGATCATGAAATTAGAAAACACAGATGAGCTCGGAGTGGCACCTGGCAGAGGAAGACATCCTATCCCGGTGGAAGTTACTGACGAGGCTGCTGTTGCTGTAACAGACCATGCAGTACTTGCCTCGGGTAGTGCTAGAGCTAGGGCAGTGTCACAAGAATTGTTCATCCCATGCTCCTACCTATTGAGCATCACCGTAAAAATATCGACAAGTGAATGTAGCAGTGCGCAGCAGCTTGCGGCCGCCAGAATTTAAGAAGTTGTTACTTAATTATACTCCACTGTAAAACTGAATATTACTATTGTTATTTTTCATGTAACTGTTGAATTATCAGCTTATTTATTACAACACTGAATATTTGAAAATTACTTATTGTACTCCATGAGAGAGCCAAATGTTCAAAGCATGTATTGAAAATGGGTACATATAAGTGCATAAATCATGCATCTAAAATCATTTAAAAAATCGTCTAAGAGCGTTATAGCATAAAGAAAAATTTTACTTCCTTCAGAGAAAACTCAGGTCTTATAGGGATACGAAGATGTACAGTACTGCTTCAGCACGCTACATGTTACAATTTACTGTACACACGTGCTTGTTAAAGTAAGTGTTCAATCATCGTTTCCTCATTTGGACTCTGTACTTCAGTACTTCCTGCAGATAGTTACGAATGCTCTGAAACAGCCAGATCATCTTCCAAATCTTGACATGTCTTTCCAATTCACTACTCCGTTTCTTCAACCATATTAAAGTGAGTACTGTGAAATGTGAGCCCAATTAAAATGGGACTTAACTGATAAGTTTTATCTAGGATAGTATTTCACTCTCAAGTAAATGGTGGCTCCTAAAAACACATTCGAAAGTATCTCGAAAACGTCTCACTTCCAGACCAGTGTTTACTGTAACGTTCTCGTTTCTGTTACCGTATACTCACACCCGTTTCAATTTCGCCATTAATTCTGATAAACGCTGAATGTAAACGAATTAGTGGGTAACGGCTGAAGCTCCATGACGCTGTTCAGGGATCATGCAGTCGTATGTAGGATAGGTGTAGTGGTAGGAAACTGTAGCGAAATGGAGAAATATATAAAAGGATCGACGCTGGTTGTAAAGATTGGCAGTTGACACTTAAATAAATGTAGCGTTTTACGCATAAACAGCCGCAAGGATGCATAACTGTTTGATTACGCTATTGCGGAACAATCACAGGAAAACGTCACATCTATTAAATATCTGCTAGTAACTGCCGAGGATGCCTGCCCTCGAAGTCATTATGTAACTTACAAAACTCTTGTTCAAATAACTTACGGGAATACAGCCGGGTGATGTCGTCGGCAACCGCTCACATTTCGACAGGAGCACACCCTGCCATTTTCAAGGCAAAACTGTGCAAGGGAATTTAATTCCTCGGTTTTCAGAGAGGTTGTGAGCTTTCACGTGTAACGCGACAGCCTCTTATAAGGGAAGAGACACTTTATTCAGTCACATACGAGCAACCGCGGACGCACAGGCGGAGAATAAGTCGGCTCATATTCGTGTTGACAGCTGAAAAGAACTTGACAGGAGATCGTGGAGGGCCAGTTTCACACTATGTTCCATAGATGGGTGTGTCTCTGGATTAACACCGACCACTAAGGTGGTCGCTTGACCAGAAAAACTCCTCCGTTGGGTGGCACAATTGGTGCTCGTTTCTCAAGCCTGCTTTTCGCGTAAAGTGTAAAATTAAAGTTCATCCCCAAATTAATAAATATTGAACCACCTGTGTCACTAAAGAGCCAGTAGGCTCATCTGAAGCGGAAAAGAGGCGCCTTCGATATCCCCATTAGTTTATAAGTTATTGTAACTTAAGTGATATAAACTAATCCTGAACTGTAGAAATTATGCAACTGCAACAAACGAGGTTTCTACTTTTTATTTAATCGTATGGCTAGGACCCCTCGTCGGGCAGACCGTTCGGCGGGTGCCGGTCTTTCAATTTGACGCCACTTCGGCGACCTGCAGTCGATGAGGATGATAATTAGAACAGCACAACACCCAGTCCCTTGGTGGAGAAAATTCCCCGACCCAGCCGGGAATAGAACCCGGGCCCAGAGGATTGACAATCCGTCACGCTGACCATTCAGCTACCGGGAGCGGACGAGGTGTCTACTGATACATCTCGGAAAACTGTATCCAACTCTGATAGCAGATTTGCTGAAAATATTCACATACTTAAATGAGACACCGATATGGATTTCACGCAATTAAAAACACCTGTTCTTACTAAATAAATAGAGAAACATATAAAGTAGCGCCAGCACTGTAAACCTTAGATGTGTAAATGGTTCAAATGGCTCTGAGCACTATGGGACTCAACTTCTGAGGTCATTAGTCCCCTAGAACTTAGAACTACTTTAACCTAACTAACCTAAGGACATCACACACACCTATGCCCGAGGCAGGATTCGAACCTGCGACCGTAGCGGTCGCGCGGTTCCAGACTGTAGCGCCTAGAACCGCTCGGCCACCCTGGCCGGCCTTTAGATGTGTAGGAAATTATTTAATGTATAATTTAAATTGTTTGTTAATATCTACACTTATAAATCCGAAAACAAAGGAAAAGTAGAAATTATTGTTTATAAGTAAACTATGACAGATAAAAGAAAACTGATAATAACATAACATTTCTTGTCAAATTTCCGTGTCATTTGATGTACCATATGTGTAAAAATGGTTCAAATGACTCTGAGCACTATGGGAATTAACTTCTGAGGTCATCAGTCCCCTGGAACTTACAACTACTTAAACCTAACTAACCTGAGGACATCACACACAACCATGCCCGAGGCAGGATTCGAACCTGCGACCGTTTACTGTTAAAAGTCCAAGCCCTTATGCACTATTAATGACAAGGGTACCTCCGAGGTAGGTCTTGCCAAATTACGACGGGAAATTAAGAGACATTTCAGCTCATACGGAAGCTTAACGGCAGTCATCCTTTCCGCTCATCATTTCCGAATAGAACAGGAAATGGGGAGGGAGGGAGCTGGGGAGAGGAACTGATGTCCGTATTTTCAACTACGCCCATTTGTAGTTCATCTCTTGAATTATAGAGTCGGTTAAAATACACAGTACAGTCACATTAGTGTGACCATCGCATGTGTTCGATGTCAACGTGCAACACCCACTCACAGACGGCAGGGGGCATCTCTAGCAGCGGAGGGTATATAAAGAGTGTCTGAGGAACGCGGATAACAGTTCAGTCTTGGCGGTAATGCTTAAAGGGAGCAATTTACCTGGCATTCAAAAGGGCGTTATCATTGGCCTTCGGGCCAAGCGGGAAATAATTTCCGCAGCGGATAAGTTTGTAACCTGTTCGCGTGCCGCCGTGGGTGACTTCGTCGCTCTGAAAGGCACAATAAATCAACACAAGAGTGAGGACCATGTTCACCCCTACATGAACTTTGTTTTTCCTCGGCAGGTTGACATCTACCAGCAGGACAACGCAACGTGTCACACAGCTCGCAATGTACACGCCTCGTACGAAGAGCACCAGGGGGAGTTTACCATACTCCCCTGGCCCGTAAACACCCCTGATTTATACCAAGTCCAGAATCTGTGAGACCACCTCGATTGGAATTTTCACGCACTGGATCCACAACCGAGAAACCTTGCACAGCCGGCCACGGCACCGGCGTCGTGATGGGTCCAACTCCATGTCGGCCCCTCCCAGAACCACACTTTCTGCTCGTCTCGCAGCTGCCCATGTTGCCAAGGTGATTATTCAGACTTTTGACAGGTGTAGTTCTGGAATGTCCGAATAACTTTCTTTCTCTTATTTATTACCGTAAAATATAGCATTTTAATTTATGGAATGTGAGTGACATCTGCCTTACAGAAACTTCTTTTCTTTATTTATTTCATACTCTTATTATTTTCAGTTTTTCCTTTCTTGTCTTATTTTATCTTCTCGCATCCTCTTGAATACATTTACGATTTGTACTGATTAATCCAGCGTGTCCCATATCATCGTTTGCTTGAAACTCTTTCTTTCTATTTAATAGCTTCCTCGTGCCATCAGGGGCAATGACCTTGCCGCAGTGGATACACCGGGTTCCTGTCAGATCTCCGAAGTCAAGCGCTGTCGGGTGTGGCTGGCACTTGGATGGGTGACCATCCGGGCCGCCGTGAGCTGTTGCCGTTTTTCGGGGTGCACTCAGCCTCGGGATGCCAATTGAGGAGCTACTCGACAGAATAGTAGCGGCTCCGGTCACAGAAAACCATCGTAACGACCGAGAGAGCGGTGTGCTGACCACACGCCCCTCCTATCCTCATCCTCAGCTGAGGATGACATAGCGGTCGAATGGTCCCGATGGGCCACTTGTGGCTTTTTGTACCGTCAGAGATTATTCTCCCCGCCACATATTTTGCTGCTTTCATACGCACCAAAAGAAATATTTTAACAATTTTTGCAATGTAAGTATACTTCCACACAAGCTTCATATTACAATGAAACTAATGTTTATTACCGCAAGAAAAAGGTGAACTTGTTTTGCATAAGTACCCTAGATTGATGTGTTGCAGCAGAGGAGATAATATCGGAAATAACCATAAAAGGAAAGAAGTAGATGCGAAACACTACCGGACGAAACAAACAATTAAAAGAAAAAAATAATTCTACGTGAATTACGGACAAGGGTTCCAATGTAAATCCTGTATTAACACCGCTGAATGGGAATACTTGTAGGAAGGCCAAGGGCGAGGTGGTGAGGTCGGAACGATTTCTCATTGCTTAAACTTGAAGGGTTCACTCTCACTATTCAAATTTCACCAAACTTCCCCCGGAAGCTTATTCCATAACATTCCGTCCATGTTTCTCTACCCCTAAACTAACAATCTCTGAACATGTTCTGGTTCTCCCCTGTCTTCAATGTTAGTGTACAGTTTCCCAAATGCGTAGCTATAGAAGGTAACACGTTTTCTCAGCGTATTGTCTCGGCTGACAAGGTACGTGCCTTGCTTCTATTACAGAGGCGACGCACGTCACGCAACCCGCCCTTTCTCCCCTCTCCTTCACCCACACACGGACGTTCCGAGATGCCTGGTAGTAATCCTGTTATAGTGTTACAGCTTCCGCTGCGGATATCAGGTTAGCAGTAACTACGTGCCTAAACAGGGAACGCGGCCACGTGCGCTTGCATACGTTCATCGCGGAATGTCACCGATACCAGGTGCTTCCCTGTTATGATATTTATATTTAACGACGACGACTTTAAACTTTTCCATTTTCTGGAAAGGAACATGCGTTTGTTTCAAGCCGATGATATTCTCTCTATAAATTAGGCACAGAGACTGGTACCAGTGTACGAAGAATGATACTGAACTCTGCTTTGAACTGGCCGCAGATGACTTTTGCCACACTGTGAATTCAGTAGAAGACCAAATCAAATGCAGATCGTATCTGTCCAGTTATCGCTGATGGAAAGTGTGTTCCTCTGTTAATGACACACAGTGACGAAGAAAATGTATGACTATACTAGCTTTATTCACCTGTAGATCTCTTTTTAGAAGGATATAGGATATGTCAAAGTATTTACAAGTTTAGACCAATTTAAAATAAGCTAATTCGTATACATGTACATGTACAGACTGCTAGTTAGAGACAATCATACAATACCTTTTTTTTTTACAAATAACTTATTAAATAATCTAATGCCACACTGTTCACACACACACACACACACACACACACACACACACACACACACACACACACTGGAGATCTCTGGGCCATTTTCTGTACCGCGACTATCCTGAAAAACTGAGTCAGAATCCCTGTTACACACACACACACACACACACACACACACACACACACACACACACACACACTGGAGATCTCTGGGCCATTTTCTGTACCGCGACTATCCTGAAAAACTGAGTCAGAATCCCTGTATAATGAGTGAGACAATGGGCTCTGAACGAGGAAGTGGTGTTACTATTGTGCTATGCATAGCTTGGGGGTAAGTTTTTCTAGAAAATGAAAAAGAAGGAAAAAACATAGTGTGAGGGTGTTATGTGGAATGTTGGATGTTTTATAACCATCACTATTATTTATCTGCATAACATTTTTTACCAAACCCCTACTCTGTTTTATCTAAGTAATCCGTCAATGTATAAAATGTATTTCAAACAGGTACTTTTTAGCTGACTTTTTAAATGAGTGTATTTTTGCAATCTCTGAATCTGGTAATTTATTGTACATTTTTATTACTTGGTAGAAAATGCTGTTTTGAGTTTTATGTTTATTTTTATTTATTTATTTATTTATTTTGGCAAATGTAATTTTAGTTTAGCTCTTGTTCAATGGTCATGGACAGAGATGTTTGTGCCGTAATTACCAATGTTATTTTTGACGTGTACAACTGACTGGTAAACGTATTCACGCGGAGCAGTTAAAATTCCCAGTATTTTGAACATATCTTTACACTGAGCTCGACTAATATTTTCGGTTATTTTTCTTGTGGTTCTTTTCTACAGTTTGTAAATTGTGTTCATATTTTGTGGATTTGTTCCCCAAAAAAATGTTATTAATCTCTTCCGTAACCAAAAGTAAATGGAAGGCGACTGACTAAGCTTTCAAGACTGTGAACAATTTTATAAAAAATGCGTAGGCTGACTGAATGCCACAGGGTAAAGCTAATACTAGTGATATCCCGTGTCAATCGCTTTCGCTTTTCGTGTGGGCCAATGCTCAGACTTGTTCAAAATTATACGACTGTATTGTATTGTATGTTAACCGGGCACCTAGAAACGACGGAGAGGCTCCGTCTCCGCGAAGCCGCAGGACAACTACCACAGTCCACTTCACCCCTCCACTGCCCCACACCGAACCCAGGGTTATTGTGCGGCTCGCCCCCCCACCCCCACCCCCCAAGGTAACGTCTCACACCAGACGAGCGTAACCCCTATGTTTACATGGTAAAGTAACGGTGGTGTACGCGTACGTGGAGAACTTGTTTGCGCAGTAATCGCCTACACGGTGTAACTGAGGCGGAATAAGGGGATCCAGCCCGCATTCGCCGAGACAGACGGAAAACCGCTTAAAAACCATCCACAGACTGGCCGGTTCACCGGACCTCTACACAAATCCGCCAGGCGGATTCGTGCCGTGGACCAGGCGCTCCTTCCCTCCAATAAAGCCGTGCGTTAGACCGCACAGCCAACCAGGCGTTCTAAAATGATACGATGCTCGCGATATATTAGAAAATCTATGGCAGGAGAATGTACTGAAGTATGTGACGCACATATTTGTATATCTTGCTATTTAATTTAGTGAAACATCTAGCTCCGAACTATATTTTTAGTCCACTGAGTGGCGTATGGCGAGAATATATTTGTAGGAAATTTTCTATAAGCGGTTTCGCCGACGTTACCTGTCGCTCCTGCATACGCAGGGTGTTAGATGTGCACGTGAATATACTGTGATAATTGGTTCTTCATATGTACCCACTTCAGTGTGTCAGTTGTTTTTTCTCTGCGTCTAACGGTCTACCCGCAAACACGTCACATAATTTACTACCTGATGGTTTCTGCACAGTCGAAACTGTACCACCAAGTGGATTATGCCAGTCAGTATAGACTAACCGTTTTGCGTCCACGTGTCCGCACTTGAACACCTAACCTGTTGCTCAGCGGAAAATAAGCATTAGCGGCTTGCTCTTGACACATGTAGTTGGAGGTACCAACCAGCCTAAAAGCGTACTACTTCTAGTGGCTATAGTTGCAAATGTAGTAAATATTGATGCGATATTGATCAGGACACTGTCCTCAGCCACAATAGGAACATCTGCACTTACACTCCCAACAACCTATATACTTGCATACTAAGACAATCATTTAACAATTACTATATGCGGAAAGGCAGAATTTTGTCACAGGGGAAATTAGGTGATGTTGTTTTTATTATTTATCCACATTAGCTGGCGCCGGTAGTAGCAACAGTCAGGTATGAGCAGACTTCGAAAAGTAACATGAACATCATTAAGGAAAATCAATAAACTTTTGTTGAATGCTCACTACACTTGATAGTGACAAGATACAAGACACTATTCTTCAACATAGTCACAAAGTTTCTGCAAAAAACTATCAGAATCAGTCAGAATCACAACCAGTTGTTCCATTTCTGGAAGGCAATAGCCCACTTGTTGGTCACGGGGCCGTTCCAGAACAGCTGTGTCGCCGTCCTCGTTGTTGTAAAATCTGTTCTCTTCAGATGTTCTTTGAGCTAGCCGAAAAGCTGGGAATCGTATCGTGCAAGATCCGTACATCCCGATAAGCATAACCCACGTCTTTGTGGCCATGATCAAATTGTTGGAACCATTTCACAACCTATTGACCTCAGAATTTCAATGGTACTGTCTTCAGTTTGGAGTACGTTTCCAGTTGCGACGGCAATTTACTCCTACAGTGATGCTAAAACTTATCTGCCCTAATAATACTTGGGAGGCGGGGGACCAAGTATCCTGGCTGGGTGAGTTAAATGAAACCTGTCTTTTACTATTCTGGCAGGTTAAGCAAAATGAAACCCATCTATTATTATCCTGGCAAGGTAGAGCTGAATGATGCACATCTACTATTACCGAAAATGTAGATATCCCGACAGAGTGAGTTAAACGCAAGAATCTACTTTTGTGTTGCGAGGAAATAAATGAAAGTAAGTTGTTGTTTTTGATTCTACTATTGATTTGATGTAAGACTCGCGAGGTGCCTGAGCATAAATGATTAACACAAAAATAAAGGATTATACCCTGTGACACTTAGGCTGATTGGAAGTTATCTGATGCAAAGACAAACTTGCACAAGAGAAATGTCATGAGAAGCAATGTCCCTCACGTGTAAGTATGGCTGATGACCTTGATTAATCTATATTTAAGTGACACAGGGTTAACTAATTACCGAAATGAAATTCAGAGGAGCCGGCCGGTGTGGCCGAGCGGTTGTGGGCGCTTCAGTCTGGAACCGTGAGACCGCTACGGCCGCAGGTTCTAATCCTGCCTAGGGCATGGATGTGTGTGATGTCCTTAGGTTAGTTAGGTTTAAGTAGTTCTAAGTTCTAGGGGACTGATGACCTCAGATGTTAAGTCCCATAGTTCTCAGAACCAATTGAACCATTTTTTGAAATTAAGAGCAATTCGATTATTGCACGTTTACTTTATCAAAATCCCCACTCATTAAATCCGAACATGGTGAAGCACTTCGTTGAAAAACAACAAGAGTACATGAAGAATTGAGCCGGCCGAAGTGGCCGTGCGGTTAAAGGCGCTGCAGTCTGGAACCGCAAGACCGCTACGGTCGCAGGTTCGAATCCTGCCTCGGGCATGGATGTTTGTGATGTCCTTAGATTCGTTAGGTTTAACTAGTTCTAAGTTCTAGGGGACTAATGACCTCAGCAGTTGAGTCCCATAGTGCTCAGAGCCATTTGAACCATACATGAAGAATTAAACTGTCCCAGTTACAAGTAACGCACATATGATGGATCAGCAAGGTACCGGGAAACACAGATCACAACTGATTCGACTTTAACTGATGTGTCAGATATAAGTGCATTGCCAATGATAGTAAGAAGAGTTTAGACATGCAGCAGTATTAATTCTTGCACTAGGAAAGTTAAAGAGCAAGTCAGTTGTAGCTCAATATTTATTGTAACAGACTATGAGTTCTGTATCGCGAAAGAATTGAAACGAGTTAAAAAACATGACTATGGCTGTCGAAGGGCTCTAATTTAATTGTAGAGCTCCTTAACTTCACACAATGCCGATCTAAATTAAATCCTAACACTGTGGTCTGAATGCTCATCATTATGACTGCTGCCTCGGATCGCGAACGAAGACCAACAGCTGGACGATGTGACCGAACGGTTCTAGGCGCTTCTATCCGGAACCGCGCTGCTGCTGCGGTCGCAGGTTCGAATCCTGCCTCGGGCATGAATGTGTGTGATGTCCTTAGGTTAGTTAGGTTTAAGTAGTTCTAATTCTAGGGGACTGATGACCTCAGATGTTAAGTCCCATAGTGCTTAGAGCCATTTTTTTGACGACCAACAGCTCCTCATCGATCTCTGAAACAGGTAGTCACTGTCCATCTCCGCTCCCCAAGTCAAAAGCTTCTCTCTGCCACTCTCCAGAACAGGATTCTCTCTGCGCAGCGATTAGCGAAATGAAAGAGTACAAAGAAACCAAATGTTCTATGTACTCTTTCATTTCGCTAGCTATGGCGTCTCAACAAAATTAATTCCGCCAAAAACTCGGCAGCCAACTGAAGATCGTGCTTATTTGTTTCCCCTATCTGAAGAGGGAAAATTTTCCACATGATTCACCTGCACTCTTCTTATGAACCCCAGAAAGATTCACGCCAAATGTTAGGAGCCAATGAGAACACTAGTCGTGGTATTACCCACACGACACACGAGCAAATTCTCGTTTCTTCCCGTAGTCATGCAGAAGGTTTTTCGAAACCTTCTTAAATCTTCCGGGGGATTAATACATGTGGTAGGTCTGCCGGGGGCTTAACTTCCTACATAATCAGCAAGCTAACAATTTTCTACTGGCGCCAGTATGTTACTTGGTGGCGTAAAATCATCATTAATTTCTGAGCTGTCTTTTGGGGCTTGAGCTAGCGAGTTTGCATGAGGCGTGTCTCCAGCGGTAATCAGAAAAGTGTCCAGTTCCGTGCAAACCGGCGAGAACGTACTGCAGTAAAGTGCTACTAGACTTGTAAAGCGACCGCGCTGGGCAGTACCTCATCTGAATGTGCTATGCGAAGGTACTGCACCGTTTGAGATGCACAAAGAGGACCGCTTTGTTGGAAAGGCTGAGTGACTCGTATCTGTCTCGGCCATCCCAACATTACCGCATACGAACGAAAAACTATTATTTCAATAAGATGTGACTCGCTTGTTCCTTGACCTGTTAAGTAGTATCAAATTGTCTATCGAAATTTTGTTCGAAGGATCCAATTACGAGGGCTGCTGCAATTGTTTCGGCTCTATTCACACTGAAATTACTGGTGGAAACCAAACTCAGAAGCATATATCTGATTCAAACTGCAAAAAATGAGACGCACGCCAGCGTGGTCCCATGTTCCTTTTATTAATATGCATCTTTGTCGCCTGCTCTCTGACTGATTTTTCACATTAGTTGGATTAGGAAGGAAGCGAAGAATGCTTAGCAAGATTATCATTTAATACACATATAAATCTAAAGAAAATAATGCCACACTTCTTCTGAGACGTTGGTTATTTTTCGCAAACATTTTGAAAAGGCAAAAGCCAATGGACAATTTTTTTCATCGGTCTTCTGATTGGTTTAATACGGATGCGTCCCGACACGAATTCCTCTCCTGAGCCAAACTCTTCATCTCAGAGTAGCTCTTGCTTGTTTCCTCGATGTAGCCCAATCTCTGTTTTCCTCTACAGCTTTTCCCTTCTACAGTTCCCTTTAGTGTCATGGGAGTTATTACGTGGTGTTTTAATAGATACTCATGTTCCAATGTCCTGTTCCTTCTTCTTGTCAGTGTTTTCCATGTACTTCTTTCCTCGCCGATTCTCCGGTGAACCTCTCCATTTCTTACCTCAACAATCCAGCTAATTTTCGACATTTTCTGTAGCACTAAATCTCAACTGTTTCGATTCTGTTCTGTTCTGGTTTTCCCACAGTCAGTGCTTCACTAGCTTACAATACTGTGTTCCAGTCGTATATTCTCATAAATTTCTTCCTGAAGTTAACGCCTGTTTTTGACGCCAGTAGACTTCTCTTGACTAACAATGCCTTTTCGCCAGTGCTAGTCTGATTTTTATGTTCCCTTTCCTCCGCTCCTCATGAGTTGTTTAACTTCATCTACTTAGTGCCAACCACTCCCGATGTTAACTTTCTCGCTGCTCTCATTTCTGCTACTTCTCATTACGTTCATCGTTATTCGATTTACTCTCAATCCATATTCTGTACTCATTATAGTGTTTTTAGCAAATCTTGTAATTCTTTTTTACTTTCAATGAGGATAATAATATCAGCAGCGAATCTTATCATTGATGTCCTTTCACCTTGAAATTTAATTCCGCTCTCGAAACTTTTTCTTCATTTCCGTCATTGCTTCTTCGATGTACAGACTGAACAGTAGGTGCGAAAGACTACATCCTGTCTTACATCCGTTTTAATCCGAGCACTTCGTTCTTGGTCTTCCACTCTTATCCTTCCCTCCTGGCTTCTGTACATATTGTATATTACCCGTCATTCTCTGTAGCTTACTCCTACTTTTCTCAGAATTTCGAACGCACGATTTGACACGGCAGAAAGCTTTTTTCCAGGTCGACAAATAGTATTAACGTGTCTTGATATTTCTTTACCTTTGCTTCCATTATCAACCGCTACATCAAAACGGCCTCTCCGGTGCCTTTGTTTTTCCTAAAGCCAAACTGATCGTCATCACAAACACATCCCCAATTTTCTTTTCCATTCTATTGTATATTATTCTTGTCAGAAACTTGGATGTATGAGCTGTTACGTTGATAATGCAATAATTCTCGTACTTGTGAGCACTTGAAATTTTTAGAATCGTGTGGATGATGTTTTGTCGAAAGTCAGTTGGTATACCGCCAGACTCATATATTCTAGAAACGAATTTGAACAGTCATTTTGTTGCCTCTTCCCTCAATGATTTTAGAAAGTATGATGAAATGTTATCTATCCCTTCTGCACTATTTGATCTGTGGCCCTCCAAAGCTCTTTTAAATTCTGATTCTAATACTGGATGCCCTATCTCCTCCATATCGACTCCTGTTTCTTCTGTCACGTCATCAGACAATTCCCCCTCATAGAGGCCTTCAGTGCACTCTTTCCAACTATCTGCTCTCTTCTCTGCATTTAACAGAGCAATGTTACCCATGGTATCCTCCTTCTGTGATTGTCGCTTTTAGATGTCCATTCCTCTTTAGCTGAACTGTCTACAGAGCTATTCCTTGCCAATGTATCTATAGCCTTTGAGAACTTTAAGCGTATCCTTTCATTCCTTAGTACTCCTGTAACCCACTTCTGACTGGTTTCTAAACTTCAGCCAATTTTTCATCACTACTAAATTGTAATCCGGTCTTTAACTGCTCCTGAGTACCCTTGCAATCTAGAATATGATTTTGGTCTCCATGCCTGACCATGTCGTAATCCAACTGAAATCTTTCCGTATATCCCGACCTTTACCAAGTGTACCTCCTACTCTCGTGATTCTTGAAAAGAGTATATCACTTACTGAAATTTTTTGCAGTATTCAATTAGTCTTTCTCTTCTCTCATCCCTAGAACCAAGCCCATATTTTCCTGTAACCCTTTCTTCTACTCCTTTTCTTACAACATTCCAGTCTCCCATAACTATTAGATTTTCGACTCCCTTTACATACTGAATTACCTGTACTGTATCATCATGTATTTTATCTCTCTTTCTTTCGCTTGTAATTTCGGCATGTATGCCTGCAGTATGGTTGTCGCTGTTGGTCTGCTGTTGATTCTGAACAACCATATCACTGAACTTTTAACAGTAACTCACTCTCTGCCCTACCTTCCTATTCATATCGAATCCTACTCCGGTTATACTATTTTATGCTTCTGTTCATATTACCCTATACTCTGACCAGAAATCCTTGTCTTCTTTTCATTTCACTTCACTGGCCTCCACAGCTTCTGGATTGAACCTTAGCATTTCTCTTTTCAGGTTTTCTAGCTTCTCTACCATGTTCAAGCTTTTGACATCTTCATCGGCAGTCATACAAAATATGTGTGCTGTTTCATTAACGACATCATTGCAACGAGACTACTGACCACTAGTAAATGATAATGTGCAAAACGTTCTGAATATGTCGCAGATCAAGTACCTCAAATGAATGATATTAATAAATGTATATTCCACATTACTGGAGTATTTTTTTCTGTGTTCATATCTAATGACAAATACAATACAAGATTGAATTGACACTTAAAGGAAACTAAGTATGTGGTAATAATGCATTATTTACGTTGCGTGTGAGTATTTCAAATATTATTACTTGAACATAGAATGGGTATGAGTCAAAACATTGTTTCATTCTTGTCTACTCTACGGAACTCATAGTGTACATACATTATGGGTAGCATAATTTTGAATCATGAAAGAACTTATATGTTGCCTTGTTTCTGTATCAGTTCATGTTGATTCATTAAAAATTATTACACAGAATTGCATTCTAGTATATTTAATCATAAAGCGCTTTCATATGTTATTCTCCTTATATTACAGTGCAATTTAATCCATTATATGTAATGTCATCAATCATAAAAAATCATATTTTCTAAGTTCAGTCAGTGAACTGAACAGCAATAACCAGGTACAGTTTAGGCTTCCCAGACAGGTCTCAGTTACCTTCTCTGATCCATCTCTGTACTTCTCTACATCAACATTTAAGTGACAACCTCTTCTAGATAAGGGGTTACATAAAATAGGTTAAATATAGTAAAAATGGATAGTAATGTACTGAGTAGAAACGACAAACATCGTCAATTTAAGGCAGCTTGGATTGCGATCCTCAGATACAATTCAGATCGGCAATAAGGCTTCTTGTGCAGGCTTCATGCAGGTGTATACAAAAAAGTATTTTCCATATACAACGTGTAAAATAATGATACAATAGCTTACTGATGTATTTAACTTGTGAAATACTGGTGTTGGGTGATACAAAAGCATAACTCTCTAGACGTTAAATGGACAACATTGAGTCATGTTTCTGACAATCAGACCCCAAAAGCTCTGGTGTGACTGAATTCATGACGTTGAAATAATAATGAATTCAGTGTGTATCGTGATAAGTGAATAAACACATGACGGCAGAAAAGAAATGAAATCATAAAGTGTGAAGAAACTTCAAAACTAATATCATTTACTATCCTTCTGCTATAATTACTCCAGTGACTGGTACTTGTATAATCATCCTCACTATATAGAACGTTTACTAACTTTTTATTTGCGGCAACAGGCCTTTTTTCAGCAGCTATTAGTAAGTATGCACTTAATCACAATGTGGTAATATCATCCAGCTGTACATGAGACGGCTATATGGTGTATCTTAACACAATATATCATTGACAAAAGATGAAATATTTGAAATGTGACATAATGTGTGTATCATACAATGAATGATTAGGGATTCATAAGGTACAACACATTACAGCTAAATTTGATAACTCATGGACGTTCCAGATAGTGTGCCACACTCTCATACAGAATGAGCCTCTACAACATATCCAGTAAAGTGAGAATTACCTTTGACATTTATTTGTTCATTACTACTGTAAATAAAATCATTAACTTAAAATAAAAACATTTTGTGTATGTTATAATTCTTCTTGTGGATGGGTCTCTGCAGATGTTTAAGACTCTCAACAGTTACAAATTAAGTTATAAATGGCATCCGTCCATCCTTGAGGGATGATGATGTAGCATGGTTGGTTCAGAGTCTGCAGCGTCTGCTGTGGCTAAAAAGTCCCACTCGAGAGTGGCAGTCCCTACTGCAGTTTGGACATGTGAAATTTGAGGGACTTCGAAGAGAAGCCACTCTGTCTCTTCGCTTTGTCCTCTTCCTGATTTGCTCCTGTGTGCGTTCGTCCTCTGAGAGCTTGACGCCGTTGCGCACAGTTACTCGCCACCTGATACGGTCATCTGCAATGCTTTCCCAGCGACTTGGATTGATTCTGGCCTTGGTCAGGTCTCTAGATTAGATTAGATTAAATTAGATTAATACTAGTTCCATGGATCATGAATACGATATTTCGTAATGATGTGGAACGAGTCAAATTTTCCAATACATGACATAATTAAGTTAATTTAACAACATACTTAAGTTAATATAACAACTTTTTTATTTTTTTGTGTTTTTTATTTATTTATTTTTAATATTTTTTGTTTTTTTTCTTAATTTATATCTAAAAATTCCTCTATGGAGTAGGAGTTGTCATTCAGAAATTCTTTTAATTTCTTCTTAAATACTTGTTGGTTATCTGTCAGATTTTTGATACTATTTGGTAAGTGACCAAAGACTTTTGTGCCAGTATAATTCACCCCTTTCTGTGCCAAAGTTAGATTTAATCTTGAATAGTGAAGATCATCCTTTCTCCTAGTATTGTAGTTATGCACACTGCTATTACTTTTGAACTGGGTTTGGTTGTTAATAACAAATTTCATAAGAGTTTATATATACTGAGAAACTACTGTGAATATCCCTAGATCCTTAAATAAATGTCTACCAGATGATCTTGGGCGGACTCCAGCTATTATTCTGATTACACGCTTTTGTGCAATAAATACTTTATTCCTTAGTGATGAATTACCCCAAAGTATGATGCCATATGAAAGCAATGAGTGAAAATAGACGTAGTAAGCTAATTTACTAAGATGTTTATCACCAAAATTTGCAATGACCCCTATTGCATAAGTAGCTGAACTCAAACATTTCAGCAGATCATCAATGTGTTTCTTCCAATTTAATCTCTCATCAACGGACACACCTAAAAATTTGGAATATTCTACCTTAGCTATATGCTTATGATTAAGGTCTATATTTATTAATGGCATCATACCATTCACTGTACGGAGCTGTATGTACTGTGTCTTATCAAAATTCAGTGAGAGTCCATTTACAAGGAACCACTTAGTAATTTTCTGAAAGACAGTATTAACAATTTCATCAGTTAACTCTTGTTTGTCAGGTGTGATTACTATACTTGTATCGTCAGTAAAGAGAACTAACTTTGTCTCTTCATGAATATAGAATGGCAAGTCATTAATATATATTAAGAACAACAAAGGACCCAAGACTGACCCTTGTGGAACCCCATTCTTGATAGTTCCCCAGTTTGAGGAATGTGCTGATCTTTGCATATTATGAGAACTACGTATTTCAACTTTCTGCACTCTTCCAGTTAGGTACGAATTAAACCATTTGTGCACTGTCTCACTCATGCCACAATACTTGAGCTTGTCTACCAGAATTTCATGATTTACACAATCAAAAGCCTTTGAGAGATCACAAAAAAAACCAATGGGTGGTGTTCGGTTATTCAGATCATTCAAAATTTGATTGGTGGAAGCATATATGGCATTTTCTGTTAAAAAACCTTTCTGGAAACCAAACTGACATTTTGTTAGTACTTTATTTTTACAGATATGTGAAGCTACTCTTGAATACATTACTTTCTCAAAAATTTTGGATAAAACTGTTAGAAGGGAGATTGGATGGTAATTGTTGACATCAGATCTATCCCCCTTTTTATGCAAAGGTATAACAATAGCATATTTCAGTCTATCAGGGAAAATGCCCTGTTCCAGAGAGCTATTAGGCAGGTGGCTGAGAATCGTACTTATCTGTTGAGAACAAGCTTTTAGTATTTTGCTGGAAATGCCATCAATTCCATGTGAGTTTTTGCTTTTAAGCAAAGTTTATTATTTTCCTAATTTCAGAGAGAGAAGTGGGTGAGATTTCAATTGTATCAAATTGCATAGGTATGGCCTCTTCCATTAACAGCCTAGCATCTTCTAATGAACACCTGGATCCTACTATATCCACAACATTTAGGAAATGATTATTAAAAATATTTTCAACTTCTGACTTTTTGTTCATAAAGTTTTCATTCAATTTGATGGTAATACTGTCTTCCTGTGCTCTTGGTTACCTGTTTCTCTTTTAATAATATTCCAAATTGTTTTAATTTTATTATCAGAGTTGCTGATTTCAGACATGATACACATACTTCTGGTTTTTTTAATAACTTTTCTTAATATAACACAGTAGTTTTTATAATGTTTGATAGTTTCTGGGTCACTACTCTTTCTTGCTGTCAGATACATTTCCCTTTTCCGGTTACAAGATATTTTTATACCCTTAGTAAGCCATTGTTTGTTACAAGGTTTCTTACGAGTATATTTAACTATTTTCTTGGGGAAGCAGTTTTCAAATGCATTTACAAAAATGTCATGAAATAAATTATATTTTAAATTGGCATCAGGTTCACAGTACACCTCATCTCAGTCTAACTGATGTAGGCTTTCCCTGAAATTTGCAATTGTTAAATCGTTGACTGAATGTACTACTTTGGAGGACTGTTTAGTATTGCTGAATGGAGCTATGTCATATATTGTAACTAGCTGTGCACCGTGATCAGAAAAACCATTCTCAACAGGCTGAGCATTTATCTGGTTAAACTTATCTTGGTCTATAAAGAAGTTATCTATCAGTGAGCTGCTATCCTTTACCACCCGAGTAGGAAAATCAATAACGGGTGTCAAATTGAAAGAACCGAGTAATACTTCAGGGTCATTTTTCCTATTACCATCTTTCAGAGAATCTACATTGAAGTCCCCACAAATAATAATTTGCTTCCCCCTCTCTGACAGATAGCACAACAAGGAGTCCAAATTTTTCAGAAATAGATGAAAATTTCCTGATGGGGACCTATATACAGCTACAATTATAAATGTGCCTTTATTTAATTTAAGCTCACAGGCACATGCTTCTATATATTTCCCTACACAAAACTTTTTTGTTTCTATACTTTTTGGAAAATGATAACTTTTGACATATATGGCAACTCCTCCTTTCTCCATATTTTCTCTCATTTAATGTGCAGAGAGCTTATATCCACTTACATTTACCTTATCCATATCAGTAACAATGTGATGCTCAGATAGGCATAGTATCTTTATTTCATTCTCAGCTTCTAAATATTCTAAACAAACCAGAAGCTCATCTATTTTATTCTTTAAACTCCCAATATTTTGATGAAATATACTTACATTATTTTTAATTATACTTTTATGAGAACCTTCTCTTATTCTAACATTTGCAGTACTCTCCTGTCTGAGTTTCTCATTGTGCTTAGGCCTAGTTCCTATACCAGTGGTCACATGGTGTTCAGAGAGGCAGCTTATGTCAACTGGGTTGGGTGACTTTAATTCATCAATGCAATTACCTAGGACTGAGATACAACTTGGTGGAGATAAAATTTCTGGTGATTGGTGAAAATTTATAATTGACAGCTGTGATTGACGATCTAATGTGCTAGAATTGTGCTGTTTAATTTCTTTCCTAAACTGAAGATTTGTTTCAATCCTGACCTCTCGTAGAACTTGACATCTTTCTTTCTTACCTATCCTAAAAAGGTGCTGCTCCAACACCTGTAACCACTGGTATTTTACCATTCATGGCAGTGCCTCCCCCCTTAAATTTCCTGCTATTACCCCAGCCAGTTTCCCCTTCCCTTTCCTGTTGAGATGTAGGCCGTGCCTGGTACAGTCCCACCTACTGAGAGAATCAACAGGAACCACACCAATATGAGCCCCCATACCTGACCCAAGCAGCCGTTCCAACTCCAAATTAACTCTCCCAACAGAAGAGCAAATGAGGCCGGTCATGGCGTCTCAGGACAGATACAAATTCAACATTGGTGTGTCTCGATGCCGACGCAATCTCTTGCAGACATCCTTGAAACGAAGATGCGGTCGTCCCACTGGCCTCACACCTTCCTGAAGTTCGCCGTACAGCAGCTGTTTTGGTATCCGTTTAGGATCCATACGGCTGACATGTCCCAACCATCTTAGACGTCGATGACTCAGGAGTGCAAAGATGCTGGTTGTGCTTGCACGATGAAAGACTTCGGTGTTGGGTACGCTATCTCTCCAAGAGATCTGAAGGATCTTCCGGAGACAGCGGAGATGGAAGCTGTTGAGTCGAGATTCATGCCTAGAAAGAGTTTTCCATGTCTCACAGCTATAGAGAAGGGTGCTTATAACACAAGCGTTGTAGACTTTTAATTTAGTTTTTGTGGTAAGTAGTCCGTTGTTCCATACTCTGTTTTTCAATCTAGCCATGACAGATGATGCCTTTGCGATTCTGTTAGTAAGTTCAGTGTCCATGGACATGTTGCTACATTTTGTGGATCCCAAGTAGGTAAAGTCATCAACTATCTGGAGAGGATTGCCATCAGTGCTAATGGATGGAAAGTTGATAGTGCTCTGCGCCATGATCTTAGTCTTTTGAAGGCTGATGAGTAGACCAAACTTTTCACAGGCATTTGATAATTTGTTGATTATATACTGCAGCTCATCTTCTGTGTTCACTACTAGAGCTGCATCGTCCGCATATAACAACTCACGGATAACAACTGTATTTACTTTGGTCTTGGCCTTGAGGCGAGCAATGTTGAAAAGATTTCCATCAGACCTCGTATGTAGATACACTCCCTCCTTACAGTCTTCAAAGGCAAATCTGAGCAGAAGGGAAAAGAAAATCCCAAATAATGTAGGAGCTAAGACACACCCCTGTTTCACACCGCTATTAACAGGGAATGCTTCTGATGTTTTACCATTGAAGCAAATTGTTGCTTGTGTTTTCTCATGGAAAGAGACAATTATCTGCAGTAGTTTAGGTGGGCATCCAATCTTCTGCAACAGTTCGAAAAGCCCATTTCTACTCACTAAATCAAACGCATTAACAAGGTCAATGAAAGCAATATAAATTGGCCTCTGCTGCTCACGACATTTCTGTTGTAGCTGTCTTAAGGAGAAGATCATATCTACGGTGGATCGGCCGGGCCTGAAGCCACACTGAGATTCTGGGTAGATTCTGGAAGCTAAGATCTGTAATCGCATTAGGATGACTCTTGCATAAGCTTTCCCGGCTACACTTAGTAATGAAATGCCTCGGTAATTGTTACAGTCACTTGTGTTCCCTTTCTGTTTATATAGAGTAACTATCCTCGAATTCCGCATACTCATCGGGACATAACCTTCTTCCCAGCTGGTTGTGATAAGTGAATATAAATGTTTGAGAAGAACAGACTTGTTATACTTAATAACCTCTGCAGGGATCCCATCTTCACCTGGGGCCTTTCCGTTAGCAAGAGAATCTATTTCTCTACTAAGTTCTTCCATAGTAGGCATTGCATCTAGTTCTTCCATAACGTATTTATTTGATGGCGTCACATACATCCTTGCTAACTTCATTCTCGGCTGCATACAATTCGAGGTAGTGCTTAACACAGCGTTCCATTTGTTTGCCTTCACCAGTGATGACTTCACCCGTCTTGGACTTCAGAGGAGTTGTTTTTCTGACAGTTGGTCCAATTGCTTTCTTAATACCATCGTACATTGCCTTAGCATTCCCAGGGTCGGCCGCTTTCTGTATACCTGCACATAAATTCAGCCAGTAGTTATTTGCGCATCTTCTGGATGTTTGCTGTGCCCTGTTCTTTGCTTTTCGTAGGTCATCTCGAGTTCTTTCATTTGGGTTTCTTTTGCAAGCAAGCAGGGCTTTCCGTTTAGCCTCAGTGACTGGTTCCATTTCTTCCAAATTTTGCTCGTACCAGTCCTTATTTCTTTTTCCTTTTATTCCATAGGCCAATACTGCTGAGTTGTAGATTGCACCCGAGAGTTTTGCCCATTTCGTATCAACATTCCTTTCTGCTTGCACGTTTCCTGGGAAAGCACTTTCAAAATTACTGGCAAAATCCTGCTTTCTTTGTGTATCATGAACATGATCTGTGTTGATACGGGGATGACCTCTCGGTTTAGCGTGGTGACATTTCTTAGGAGTGAGCTTCAATGTGCACGCCACTAGGGTGTGGTCTGTGTTGCAATCAGCACTATGATAACTTCGTGTCAGTAGCACATTTTTGAGACCAGTACGCCTAGCTATGACTAAGTCAAGTTGATGCCAGTGATGAGAGCGCGGGTGTCTCCAAGACACCTTGTGCTGATCCTTAAGCTGGAAATATGTGTTTGTGATACAGAGTCCATAAAAGCAGCAAACTTCAAGCAGTCTCTGGCCATTTTCATTCATTTTTCCCACCCCATGATGTCCCAGGCAATTCGGCCATATGTCGTTATCTGATCCAACTCTAGCATTAAAGTCCCCTAGAATATACAGTGTCTCGGTGCTAGGAACCTTGGCTATTCTGTCACTGAGTATATCATAAAACAGATCCTTCTCTTCCATGCTGGATGATAAGGTAGGAGCGTACACATTTAGGATGTTGACAGTGCCACTTGAGGAGCATATTTTCAAATCAATAATTCGCTCTGTTCCACCGGATAGTGGCACAGTACAGTCCAGGAGGGCGTTTTTAACAGCAAATCCTACGCCATGAAGTCTTGGCTCGTCTTGAGACTTCCCCTGCCAGAAGAATGTGTAATTATCCTCCCTGATAGATCCCGCATCTGGAAGCCGCGTCTCCTGCAGTCCCGCGATGTCAACATTCAAACGATGGAGCTCTCTGTCAATTACGGCAGTCTTACGCATGAAATCAACCTCTTGGGCATCGTCAATGTACCCTGGACACATGGTCCAAACATTCCAGGTGGCAATACGAAATAGTGATTTCTTTATTATTTCATTTTTGTTGTTGGTAGGTGTACTATATCAACCCGCTTGTCGAAGATTACTTCTAAGCTTCACACACCCCGTGAAGCAGGCGGATAGTGGCGGGACAGCACCTTATTGGCTGGGGGCTGCCCAGCTTGAGGCGGGCGGTAGCTGTCCAGTGAGATGCAATGATCTCTCCCACCGTCGGAAGTGGCCCCTGGCACTCGAGTCTTACGCCAATCAGACAGAGCTTATAACCGGTAACTGCCTCTTCCCTTGTTGTGCCGAAGTCCTTGGACGTCGCTGAAGTGTCCTCTCCAGGATGCTACAAGCCTGAGCGATAAATATGAAGACACGTGAGTTGCCCTATCATCACGGTCTCCCTCTCGACCTAAATGATAATATCCAGAGGAAAGGCAAGCCAATACGTCTGGTATCACTTCGGTTGCAGGAGCTGCCGAAACCGCCTTCCAACCGCCTTTGGGGCCTCACTCCAGATTTTCTTTCAGGGTTTTCTCCCTTAGGCTTCATCCCTCCCGAGACCAACCACAAGGCAGTGGTGTGTTAAGGTAATTAGAGAAAGAAAAGGAATGGTAACTGAGGAGAGGGTAGGGAATAGGATATATAGGATATAGGATATAAGACGGGTCGTTGTGAGGCACACTTTGTCTGGCTCCTCTGCTGAGACCTGCCCAGCTACGTTGGACCTGCCAGTAGCTACGCTACCGCCGATATAGCTCTCAGTTTCCTTGGAGCACACAAACTCTCCCGCCCACACGGACAGTGCTACGATAAGGCGGTGCCTCATGGGAGAGCAAATACTTGGTTAATCATGACATGACAAGTGTGTAAGATTTTATAACTGTAAGAACTGCTCATAACACAAATGATATAAACTTTCATATGTAGAATATCTCCTTGTAACATTGTGGACTGCCTAAATATTGTATTGTTATTTCCTCCAAAGCTGCTTTGAAATTGCTTTATCGTACTTTGTACTCTTAGTAGTTTATTTACAATTGAACATTTAAGACGGATAGATACATAGTTATAAGAAGAAAGAGTTGCATAATACAGGCACAAATATAAGTATAGTAAACTGCGACATCAGAAACATGAAAGGTGAAAGTAAATTTCACATGACTGTGGCCACTGCATTTGCCACACGCATTATACTCAATATAAAGCACATCCCCCTGAGGTAATTTCCTAATGGCAGTTGTACATTCATATAAATTCTGACAAACTTCACGAAGCTTCTCTAGAGATGATATTTTTCCAAGGTAAAAGATATTTCAGAATTTAGTATTTCTATCATGCCAATACAATTTTAGTGGGTGACATTTTTCAACCTGAGAATTTTCCTTGATTTTTGGTACTCTAATCTGTATGTATTAGGACAAGCATTTTTCAATATCTCAAACAGACCAATGCAAAAGTCAAAAAAATTTCTTAATTTCACTGTTAATTGCTTTACCTTTGCCATAACTTTTTGCTAGAACAAGATCACCGATTTCAAAATGTGTGACCTTCGCTTTATTGTCATGCCTCCGTTTTCTTCTGCCACAGTACTGTGCCATGGTTTTTCTATTTCCTCCCTCTCATCAGCACTAATGAATTTATACACTGGCTATTCAAGTATTTCCCCGATCCTGTCTGCAGGTTTCTTATCAAAAATTATTTCATTGGTGAAACAACAGTGGACGAGTACTGTACATTGTTCAGTAAATCTTCAAAGCAAATTAAGTATTAAAGCCAGTTTGAACGAGCTTTTCTACAGTATGTTCTACACAACCGGCCTGTCTCTGTCTTGTACCACTCAGTTGGATTGCATGATGGAGGATAAACAGAAATTAATAAATGTTTCATGTTTTTTTTCCACAACAAATTTTTTCCATGCTTTTGAATGAATTAGCACCCATTATAGAAAGGATTTCCTTAGGAACACCTATGTTTTGAATGTAATCTTGAGTGATCTTTAATATGATTTTCTTACTCGTCATTTTCTTTAAAGGATAAAATTTTATGGACATAGAAAATAAATCTTCCATAACGAATATACAACTGTTCCCTCTAACCGTCCCATTGCTTTGGGTATTTGCGCAAACAAGTCATTTCCTGCAAGATCTAACCGCTTTATTTCATGGTACAAGTGAAAAGCAGCATTTCCAGTATTTAGATCATGAATTCCAAAAAGAAAAGCCCATAACTGACTATAATAGAATACATCCTGTACTGGTATTTGATGTAATGGAACGTTATGCATGAAGTATACTGAAATTCCTCAATTTATCGTGTGTCTGTGTTGGGGCTTATGGGCGCTCAACATCGGGGTCATCAGCGCCCCACAATTTATCATTTCTGACTTATTTCACTAAGTTTATTATAAAACTTATTGTGCCTTCGATTGTACATCATCAGTTTTCCAGCTATTGCTTTCTTTTCATTGTCATTAAAGGCGTCACTTTTCAGTTTTGTTTTCAGCTCTTCGCACTTCCTGCAGACATCTGCTAGCAGTCTCCCAGATCTCAAGGAGTTTTCTTTAAAACAACTGCAATAAAATCAATACGATAAATTTGGTTCTGGATGCTTTTGTTTGAAAGGATTTTACATTTAGGCCAACATTCAGATTCTAGATTCTTGTAGTGGAATAATGTGCTTAATCTCAAACTATTCTATAAGCTGAGCAACTTGATCACATACTTGTGGAGGCTTACCCGTAGTTCTACTGTTCACATACTTTCTCTTACATCGTTAGGTGACTTCCCAGATCTTAATAGAGATATTAGACTTTGTATTCGTTTTCATATTGCACCATAAGTGCTAAGGAAATATTTTTACACACTCGAACTTTCGTACCATCTTCCTCAGTACAATATATCACTTTCCTTAGCATGCATGTTTTTGTTGTTACTAGTTGAATCAAAACTTGGAGATAAACATCTTGTAGATCCTTATTTCCAAAATTGTTCGTTTTAATTTGAACTGGTATATAAGTATACTACTTAAATATTTGAAAGCATTTACGGTGGCATCTGCAATGAACTTCTAGTTCGAACTGTTCTCTTGAATAGGAGACGTTTTATTCGCCTTGAAGCTTGGACCTTCTAATTCTAAGCTGTTTATATGAATCTACTCTTCTTATCTCTATCTTTCTTTTCTTACACAAACCCTTAGACAAAGTATTAATATCACTTGAAGACAGTATGTCAATACGCTTTCAATATACGTCTTTGGAGGAGGCAAACTTGGAGCTGAAAATAACCTCAAAATAATAAACAGTCAGTCGTTTTCGGTTACCATTCGAATCGCTGTCGTCTATGCGTATGACGTATAACAGACGCCGGCGGCATGTGATTCGTAGTTCGTGTATCTCCTACCACAGAGGATGGCATTTATTTTGAAAGGGATACAAATAAATGACTCGAATCTGTTTCAAAATAAGCAGAACATTTCGCACAGTGATAAAATGGGTAGAAACCGCATAGGCACGTGTCCTTTTCAGTCAAAAACCTGTATTTAGGGATGTACGTCATATTAAGCCACATACTTTATTTTGCTCATTTAGGCACTTAACCCCCTTTCAAAATAATCGATTCAGCTTAACACCTCAAACCGGATTTTACCTCCACAATAATTTTGCATGTGCTTCTGTACTACAACATGGGTTTACCAGAACCCTTCTGATGACAACAGAGACACTTTACAGGTATTTATGTGTCACTTTATAAACTACACCTTTGCTTTACATGAGATATATACGTACTTATATACATTAATACTTGTTCCATAGATCATGAATACGACATTTCATAATGATGTGGAACATATTCAGAAATTCTTTTAATTTGCATTTTAAATGTTGGTTGGCTATCTGTCAGATCTTTAACACTAGATGGACTGCACCCGTCATTTTGACGAGGATTCTACTTCTGTAGACTTATTTATCCTAAATGGATTCTTCTACTGGTCCCATTTTCTACGACTTTTCATAAATATTTGTTAGGTAGACCTCTGCAAAGAGTTTACCCACTAGGACCATTCCGAAAAGTGTCCCAGACAACTCGTACTACTTTGACCGAAATCCGTCATTTTGACCGGTACCGAAATGTGAACAATAGCTTTCGGACATGTCCAAACCTACTGTTGTTTACCATCCTAATTTGATTATTGTCTTCTGCAGACTCACTGTCGATGAGCAACGAAGCTTTGTTGCTTAAGTGGCGCAGTTCGTGTTGTCCACATTTCAGTTGTTTCGTAATGGCGGTTCAAAGACGCGGTTTGTCTGATGAAAAAATATTAAAATACTCGTATTTGATGTCAATGTCAGATGGTGAATCCGAAGGAGAAGATCCTTGTGATGCTTGTGAAGCTGATGAATTACGAGAAGATGACGCTACTAGCGCCATTGATGTATCCCTCCCGTCAGTGAAATCAGTGACACTTCAGACAGCGATGTTGCAACTACTGGACAAGTGCAAGCCGAGAGGTTGGAAACCAATGTTGCTTTACCTATAGCAGGCATGTTTGTATAACCACTGTATTATTATTTTATATTTATCGCAACTTATATTTCAGCCAGCATTATAAATGTTTTCTATTTTGTTGTATTATAATTTGAAATTCACTATTTTTAATGTAATGAATTATTCTATTATATACTGTACGTTCAGGTACGTCAAACAACAGTGTGCGCATACCTCCAGCTAACAGCACTAGAGGCACTCGTGGCAAAGTTCAGATGGAAGGAAATCCTTCCATTGGGAGTAGTGAGACGACTAATGACGGAACAACATGGACTGTTACACCTACGAAAGCTGTTCCTGGAAGATGTGCACAGCAGAACACATTGAAGGTAGCACTGGGACCTAAGGGCTATGTGAAGAAGTTTGTCAGGAAAGATACATATTCTAGTGCATGGAGATTGCTAATTGATGGCAGCATGCTTCAAAATATAAAGAAGTGTACAGAAAATAGAGCATGCCAAGAGCTACATGATGATGATTGGACCATTAGCGTTGATGCAGTAGAATCCGCAATATCACTTATGTATTTGCGAGGCTTATATGGAGCAAAAATCTTTCCGTTGAAGCTGTTATGGTCGAATACAAGACTAGATGCTCTTGCATTCAATACATGAGCAATAAACCAGACAAGTTTGGAATAAAGTTTTGGCTTGCGGTTGATACGAATTCTAAGTATCTGGTGAATGGGTTTCCTTACCAAGGAAAAGATGAGCAGCGCCCCACAGGTGTTCCCCTTGCAGAGCATATTGTAACGTCTCTTATGCAGCCCTTTGGTTCCACAGGAAGAAGCATAGCCGGCGACAATTTTTTTCACATTGAAACGCCTTCCAGAAAATTGAAACGTAAGAGTACAAGATTCTGGGCACAGTGAAGAAATCCTGACGGGAAATGCCTTGATCAGCAAAATCTGCTGTTGCACCTATTCTTTATAAATCATGTGACGTGACTCTAACATGCTATCAGGGGAGAAAGAACAAAATTGTGCTTATTTTGAGTTCAATGCATGACACAGTAACTATCGATGAACGACATCCTAAATAGCTACCAGAGTCAGTGGCCTTCTACAATAACTCCAAGTATGAT
The DNA here is from genome assembly GCF_023864345.2 of Schistocerca serialis cubense. Lineage (NCBI taxonomy): Eukaryota > Metazoa > Arthropoda > Insecta > Orthoptera > Acrididae > Schistocerca > Schistocerca serialis. The sequence continues at coordinate 237,616,935 of NC_064645.1, read as the reverse complement.
CGATCAAATGACTCGGCTTTACACTGTGAAGTATAGATGCCGCACATGGCCCATGCACGTTTTTTTCAATGTCTTGCATTTAACAGCTGCATATACTTGGGTACTCTATAAGGAAGTAAGAGGAGAAAAATTAAGCAGATCCCAGTTTATATACAAATTAGCATAAGCGTTGGAGTCAGCATATAAGGTCACAAGGATACAAAATACTCTTCCTCTTCCTAATACATTATCACAACATTGCAACATTCAGAAGACTTGTCAAATTGGAGGGTGTAGAGGCAAGAGTCCATTTGCAAAGAACCACTTAATAATTTTCTGAAAGACAACTTATTCTTGTTTATTGATTACTATACTTGTATCATTAGCAAAAAGGACTAGCTTTACATCCTCATTAATATAGAACAGCAAGTCATTAATATATGTTAAAACAATAAGGGACCAAAGACTGAACCCTGTGGGTCACCATTATTGATACTTCCCCTAGCACGCTAGTCAGTAACGATAGAGGGCTGTGACAAGACATCAGCCAACTGCACGCTGAGGGATCCCTTTCCAGGACGACAACATGACAGCAGCGGTCTCTGTGCAAAGAAGACACAAGCACCATGCCAGACTGGTCGCAACCCAGTCGAAGAGCAGCTTCAAGATTAAGTACTTTTATAGCAGCCACTTAGGAATCATTTATACTGAAGAAACTTGTCCATTTCGTATGTCGCCCTTTGCTTGCGCCCCTTCTGCGTAATAGTCAGAGTTAAGTATTGTAATCTCTTCCTTTTGTGATAAAATTCATTAATATGATTTGTTTGAATGTTGTCTATTGATCCTAGAAAGCAGATTTCCTAGACACCTCACGTTTGACAACTAGGCAAGATTTAATACATACCACAATACTTAAGCTTATCTACAAGAATTTCATGATTCACACAGTCAAAAGCCTTTGACAGGTCACAAAATGTCCCAGTGGGTGATATTCGGTTATTCAATGCATTTAATATTTGATCAGTGAAAGCATATATAACATTTTCTGTTGAAAAGCGTTTCTGAAAACCAAACTGACATTTTGTTAGCATTTCATTTTTACAAATATGTGGTGCTACTAGTGGATCCATTACATTTTCAAAAATTTTGGATAAAGCTTTCAGAAGCGAGATTGCGTGGTAGTCGTTAGCATTGGACCTATCCCCTTTTTTATGCAATTGTTTGACAATAGCATATTTCAGTCTATCTGGTAAAATGCCCTGTTGCACTGAGCCACTACATATGTTGCTGAGAATCCTACTTATTTGTTGGGAACAGGCTTTTAGTGCTCTGTTGGAAATGCCATCAATTCCATATGAGCTTTTACTTTGAATTTATTAATTTCCTAATTTCTGTAGGAGAGGTGGGCTGAATTTCAGTTTGATCAAATTGCTTAGGTATTGCCTCTTCCATATACTGTCTTGCATTTTCTGATGAACAGCTGGATCCTATTTTCTCTGCAACACTCAAAAATGATTATTAAAATGTTTTATACTTCTGACTTCTTGATAATAAACTTTTCGTTGAGTTTGATAGAAATACAGTCTTCCTGTGTTCCGTTTAACAATATTCCAAATTTTTCTAATTTTATTGTCAGTTATGCTAACCTCAGACATAAGACACATACATCTGGACTTTTTAATAACTTTTCTTAATACAGTCCAGTAGTTTTTATAATGTTTTACTGTTTATGGATCATTACTCCTCCTAGCTACAAGATAAATTTTCGTTTTCTGTTTGGAAGATACTTTTATCCCTTTAGTAAACCATAGCTTTTTAGGTAGTTTGTTAGTATTATTTTTCACAGTTTTCTTAGGGAAACTGATTTCAAATATACTCACAAAGGTATCACGAAATAGGTTAAATTTTAAATTAGCATCAAGTTTCCCGTACACCTCGTCCCAGTCTAAATGTTGCCAGCTTTCTCTAAAATTTTCAATTGTTAAATCGTTAACTGAACGCACTGTTTTGGAGGACTGTTTTTCATTACTGTATGGAGCTGTGTCATATACTGTAACTGGCTGTGCATCATGACCAGACAGACTGTTCTTAATACGAAAAGATTTCATTTGATTAAATTTATCTTGGTCTATAAAAACTTTATCTATCATTGTGCTCCTTTCTTGTACCACCCGGGTAGGAAAATCAATAACTGACGTCAAATTGAAAGAACCAAGTAATAATTCAAGGTCAAGCTTTCCATCTGACTCTTTCAGAAAATCTACATTGAAATCCTGACATACAATAATTTGCTTCCCTCTGTCTGACAGATAGCACAACAAAGAATCCACGTTTTTTTAAAAATAGCTGAAAATTTCCCAATAGGGGGACCTATACACGGCTACAATTATAAATGTACCGTTAATTAGTTTAACGTCACAAGCACATGGTTGTATATGTTGTTCTACACAAATTTTTTAGTTTCCATATTTTTCACACTATGAGAGATTTTGACATATATTACTCTCCATTACTTGCGCGTTTTACGTGTACAAGTAGGGTAATTAAGAATCTCTTTATTTCGGAAACGGTGAAAGAGATCAAGAAATTTTTCAAGGTTGTTCGAGATCGGGATCATAGGAAAATATCGTAAAAAATTGCAGATATTTTCTGTGCACGGCCGTCTTGAAATTCGCGGCCTGGTTTTGGTACACAAAAAACTCGTTTTTCGTTTTTTCTCATGAACTGCCCATAAACTACATGGCACCTAAACAAATCCCTAAGGTGCAACGTAGGTCACACATGATGCAAAAAGAACCAACTGATTTTCTCCATGGGCTAAGCTAGAGAAAGAGTATTAGGTTTAAACAATGACCCTCTACTGGAAATGGTCCACAGCCTAAACACTTGGTCTTACTTTTGTATCACTAACAGAACCCGGGGTATGAGCCATGGAAAAATCCCGTTTTTATGAACGGCGTTTTGGAACACAGGTAGAGCATGCTGACACATGTATGACGGTAGTTTGGCGTACAGAAAATTTAAAAGGGCAGTGAAATAACGAAGATGATACGTGTTGGAGGTTTCCGACGACGGGAACTAACAGTCTCTTAAAGCGCAATGGTAGTTGGAGCTAGACGCATTCCACTTCGAAAACCGTTAAGAAATTCAATATTTCAAGATTTACAGTGTCAACAGTGTGCCGAGAATACGAAATTTCTAAACTCGAACAACGCAGTGGCCGACGGCCTTCGCTTAACGTTCGAGAGCAGCGGTGTTTGCATAGAGTTTCCAATGATAAAAAACAGACAAGCAACACCGCATGAAACAACCGCAGAAATCAGTGTGGGACGTACGACGAAAGTATCCGTTAGGAAAGTGCGGACAAAGTTGGGGTTAATGGGCTATGGCAGCAGACGGCCGACTCAAGGGCCTTTGCTAACAGCACGACATCGCCTGCAGCGCCTCTACTGGGCTCGTGACCATATCGGTTCGATCACAAATGTCTGGATAACAATGACCTGGTCACAGGAGTGCCGATTTCAGTTGCTAAGAGCTGATGGTACGGTTCGAGTGTAACATACACCCCACTAAGCCAAGGACCCAAGTTATCAACGAGATACTTTGCAAGCGAGTGGTAGCACTATAATGCTATGGAACGGACTGGGTACTTTGGATGTTTGACTACTTGGAGGCGATTTGCAGCCATTGAAGGACATAATTTTTCCAAACAACGATGAAATTTTTACGGACGACAATGCGCCATGTGACCAGGCCACAGTTGGTCGCGATTGGTTTCAAGAGTAGTAGTAGTAGTAGTAGTAGTATGGTATTCTGCCTTACGGCATGTCTTGTCATGGGTTAAGCCTCTTCCACTTTTGTCTGTCCATAGCCGGTCTTTTCATTTCTGAATATAGTCTCCTTTGATATTGCCAATCATTTGATATCTTCTTTTTCTTCTTTCCCTTTCCCCCTCCACCATTCCTTCTATTCCTTACTTCAATGAACAGTCCCTCATCAAACAATGTCCAATCCAGTTCCGTTTTCTCTTTCTGATGACTTTCAGCATGTTTCTTTCTTCTACAACTCTTCTTAATGCTTCTTCATTCCCTTCTCGGTCTTCCCATTTCACTTTTCCCATTCTTCTCCATATACACATCTCTAGTGCCTCAAGTCCTCTTTCATCTTCCTTCCTCGATATACAGGTCTCCGCATTATACACGGTGAGTCACCTAACATTACCGCTGGATATATTTCGTAAACCACATCAAATACTGACGAATCGATTCCACAGACCGAACGTGAGGAGAGGGGCTAGTGTAATTGGTTAATACAAACCATACAAAAATGCACGGAAGTATGTTTTTTAACACAAACCTACGTTTTTTTTCAAATGGAACCCCCTTAGTTTTGTTAGCACATCTGAACATATAAACAAATACGTAATCAGTGCCGTTTGTTGCATTGTAAAATGTTAATTACATCCGGAGATATTGTAACCTAAAGTTGACGCTTGAGTACCACTCCTCCGCTGTTCGATCGTGTGTATCGGAGAGCACCGAATTACGTAGGGATCCACAGGGAACGGTGATGGACCTTAGGTACAGAAGAGACTGGAACAGCACATTACGTCCACATGCTAACACCTTTTTATTGGTCTTTTCGAGCAACGTTGGCAGATCATTCTGTAGAAACGCGATGTATGTTGCAGCTGTTTGGACCCCTGCAATGAAGTGAGGACCAATGAGGTGGTCGCCAATGATTCCGCACCATACATTTACAGTCCACGGTCGCTGTCGCTCTACCTGTCTGAGCCAGCGAGGATTGACCACGGACCAGTAATGCATGTTCCGTAGATTCACTGCCCCGTGGTTTGTGAAACCCGCTTCTCCGGTAAACAGGTAGAACTGCAACGCATTCTCTATTAATGCCCATTGACAGAATTGCACTCAATGATTAAAGTCATCACCATGTAATTGCTGATGTAGCGACACATGAAACGGGTGAAAGCGGTGACGATGCAGTATGCGCATGACACTACTTTGACTCAGTCCACCGGCTCTCGCAATGTCCCGTGTACTCATGTATGGGTTCATGGCAACAGCAGCTAACACACCAACTGCACCCGCTTCTCCTGTGACGGGCCTGTTACGGACCCGTTTGCGTGCTACGACCATACCTGCTGCATACAGTTGGCGGTAGATGTTTTGCAATGTGCGGCACGTTGGATGCTCTCTGTCCGGGTACCGTTCTGCATACACCCTGCAGGCTTCAGCTGCATTTCATCGACACTCGCCATAGATGAGTATCATCTCCGCCTTTTCAGAGTTCGAATACACCATGGTCATAGTTCCTACAACACTACACTATCACAGACGTCTGGTAACACAGTGTACTACAGTTGGTCTGCGTGCGGAGACGAATGCAGAATAACAATAGCAGCAAGCGCTACATGCGGACACTGGGACAGTTAGACCAAACCACAACAGTGCACTACAGCCACACTCGTAAACACGGTCGTCATCGTAAACATGTCCCTGCAGATGCTGCTCGCCGACCGTGGCCCGTGTTTGTTACAACACGCAACTGAACGTCGGAGGTTTCAAGCGTCAACTTTAGGTTACAATATCTCCGGATGTAATTAACATTTTACAATGTAACAAGCGGCACTGATTACGTATTTGTTTATATGTTCAGATGTGCTAACAAAACTAACGGGGTTCCATTTAAAAAAACCTAGGTTTGTGTTAAAAAACATATTTCCGGCATTTTTGTATGGTTTGTTTTAAACAGTTACACTAGCCCCTCTCCTCAAGTTCGGTCTGTGGAATCGGTTCGTCAGTATTTGATGTGGTTTACGAAATATATCCAGCGGTAACGTTAGGTGACTCACCCTGTATAGTGCAACGTTCCAGATGTAACATTTGGTTTTAGGCGCTACAGTCTGGAACCGCGCGACCGCTACGAGCGCAGGTTTGAATCCTGCCTCGGGCATGGATGTGTGTGATGTCTTTAGTTTAGTTAGGTTTAAGTAGTTCTAAGTTTTAGGGGACTGATGACCTCAGAAGTTAAGTCCCATAGTGCTCAGAGCCATTTTTTTGTAACATTTGGTCAGTCTTTTCCTCAGATCTTTGTTCAGTGGTCCGCAAAAGAAATTCTGTTTCATACGGAATCCTTCTTTTGCCATTGGAATTCTTTTCCTAATTTCTTTTGAGCAATACATATCATCCACTATTACAATTCCCAAGTAAGTGAAGTTATTCACTTGCTCTATTCCTCTCCCCCTATTTTCATATGGCATTTTCTATCCTTTCCTCCAATTACCATGCTTTTCGTTTTCTTCTTGTTAGTCTTCATTATATACTCTTCTAATTTTGTGTTTAGATCATCTAACATTTGTACCATCTCTCTTGCACTCTCTGCCATCAAAATCATGTCGTCTGCAAATCTTATACACTCCACTTCCGACCCCCTTTACAAAAATTTCCTCTCCTTCCATCAAAACTTTCACCAATAATTTCCTCCAGATGTATACTGAACAGTGCTGCTGATAAACAACAACCTTGTTTTACACCTCTTCCCAGTTCAGTTTCTTCCCTCATCACACCTCCTCCTCTTACTCTTGCTCTCTGGTTCAAATATAAATTTCTAATTAGCCGTTTATCCCTCCAGTCAATTCCATGTTTCCTTAGGATTTCCATCAGTTTATCCCATCAGACACAGTCAAAAGCCTTCTCAGGATCAATGACCACAACATACACCCTTCTCCATGTGCCTGTCCCCTATCACTCTCAGTAGCCCAATGACATCTCTAGTTCCCTCCTCGCCTGAAACCAAATTGTTCATCTTCTATTAGGCAATTCAGCTTTCCATATAGCCTTCTGTTGAGCGTCCTCAGCAAGACTTTGGCTGCATGCGATATCAGGCTCACTGTTCTATTTTCTTCACACTTTTTGCTGTTTTCTTTTTTCTTTTCTATAGCTATTAAGATACTTTCTGTGAAGTCCTTTGGCCATTTTCCTATCATGTATATCTGATTACACAATTCAATCAACCCCCTTTTCCCTTCTTTCTCGAAGGCCTTTAACAGTTCAGTAGGACTCTCATCAATTCCCACTGCCTTTACATTTTTCATCTCCTTCATAGACTCTTCAATCTCAGTAGTTAGTATTGCATTTCCTTTGTCATCAGGGTGGGCAGTTTGTCACCCAGATCGCCCGACATGAATTCCATCGAACGCTTATGGGACGTAATCGAGAGGTCAGTTCGTGCACAGAATCCTCTTCCGGCATCACTCCCACAATTATAGACAGCTATAAAAGCAACATGGCTCAATATTTCTGCAGGGGACTTCGGACGACTTGTTGAGTCCATGTCACGTCTAGGTACTTCATTATGCCGGCAAAAGGAGGTCCGACACGACATTAGGAGGTGTCCCATGACATTTGTCAGCCCAGTGTATTTTCTGGTCGTCCGACTACCGTGTTGCTCACACGTTTAGCCATTTATTTGCGTGTCCAAAAGTGGCACAGTAAAGTGGACATCCTGGACTTAAGTGGTAGCCTTTAAGTCGGCGCGTTGGAGAACAGGAATGCCCCAACATGGATGCGAAGGATGTCGCTGGTTACCTCCACAGACAAAGAGACTATACTAAGTTTCCGAAATCATATTGAATAATCATACACAAGTCAAAATTCATGCAATACACAAAAACAAGAATATGAGAAAAACATTATAAGGCTTCGACGGTTGTAGTAGATACACGGAGATGGATAAATTAGCGCAAAATGGTTGGAGTTGAGGATTGGCTTAAGAACAGTTATGTATGTACATCTAGATACATGCTCCGCAAGCCATTGTACGGTGCGTAGAGGGGAGTACCCTCTACGACTACTAGTCACTTCCTTTCCTGATCCACTCGCGAACAAATGGCTCTGAGCACTATGGGACTTAATATCTGAGGTCATCAGTCCCCTAGAACTTAGAACTACTTAAACCTAACTAACCTAAGGACATCACACACATCCATGCCCGAGGCAGGATTCGAACCTGCGATCGTAACAGTCGCGCGGTTCCGGACTGAAGCGCTTAGAACCGCTCGTCCATCGCGGCCGACCACTCGCGAACAGAGTGAGGGGAAAAACGCTGTCTATATGCCTCCGTATGAGCCCTAACTTTTTGTATCTTATCATCGTGGTACTTACGCGTAATATACGTTGCCATTTGTAGAACTGTTCTGCAGTCAGCCCCAAATGCCGGTACTATAAATATTGTCAATAGTGTTCCTCGAAAAGAACGTCGACTTCCCTCCAGTGATTCCCGTTGGAGTCCCCGAAGCATCTCCGTAATACTGTCCAGTTGATCGAACCTACTTTTAACAAATTTAGCAGCCTGCCATCGAATTGCTTCAGTATCTTCCTTTAATCTGACGCGGTACCGATTCCAAACACATGAGCCGTACTTTAAGAACGGTTCACACTTGTGTTCTATACGCTTTCTCCTTTACAGATGAACCAAACTTTCCATTTCATATCAGTTTGCAACATTAAATCTAGATATTTAAACGACGTCACTGCATCAGCTAGCACAGCACCAACGCTGTCTTCGAACATTAAGGAATTTTTTCCCAATTCATCTGCATTAACTCACATTTTCCTACATTTATAACTAGCTGCTGCTCATCACACCAACTAAAAATTTTGTATAAATCATCTTGTATCCTCCTACAGTCACTCAACTTAGACGCGTTCCCGTACGTATACCACAGCGTCATCTGCAAACAATCGCAGATACCTGCCCACCCTGTCCAACATATCATTTTGGCATTTAAAAAATAACAGCGATCCTATCACACTTCCCTGAGACACTCCTCACGATACTCTTGTCTCTGATGAACATTCGCCGTCGAGAAGAACAAACTGGGTTCTGCACTGAAGGGCCAAAGAAACTCGTATAGTCATGAGTAATACAGAGATATGTAAGCAGGTAGAATACGGCGCTGCGGTCCACAACGCCTATACACGAGTAAGACAGCAAGTGTCTGGCGCGGTTGTTAGATCGGTTACTGCTTCAACAACGGCAGGTTATCAAGATTTAAGTGAGTTTTAACTTGGTGTTATAGTCGGCGCACGAGCGATGGGACAAAGCATCGCCGACTTAACGACGACGTGAGGATTATCCCGTATTACCATTTCACGAGTGTACTGTGAATATCAGGAATCCGGTAAAACATCAAATCTCTGACATCGCTGCGGCCGGAAAAAGATCCTGCAATAACGGGACATACAACGACTGAAGCGTGACTGAAGTACAACCCTTCCGCAAATTGGTAGAGATTTCAATGCTGGACCATCAATAACTGTCAGCGTGCGAATCATTCAACGAAACATCATCGATATGGGTTTTCGGAGCCGAAGGTCCACTCGTGTAACTTTGATGACTGCACGACACAAAGCTTTACGCCTCAACTGGCCACGTCAACACCGACAATGGATTGTTGATGAGTGTAAACATGTTCCCTGGTCGCACGAGTCTCGTTTGAAATAGTATGGAGCGGATGGACGCGTAAGGGTATGGAGACAACCTCATGAATCCATGATCAAATGAGTGTGAAATCTTATGGGACTTAACTGCAAAGTTCATCAGTCCCTAAGCTTACACACTGTATCCTAAGGACAAACTCACACACCCAGGCTGGTCCGCCAGGACCAGCCGCACAGTCCATGACTGCAGCGCCTTAGACCGATGAATCCATGAACCCTGCATGTTAGCAGCGGAGTGTTCAAGCTGGTGGATGCTCTGTAATGGTGTGGGGAGTGTGCAATTGGAGTGACATGGGACCCCTGATACATCTAGGTCCGAGTCTGACAGGTGACACCTACGTAAGCACTCTGTTTGATCACCTACATCCACTTATGTCAATTGCGCATTTCGACGGACTTGGGCAATTCCAGAAGGACAATGTGACACCCCATACGTCCAGAATTGTGACAGAGTGGCTCCTGGAACACTCTTCTGAGTTTAAACACTTACGCTGGCCACCAAACTCCCCAAACATGAACATTATTGAGCATATCTGGGATGTCTTGCAACGGGCTGTTCAGGAGAGATCTCCCTTGCAGTCTTGCGGATTTATCGACAGCCCGGCAGGATTCATGTCGTCAATTCCCTACAGCACAGTCGAGTCTGTGCCACGTCGTGTTGCGGCACTTCTGCGTGCTCGCGGGGGCCTACACGATATTAAGCAGGTGTACCAGTTTGTTTGTCTCTTCAGTGTACTACTCAAGAAGTCTTCAAGGGGCCCACGTATCTGGGAACCGATTCCACATGTTCGTACCTTCATTAAAAATCTGGAATGGGGTTGAACGGTTAATGATTGAAACGAAAATGGTTTGTGTTGATAGATGCATGACGCTGGCTCGTTTTTTCTTATGTAGGTCCCCTAATTAGGAGACCTCTGGACAGGTACATACGGCCCTGAGACTGCGCTCGCCGCTATTGTGTGTGAGACGGAGTACGCGGGGAGTGTACGGCTGGTGTTGCGGCGTCGTGTAGCGCAGCAGAGCGCCGGCCATTAATAAGTTTTAATTAGCTCGGCACCGCCGAGAGTAATTACATTTCCAGCGCAAGCCGGAAGACGTATCGGTGTGGGTGGCGGCCCGCGGTGTGTGGCGCCAGCGGCCGCACAGGCGTGCGAAACGCCGAGCGCTTAATCCGGCCAAGGGCGCCATCTCTCAGCTTAAAGCGAGGGCCGCCAGTGCCGGCTGAGGACGATCAGAAATTTCACAGGAGATACCGCTAGGACGTAAAAATCCCTCGTCCTTGTCCCCTGCAATATGTGAAGCTATTGGAATTTTCTGATTTTAAGAAAACCGAAGGAGCCATTTGTTTTACTTGCTAAAAACATGCAACAGCCAAAATTGCATCAATATTTCCTTATTTAAAACAACTGGTTCCGACAGAACTTGCTGTCATCGTCAGGTCTTAAAAAAACTTTTTTGTTACGATACCTGCTGACTTTATGTTGGATCTCACGCCAAGTTGACGTGTGGATAAGAATCAGCATATCATAAAAGGTTTTCCATAACCAAAATATTTACTGAGCGGTTTGGCGCTTCAGTCCGGAACCGCGAGACTGCTACAGTTGCAGGTTCGAATCCCCCCTCGGGCATGGATGTGTGTGATGTCCTTAGGTTAGTTAGGTTTAAGTAGTTCTAAGTTCTAAGGGATGGATGACCTCAGATGTTAAGTCCCATAGTGCTCAGAGCCAATTTTGAACCAAAATATTTGAAATGGCATAAAGCAAATGGCCATGTCCATATATCGCACAAGGTGCTTTATGTTTTTAAATGTTTTAAATATTATAATATAATTTATAATTACTTAAATATTATTTATTTATATATATATATATATATATATATATATATATATATCTCGCTTTATGCTTTTAATTGGTTTAGTTATGACAAACTTTTTATAATGTTCTGACTATTATCCATATGGCAACTTGGCATGAGGTCCAACGTAGAAAGAATACGTTTCATTCCAAAAAGATTTTGAAGACCTGAAGAGGACAGGAAAGTCTGTCCAAACTGACTGTTTTAAATAAAGAAATATTTATGTGATCTTGGCTCTTGAATGTTATTAGCACGTAAAACTACGTACAACATTCCTGGTGCTGTACAATGCTTCGTGCAGGTCGAAAAATCTTCTGTCGTGAATAACAGATCGTCGTGCGATCAGTGTCGATGACTAATAATGTCTGCAGAATGTAAATTTGTTGAGTCATAACCTAAATTTATGAAATATTTTATTTAACTTTGATTGTTTGCAAAATACAAGGACACGTTGAAGAGTAACAACTCCCAATTTTTCATGTGTAAATTGTTAAAGCTTTCTAAATAAATTCGAACGTTTTTAACATTCTACATCTTCATTCTTTGTGTCCACTTATTTATCTCTCAACATAATCGCCCTCCCGACCAACATATTTTTCCCAAGGAGAGTCCAGTTTGTTGATAACGCCACTGTAGAAAGGTTGTCGTCAAACTGCATGCGGCCCGAATCGGGCAATCGAGCGGCCCTCTTTATTTTATTAAAATATGCATCAAGCAACTAACAGCCGACTCCAAAAAGGACGACTTCTTCTGAGTGTATTTTTCTTCCTCAGTGACAGTTAAAAATGCTTAGGGAAACAGTAATACCCCTTTTAAGACACGCTTAATTTTAAATTACGTTGGCGAATTCGGCCGTGAGGTAACCAGATTTTATCTGTTACGTCAGGGGCAGCTGGTATGTAGCGCGGCCACTGCTAGGTTAACAGAAGTGAGAGGTGGAGTATTTTATTGTTTGTCTTTCAATGCTGGCAACTCATGAACGTGCGCAACTAGCCCCAATCAGCTGCTGTGGTATAAATATCAAACAATAGTAACATGGATTCGTGCATGCGCATTAGAGAGACGGTCATCTTCAAACGTGGTATATGTTTGTAGGAAGTAATATGCAGTCAAATTAAGCCTGTTCCAATACAATGCAATGAGTAGCAGGAAAATGGCATTCAAAACATTTAGTAAACATTTGTGATCGTGTCTCGAATTGCGGTTACTGTTATTAATTAATACAACCTACTAATCTACGTAGACTACTAATTAATAGGAAGATCAGTAGGGCAAGGTGCGGTTAAGTCACCAGGACGGGAAAAGTGGCCACTGCATACTTTTTGCCCTCAACAGCGCTGCTGCCTGTGATGTCACGCTGGTACTAATATACATCGCCACTGTCAGTCAGATAGACAGAGGAAGCTTGTTCCGTTATATTTTAGTACTTCTTTTGTTTGTTTTTGAGACGTCTGATGTAAGGTACCGTAGGTCATTTATATTATTCTTGTTATCTCACTTGTATGTAGAGCAATAATTTTTGCTATATCAATATTCAAACAACGTCTTCTGGCCTACAAATGTAGTTCCTTGATAGTTTTTGAGTTTGACAGTTTCTTCTATGGATCGCTAATGGTGAGCTAGCGTCTGATCGGGAAAAGTTGCACACTACTCGTCGGGAAAAGTGGGCAACGTGTTCTCCCCAATAACTGATTGTTACTTCCAAAAAAATAGGCACAATATAACAGATAAAACTGACTTCTAAACCCTTTTTATACATAAAGCTATCATCCGCCCTTCTATCCATTCGTGCCCTTTTGAATTAATTAAGTTCTTTTATATTTGGACTAATACGAAAGTTCAACTCTAAACGGTCTTCTAAAGGCGCTTGATATTCTTTCAGATACTAGGGCCCACAAAATGTGCCTGGAATACAAAAAATAAACATGGGATCTGTTAAACCGGAGCCAAGGTAGCCCCTGAGGGCCAGCAACCCATATTACACCACTGAGGACGAGGGTGTCTATGCCCAAGGTGTACCAAAAGCACCATGGTAAACACCGGCTATTTACATACAAGATAATGGAAACAGACATTCCGAGCACTACTTCTTGCTGGGGGAGCTCGAGCCACGTCCAACAGGAAGTATCACTACGCCAAAACCCGATTGGCTGGTGACAGCTATTTAGGGGCTAGAACCAGCCCCGCAGGTCACATTCGAGGGTTGGATTCCCTCTCTTCTTCATCGAAGAGTTTTCCTGCCTGGGCTACTCTCAGGGTGCACCTTCGACGTGGAAGATTCCCGCCGTTTCCCTGCCGTGTCGTCTGCTTGCCGTCCATACTGCCTGCCGGTGCTCGCCGCCGCCGCTTGGTCGCCGCCTTCCGGTCCTCGCCGCCGCCGCCGCCGTCGCCGCCTGCTGGTGCTCGCCGCCGCCGCCGCCGCCGCCGCCGCCGCCGCCGCCGCCGCCGCCGCCGCCGTCTGCGCCGCCGTTTGGCCGCCTTCCGGTCCTCGCCGCCGCCGCCGCCGCCGCCGCCGCCGCCTGCGGGTCGCCGCCGTCGCCGTCTGGTCGCCGCCGCCGCCGCCGCCATGTCCCAACCCACCACCACCACCACCACTATCATTTTCACCTCTCCCTCCGCTGCCCCAACCACCATCACATGGAGCTCCTCCTCCACCCCACTTCCCGTCCTTCCTTCTCTCCCTGTCCACCCCACCCCTGCACCACTTTCGGCTGTAACCACCCCCAACTCCTCCTCCCCTATCACTGTCGCCCCATCGTCAGCTACTGACTTTCCGCCGCTCCCCGCACCGCTTCCGACAGGCTCCAAGCCAGCACGGATCTCTGCTCGACGTTCCACAGTCTCAGTGACACCCACGCCCCCTCCGTCTGCGTCATCCGCTGCTCAGGGTGGTCCTGCCCCCCGCCATCTCCCCCTGCAACCCGTACCCCTGCCCCCTCTCCACCCGGTCGTGCCCACGAAATCTTCAAAGCGCCAGAATGTTGACCCTTCCCCTGCAGTCTCCTCCAAAAACACCCCCAGCCCCCGTGACCCACCCACCCCCATGGACGCGACTCCGACCCCCGCCCCCGCCCCGCCTGCCACCCACACCTTTGTCCTCTCCAATCCTGACCCTCAATTCCTTGATGCCCGCTCCCTCACCCTCGCCATCCGGAAATACTACCCCAATGCTCCCATCTCCCAACTGATTCCTCGCAAGGACTCGGTCCTCATCAAATCCCCCAGTGCTTCCCTCCACACCGATCTCCTCTCCCGCATCCCCAGTATCCAATTTGGCCAACGTGCAACCCTCACCCCCTACCACACCCCGTCCTCTCCCCGTCAGCCTCAACCTCCCCGGCGTCCGCCAACCTTCACCGCTGTGATCACGAAGCTTAGCCCCGTGATCACGGAGGCTGAGGTGTTGGCGGAACTCAACTCCCGGCCCGACATTGAAATCCGCTCGGCCCGTCGCATCTTCAATGATGCCGGGCCGACTTTTCTCATGCGGATATTCACCGAATCCTCCTCCTCCATTGACCGCCTCCTCACTGAGGGAGCCCTCATATACAATCAGCGCCATAAGGTGGACCCCTCCCGTTCCCCCATCCAATCCTACCGCTGCCAACGCTGTCTCACCTACAACGACCACGTTATCTCTGCCTGCAGGAACCCCCCTACTTGTCCCCACTGCAAAGCTTCCCACTTCCTCAAGCATTGCCCCAACCTCACCTCTCCCCCCTCCTGCAACACTTGCAACGAACCACATCCTACCTACTCCTCGAAGTGTAAAGCGAAACCTCCACCAGTAACCCCTGAGCTCACCGTGCCTGTCCGTCCTGTTGATGACCCCATCCACCCCAACAACTCGCTCCGCCCTCCCCCTACTGCTGAGGACATCATCCGTTTCACCACCATTGTGCTCCAAAACATCCACCCCTTCCAGCGCTCCCACACTCTTTCCCAAATCGCCCTCGCTGCCCGTTCCATCTTACCACCTATGCCAAATACTCCCACAACCAGGCCCACTTCACCTTCACCCCCCTCACCACCCTTGTCTAACTCTCCACTTCCATGGCACAACAACCGTACCGTATCCTGTACCACAACATTCGCTCCCTGCCCACCCACAAACTCCTCTTCCTCCACACCCTACGTCAGCACCGCGTGGATGCCTTCGTCCTAAATGAAACCTTCCTTCAACCCCGTCTCTCCGTCTCCATGGCTCCTTACACTCTACACCGCACCGATAACCCCTACCCTCTCGCGCGTGGCGGAGTTGCTATAGGCCACCTCAAGCACCTCCCTGTCCGGCCCCAACCTCTCCTTAACAATCCTGCTGAGCATCTCACCCTCAGCCTCTTCTTCCCCACCCTTACCATCACCTGTGCCACCATTTATGTCCGCCCTCGCACCCCCATCCCGTACGATTTCCTGGCCCACATTGACCGCACCTTCTCCACCTACGTGATTGCCGCTGACCTCAATATCCACAGCCATGATCCTGCCGACCTCCGGCGGTGGCATCAGTTTCTCACCACTCTCCAGGGAGACCTGGTTCCCCTGCCTCAGCACACCCGGCCTGAATCCAACACCACTCCTGATGTTGTCCTTGCCTCTCCAAACCTCCTTGGGCGCATCACCGCGGATGTCCTTGACCTCATTGGCAGTGACCATGCTCCTGTCCTCATCACTATCTCTAACGGTCGCCATCCCCGCCACACTCCTCGCCCTGACATCCCTCCTAAACTTGTCCATGATTACTCCCGTGCCAACTGGGATGCCTACCGGGATTCCATTCACACCCAGGTTGACGGCCACGACCTTACCCTTCAGTCTCCTGATGACATCGCTCGCGCTGCTGCCTTCCTGCACCAGACATTGTCTGACGCCGTCGCCACCCATATCCCCACCAAAGCCATCCACCCTCACCGCCCCGCCCTGCCTCCACAGGCCGTCCTTCTCCTTCGAGAGTCCCGCCGCCTCTACCGCTCTTTTCTCCACACTCGTGACCGGGATACACTTACCCGCCACCGGCAATTACAGCGACACATCCGCAACCTGCTTGTTGCAAAGAAACGCCGACCCTGGCGCCAGACATGTACACGACTCAACACCACGCTCCCCATCAACTCTTCCAAGTATTGGTCTGCCTTCCACCGCCTTACTGGGAACCGCCTCACCCCCCAGTACCCTCTCCTCCTTAATGACCGTCCCTTTCCTGACAACCTCAGTAAGGCCAACCACTTTGCCTCCCACCTCTCAGATGTTTTTTCCATCCCAGATGATCCCCACTTTGATTATTCCCTCTTCCCTGATGTCATGGACCGTACGAATACCTCTGTTCCTCCCCTTGCTCCTAGCTTCCAGTACTTGGGCCACACCCCACCTTCTGCACTTAACACTCCCATCAGTACACAGGACATCAGCCTCACACTCCACACTAAACGCAACACTGCTCCCGGCCACGACTGCGTTACCTACCGCCACCTCAAACACTGCCCTCCCTCCTTCCTTTCCCTCCTTGCCACCCTCTACAATGTCATCCTTGCCACTGGCTTCTATCCCGACCTGTGGAAAACCTCCCGTATCCTGATGTTCTCCAAACCCAATAAGCCTCCATCTGATGCCTCTTCCTATCGTCCTATCTGTCTCGCATCAGTGTTCAGCAAGCTCTTCGAATCCATCCTTTCCCGGCGCATCCATCTCCACCTCCACCAAAACCTCCTCCTCCCAAACACCCAATGTGGCTTTCGACCCTCCTTCTCTGCTGATGACCAACTCCTCCGCCTCACTCATCTCCTCTCCCTCCAGCTTAACTCCCGTCGCTCCGCCATTTTTGTCTCACTTGACCTCGAAAAGGCCTACGACCGTGTCTGGCATCCCGGTCTCCTGTTTAAACTCCAAACCTACGCCCTTCCTATCAACTACATCCGTCTGGTGGCCTCCTTCCTCTCCCACCGCCCCTCATATGTTACCGTCCATCATGCCAATTCCCACACCTTCTACCCCTCTGCCAGTGTGCCCCAGGGCTCTGTCCTCTCCCCTCTCCTCTACCTCCTGTACACGGCAGATATGCCCCAACCCCCCCCCTCCAGTACACCTCTTGCAATATGCTGATGACACCGCATTCCTCGCCCTCGCTCCTACCCTCCAACGGTCCCAACGCCTTCTCCAGAATCACCTTGACCTTTTTGCTGCATGGTGTAACCAATGGCTCCTGAAACTCAATCCTTCCAAGACCCAGGCAATCATCGTAGGTCGTACCACTCGCTCCTTCCGACTCCTGGATTTCTCCCTTACTGTCTGCGCACGTCCTGTTCGCCTCACCCCCACCCTCACCTACCTTGGCCTCACCATTGACCGTCACCTCACCTGGATACCTCATCTCCGCTCCATCCAATCCAAAGCCCACAACCGCCTCCGACTCCTCAAACTCCTGTCTGGCCGGACATGGGGGATGCACCCCTCTACCATCCTCCACACCTACAAATCCTTCATCCGTCCCATCCTCTGTTATGCCAGTCCTGCCTGGATATCTGCCCCCCCCAAATTCTATCAGTCCCTCCAGATCCTTGAGCGTCATGCACTGCGCCTCGCCTTCCATATCCGCCTCCCGTCCCCCACGCGGATCCTCTATGATCTCATTCCTTTCCCCCATCTGCTCCTATTCCTCGAACATATCCGCATCCTCTACACCTCCCGCCGTCTTGAACCCCCTCACCCCCTGGTTGCTTCTCTCCTCTCCCGTCCCCGCCCCCTGCCAAGTCTTCACCGTTGTGTCCCCCCTACCCCCCATCTCTACACCCTCCATCTCCTTTCCCAAGGTGGCTTCCGTCACCTCCCCCTCCCGGATGATGCCCTCTCTCCCTCCATTTATCCATCCTATCAACTCTGATCCTCAATCCCCCTCCTTTGCTCTGTCCTTTCCCTGGGCTCCCTCTCCCCCCCCCCTTCTGTCCTGTTTCTCTCCCCACTAAACCTCTCCCTACCTCCCTTCTCCCCCCCAGTCCTTTTGTATTCCCCTCCTCTGCCTACCCCACTCCCTGTCGCGTCTGCCCCCCACCCCTCTTATGGGTCCTCTTCCTCCTTCAGCCCCTTTCCCGGCTCCCCCCTTCGCTTTTACTCTCCTTTCCCCCCCTTTTTTGTTTTCCCATCTTCTGTCCAGTTTCCCCCCACCTGCTCTCGACTGTGGTGTCACATTTGCCAACTTTTTAGTGCAGTGTTCCAGTGACTATTCAGTGTTGTTTGTCTTTCTCGTGTTGCGAACAGAAACCATGCTGTCGCTCGGTGTGAATTTTATTTCCTTTGACTGTCGGTGTTTTTTTTTTAATTGTCTATTGTTTTCCCTGTCTACTTCGTATGCATTTTTATTAGCGTCATCATCCCTGTGTTGTTGTTTTAAGTTCCACGATTTCTTTTCGCCTTGTTACTCTCTAAGTCTCCGATTTTATCGCCTGTTTTTTATTATTTGTTCTCTTGATCTTTGTCACAAAATCTGTCGGCTGAAGAGCGGCGTACTAAGCTGCTGCCAGCCCGCCCCCTTCGGGGGGAATTGAAATTCAATAAATGAAAAAAAAAAGAAAAAGAAAGGGCCCCGCAGGTCAGTTCACGCCGGATGCCGATCTCGTGTACTCCGACCGTTGAAGATTACGTCTTCGTCTCTGAATTGAACTGTTACTAGAGTGTGAGTGTGTTACAAAGAACCTTTGTGGAAAATTAGAAGTGCCTAAATTATGATACTTTTACTGGCATAGTTATTGCTACCTTTCGTTTGTATGTTCAGTCATCAACCTTGTGAACTTGCATTAATCAAATTTGTGTTTGTAAAAAATTGCGAATTATCAGTCACAACAGGATCCCATTGCTATGGCACTGGCCGCAGTATCTCCTTAGGTATAGAAAATTGGTTCCAATGTAAGTCTTCAGACAAATGCATGTACTTCCAATATATTACTTTCTTTCCCACTTAAATATATTTACCTAATAATATGTGGATTCAACCCAAACTGTGTAAGTGGTAAACTTCTATCAGTAATCATGGTTTGGTGGAAATTGAATTTCTCTTTGAGTAGCCACTTTCCTCCCTTCCCCCCCCCCCCCCCCCCCCGCCCACACACACACACACACATCTTTCATCTTTCCTATGCAGCCCGACGTGTCGCCCAGCAAAATGAATACTGTACCTTAAGGGAACAGCTTGACGACCACTGCTGTAGAAGGTTTGACTTTGTTGATGGAGCCATAACCTCACCTCTGCTTGCACTGCTTCATTACTGTCAGAGTGAAGTCCTCCAAGATGTTCTTTCAGT
Source organism: Schistocerca serialis cubense (assembly GCF_023864345.2). Taxonomy (NCBI): domain Eukaryota; kingdom Metazoa; phylum Arthropoda; class Insecta; order Orthoptera; family Acrididae; genus Schistocerca; species Schistocerca serialis. The sequence goes on along the minus strand of NC_064645.1, from coordinate 237,597,287 downwards.
TTTGGAAACAGCTCAAACTCGGATGGGACCAAGTCTGGACTGTATGGGGGATGGCCGATGACAGTGAACCCAGGGCGTCGGATTGTCGCAGATCTCGCAGCGCTCGTATATGGTTTGGCAATGTCATGCTGAAGGATATGGTGCTCTATGGGTGCACGAACTCCTCGAAGTCGAATCTATATAACAGCATGCCGTTGCTCACTTACCGACATGATTACGTAACGCTCGCCATGTTACGAGCTGCAATTAGGAGACCTTTACCGGCAGACAAGTGTAAATATGTAGACATGAAGAATACAGACGAGGAATGTTAATATCGTTTGTTTCATTTTGAAAAAAAAAGTTTAGTAGTTTTCCCATAAAAGTTCGGAGGCAATACTTTTAGTACCCCCCCTCATAGCTATGACAGTAACTCAATTTTCTCATGATTTTCCTATATGTTTCATAATAGACAAATTGAGTGCATTTACTCACGTGATTATTCGTAAGTGAATCCAATCTATATATTCTGTTCTACCAAAATTTTTTGTAAGAGAGAAGGATATACAGTTCGTAGTGTCATAATAGACATCTTAGAGGACTTAAATTTCCCCGATACATCACACCGCCTGATTTACATGGGATGTATTTCAGCATTTCGCGTAAACCATTTTTATGCGTCCCATGACGTCCTCTTATAACTCGACCAGATACAGATAAGTTAGCAGCAAAGTGACAATGTTACTCCAGTGAAAGGAATTAGATTTGACCGTCACTCTGTACTAACGGTTAAGGTATCAGAATATTTTTTCGTTCTTATTGAGATATCTACTGAAAGAAATAACAGCAGAACAGACGGGAATCAAACCAAAGTTCTATTAGCAATAGAGTAAACTGCAAGTACGCAAAAAGAAACAGCCGCCAGCCTGATTACGCAAAGTTTTACCAAGTACTAGTACTGTTCATATAGAACGTTAACTATTGGCATTTACTTGGTACTGCAATACTGTATTTCATTGTAGGATAGTGCTTTGTCAGTAATAACACAGAACGACTGTGAAAACTTGTGACAACAAGTGGATCTCAGTAACACTTACAATCTGTATATTAAACCAAAAAGCTACTGATCATTTCAGGTAAATTATTACTAGAGTTGGAGCACTACTAACTTGGAAACGAGGATTTTTTATCAGTTTAATTAGTGGGAAACACTATCATTGAAATGATATTCAAATCATTATGCTATTTGTTCAGATTACTATTTGTTTTATCAGGGAGCATTCTTTCAGTATACTAAAGTATACTAAATAGAGCGCACATACGACATGCGGTCTCTGGATCTTTAGTAGTTTGAATACGGTAGCCAGTTACTTATTATAGCACACGACGGTTATAAAATAGGTATTTCCACTTCATTAGTAAAATAATTGTAAATCGGGGAGCAAAATGGCTCATTAATTTGTAAGGGAGGGAGGGGTGCGAGAAACCAATTTATTAGTGATTAATATCGAGGCTGACTAGGTTTTTTTTACAACACAGTATGAGAAACGTTATTAACTGCAATCACTTGCAATATGCATATTAATATACATATTATTACAAACCTCTACATTAATTATTCGGCTCGCTGAGTGGCCGCGCGGTTAGAGGCTCCATGTCACGGATTGCGTGGCCTCTCCCGCCGGAGGTTCGAGTCTTCCCGAGGGCATTGGTGTATGTGTTGTTCTTAGTTTAAGTTAGAGTAAGTAGTGTGTGAGTCTAGGAACTCATGACCTAAGCAGTTTGATCACTTAGAAATCCACACACATTTCAACATTAATTATTCCTTAATCTGACCCTTTAAGTTTACTAGACATTAACTGCTCTGATTGTTTATTGTTTTATTCAGGTAACTTCGATACTGCATTGATATTTCAACAAGAATGATATTTAACCAAATCACTTTAGATCCTTTCTTGGCTTTTTCACTTTAGTGAAACTATAACTATCCTTCTGTGAAAAAACACGTGGAGTACTTCAGAAACAAAACTCGCTGAATCCTAAAGCAATCTACTGTTCCATAAATTCTTTTCAGTTCATTAAAATAGTATGCTCGGGAACGTAGCAGCGCTTGGAATAGGACTCTGCCTACGTAAATATGGATTCTCAACAAAGAGTTTAAACAAAACAGTAGTAGTTGGATAAGGAACCAAATAATCGATCAGCTAAATTTACAGTCTGAACTAGTTACTTGAGTAGAAGGTGGTGGCTGTGTCGCATTCCTGTGGCTACTCAAAAGAGTGGAAAAAGTATCCATGACTCTAGCTGTATAATGAGCTCCGAAAATTCTCTTCTTAGCGTCTGATTTTCGTAGTACAGAGACAAATTTCTTCCACATCTGAGGCTATATTAAATAATCTTGCTGCCCTTCTTGCCTCGTTCAGCGCACAACATGCAAATACTTTGTGTGATAGAAATCGGCTGATTATTGCCACAAAGAAGCGTTGCAGTTTGACAGTGAAATTCACCTTTTCTAGTCCCGCCAAGTGGTTTTCGTTCCAGAGGGAGTTCCCTCCATGTTTTAGTGATTATGGATCTAAGTACCCTATGGATGAACCAGTATTACAAGCAAATTTCTAACATTTCCACTCTTTTACAGAACATTATTTTTAAATAATCATATTGAGGTAGAAGATTTTTTTGTCTGTGTTTGCTTTAACAATACATATGTTTTTGGGTGGGGTTCGCCTTTAGTAAAACATAGTTTTGTTTTTTGTCCCAGACCTATTTCACTGCAGTTGCATCATCGTTAGTGGGTTTTCTATTTTATGGCTGTTAAACATAGGGAATGTTCTTTACTGTTTATATATATATATATATATATATATATATATATATATATATATATAGTTTTTGAATAGTAATCACAGATTTTTGAAGAGCACATAAAATTATATAATCATACCTTCTTACCACATGGTGTGGTCCTCATGCTGTATTACGTTTTTACAGTATCTGTTTTTCCTTACCGTTTCTCATCTGATTTCATTCGACATAGAAAATACGTATATCTCCATCCCTATCACAGAAACAAGAGAAATAATAGAACAAAATCTCTCATCCCACAGCAACCTCACCACAGAAGCAATAAAAGAAATAACAAATATGCTCAGAATTGACAACTGATCAATTCTACTTTCAGTTCGAGAATGAATATTATCTACAAAGTGATTGGCTGCCCATGGAATTTCCAGTATCAGGAACATTAGCAAACATTTTCATCAGTCATCTACAAAATCAAATATTTCAAAAGATAATCACTAATAAAAGTTTCAGAATCATATATTGGTTCAGTTATGTGGCTGACATTATTTGTCTAGTAGATGAGAGAAGTGACGAAACAGATAAACTCCACTTGGAAATCAAGAAAGCTCATCAGAATATAAAATTCAAACTTCAAAAAGAAAAAGAAAATCAAATAAATTTTCTTGACATTACAATAAAACAATGGCAAACATACATATAACATCTTTAGAAAACCAACAGCCACAGACACAATAATAAATTCCACATCCAACCATCCCCACAACCAGAAACTTGCAGTACTAAGACATATGTTACATAGATTAAACATAATCTCACTCAACAAGAGAAACTACGAAAAAGCAATGAGTACAATCATATAAATAGTTAGAAACAATGGGTATGACACTCATGTAGTACACAGGCTCAATCAAAACTAAAAACACAAATACAAAACAAACACATTTCCAGAATACAAGAGCACTCACAAGCTGCAAACTTACACACTCAACAAACACACACAATGACAACACCACACAGAAAAGAACCAGATGGTACACCATGAGTTACACACATAAATTAACCATACAGTTGCAAACATCCTAAAGAGACAGGGCTTCCAAACAGCATACGTCTGCTGTGCAGCGAGCTACCTTAATTTATTAACTGTATTTTTCCTACTTGTCACTTCTTCTTCCGTGTGTTTTTGCTGTTAGGAAGCTTTAATTGTCGAGTGCTGTTAATAATGTTCCATAGATTTCGTGTTTGTTTTGAATAGTCAGATAGAGTCCCTTGAGTCAACCGTAGAGCCAGTAGTGCTAGTGTTTGTTTTCAATACAGTCCAGAGACAGGTAGTGCTATTTTCATTGTTTTCTACAAGAAGTGGCTAGCAATCACAGTTTAGTCAATAATCAGCTGCCTTTAGTGAATTAGCAGTCTAGATAAAAGTTGATTAACGTTCTTCAGTAAATTGATTCCTTAGGATGGATAGGATGTGTGACTGCTGTGTACGGACGCAGGAGGAGCTGGCTACTGTTCGCGAACAGCTGAACGTGTTGATGGCCGTGGTCAGCCGTCTTCAGGCTGCTGCCTCGGAGTGTAGCGGCAGTGGAGAGTCTGGTGCGTCGCATGGTACACCCCAAGTATTACATGCTTCACCCACTGTCCCTGCTGTCGAGACATCTTCGCGGGTACCGGGCGCGGTTGGGCCACCCTCTCCCCAAGGGGAGTGGCGGGTTCAGCGGCGTTCGAGGCGCACGAGGCGGAGGGTAAATGCGGAGGCTGGCCGTGTGCATCGTCCACTCTGCCTGTGAGTGGACATGTGGCTGCTCCTTCAGCAAGGTCCGAGCAGGCACACGGGGGGGAGGGGTTTATCAGTTATTGGGAGCTCCAACGTTAGGCGGGTGATGGAGCCCCTTTGGGAAATAGCGGAAAGGTCTGGGAAGAAGGGCAGTGTTCACTCTGTCTGCTTGCCGGGGGGTCTCATCCGAGATGTGGAGGAGGCCCTATCGGCGGCGATAGAGAGCACTGGGTGCACCCGACTGCAAATTGTTGCTCATGTCGGCATCAATGACTCCTGCCGTCTGCGTTCAGAGGTCATCCTCAGTTTGTACAGGCGGTTGGCGGAATTGGTGAAGGCGGAAAGCCTCGCTCGCGGGGTGGAATCAGAGCTAACTATCTGTAGTATCGTTCCCAGAACCGATCGCGGTCCTCTGGTTTGGAGCCGAGTGGAAGGCTTAAACCAGAGGCTCAGATGATTCTGCGGAGATCTGGGGTGCAAATTTCTTGACCTCCGCTATCGGGTGGAGAAATGTAAGGTCCCCCTGAATAGGTCAGGCGTGCACTACACGCCGGAAGCGGCTACAAGGGTAGCGGAGTACGTGTGGAGTGCACATGGGGGTTTTTTAGGTTAGAGAATTCCCTCCCTTGGCCCGGCAAGACGCGTCCTGAGACGCGGCAAGGTAGGAGTAGGCAAAATGCAACAGGGAATAACAATATTAATGTGCTAATAGTAAACTGCAGGAGCGTCTATAGAAAGGTCCCAGAACTACTCTCATTAGTAAACGGTCACAACGCCCCTATAGTACTAGGGACAGAAGGTTGGCTGAAACCAGACGTAAACAGTAATGAAATCCTAAACTCAGATTGGAATGTATACTGCAGAGACAGGCTGGACAGTGAAGGGGGAGGCGTGTTTATAGCGATAAGAAGTGCAATGGTATCGAAGGAAGTTGACGGAGATCCGAAATGTGAAATGATTTGGGTGTAGGTCACGGTTAAAGCAGGCTCAGACATGGTAATTGGATGTCTCTATAGGCCCCCTGGCTCAGCAGCCTTTTGTGGCTGAGCACCTGAAGGATAGTTTGGAAAATATTTCGAGTAGATTTCCCCACCATGTTATAGTTCTGGATGGAGATTTTAATTTGCCGGATATAGACTGGGAGACTCAAACGTTCATAACGGGTGGCAGCGACAAAGAATCCAGTGAAATTTTTTTAAGTGCTTTATCTGAAAACTACCTTGAGCAGTTAAACAGAGAACCGACTCGTGGCGATAACATATTAGACCTTCTGGTGACAAGCAGACCCGAACTATTTGAAACAGTTAACGCAGAACAGGGAATCAGCGATCATAAAGCGGTTACGGCATCGATGATTACAGCCGTAAATAGAAATATTAAAAAAGGTAGGAAGATTTTTCTGTTTAGCAAAAGTGACAAAAAGCAGATTACAGAGTACCTGACGGCTCAACACAAAAGTTTTGTCTCAGGTACAGATAGTGTTGAGGATCAGTGGACAAAGTTCAAAACCATCGTACAATATGCGTTAGATGAGTATGTGCCAAGCAAGATCGTAAGAGATGGAAAAGAGCCACCGTGGTACAACAACCGAGTTAGAAAACTGCTGCGGAAGCAAAGGGAACTTCACAGCAAACATAAACATAGCAAAAGCCTTGCAGACAAACAAAAATTACGCGAAGCGAAATGTAGTGTGAGGAGGGCTATGCGAGAGGCGTTCAATGAATTCGAAAGTAAAGTTCTATGTACTGACTTGGCAGAAAATCCTAAGAAATTTTGGTCTTATGTCAAAGCGGTAGGTGGATCAAAACAAAATGTTCAGACACTCTGTGACGAAAATGGTACTGGAACAGAGGATGACAGACTAAAGGCCGAAATACTAAATGTCTTTTTCCAAAGCTGTTTCACAGAGGAAGACTGCACTGTAGTTCCTTCTCTAGATTGTCGTACAGATGACAAAATGGTAGATATCGAAATAAACGACAGAGGGATAGAGAAACAATTAAAATCGCTCAAAAGAGGAAAGGCCGCTGGACCTGATGGGATACCAGTTCGATTTTACACAGAGTACGCGAAGGAACTTGCCCCCCTTCTTACAGCGGTGTATCGTAGGTCTCTAGAAGAGCGTAGCGTTACAAAGGATTGGAAAAGGGCGCAGGTCATACCCGTTTTCCAGAAGGGACGTCGAACAGATGTGCAGAACTATAGACCTATATCTCTAACGTCGATCAGTTGTAGAATGTTGGAACACGTATTATTTTCGAGTATAATGACTTTTCTGGAGACTAGAAATCTACTCTGTAGGAATCATCATGGGTTTCGAAAAAGACGGTCGTGTAAAACCCAGCTCGCGCTATTCGTCCACGAGACTCAGAGGGCCATAGACACGGGTTCCCAGGTAGATGCCGTGTTTCTTGACTTCCGCAAGGCGTTCGATACAGTTCCCCACAGTCATTTAATGAACAAAGTAAGAGCATATGGACTATCAGACCAATTGTGTGATTGGATTGAGGAGTTCCTAGATAGCAGAACGCAGCATGTCATTCTCAATGGAGAGAAGTCTTCCGAAGTAAGAGTGATTTCAGGTGTGCCGCAGGGGAGTGTCATAGGACCGTTGCTATTCACAACATAAATAAATGACCTTGTGGATGACATCGGAAGTTCACTGAGGCTTTTTGCAGATGATGCTGTGGTGTATCGAGAGGTTGTAGCAAAGGAAAATTGTACTGAAATGCGGGAGGATCTGCAGCGAATTGACGCATGGTGCAGGGGATGGCAATTGAATCTCAATGTAGACAAGTGTAATGTGCTGCGGATACATAGAAAGATAGATCCCTTATCATTTAGCTACAAAATAGCAGGTCAGAAACTGGAAGCAGTTAATTCCATAAATTATCTGGGAGTACACTTTAGGAGTGATGTAAAATGGAACGATCATATAAAGTTGATCGTCGGTAAAGCAGATGCCAGACTGAGATTCATTGGAAGAATCCTAAGGAAATGCAATCCGAAGACAAAGGAAGTAGGTTACAGTACGCTTGTTCGCCCACTGCTTGAATACTGCTCAGCAGTGTGGGATCCGTACCAGATAGGGTTGACAGAACAGATAGAGAAGATCCAACGGAGAGCAGAGCGCTTCGTTACAGGATCATTCAGGAATCGCGAAAGCGTTACGGAGATGATAGATAAACTCCAGTGGAAGACTCTGCAGGAGAGACGCTCAGTAGCTCGGTACGGGCTTTTGTTAAAGTTTCGAGAACACACCTTCACCGAAGAGTCAAGCAGTATATTGCTCCCTCCTACGTATATCTAGCGAAGAGACCATGAGGATAAAATCAGAGAGATTAGAGCCCACACAGAAGCATACCGACAATCCTTCTTCCCACGAACAATACGGGACTGGAATAGAAGGGAGAACCGATAGAGGTACTCAGGGTACCCTCCGCCACACACCGTCAGGTGGCTTGCGGAGTATGGATGTAGATGTGGACATATAAGAGTGGACAAGCCCTCCAATCAAACCTAAGCCAACCAGCTACCAAGAGGGGTAATTCCAGGAATATATAATCTTGAATGTCAAAGTTGTGATACAGTATACAAAGGCATGACATGTAGGAATTTTAAAACACGATACAAAGAACATATCAGGTGTTGGAAGTACGAAACAATCCATTCCACGTTTGCAGAACATTTAAAACACTATAACCATCATCCTACAAACATGAACAAGAAATGAAAATAATGAGAATAAGCAACCATGACAAACATCTTATACAAATGCAAGAAAACTTCCACATTCAGAAATCCATCGCTGAAAGCAAACATGTGATAAATGAACAGACACACATTAGCACAGGCTCCCTCCTACACTTAATAAAAGAAATGAGAAGATAAAAATTGTCCCTCTCACACAACCAGGAAAATCAAAATAAAAAAATCTGCCACCCCCCTACGCCTTCTGGACACACACACACATGCAAACACACACGCACGCAAACACACACGCACACAAACACACACGCACGCAAACACACACACACGCAAACACACACACACGCAAACACACGCAAACACGCAAACAGACACACATGCAAACACACACACACACACAAACTCACACACAAACTCAAACACACGCAAACACACACACAAACTCAAACACACGCAAACACACACACACACACACACACACACACACACACACACACACACACACACACACACACACACGCACGCAAACACACGCAAACACACACACACACATACACACACACGCAAACACACACACACACGCAAATACACACACACAAACACTCACACACACACGCAAACACACACACACACACACACAACACACAGACTACAAAAAAGAAAAAAAGCACACCGAAACACATACAAAGAAAATAAAAAATGCGTACACTAACAGATCACACATACTTCAACAATTACACACGAAAGTTGGCAATAATATTCGACCTTTGGCAATAGCATCTGACAGCCTGCAACACAAATCAAATATTGCATCAAAACAATTGTTCAGTTCCTAGTGTTGTGAAATGTGGAAAAAACTGCAAGTGGCATTTATAAGAAGAGGAACGACACGAAAAATGGAACAGGAGGGTAATATGCAGAAAATCGTCCACACAACCTGTAAGCACAGTTCAAAATACTACTACATAATAGCAAAAACCAAACACCAGAACTGTTTCTAGCCTATAGGTACTTTGAGGAAAATGTAAATTAAATAGCACAATATGTACATATTCCCAGCCACTGAAGATGCCTTGCAGAGAATAAAGATGAAACGCGTATGGCACGAAAAATGTGTTTCATTTCGTTGTCGTCAGACGGTCCATAAAGTAAAACTTATCAATATACCGTAATAAAACAAATTAATTTCAGGCATTGCCATAACAATTTGTAAATCGTAATTTTTGCGTCAATATTTTGTCTATATTAAGTTGTATATGGTTGCAGATGACAAACTGTATAGAAAAACAGAGATTGTAAAAACGTAATACAGCAGGAAAACCACACCATGTGGTAAGGGAGTAATCTGTAATTACGATGTAAAAATTAATATTTACATATATATAAACAGCGAAGAACATTCCTTATGTTTAAAAGCTATAAAATAAAAAACCCTCTGAGGATGCTGCAACTGCAGTGAAACATGTCTGGGACAAAAAACAAAAATGTGTTTAGCTAAAGGCGGACCCCACCCAAAAACGTATGTATTATTTTTAAAATTACATCCATAGATTAATTACATTGACATAAATGGAAGTAATGAATAATCGATTTACGTAGCAGTTACATCAAAGAGCATGGTTATACCGGAACGATTCTGCGTGACATGGATTCGACAAGTTCTTGGTACGTTTTCGGAGGTATGGAACACTAGATATCTAAGCACATGTGGCGCAATTACAGTAAATTGCGGGCCATTCATCTGCGGACATGGTGTTGGCGCCCGACAGAGTTCCAGATGCGTTCCACCTTGTTCAGATCAGACGAATTTGGTCGCCAAGACGTCAACGTGAGTTCACTATCGTTTTCCTCACAGGCCTTGTGAGACTGAAAATTATCCTGTTGAAAGATGCCGTCGCTGTCGGGAAAGACATCAGCCATGGAAGTATGCATGACGTCTGCAATAATGTTCACATAGCCGACGCCTGTCATGGTACCTTCGATTACTGCCGCGGGTCCCACAGAAGCCCTTGCGAATATTTCCCAAGGTGCAATACAGCTCTCAACCTTCTGCGTTTGTGGCGCTGTGCATATTTCGAGCAGACAATAACCTCAATGAAAGAGTATCACGACATGACCATCGACCTGTTGGAACAAGAAATTTGATTCATTCAACAAGGTGACACGTTTTGTATGGTCCACGGTCCAGTGTCGGTAATCTCGTGCCCATTGCTGTCGTAACTGATGACATCGTTGAATCGTTGAGAGTACTTGCTCGGATAGTCGCTCGTGTTCTCACACCACTTTTGGGATTCGGGAAGAGCTTCGGCCACGGATCAAACTCGCCCGGCGATTAACATCGGTGGCCAGTGTTTCGGTCAGAGTGGATGTGGCTCTTAGGCTGTTTCCCACAGCCGACTGGGACAACATCCGTCTAGTACCAACTCCCGCCTCGCATATACGATTCGCAAACATTCTGAAAATGTCCTCACACTTTCACATGATGTAATACCACACGCAGACAGATGAGGTATACAAATTCTGCGCCAGAGTGGATGGGGAGGGCGATTGGGGGAGAGGTTGAGGGGAGGGAGGGTGGAAGAGGTGGTGGGAGGGAGGGGATCCGGCCACCGTCAACAACATTGCCAAATCCAGACTAATCTGCTTTTTTACACACCCTGTACAAAAGATAAACATTAGTTTCGGCAGCCAGTCATCTCCTTAATACCAAAAAGGTAACGTTACACAATTATTCTGCGTATTTCTCGATGTCTACTATATATTATGAAGGTTTTGGTGGTTACTAACAGCTATAATATAAAATATCCACTCACGTTCAGAAATTTTCCGGTTGGCGGTCAGGGGCAAAAGACCAGAACCGGTCAGCGCATACGCAGTTACAGAGTAGTACGCTGCAGGTATATATCAACAAATAAAAGAATGAGTAAAAATGGTTGCATTAATCTATGAACTTTCACACTGTGATATAGTACACTTCACTTGGTACATGGAGCAAGTTTCGCTGAAAATATTACTATGTTCGTAATATTTTCAAGTCGTAACCACTGGCAAGTTCAAACCAGAGAATAACATTATGGGTACCTTCTCTTAAAACTACAAGTTCTAAATGCTGTATTCGTTCATTGATAGGTTATATTGTAATACACATTCCTGCCGGGTGGACATATTTTCTAATTGAGATCATCATCACAATCTCTTTCGCATCACGGAACTTTGTCTTCTTTAGTCGGCGGCGATAAGCTTTCGAAATTAAAGAAAAAGAAGCCCTTAAGTCGCCTAGTGTCCGGACAGTAACTGTTGTCCATGGAGAATTTGTATCTGTGGCGATCTTACTCCATAGATGTTCTCCTCGCTTAGTTTTCCTGAATTCGGCTGCTAGGCTAGTGGCTGGTATCTCTTCGAACATTCTGCGTGGTGTCTGTTGCTCTATATCGTGTCTCCCTACCACTTTCGCGCAACGACGCTCTGAGCGTGTTTTTTAGGGAATTGACTAGATTGAACCTGGGACCTGTTGCTGGTAAGGAGACGTCAGACCACACATAACATGTAGAGTTCAGAAGAGTTCAGTGAGACCAGCGATGATATAACCAAATACTTAATGATTTCAGCGTCAGCTCCACTGCACTCCCTGTAAAAGAATCTTAATACTAACTAAATTTAGTGGAAGGGGTTCAAGGCTTTCCTATTTTTAGTTAGCTGGTAAAATAACGTCGAAAAAGCAGTTAAGTTTACCATTGGAAATTTTATTCTACTCACAAAACATTGTTTATAAATTGCACTATTGATAGAAGGAAATGTTTTAATGCAGGATGGTAAAAACCAACTGCGTTCAACAAAAATGTGAACGAATATTCCCGAAGTGGGTTTCCAAGCTCTACAATGGATCGAAGGATGACCTATGCCATATCACATCTATAATCTAGGTTTAAATTAAGTTTCACAAAAGAGAAAACTATCAAAATGGTCTACAGTGACCCTCAATTATCTTTAATTACTTATCTAACTTGTCGTAAATTACAGTGGCTGATGTGGCTCCTCAATTACTATATAACAGAAAAATCATCGCGTTTCAGATTTTTACTTCAAGTGGCAAATGTGAACACTATGAGCTTTAATTGACGATCGACAATAGTATTACGCAAAAAGGGGGTGTAACAGATGAGACTTCTGCAGTTCTGAGTTATGCGGCATCGCGTGCGTTCATTACCTTGTCGGTGTTCCTCAGGGGGTGGCGGGCAGCACAGCTCCGCTCACCTCGCCGTCTCGGAAGCAACTCTCTCCTAATTTCGCCTTACTACAATTTACCGAAGTTGGTTTAAAAAAACTATCTGGCTGTGTTTTCATCTGACCAATCAGGGTCTCAATGTTAACCTTAAGCTCTGCCTACAAAAATTTTGTCTATCCAATGAGAAACGTTATACTTTTCGTGGTGGGGCAATGTTTTTAAAGTTTGCAATGTAACAGAGACGCGAAAAAGTCTCACGCTAAAACTTGCAGCTGGTGTGGTCCTTTTAGTGTTATCGTAAGATCTACACTGTTCCTCTGGAGGGCTCTATCTTTTAACATGGGCTGGGGGGTGGTGCCTACGTAACAGAGACGCGAAAAAGTCTCATGCTAAAACTTGCGGCTGGGGTGGCCCTTCTAGTGTTATCGTAAGGTCTATACTGTTCTTCTGGAGGGCTCTAGCTTTTGACATAGGCTGGGGGGGGGTGGTCCTAGCGGTTAGCTGGCGACGTGGGTGTCCGTCCCTTATTGTAGGGCCTTCTAGCTTAACACGGTTCTGCTCTCGACTTCTGTTCTCGTTTCTCCCCTCAGAACTGCGTCTGTCTCACGGTGGGAAGGTATGACATGCATTTAGGCATTCTTGTGTTAGTCTGTGGTATTCCATTTGCTCACTCATTACTCGTATTACTTTGGTTAATATACTGTCACGATTTATTCGGAGCTACGTGACATACTACTGGATTTGCTTATCATGTCAGGGTTTTCATGGAAGGTGTTGGATTTGCCTGACACCTTACATATCACCACCCTTCTAACATAATTTTTGCACTGAAGTTAGGCAATGATTGAATCTTTGTCTAAGTCAGTCAAAAATTATTCCGTTATCTAAATTTTGTTGCCTACTGTTCAGCCACGTTATTCTGTTCTATGCTAGTTTGTATTACTATTTTATATTTTTATATTCTTCCACGTTATTATCAAAAATATGTTTATATTGACAAGGGAAGAATATTTTTATTCTATTATAATTATTATTTTTTAATTATTTTCTTTCTTTATTAAATTGTGAAATTTGTTTTTTAAGAAGTTTGTTATCAAAAGTGAGGAGTCTTTCACATCGATTTTCTTAGAAATATTGTTTTTATAAATGTAGTAATTAAGTAAAATCTATTCCTAACACATTTTCTAAATATCATGTACAAGTAGAATGTTTTTGTTTCTAGACACTCACTTCAACATTGTTACACTAACAAATAAGAATTATTTCCAAGAATTGCTTTGACAAAGAAATATACATACATAAGTATTGAGATATTATCCTAACAAATGGTACAAATGTTAAAAAAAGGGAAAACATCCAACAAGATAATTTTTTATTCTTTGTTTTTATAAGGAGAAAATAAGTAAAATATAGTTATTCTTTTATTTTTATGAGGAGAAAATAAGTGGCATATAGTTTTAGTGTTTATTATGCCTTATTTTTGTTCTTTATATACTGTCCATTTCAGAACTAATGACTTATTTTTGTCGATAGTCTATTTTTTACTTAAGTCCATAGTCAATGACTGTTATTTTGTAGTTTATTAGCTGTCTGGTGTGCTTAACTTATTTAGTTTTTCACACATTTCTTTTGCACAATTTCTACATCCCATAATTTGATTTCACACATTCACACAATCCCATGAATGTTTAAGCATGAGGTTGGCGAATGTTTTTTGCACGAAGGTGATGGACTTGAGGGAGATGGATGTGCGCAAGTATTTGATGTACAGCTTCGTTCGTTGTTCCTTGTTGGTTTTGCAAGTGTGTGTTGCTGTTGTGGAGGTCCCATAATGAAATGGAGCTGTGAGTGCAGAATCTCGTGGTTTACTGGCTTTGTATGTGTAAAAGTCATCGTTATGTGTCGCTGAAAGCGGTCGTTTTTCGTTGTAATACTTCGCAGACGACTAGTTTACAATAGGATAGGGATTTGGGAAGGTATGTCGTCTATTCTTCACCCATCTCCTTTCTTGGTCTCAATCTTGCGAATCTTCAACTTCTGTTCTTCCTGCTTTTTCTCTGCTTCTTACTTGCTTCTCGGTTCTTCTCTGGGCAGGATATGGAAATATTTATTGATAACTAGTGGCTTTGAAGTTCTCCTCTTAGTAACAGTTTGATAAATTGTTTGGGCGTGTCATTTTTGATGAAAAATATTATTTAAAGGCAAGAAAACATTTTATTAACTTTGTAATTACACCCTGGATACGAAAAAAAACACATTTACTGTAAAAAAAAACACAGAAGTTACACACAAGCCAAGAATAAAGATATTGACAGCAGAGTCATGGAGCAGCACATAAATAGAGACGTCAAGGAATTTTTTCTTTTCTTTTAACACTTCCTCCAAAAGAAAAAATCATGAAATTATTGCTTTGTCTCTTGCATGCCAATTTCTGAACATAGAAAATTAAATCTAACTCGTTCAAGAGGTTTCGTCAAAATATCTGCCAACTGATTGTGTCCATCAATGTGTTCCAAGAAAATCTCACCGTTCAGATATCTTTCACGAACATAGAAATGTCGGACCTCTAAATGTTTAGAACGTCGATGATATTCTGGATTTTTTGCCAACTTCAATGCACTAGCATTGTCAATGTAAAGAACTGGAGGCTGCCCCGACATTTCCACTAATTCTGATAGCAGACGACGTAACCAAACTAACTCTTTTGCTCCTTCACTAGCTGCAATTATTTCCGTCTCGGTTGTGGATGTTGCCACTACTTTCTGCAACTGACTTGTCCATGACACTGCACCACCTGAGTACTTTGCAAGAATTCCAGTTGTTGAGCGCCTTGTCCGGTTATCACCTGCGAAATCTGCATCAGCGTAAATCTTTAACTCTTCTTTTTTATTATATACAATTCCAAAATTTAAGGTCCCTTTCAAATACCGGAAAATGCGCTTTACTCTATTCCAGTCTTCAGTGGTTGGTTTCTCCTTAGCTCGAGCAGCTTTATTGACTGCAAAAGTGATGTCTGGACGAGTTACTGTTGAAAGGTACATGAGACAACCAATTGCTTCACGGTAGGGTACAGATGACGAAACTTCTTCGTTTTGATTATTGTCCTCACGTCCAATAGGAGTTGAGATTGTATTGCATTCTGCCATTCGAAATCTTTGCAGAATTTCTTCTGTGTATTTCTCTTGACTTATCATTATTGCTCCATCTTCATATTGCTTTATTTTTATGCCAAGAAAATTGTCAAGACTGCCAGTTGTTATTTCGAATTCATGTTGTAAAACATCCATAAAAACAGCAATTTCTTTCTTGTTACTGCCGACAATCAGGCCATCATCAACGTAGATTACCACATAAAGGCTATTTCCATTTTGTCTACGATAAAATAGGCATGGGTCTGCATCACTGTTTGAAAAACCAGCTTTCTTCATGAACTCAACAAAACGTTTGTTCCAGCAACGTGGCGCTTGCTTCAACCCATAAAGACCTTTTTTTAAGAAACATACTCGGCCTGTACCATCTTCGAAACCTTCTGGTTGTTCCATATATACTTCATCTTCAAGTATTCCATTCAAAAAAGCTGTCTTTACATCGAATTGTTCTAGCAGCATTTTCTTTGAAGCAGCTACAGCCAACAGAGTTCGTATGGTGTCATAACGTGCCACAGGGCTAAAGGCGTCGTCATAATCAATTCCTGCTTTCTGAATACAGCCTTTTGCAACCAATCTGGCTTTAAAGCGAGTACCTCCATTGACTGCGACCTTTCGCCGTAGAACCCAGCGGTTTTGCAATACTTTGGCAGTCTTCGGACGGCCAACCAGCACCCAGGTATTGTTTTCCTTAAGTGATTGAAGTTCTTCACTAATAGCTTGCATCCATTCTTCCTTCTCGTTTGACTGCAATATTTCTGAAAAACAGTTTGGATCTTTGTATCCAAGTGCATCAACTTTTGTTGCCATACAAAATTCACCACTTTCCATCCAGGTTGGTTTTCTTCGTTGTCTTTTATTCTTCTGTTTCTCTTCATTAGAAGATTCAGCAGCTTCTGCTTTTAGAAATTCTGTTAATTCTTTATTTTCTTCAGATTCACTCGACTCTTGACTTTCTCTAGAATCGAGAGTGCCAATTTTTTCTTCAGTTTGGCTTCCTCCAGAAGTGTACAGCCTAGGAGATTTACATTGGTCATCTATAGATGAATTCGGATCATTAAATTCTTCCCGAGGGACTTCAAATTCAACATGATCACTATGTAAATCACAAACAATTTCTGGCTTAAATTTTACATCGTGACTCAACACCACTTTTTTTTTAGATGGAATCCAAACTCTGAACCCATCTTTGTCATTAACATATCCAACAAGTCGTCCAAAAACTGCCTTATCATCAAACTTGGAACGGAATTGTTTGTTAATGTGAACATAGCAGCCTGTACCAAAAATTCTGAGATGATCAAGTCGTCCTACTGGTCGATTAAACCATAGTTCATAAGGGGTTTTATTTTCAACTGAAGATATTCCAGTACGATTTATTAGGTAGACTGCTGTGTTACATGCCTCTGCCCACAACCCTTTAGGTAATTTACTCGGATTTAGCATTGACCGGGCAGCTTCAACAATGGTCCTATTTTCCTGTTCAGCCACACCATTTTGTTCAGGAGTGTAAGGAGGAGGAATCAGTAGCTCTATTCCCCTGTCTGCAAGCAATTCACTGACATTCTTATTGTTAAATTCTTTGCCACCATCACATCTAAATTGTTTGACAACATGTCCATTAGTTCGTGCTTCATTTAAGAACTGCTTAAGCACAGTACACACTTCACTTTTCTGTCTTAAAAAGAAAATTCGACGAAATTTACTAAAATTGTCTTTGAAACGTACTTAATAATGCTTGCCTCCAAAAGATTTCGTGCTCATTGGTCCATTTACATCCGCGTGGATTAATTCACCAGTACTGGTAGCGCGTATTGTTCGTGTTTTGAATGGCAGCCTATGCATCTTTCCAACCGCACAGCCGTCACAAAATTCACTCTTGGCATCTTCCACATTAATGTTCATTCCTTTTAAAATATTCTTCACATGTTGTTTATTCTGATGACCAAACCTTTCATGGTACACTTGCAATGTTTTGGATGAAGTCATCAAGCTCATACGATTCATTTTTGCATTTCTAACGACACGCATGTTCAACACATAAAGGCCATTTTTCACATAACCTGTCATAACAATATTGCCACTGACTTGTTTTCGAACACAGACATTATTATAACTAAAATTAGTACTGTAGCCTCTGCAGGCAATGGCTCTCACAGAGAACAGATTAGCACTTGCATCAGGGACGTATAAAACATTGTCCATTCTAGCATTGTACCATTTATTGTTTCGTCGGATTTGGATGTAAACTGTTCCTTGACCGTACGCACACATTTTCACATTTTATTTTCCCAATGAAATTACTTGAGGAACATCAAATTCACTATACGAAACAAAACACTGTTTGTTGGGAGTGATATGATTTGTAGCGCCACTGTCGCAATACCATTTATTTGGGTCACTGTGATTACTGGTACACACACCCATAGCGTATGAAGTAAATGCAGCGTGTTCACTGTCTCGCTTCTTCTCTTTTCTTTTATTGCTTTCACGAGTGTTCTGTGGACACTCTGCTGCCCAGTGACCTAATTGTTTGCATTTATTACACGGAAACTTCTGTTTTAATTGCGACTTCGTCATCTTTACTTGCTGATTACTTGTTTGCCGTTTTCTTGTTTTAGAAACGACAAAAGCTGCACTTCCATTAACGTCTTGTTCACGCAGTTCAATAGTACAGAGTTTTTCAATCAATAAATTCAAGCTTTGCTTTTCTGTCGGTATCGTATCCCAGAGATCCTTAAAATTGTCGTAGTCTTTTCCCAGTGTAGACAAAATTCGACCATTTAAGATTCTTTCAGATAGCGTATTTTCTTCATGTTTTGATAATTCATCGTTCAGGTCCACAAATAACTTTTGCAGTTTGGCCACATGTGCACTAATATCTTCCGATTCATCACGTTTAACACGGAAAAATGTTTCAATCAACATATTCAAACGCTGAGTACTGCTACGTTCAAATCGGGCGCGTAATTTTTCCCAGATTTCTTTAGCATTCTTGCACGTTAAGACGAGTTCTGCAACAGGTTTACTTAGCGCACTTGCTATAAGACTTGCTGCCTTTGCGTCGTCCTTGTGCCATTCCACGCACGCTCCTTTTTGTTCACTTGTCGCATCTTGCGGCAACTCTACACGTTCACGTGTACCGTTAATAATATCTTCTAGTCCATATGAACGTAGCACCACAGAAATATGCCATTTCCATTTGGCCCAGTCGTCAGGTCCTTCAAGCTTATCAATGCTGACCTTATAATCGCCGCTAGCAGTCATGTTTCTTTACAGACATACGCTCATTTCAAATATTGTTTTAATGAAACTGTGTTGTTTGCCTTTACACGTGTACTGGGCCCATAACCTGATGAAAAATATTATTTAAAGGCAAGAAAACATTTTATTGACTTTGTAATTACACCCTGGATACGAAAAAAAAAACACATTTACTGTAAGAAAAAACACAGAAGTTACACACAAGCCAAGAATAAAGATATTGACAGCAGAGTCATGGAGCAGCACATAAATAGAGACGTCAAGGAATTTTTTCTTTTCTTTTAACAATTTTGAATTTGTGGTAGTTTTCTTCAGTTTCGTGCATCAGCGTGCTGTTTAATAGCAGTAGTGTGACTTTTACACATATTTTTTTGCCAGTGGTGGCTTGCCCAAGCGGTCTTCTCGTCGGGCCGTTTTTTGCTCGCTCCTCTGAGTCGGGACATTCGGAGACCCTTCTGGTGTTTGGTGTCCTGTCGTGTCTCTGCAGGGTTCCGCCACTGTGTGGTTCCGTGTTCTGTCCCAGCAGGGTTCCGCCACTCTGTGGTTGAGCTTGGCAGCAGATTTATTTACTGCCCACTTCGGCTACAAGGGCCTTCTGTTAGTCTCGCTGTCCTTTCCCTTCTCTCTGCCTTGTAGGAATCGTGTCTTGCTAATTACGTCGTTTCCTTTCTTGATGCTTCTCGGGTTGCAACTTGTGGGTCGTTGCATCTCGTCCTTGCTGGAGTTTTTACAATGGTTCTTACAAAAAGTTTTACGTATAATCATCTAACATATGTCTAGTACCTACATTGTTTTATGCCTTCTTAAATGCTTTACAAATTTCAGCGCCCTTTTCATGTTACAATTCTAAGATATTTTGGGTCTTAACGTCTAGAAGAATCCTCAAATTCGTTTTTTATTTTTGTGCAGTGTCATGGTGTATAGCATTTTAGTATTTCATGCTGTTAGACTATCTACACTTTAACCCTTCACCTTAATCTCTGGTACTATTGGTGTTATTTTTGTTTTTGTTTTTATTGACACTACTTTCTTTTTCCCACCTTCCTCTCTCTTCATTCTTCTTTCTCCTGATGATCTTATCTGCAACATAATCTTGAAATTTATGCTGATTATTTACCAGTAATAAAATTAATCTTCAAACTTTTTTATATGGCTCACATGGTGAAGTCCTAAGGTTTTGCCTGTTTTTGGGTTCATTAGTTCCACAGCATTATCATGAGCAATTCGGCTAATTATGACAGGTCCTTTGTATGCAGCGTAAAACTTATGTATTTTATGTTTCTGTTTGCTGTGTTTTTACAAATACTTTCTGGCCTCCTGAGAATGTTCGTTTAATTGCTGTTCTATCTCCTCTTTCTTATCTTTTAATGGCTGCCTTTCTGATGTTGGAGAGTGCTGTTGCTATGACTTGTTTGTGCTGTATACGTGGTACAATAGGAAATCTAACATTTTCTCTGGATATGTTTGGGGGTTCAATATTTTTAAGTACAGTAACTGGAGGTAGTAGTGTAGTGCTATGTGGCATTTCATTTATTACTTCTTGAAAATCTTTAAGGTATATATCCCAAATGTTGTGTCTTTTGCCCGCATATAATCAGCATAAAGTGCCTATGTCCTTCATAGATCGTTCTGCTGGATTTACGCTAGGTTTGTACTTAGATATGTAGATGGGTATTATTTTGTGTTGTTTTAACATGTTCTGCCATTGGACTGATTTGTATTGTGGGCCATTATCCGAAATTATTCGTTCCACTCGACCTACTTGTCTGAGAAAATCTTGTCTAAATGCTTTACTTATAGTAAGATCTGTTGCCTGTTTTAATGGTGTCAAGGTAACATATTTAGAAGTAAGTTCCAAAACGACAAATATGAAAATATAACCATTTTTGTGCGTGGGAGGGGCCCCATCAAATCTGTTGCAGCTATTTGTTTTAATCTTTTAAGGATTATTGGAAACATAGGTGGCTTGGTTTGGAAAGTGACGTGTTTAACCCTCATACATTTTTTTTTGCATTTGACTAATACTGTTCTAATTCGTCTTTCCATATTAGGAAAATGGCTTGTTTGTTTTATTTTTAAAAAGCATTTCTTTGGTCCAAAGTGGCCATTACTTAAATGTGTATACCATATGTACTTATTAATTAGTTCATCTGGGATATAAATTAACCATTCATTCGTTGCAACATTTCGTCTAAAAAATAAAACATTGTTTTTTACGAGATAGAGCTGTCGAATGTCTGGAAAATCCTTACTTCTCCACTTGTGTGTGATTCCTAGTATTTCGGGATCCTTGTCCTGTTCTTTGCCTATGTTTTTCAATGCTGTCGTAATGTAGTTTTCGAAAGGTACTTGTTTCATATAGTACATTGTAAACTGGTCTTCTGCTGCTTTCAAACCTATGTCGTTGGATGCACCCTGTGGACATCGTGATAAAGCATCTGCTAATACATTCGCTGGTCCTGCTATGTGTGTAATAGTGAAGTCAAATTCTTGTAGTATTAACATCCATCTGGCTAACCTCCCATGAGTTAGTTTGGCGGATAACAGAAATTCTAATGCTTTGTGGTCAGTGTATACTCTTGTTTTTCTTCCGAATAGGAAGTATCGAAAACGTTGAAAGCCCCATTCTATGGCGAATGCTTCCAGCTCCGTGACTGAATAGTTTTTCTCGCTTTTTGTGAGTACCCGACTGGCAAATGCAATTGTTCTATATGATCTTAGCCCTGCCTGTTCGTATTCTTAGATTAAAACAACTCCTAAACCTGTTTTCGCGCTATCAGTGGCCATACAAAAATTTTGTGTTAGATCAGGATGTGCTAAAATCGGTGCTGTTGTTAGTGCGTTTTTCACTTTTAAAAATTCTTCATTGGCTTGTTGATCCCACACCCATGGTGTGTTTTTTCCAGTCAATGCACATAGGCGTTGTGTTGCGAGAGAGTCGATCCAAATAATTTTTTTATAGAATCTGGTGAGACCTAGAAATCCTCTGAGAGTTTTCTTATTATATGGAGTACAGAATTCTTTGATTGCCGTTAGTTTTTCTGGGTCGGCCATTACCCCTTTCTCTGAAATTATGTGTTCTAGAAATTCGACCTCTCGCCTTCCAAATTTGGATTTTGTTATATTTACTGTGACCCCATGCTCTTTCATGATCTGTAAAAACTGATTTAATGTGTCGTTGTGATGTTCCCAAGAGGGTTCTGCTATAATCACATCATCAACATAACAAGTAATTTTTTGTAAAATTTCAGGACTGAGGATAGTACTAAATCCCCTAATAAACGCTGCTGATGATATGTTTAAACCAAATGGCAATCGTTTAAACTGGTAACATCTACCGAATACGATAAACGCTGTAAATTTTCTACATTGTGGGGCCAGTTCTATTTGCCAGAAACTACTCCGTAAATCAATTGATGAAAATATCTTAGCACCGTGGAAGTTTTGTATCAATTCCTCTAATTTTTCTGGGCGATCTGCCTCAGTGATTATGATTGTGTTGATCTGTCTGGAATCAAGCACTAACCTGATGCTCCCATTTCGTTTTTGTACAATATGGAGCCGGCTGTTATATGTGGAGGTAGCTTGTTCAATAATATCGTCATCTAACATTTTAGATATCTCCCGGAATACTTTATTCCTGTAGCTCAATTGGATTGTATAGGGTGGCACTCTAAATGGTTTGTGCTGTTTTACTTCAAACTTGTACTGAAAGTGTTTAATACTGCCAGTCTTAGGTAAAAATACCTCTGCTTTATCTCGTAAAATACCCTCTAATTCTCTTTTACTGTGTTCCGAAATACCTTGAACTTCTTGCAATTTTTCGTCGATTTCTTTATGGACTTCTAACATGAGCTGAGGCGATTCCCCCTTTTGTGCATACCATTCTAATTCTTCATCCTCTTTATCTCGCGTCATTCTTAATTGTTTGTTTATAACTGGTAATTCTTCTAATTTTAGCTTTGCTCAAAGAGAAGTGTGACATTCCCGAATGTTACGCTACCTTTCCCCATATCTGTTATCGCTCGTCTCTCATTTAAAAAATCTGCACCTATAACCAAATCTACAGTTAGTGTAGGTATAATCACGAAGTTGGCTTCGATTTTTTGACCTTGACACGAAAGAGTTAACCTTGTTTGTCTCGTAACTTCCGCAGCATTATTTCTAATAGGACCTTTTACTTTAATCTTACTTGTTTTCAGAACTGGCAATTCCTCATTGGGATTACACTGCACGAATAAATTTTCTGAGATCGCAGCCAGTTCATTTCCGCTATCAATTACAATATTGACTGGGATATGCTTTACCATTGCCTTCACAGTTGGTTGAATTTGATAGGGTTGGTCCTGTTCTTCTTCTTCTTGCATCAACGAATCCTCCACTGAATCATACATGAGTCTTTTTAGGAATTTCCCTTGTGAATTCGAACTTTCTGTAGGATAAGCTTCGACTGCTACTTCTCTCTCTTTTATGTCCTCTTCTCTATTTATTCCTTCATCTGCGCTTTCTTCAACATCCTCTACTTTTTCCTCATCCTCGTCTATCTTCTCCTTCTTCGTCGCTACTTCCACATAATCGCATTTAAATGCTCTAATTATCGCTTCATAACTTCCTTCATTATATACGTTGGGTTGTGTGCCCACTCGTAACATATTTTCAACTTCTGTCGACTGCGCATTATCCTCATTGAATTCGCTTTCCCTGGTTTCCATCTCAAATAGCTCTGCAATACTCATTACTTCGTCCTTTCCTCCTACATTCGTTGTGCATGCCTCTGGTAATTCATCTTCCTCGTCAGTATTCTCCCAATTAATTTCGTTCCAACACGATATTGTTATTTTCTTGTCTTCGTTTTCATCTGGTCCCTGCGGATTTGTTTCTTCCTTCTTCTCTTCTCGTAATAAGATTTTTACTTCTCTGTTCAAGGTGCTGCAATTGTCCTGGGTCGGTGAGTCATTCTCTTTGGCATGGGCGCTTAGCTGTCAATTCGAACATTTATCGGGGTTTGGTGGTCTTACCTCCACCTCTTCTATCTGTATTCTCTTTTCTTGTTCAGCTTGTTGATAGTGGTTTCTTTGTTGACAATTTGTCGGCCTATTGGTTCTCCAGTACCCGTTCCGGTTGTCGTTATTCCCTCTGTAATAGTTGTTGCCGTTCCTGGGTGAATTATAGCTATTGCCATATTCTCTTCTAAATCCATAACCGGTTCTTTGTTGAAATCTATTGTCGTTTCTTGGTGCGAAGTTATCACATGGTTCGTAATTATTGTTTCTTCGTACTGTGTCTTGTGGATTCCACTGCTTTTTGCTTTCGTTTTCACGTGCGCTTCGTCTTTTTCTTGCGTCATCTTCCGAAAATATGAACTCTAGTTCCCTCAGAATACCTTTAAATGCTTCGACCTCATAGCCTCTGCGACCTACTAATGATTGCTGGTATTTCAATGGTAGCTTCATCGCGCATAATTTAATCAACTCTCCGTCACGGTATGGTACATCTAAACATTGATTTTTCTTTGCCATTAATTCGAAAAATTTCATGGGACTCTTCTCTCCTGAATTTTCAAAATATGGGTTCTGTAATAATTCGCACTTCACTCTGTTCTGTGCTTCGCTGGACCAATATCGTGAGAGAAACTTCTCTTTGAAATCTTGGTACGATCAGCATGTCGCTGCAACATTCTGCATGGTTTCTGCGACTGTTCCTGACATGTGTGCACATATAAAGTCTAATTTGTTTGCTAGCGTCCAGTGTTCTAGTAATCCTACTCGGAATTGATCAATAAAAGTTCGTGGATGTAATGAGTTTCCTTCTCGAAAGTGTTGAAATTTTCTGACTGTGAGGAAATGATCGTTGTCGTACTTCGTCATAGTTCCATACGAAATTCTTCGCCACTTTTGTTTCCGATCATTTCTCCCGTCGTTCTTTCCAGTTGTGGTAGATCCATTGGATATTGTCCACAGTAACTTTCGCCTACCCTTTCGTATTATCGTTGGAGTGGTACGCAATAATTTTCTTCCATCAGTTGTGAAAGTGTAGCTGAATGCATTGCACTGTACTCTTCGCGACCTGGCTTTCCATTGTCAGGTATTGGTTCGGTATCTTGTCTATTTACGCCTTTCAAAAAAAATTTTTTTATTACGAAAATTTTTTAACAGGATATTTTTCTGACCTCGTTAGGCATGTGGTCGACCTTCAATCATGGTATTTTACCATCCTGGCAGGGTCGCCATTTTCTAACATAATCTAGGTTTAAATTAAGTTTCACAAAAGATAAAACTATCAAAATGGTCTGCAGTGACCCTCAATTATCTTTAATTACTTATCTAACTTGTCATAAATTACAGTGGCTGATGTGGCTCCTCAATAACTATATAACAAAAAAATCATCGTGTTTCAGATTTTTACTTCAAGTGGCAAATGTGAACACCATGAGCTTTAATTGACGATCGACACTAGTATTACGCAAAAAGGGGGTGTAACAGATGAGACTTCTGCAGTTCTGAGTGAAGCTTTATGCGCTGTTATGCGGCATCGCGTGCATTCATTGCCTTGTCAGTGTTCATCAGGGGGCGGCGGACAGCACAGCTCCGCTCACCTCGCCATCTCGGAAGCAACTCTCTCCTAACTTCTCCCTACTACAACTTACCGAAGTTGGTTTAAAAAAACTATCTGGCTGTGTTTTCATCTGACCAATCAGGGTCTCAATGTTAACCTTAAGCTCTGCCTACAAAAATTTTGTCTATCCAATGAGAAACGTTATGCTTTTCGTGGTGGGGCAATGTTTTTAAAGTTTGCAATGTAACAGAGACGCGAAAAAGTCTCACGCTAAAACTTGCAGCTGGTGTGGTCCTTTTAGTGTTATCGTAAGATCTACACTGTTCTTCTGGAGGGCTCTATCTTTTAACATGGGCTGGGGGGTGGTGCTGACGTAACAGAGACGCGAAAAGTCTCACGCTATTACTTGCGGCTGGGGTGGCCCTTTTAGTGTTATCGTAAGGTCTATACTGTTCTTCTGGAGGGCTCTAGCTTTTAACATAGGCTGGGGGGTGGTCCTAGCGGTTAGCTGGCGACGTGGGTGTCCGTCCCTTATCGTAGGGCCTTCTAGCTTAACACGGTTCTGCTCTCGACTTCTGTTCTCGTTTCTCCCCTCGGAACTGCGTCTGTCTCACGGTGGAAAGGTATGACACGCATTTAGGCATTCTTGTGTTAGTCTGTGGTATTCCATTTGCTCACTCATTACTCGTATTACTTTGATTAATTTAATGTCACGATTTATTCGGAGCTACGTGACGTACTACTGGATTTGCTTATCATGTCAGGGTTTTCATGGAAGGTGTTGGATTTGCCTGACACCTTACACTCTGTGCGGACGTTTTGAGGAGAGACCTCGTCTGGGTATAGCGATGGTTTCGTACCTCAGGCCGACTATATTTTTCTGTAATTGGCTGTCGTGAATAAGACTGTTGCGATGGTAGGTGTCTTGCAGCGCAATAATCGTCGAATACTCGTCTTCTTGCTCTGCAGTAAAGTCAACGTGTCCGGTGCGTCCACACTAGACTCCGCCGTCCAGTAGTCTGCTCCTCTGCGGGACGTTATACTTGGAGGAGAAGGTAGTTTTACCTGTGTGGGTCGAACGCTTAGTTGTCGTTAGACGGCTGCGGTGCAAGTCGAACTGGCCGTGTCCATTCTTTCTGGTGTGTCTCACTGGTGACGGAGACTGCTCCTACACCTCTTCATCAACATTCTCTATTCCCTACTGACGAAAGTGACCGACATTCATGGTTGCTATTCAGCGCGACGGATTGCCGTCCTACGGGCCTGGTTCGATTCCCGGCTGGGTCGGAGATTTTCTCCGCTGAGGGACTTGGTGTCGTCTTCATCATCATTTCATCCCCATGCGGCGCGCAGGTGGCCAGTGTGGCGTCGAATGTAATAAGACCTGCACCAAGGCGGCAGGACCTGCCCCGCAAGGGGCCTCCCGGCCAATGACGCCAAACGCTCATTTCCATTTTCCATTGTTGCTATCTCTTGCTGATTCGATCCGACAGCTCCAGCTGCCATTAACTGCTATATTTCTTCTGTTGCTACCTGGCTTACGAGAGAGGGGAGGTCAACGTCTTCCACAATTGACATCGGAACACCATTCGGGAGTCGGTCATGCCTACTGTGCATAAATTCAGACACAAATCACTACCATCACGTTGAAAGCTTTCTTCCCATGTATTCGAGAAATAGTGGTAGATTTTGAACAAAATCCTCATTTTTTGCTTTCATTGAACCACAAACTAATAGAAAATTATCTGAAAATTTTTGTATAAACCTACCAACAACTTCTGACGAAAACAGAAGGTAGTAAGCTCGACACATCTGTTAACTTCCTCTTCTTCCTGTCAACAGCAGCAATTCGAAATCTCCAAGTGAAAAGACGTTTCCGGCTCTTCAAAATCCGCTCTGTGTGTATATATATATATATATATATATATATATATATATATATATATATATATATATATATATATATGGCTGAATAACATGAATAATGGTCTTCGGGTGTACCTGAAAACCATGATTTATGTTATTCAGCCTTCCGATGCCTCCAGAATGACATTTTTACACTCTGCAGCGGAGTGTGCGCTGATATGAAACTTGGTGGCAGATTAAAACCGTGTGCCGGACCTAGACTACAACTCGGGACCTTTGTCTTTCGCGGGAAATTGCTCTACCAACTGAGCTACTAAAGCACGACTCGCAACTCGTCCTCACAATTGGAGTTCCCCCAGTACCTCGTCTCCTACCTTCCAGACTTCACCGAAGCTCTCCTGCGAATTATTTTGGCCTGGATTCCTTCTTTGCCTGTACTAGTCTGCTTCTTATGTCCCTGTTTCGTCCAGCATGTGTTATTTTACTTTCAGGTAACAGAATTCCTTCATTTTGCTGCGTCATGATGACAAGTTGAGTCGATTATTGCTAGAAGGGGACAAATTCTCAAAAATTGAAAACGCAGATTTTTGTCGGTGTCGGTTTCTCGAGTCATATATGCATCGACTGGAACAACAAGGGACGCTGTCGTTACCCTGCTGCTTGTAAAGAGCGTATTTAATTCTGCAATGCTATCTGATAAGGGAATCATGCTGAATTAATCAGTGTTGTAAACTCTGATGAACTATTCCGCAGACAATATTAAGATTAGCAGCTTTTAATTTAAAGATACACAATATCAGGCCTGCTGTGGTGGCCGAGTGGTTCTAGGCGCTTCAGTCTGGAACCGCGCGACCACTACGGTGGCAGGTTCGAATCCTGCCTCGGGCATGACTGTGTGTGATGTCCTTAGGTTAGTTAGGTTTAAGTAGTTCTAAGTTCTAGGGGACTGATGACCTCAGATGTTAAGTCCCATAGTGCTCAGAGCCATTTGAACCACAATATCAAAACAAATTAAGATAGCCCGACTGAGATTTTCACTCTGCAGTGGAGTACGAGCTGGTACAGAACTTCCTGGCAGATTAAAACTGTGTGTTGTACCGGGACTCGAACTCTGGACCTTTTCCTTTAGCGGGCGAGTGCTCTGTCGATTTTTTCCACATTTTTTTAATGGAATGGACTGGCGGGGGCTCCGGGGGCAAAATGGATAGCGTTCGAAACCCGAGGCCTGGCCACAGTGTCTCCCTCACCGCCACCGAACTAGTGGGGCGTAGGAAAGTGGGTAACATAGGAATCAACTGAAGTGTAAGGCTTGTTTTTATTTTTTGTTAATTTTTTCCTTTTTACTGTTATTACGAAATTATGGAGAGCATACGTCACCTATGAAGAAGGAAAAAGAATCAGAAGACTGGGAAAAAACGCGCATTGACGGCATGCCGCTTCATAGGCGAAGGTCGGGGTGGAATCGACCATAGGCGGCTGCGGCTGAAACTCAAACAGTCGCGGAGGGAGGAGGGGGGGGGGATAAGTGCCCCTCGCTCCCGGCACTCCCGAACTAAGTGGAGGTCTAACAAGCCCTCGAAGATAGTTGGCAAATAAAAGTCGGCAACATGGCGTGTGTTAGAGCGCTGGCTGGGCTGTTTGTAAATAGTTCCAGAAATCTAGGCGGGATTTTGCACCCTCTCGATAAGGCAACTGACCGCCAACCTCTTGACCCACTTAATGAAATGGTATTTGACGGTGCGAAAATATGTGTCCAACAGATATAGAAATATTGGCGTTTCGATCCCATTAGGTGGCAGTCGGATGTAGCAGGTAGTCATTTGGTGCACGAATCGCCAGATGTCTTGCGGAGAAGCGCAGGTCAGTCGGTGGTCATCTGTGTCAAGTTACCGGCAAAGGAGACAAACAGTGGAATCTGACAAACCGATGTTGTGCAGTCACAGATATCTCCATCATCCAGACGCCAGTAGCTAGGAATAGCTGGTGCACGATACTCCACACTATGGGTCACCGGACAGAGGAATATTTGATCTCCAGTACGTTGAGGAGAACACGGCGCAATAGCAGGGTGAAAAAATCCTTGGTCCTGGGTGGACACATGTCTGGCAGACCAGTATGTGCGTAACTGTAGTCTACGGAGAAGGCCGAAATTTAAGACAGGTGAGGTGCGATATGACTGACAGACACTGGTGGTGAGGTGGACACGGGAAGGAGGACCTCAAGCTATGTGTTAGTGACGTGCCGCGTCTGAAAAATGGTTCAAATGGCTCTGAGCACTATGGGACTTAACTTCTGAAGTCATCAGTCCCTTAGAACTTAGAACTACTTAAACCTAACTAACCTAAGGACATCACACACATCCATGACCGAGGCAGAATTCGAACCTGCGACCATAGCAGCAGCGCGGTTCCGGACTGAAGCGCCTAGAACCCCTCAGCCACCCCGGCCGTGCCGCGTCTGTTCCATGGTTTTTTTCACGGTACTCATATTACAAGGCCGCAGCTCGCATTCGGATGTTGTCATGTCCGAGACCATCATCCCACGGAGAGAGTAAGACTTTCACAATGGACTCTAAACATGGAACCAGTCGTAAGATAACAGCCTCCAGCCTGAAGGTTGTAGCCAACCGCCGTCGGCAGAGACAGCACTTGTGCGATTTTAATGCACATAATGATTGCTCAAAGGGTTGAAGAGTGTCCCAGCAGCGCAGGAGATTCTGGCACACAACGTGCCGTGTAGGAGGCGACGGAAATTCGTCGCGGCTGAGCGTGACGGTGGGGGTAAGGTAATGGTCAGTTACTGGAAAGTACGCTCTAGTGACAGGGGTGCCACCTCACCTTGCAGGAGGGTTTGTCTGTTGTACATCACAAAATATTTGGCCACGTTCACGGTCCTGCCTACGCTAGCCCCATAACTCGTAATGTTCAGAGCCGGAGCGGACGAGGAGTAGACGGTCGTCAGCGTGTGCTGTCAAGGAAAGGTGTGTTGGCGAAGAGTGAGTCCGGAGAGCTCACTCGGCAGGCGCGCATTGAGGGGCTCTGGGGCAATAGCATATAGAAGGATGGATGGCGGACCCCTGCCGAAGTCTGCAGTGGATGGGTACCGGCCTTGCCAAACGTCCGTTGATTTGGACAAAGGAAATGGCACCACTGCAAAGGCGCTGGAGGACGTCGATGAAGGGACGTGGGGTGTTCATGGGGGCTGCCACCGAGAACAAGAAACGGTGGCGCACTATATCGAAGGCTCTGCAGAAATCTATAGGGACGACTGTTGCACGGAATCTGCAGGTTGTTGCCATCGCAGTTAAGCCGCGGCATTCGCCTGAGGCAGTTTGTATGTTAAACTGCACACCAGGCGCCGTCTGCTCCATGGAAAGTATGCGAGGGAGTATCGTTCGCAGACGCACTGCAGTAAGCGGGCGAAGATATTGTAGTCTGCATTGAGCAGGGTAAGCAGTCGATAGTTTGTGGTCATCGGAACGCTGGTTTGTTTCTGAATCGAAATGGTGATGCCCTCAACAAAGGCGGGCAGGACTACTTGTTCCTGGAGCATATTGTCCATCGCGATGCCATTAGCATCCAGAAGACTCAGTGAAACTCAGATTGTAAGCCGTCGATGTTGAGCGACCTGTGGACAGCACCCTTAATATATAACGTGAAAGTTCCCGTAAAACAGAAGAAGAAAGATGATATTTGGAAGTTGAAGTACATTACAGATCCACAGTATCAAGTCTTTTATAGTTAGCTGAAGACATGACTTACCACAGAAGTGGGTAAAGATGACTGAAAAGTGACTAGAACCAATGATCTTTTATATAATGTTTCGTATTCATTTTTGTATAAACTTAAGACAGTTTTGTTAATAAGTGGATAGTCATCTTTTGTAACATGTTTCGTATTAATTTTTGTATAGCTTCGAACAGTCTTGTGAAAGCTAAGGCTGTAAACTTGGCAGACTTTGTTGACAGTACCAACCAGAGGTAGATGATCTGTTGTAATTTATTCATACTGAGGTCAAGATCGCACATGAAATCTTCTTTGTTTCGATTGATTACTAGTTTTGGCCAACAATCTAGCCTTCTTTATATTAAAGATATAAAACAATTTTTTCTCATGTTAGCAACATACAACGGCTTAAAGAACTGCACATAATATTGTAGCAAGGTTCAAGAGTATATAAAAGAATTAATTACAGAATACATACAATAAGACGAGCTGTATTGATGTCAACTATTTAATTTTATTACATTAACATCTGCTACTTAATCTGTTGTTAGAAAAAGTAGATTTCATGTAAGTTATATAGCCAGTTGCTAGCGCCACCTAGCGGCGTGATGATGTTTTTGTCTTTGGGGCGCTCAACAGCGCGGTCATCAGCGCCCTAACGAAGTCCCAATCTTTTCACACTCCATTGTTTAAAGTACTCCAATCTAGCAACTATCACGAATGATGATGATGATGACGATGATGATGAGATGATGAGGACAACGCAAACACCCAATCCCCAGACAGAGTAAATCCCCAATCAGGCCGGGAATCGAACCCGGGACCCCGAGATCCAGAGGCAGCAACACTAGCCACTAAATCACGAGCTGCCGGCCCACCTAGCGACATTCATCTCAAGTAAAGTGTCAAAACCTAGTGGCTGTTAGGCCCTATTTCACCACAGTACCAGTCCCTCAAGTGTATACTAAACATATGCCAGGTCTTGCTTTTCTTGAACGTTGTAACGAGCATCATCTGCCATACTATTCACATGTACACGGGACAGCACAAAAAGTGTGCCTCCCGTGATATGTAGGCTGTACCTGACTACATACAACCAACATAGCACAGCTGTGTCGCAAGTCCTATACCCTCTGCAGTACACTCATTTGACTATATACAATGGGTACCACAAGCGACCACTAGAGAACACTGCTCTTTACGGCAGTCAGTCCAAATAGAAACCAATACAATCTTACAATAAATATCAGAAAAAACTCTTTGACGTTTTGTGTTTGATCCAGACTCGGGTAGGCGTAAAGAGACGTAAAATATCGAAGTGTTCACCAGTATCACTTTACAAAGCAAAATGTCCGAATCTCGAAATAAATAACGATACATTCAGCACTGCACCCGGAACCATGCGGCTTTTCGCGGATGATGCTGTAGTATACAGAGAAGTTGCAGCATTAGAAAATTGTAGCGAAATGCAGGAAGCTCTGCAGCAGATAGGCACTTGGTGCAGGGAGTGGCAACTGTCCCTTAACATAGACAAATGTAATGTATTGCGAATACATAGAAAGAAGGATCCTTTATTGTATGATTATATGATAGCGGAACAAACACTGGTAGCAGTTACTTCTGTAAAATATCTGGGAGTATGCGTGCGGAACGATTTGAAGTGGAATGATCATATAAAATTAATTGTTGGTAAGGCGGGTACCAGGTTGAGATTCATGGGGGGGGGGGGGGGGGGGGGCTTAGAAAATGTAGTCCATCAACAAAGGAGGTGGCTTACAAAACACTCGTTCGACCTATACTTGAGTATTGCTCATCAGTGTGGGATCCGTACCAGATCGGTTTGACGGAGGGGATAGAGAAGATCCAAAGAAGAGCGGCGCGTTTCGTCACAGGGTTATTTGGTAACCGTGATAGCGTTACGGAGATGTTTAATAAACTCAAGTGGCAGACTCTGCAAGAGAGGCGCTCTGCATCGCGGTGTAGCTTGCTCGCCAGGTTTCGAGAGGGTGCGTTTCTGGATGAGGTATCGAATATATTGCTTCCCCCTACATATACCTCCCGAGGAGATCACGAATGTAAAATTAGGGAGATTAGAGCGCGCACGGAGGCTTTCAGACAGTCGTTCTTTCCGCGAACCATACGCGACTCGAACAGGAAAGGGAGGTAATGACAGTGGCACGTAAAGTGCCCTCTGCCACACACCGTTGGGTGGCTTGCGGAGTATAAATGTAGATGTAGATGTAGAACCCCATGAAATTCAAACTGCCCCCGAAAAGTAACCAAGAAAGTTATGTAATAAAGTACAGTGCACAAGTGTGAAACGACATGAAGTAAAGCTGTGGTGATGGGTGGTTAGTAGACTCCAGACACGATACAAATTGTTTACTGAGCACTTGCCCTGCCAAATACAGTGCCGTCGCACTAACTGTTTAGTGCTAACAATTCCCCAATGTCCTTGGTAGAGTAATCGCAACACTTCCTTTTGCAACACTTTGCACGCGATTGTTGATTGTCGTTCTGAACTACACTGAAGAGCGAAAGAAACTGGCACACCTACCTAAGATCGTGTTGGGGCCCCGCCAACACGCAGAAACGCCAAAACACGACGTGGCATGTACTCGACGTCTGGAGTACTGCTGGATGGAATTGATATCATGAACATTGCAGGGCTATCTATAAATCCGTAAGAGTATGAGGGGATGGAGATCTCTTCTGAACAGCATGTTTCAAGGCATGCCATATCTGCTCAATAGTGTTCATGTCTAGGGAGTCTGGTGGCCAGCAGAAGTATTTAAACTCAGAAGAGCCTTTCTGGAGCTACTCTGTAGCAAATTGGACATGTCAAGTGTCGCAATGTCCCGCTGGATTTGGCCAAGTCCGTCGGAATGCACAATGGACATGAGTGGATGCAGGTGATCAGGCAGGATGTTTATGTACGTGCCACCTGTCAGAATCGTATCTAGACGTATCAGGGGTCCCATATCGCTCCAACTGCACACGCACCACACCATTGCAGAGCCTCCACCAACTTGAACAGTCCCTTGCTGACAAACAGGGTCCATGGATTCATGAGGCTGTCTCCATACCTGTACACGTCCATCCACTCAATACAATTTTAAAAGAGACTCATCCGACCTGGCGACGTATTTCCAGTCATCAAGAGTCGATACAATTTTAAACGAGACTCCTCTGAGCTGGATACATGTTTCCAGTCATCAACAGTACATTGTCGGTGTTGACGGACGCAGGCGAGGCGTAAAGCATTGTGTCGTACAGTCATCATGGGTACACTAATAGACCTTCGGCTCCGAAAGCCCATATCGATGATGTATCGTTGAATGGTTCGCACGCTGAAGCATGATGATAGCCAAGCACTGAAATCTGCAGCAATTTGCGGAAGGGTTGCCTTCAGCCACGTGGAATAATTCTCTTCAATTGTAGTTGGTCACGTTCTTGCAGCATCTTTTTCCGGCGGCAACGATGCCGGAGATTTCATGTTTTACCGGATGTTTGATATTCACGGGACACTCGTGACATGGTCGCACGGGTATAATCCCCACTTCCTCGCTACTTCGGAGATGCTGCGTCCCATCGCTCGAACGCCGACTGTAGCACCACGTTCAAACTCACTTAAGTCTTGATAATTTGCCGTAGTAGCAGCAGTAACCGATCTAAGAACTGCGCCAGACACTAGTTGTCTTCAATAGGCGTTACCGAACACAGCGCCGTATTCTGCCTGTTTACGTATCTCTGTATTTGAATACGCAAGGCTATACTAGTTTGTTTGCCGCTTCAGTGTAGAATCTCACCCTGAGCTGAAAGTTGATGCCGACGTGCAAAATGTCAGCTCACAACTGAGTTCTGGATACTGTTCGCCGGCCGAAGTGGCCGCGCGGTTCTGGCGCTGCAGTCTGGAACCGCGAGACCGCTACGGTCGCAGGTTCGAATCCTGCCTCGGGCATGGATGTGTGTGATGTCCTTAGGTTAGTTAGGTTTAACTAGTTCTAAGTTCTAGGGGACTAATGACCTCAGCAGTTGAGTCCCATAGTGCTCAGAGCCATTTGAACCATTTTGATACTGTTCAATGAACGATGCCAAGACATAATCTTGAGATCTGCTTCAAAAAAAAAAAAAAAAAAAAAAAGTTCAAATGTGTGTGAAATCTTATGGGACTTAACTGCTAAGGTCATCAGTCCCTAAGCTTACACACTACGTAATCTAAATTATCCTAGGGACAAACACATACACCCATGCCCGAGGGAGGAGTCGAACCTCCGACGGGACCAGCCGCACAGTCCATGAATGCAGCGCCTTAGACCGCTCGGCTAATACCGCTCGGCATCTGCTTCCGTGGCCTGTGCAATTCTTCTGTAGTGCAAGGGAAAAGATTCCAGCAATTTAGAGTCCTGCGCTTCGATTTGGCAACAAGATGCGGCAGATGCATCAAAATCAGGGTCTCGGCTAATCGGATGGC